>NC_140590.1:1281472194-1282102097 GCF_964204655.1 Triturus cristatus
GGGGGTTGCTTTTCCCTCTGCAATGTGAAGGGGAGATGCGGTTTCACAGGGTGTTCCATGCATGTGTCTGCATTGGCACAGTTTATATGCAGACTGCATGTCACTGTACATTGTGACTGTGTGGAGATGCTTATGTGATGCGGGACAATGGTCATTTGTCCTACGTCAGGGATGTGGGGTTGTGCTCGTACATGGTCATCTCACCATTTTTGTACTCTGCTTTTATGGTGCCTTTTCCCACATGACGCGTGGGACTTGTAGGCCTATCGCTGGTTATCGCTGGTTTTTGTATCGCGATTGGCCTCATCGCAGATTTTTTTGCGTTCCTGTTTCGCATTTTTGCGGCGCCGCTTTGGTTTTAACATGGTCATTTCACGCGTTGTGGTTGGTCTATCGCATGGTGCCGCCGTGTTGAGAATACCACGTTAACACTGTGTTATTTTCCCGCAATAGACTGCGATGTGAAGAGTTGTGTTAAGCTACTTTTGCAGTAGTTATCACACGTTCTTCAGAATATCCCCCTTGGTTTCATCATTAATGAAATTAAATGAAAAGTATAACTTATATAGCGCAACTGCCACTCCTAACGGAGTCTCCTGGCGCTGTAGATAACTAAGGTCAACTGTAGCAGATTAGGAGCTAAATCAGGGCCAGACAGCAGGCATCTGCTTTTCCAAAGATCCATGTCTTAAGAGCCTTTTTAAACTGCTCTTCCTGTTCTATTGCTCTAGGTTCCTTTGGCATGCAATTCCAGGCCTTTGCCCCCAATACCGTTGCCAATTTTCCTCCTTTGGTTATCAATTTGAAGCCAGGCAGTTTAAGCAAGTTTGCAGAGCTGGATCTAAGTGTCCTTGCTCTGATATATGGTTTGAATCTTATAGAGAGATATGCAGGACCCAGCCGGTGAAATGCTCTGAACGTTGTCAACAGTAATTTAAGCAAAATTCTTTTATGGACCGGGAGCCGTGAAGGGTCTTCAGGGCAGCAGAGGCAGACGCTCTACAAGGAAGCCCTAGGACCAATCTGGCAGCTGCATGCTGTACTACTTGTAGTCTCTTCAGGGTAGCTTTATTAATCCCTGCCTGGAGGCTATTACAGTAGTCCAGCCGTGATAGTATAAGAGCCACTGCCACTGTTTTCCTAGCGGCAAGCGGGATCAGGTTATAGAATTTTTTCAGAGTTTTGATAAGGCCAAAACAAGTCCCTGTTACCTTTAGGACATGAGGTTTAAAAGAGAGGGAAGAGTCAAACCATACTCCCATATCATCTGGCCACCAATCCTTTGGTTGGAAAGAGTTGTTGTTTCCAATCGGGAGGGTTTCCGTCTCATTGGTATTACAGCAGGGATGGTTATTTTTCATCCATTTGATGACTGCCGTAAAACAAGCTTTAAAAGTTTCTTCGGCTTTCATGGAGTTCTCTTCCAGTGACAGAATCAGCTGGATATCATCATTATATGTAATTTTGATCCCAAAAGTCGAGATCAACGAGATGAGTGGGGCCATATATATATATTACATAGAAGTGGAGTAAGAGAAGCCCCCTGTGGGACACCCGTAGTAACGGTGCGTTCCAACGAGAGAAAGGATCCCAAAGAGACAACCTGCTTTCTATTTGACAGGAAAGATGTAATCCATACCAATGCGGAGTCAGAAATGCCACAGGATCTCAGTCTGGCTATCAGGATATTATGCGAGATGGTATCAAATGCGGCAGACAGATCCAAAAGGATCAAGACTGCCTTCCTGCCATTGTCCGTTATGAATTTCAGGGTGTCCGATATCGCGAGTAACGCTAATTCTGTCGAATGTTTTAGGCGGAATCCAGATTGGCGGGGATGGAAGATCAGAGTGGACTCCGAAAAGCTAGAGAGTTCTTTATAAACTATTCTCTCTGTGATCTTACCTAAGATTGGTAACAGGGATATAGGCCTATAATTGGATAGATTAGATGAGTCTGCATTCAGTTTTTTTCTCAAGTGGCTTCACAACGACAAATTTCCATTAATCTGGTACTATGCTGGTAGACAGGGAGGAATTCACGATGTTGTTGATCAAGGGATTCACAACATCAATAATATGATGTAAAAAAGTCGGGGGGCATGCGTCCAATGGAGAGCCCGATTTACAGGCTAATATAGCCTCCTTAGTCTGGGATAGCGAGGCAGTGTGGAAGGCTTGAAGGACAGAGCTGTCCATTCTATGATCTAACGCCTTTCCCTCGATTAGATCCGGAAGGCTATGGATTTCAAAATTCCTTTGGATGGTCTTAATCTTGTCTTCGAAGTAAAGTGCAATTTCATTACATAGCTTAAGGGAAGGGGGGATCTCGGAATGTAATGCTTTAGGATCTGTAAAAGATTTTATAATTTCGAATATTTCTTTTTAGTAATGCTTTGCCATATTTATTCGATTATGGAAATATTCTTTTTTAGCTAATTTAATAGCCGAATGATATTGCTTCCTAAACGTTTTGAAGGTCTGCAAATTGGTTACTTCATATCCCCTTCTCCATCTGCGTTCCAGTTGTTTGCAATCCAGCTCTTTTGAAAACCAAGGATCATTATGAATTTTCCTTTTAGTCATTCGAGCAATGCACTTGGGGGGATCTAGTTCCTCACCTATAGACATTATCCAATTATGTAACGTGTGAGAATCCTCTCCAGGTTTCACCGTAAGTGTTGGAACCGTATTTTGGGCAATTGATGATAAGGAAGGATTAGTGGCTAATAAATGTCATTTCCGCCTCGGTGCACCCGTATTATTGTTCATGGCTGCACGGTCCTTATTAGGGATTGAAAAGGCAAAAGGAATAAAACAGTGGTCAGACCACACCTGTGGAATTGGAATTTCTGTCTGAAGTGACGGGAGGTTGGTGGAGACGGTATCCAACGTATGTCCTGCTCTGTGTGTTGGTCTCTGAACAACTTGTTTCATGCCAAGTAGGGTGACCATTTCGAGGAAGGATGAAACTCCTGGGTTGTTATTACATTCCAGATGCAAGTTAACATCTCCGAGCAGTGAAAAATTTGAATACCTAAGCAATGCTTCACTGAGAGCATCCCCTAATGATTCCAGGAAGGTATTACTGTTACCTGGAGGGCGATATATCAAGGCCCCAGAAAAGGAATAGGAATTATTTATGGTACAGCAGAAGCTCATGTTTTGTGCTCCTTTTAGCCCTTGTAGAATGAAGGTCTTCCATTGTAGGTTCTCTCTATGTATAATGGCTACTCCCCCGCCCCTGCCATCCTCTCTGTCTCTCCTACACATAGTGAAGTTGGGGGCCAGGCGACCGCAATATCAGGATTACTGTCCTCCTTTAGCCAAGTTTCCGTAATACATAAGAAGTCTAAATCATTATCCATGATCAGTTCTTTGATATCTAAAGCATGTCTGACTAAGGAACGTGCATTAATTAAGCCCCCCCTAATAAGCGCCTGATGACAGGCTTCTTTTACTGCCTCCCTTGTTTTGGAAAGGTCATCAAAAGGTATCTGTACCTGACATTTCCAACAACTTATCGGTCCTCTGATATTGTTAACATCTATGTAGTGACCGCACTGTTTATTAGTATTCAATTCCTTCAGGTGATGCGCAGAGATATTTCTTCCGGTATAGAAACTAGCAGCGTGGCCGGCGCTGGTCGCGTGTCGGGCGCAGACGGGCGCAGACGGGCTTGCCTTTGGCGCGCCCGCTGCGCCTCAGCGCCTGGGAGCAAAAAGATAGACTTCTGATAGCAGCTGACAGCAGCTGACAATGTCATCAAGTGCGCGTCAGCGCCATTTCCTCCCTTTATGCAGTGATGTAAGCAATGTGGCGAGAGACTAGACCGTCTCCTTGGCAAGATGGCGGGCATTACTATCCCACCGGAAGTGTAGGAGAAATGTCGAGTCGGCGCTCCCTCCACGCAATCAGCATAAGCTGTGGTGGACCGGGGTGCAGACTCAAGAAACACAGAGGCACAAAATTAAAAAGTAAGATAAGAGTTTGAGGTGTCCCCTATATCTCCTTTACTAAATACATTTGTCTATAGTATGTCCGTCACACAGAGTAATTGCAGGGCTATACATTAAAAAATGAGCGGCGCAGTGCACAAACAAATTCAAAACACGTGAAGTAAAATCAAGTATGGGAGCAATAAGGTAGACTTCTGATAGCAGCTGCCAATGTCATCAATGTCATTAACTGAAAGCTACCTATGGTATCCAACATAATCAAACACACAAAAACTGTATCAGTCACCTAACTCAAACCAACCATTCCTTCCTCTGACTGTAATACTAACGCAAAAGTCTTGGTTCTCTCACAAGTAGATGGCAAAATCATTATCTGGTTGTTATAAAATGCCCCAAGCTTCTCTCAACCCCAATCTGCATGATGGAGTTCGCCTTATTGAAGGCAGAAAGAAATCAGACCACCCCAGTCCTGTTACAGGAAACTTCTGCTGCTTCCCCTTGAAGCTAGATTCCATTTCATAATGGAATGAGTTGACACCGCAGTACACTGCGGTTTACTCATCAATTCGAAAGGCTAACTCCTTATCACAGGAGGATAAATAAACACAATACGTAAACCATACTTATTCCTAGAAATTCTGAAAGCTTAAAACCAAGCCGAACTAACCATTTACTTTCCAAGCGCCAAACCTTAAGAACCATCTACCCCTGGATTTCAGACTCATCCCAAAACTCCTCTTCTACGGGAAAAACCTGAAAACAAAATATTCAGAAGTTATCTTGAAGATTAATGTTACACTCGATTGAAAGTTCACTAAGCTGCAATAACTCTGTTATTGAAGTTCATGTTTCATGCCTAGCTCTCAATTGCCCTTGCGGCTAGGTCTGCTCTTTGTAAATAACTTTCATAAATGAATAAAATATCAACAAAAAAATATAACATTACAAAAATATTTTTTGTACAGCTGCACATGAAACTAAGGTGTATCACCATCAGTTGGTAATAAGGAAAGGGTATAGTCCTGTGTCCAGTACCAATCAATCAAAGCACTTTATTTCGATCACTTTAGATCATAAAAGTGCAACACAAAAATAGACACACACATAAAAATAAAAATTATTATAAATAAGACAGTATATACATAATACATAGAACACCCATTTCTTAAACGTTGTCATCTATTAAACACATTAGAATAGCCGCATGTGAGAAATAAAGCTTGTCTGTAAAATTTTAAAATTTACATCGGTTAAATGCATTCTAATAACAGCATGTGGGAAATGAAACTCCTTCACAGAAAGCTCTAGCAAGAAGCCATCAACAGTACAACAAGATAGCAGCATCAGAAAAGTTGGCTGCACAATTAAAGCGAAAAAATAAGCTAATTTATACATGCTTCGTACATCTTATTGACAGTGCCATTAAGAACTTAACCAGGCAAAAGACCACAATCTAGCTTCTGTCAGTTTGTAGTATTCTTAACGCCTCCTTGTTCTTCATAATGCCCAGATTTTTACAAAGGAGAACAATCCACTTTGTACACAGCGGTTTATAAAATCAACAAAAGAACAGTACATGGATGAGCGATTCAGAACCCCTTCGACAACCCATACAGAGATCATTAGCCACATTTCAGAATGGTTAAAAGCTTTGGATGCTCTTAACGGCAATCACACGCGGACCCACTCCGTTAAATCATTAGGAATCACCCTAGACACAAAACTCGACATGGCCAAACACATCAAGAACTCCACAAAGAGTGCCTTTATCAACCTGAAGCTACTAAACAAAATAAAACCATTCATCTCAACCAACAACCTCAAACAAGCCACCCAATCACTGGTGCTACCCAGACTCGACTATGGGAATGCCACCCTCACTGGTACAACAAAATCTCACCTAGCTCCCCTGAAAACTACTCTCAACGCAGCAGCTAGAATGGTGCCTGGAATCAGGAAATACGACCACATATCACCAGCACTCAGAGAACTAAAATGGCTCCCAATCGAACTGTGTGCCAGTTGCAGAACTGCCTGCCTCACAAACAAAGCCCTGCACATAGGAACACCTGAGTATTTGGCTACTAAACTCAAAAGGGCTGGTCAGACAAGGAACCTCAGGAGCTCCAGCACCCTACTACTCATCCCTATGAAAACACGCAAACAAAAAACTGCCGCACGGTCCTTCGCTGGAAACGCACCCAAAATCTGGAACGCCATCCCAGTCGGTGTCAAGACTATCTCGTCCTTCACAAAATTAAAAAAAACACCTAAAAGTCCTTTTCCTCAACCGCTCCCTCCTGAATTGATAGCCGCTGTCTAAACGCAAGTCCCTGCTCGTCGTCTCTCCCAGACATTGTAGCGCTAAGACTTACCTACTGCCTGCTATTCGACCACTAACTGCTCCCCCCCCCACTAAGTGGGTCAACCCCAAGACAACGTTCACTCTATGAGGTTATCTCAGGACTCACGGACTACCTCAATGCTGCTCAGCACACTTGGACTTCCGAACCTATATGTAGAATACTGCTTTATTGTATGAATCTTGCTCAAAAACTGTTGTGAAGCGCTCCAATACCCTCGGGTCAGGCTAGCGCTATATAAAACTCCTTAATAAATAAATAAATTAGGTATGACCATTTCTTTTTGCCACTTCTTAGTGAATTGTTTTACAGGTAAGGAACCATACCTAAATAGTAGGTAAAGCTTCCTTGCCAATGGGGGAACAATTTCATTAGTAGTATTCTCATATAATGCCCCAGGTTTGAAATCAATAAAAGCGGCAGATAATGATCCCTTACATTGCAGAAAGTTGTCAACTGCAGCACTCTCACAGAAAACGGTTTTAATACTAGCCTTTGAGGTTGAGCACATGGTCCCTGGAGAGACCCAGCATGTGTCAAGGCTCAGCCTCTGAAGGAGTGCCTTTACAGAACAAAGCCCGGGGATCTTTCTTACACACTGCAGAGTCATGAGGTCTCTAAGGCCCACTCTGTATGATTCTAACGCTGTTGTGGACCAAAGCGGGTGCCAAAAAAGTCTGCACTCAATCTTATGAGCAATTTTCTTTTATGCCAGATCTAAATAAAGAGGAGTCTATAGGGGACTCGCAGGGAGGTTTATTAAAGATCTTAAGAACTTATGCTCCACTGTAGAGGCTCTGGGGTTTTGAACTACCCCATAGCTTCACACCATACAGGACTGAATCTAGAGCCTTGGCACTGTAAATCTCTAATGCAGGGGCCACCCTTCTTGATTTCGTTTTTCTGTGGATGTTTGCTATGTTAGCAGTTTGTTAGACCAGGGACAACTGTGTCCTTTCCACTTGCGGAGCCCAGCATAGGTTTTTTGCAAGTTTTATACTTAAATAATCGAATTCGGCTTCCGCATCTAAGGAGATATCCATCTAAGGGGATATCGCCCACCAGCATCCGTTTCTTACACAGGGTTATGTTCTGTGAAGAAAAAATCATGCATTGGGTCTTGAAACTATTAAGCTCCAGACCCCGCTTAACACAGAACAGCTGAAAAGCATTTACAAGCTGTTGAAGTCCCTGTGGTGATTTAGAGATTAGCAAGATGCAATCTGCAAAAAGGAGGGCAGGGACCCTCCGCGCACCTATTTTAGGTGCATCACATCCATCCTTGTTCAAGAACTCATTTACACCATTAAAATATAAAGTAAACAGTGTCGGTGCCAAAACGCACCCCTGTCTTACTCCCCGGTCAATGTGGATGGGATTAGTCAAAGCCCCTTCCTCCCCCTCCTCACCTGAGCAAGAGTATCAGGATGTAACCTCACAAAATATCTAATAAAGAGGCGGGTACACCCATTTTCCTCATGCACCCTCTATAGCTTGTCTCGGGGGACAATATCAAAGGCCGATCGAAGATCAACAAAGGCAACAAAAAGTTTGCCCTTGCTGATAACCACCTCC
Organism: Triturus cristatus; assembly: GCF_964204655.1. Lineage (NCBI taxonomy): Eukaryota > Metazoa > Chordata > Amphibia > Caudata > Salamandridae > Triturus > Triturus cristatus. Next base: position 1,281,480,091 of record NC_140590.1, read on the forward strand.
TTCCAATAAATACAGACAAACCGAAAGACCTGGTCAATAGACCTCATATTAAATTTAAATTCAGCCTCACAGTCCGATAAAACGCTCTCTTCATTGATCCAATCTTGGAAATGCCCTAACACCTACTTATGAAAAGATTTCTGAAGAGAATCAATCAGGCTAACGAGCCTGTAATGGCCCGGATTTGCCAGGTCAACCTTCTTAAATATTGTAACGATATCAGCTACTTGCCCCGAAGGGGGAATATTCATGCCAGCTAGAATAGTGTTGGAGAGCAAATTTATATACGGAACCGAGATTCCTGGATTCTCTATACAGATCTTTATGTAATCTATCCGGGCAATGAGCACGACCTTGAATGCAAGAATTGAAAGAGTTTATTATTTCATTTCACAAGGTTTTCAAGCTACTGGAAGCGGGTATAGCTTTCCTATCTGGTGGCATACTGTCATCCTTGGCAGTGTCCCACTTACCGGAGTAGAGATGACTAAAATGTGCTACCCACTCATGAGGTTGGATACAAAAATCGAGCATGGGTTTACCGCCATTTACGCAGACCACAGCTGTTCTTTAAAAAGCCTTAGTATTCTTACTGGACAACGCTTCATGGAAGATCGTCCACAGTGAGCTCTTCCACTCCCTTTTTGCATTTGCTAATGCTTACCAATAGCAAGACCTGCAATTAACTACATCTGTCTGAGATTTAGATTTAATAGCCACAAGGAGCTCACTTTTAGCCAATCTACAATCACCATTATACCAAGCATCAGGCTTTGGATCAGGCTTCCTTTTTCTTCTAACTTTGCCCAATACCTCCCTTATCTGGCTAAATAACTTGCCATGGCTACATGCACGCTCCTCAATTCTAGACTCAGGAAATAGTTGGGACAAATACTCATAATCCGCCTTACACTTCCCTTTACTATATCTAGGGCTGCAGGGTTCCTTACCACCCAGTCCCACCTGATACATAGATTTTAGGTTGTTGGTAAGCGAACGTTCTTCTGTATCTCGGTTTCCCTGACACATGTGAACTGGAACTAATTTGTCACGTATTATCAGGCTAAAGGCCCTGTGATCCCCATTTACTCGATCTACCACTTCCATATCCAAAATGGCAGGCCAGAGCTTAGCATCTGCTAAGAAGTACTCAATTCTACTGCTATAGCCTAACCTATTAAATGTCATCTTATCCTGTCGGTCCGAAAAAACATATGCCATTAGTGGCTTGCAGGTCATAGTGTAGTGTTAATGTCAGAAACTGGCTAGCTTTAGGTGTCCATCTCACTGTTGGAAGATCAATCTGTGGTATACCCCACTGACTATCTAATTCCGGGGTTAAATCAAGGGGGTGGCAGCCATCGGTTTGAAGTTAGAATTCAAATCTCCTGCCACTAAAAGCAGATCTTTACCTACATTTTCCAGGAGTACTTGCTCTAATAAGCTAATAACATTTGTCTCTTCATTACGAACCCCCACTCTGTTGTAAACATTATGCATTTTTTTTTTTAAATAACAAGCTAAGTGCTAATATGTCAAGGGAATAAATGGGCACTGTAGAAATTTGACATTGGAGTGTTGTTTTAACCCAAATGCCCAAACCTCCTGAGGGCCTACCCTTTGCAGATTTAATTGCATTCACACAGACGCTTGTGTACCTATTCCTACAAAAAGGAGATAAACATCACGTCTCTTGGAAAAGGCAAATATCAAACATAACAATGAACTGACCCCACTCAACCTCAGACAGTAATTTGGATATTCCTGCTACATTCCATGAAATACTTTTTATTGATACTTCAGGAGGCGAACTGACTTCATCAGGGACTTGGGGGATAGGATCAGTATTTATATCACTCTCATTACTAACATCAGGGGAGTTAAATACTTGTTGAGGTGCCTGCTGCGAGGGGCAATCGAGATTGGCCCCTAGATGATTCCCCCTATCCAGAGAGGGGAAGCTAGCCAAAGCTTGTTTTGGAAACGAGTGGAGCAGCACGCCCTCCTCAAAAGCTCCTACATCGTTTGCATTTCATCAGGGGGCCATAGACTCCAGTCAAGGAAGAACCCTATTGGTCCCACTACTCACTTCTCCCTTTTCAGCTCCAACAGACTGCAACCCCAGGGGTTCGGCCAGGTCTTGAAATTTAAGCTATATACCAGTTTTTGCACTGGAAATGATTTGGGCATCAACAACCATAAGGCCATCAACTAGAACCCTGTAAACAAGAGACCCACACACCTTGTCGTGCAGACCATCAGGGGTTGCAATCCTCTCTGCTTTTATAATATCATTCCTAATAATCATATAACAGTGTCTAATCTCAGAGAACCAATAAATAACGTTATTAATTAAGGAATCCCTATCTTTCCTACAACAAGGGGACAGCTTGGGGACATAGACAAGATAGACCATAGCTGAGGGTTTCCCTGTCTTCCTAGGAATGTAGATATCATTTTGAATCAACCCTTCAGAACAGGGTCGCCAAGATCGGGCAGTAGGGTTTACACATAATATTCGGGTCCCCCCACCTATGCCCAGGACCTACAGGTGCTTCCTTCTCCAGCAGTCTCACTCTGGGAAAGGGAAATTGTAGGCATATCCTTTCTGCATTTGTGCCTAAACAATAACAAACTACAGGTGGAACAGAGGAAGACTGGGCAAAAGTATTTACTAGTGGCTGACATGAAGCAGCTGGAGTAAGTGGGGTATTAGTATCCCCATGCTTAGAAAAGAGCCCTATATTTTCCTCGCCCTCCCCACCAGGTCGACAGCATACCTGTCCTTTACTATTACTCCCACCAAGATTCTCCAATGCTTTAAGCAGTATTTTAACATGGTCTCTCAACTCTCCAATAACCCCATCAACTTCTACAACACTGATAAAATCCCAAAGTTCCTTAAGTTTGGCCTCTCATCTTGGGGCCTCTCACTTATGGCGTCATCTGTGGAAAGGATTGAATATCGATTACTATGCTCAACTCCAGGTATCCCCTGCACCACTATAGACTTTTCAGGACTAATAACGGAGTGGAGTTACCTGGTTCCCCTAGGCGTGGACAAGTGGAGACTAGATTTAAAATTTTCAAACATTTTGTGGACACGCTTTGACAGGTCAGTCAGTGATTGGGACCACTGAGCTGGAATTGGCTGGGTTGGGATTAGAGCTGATATCTGCACACTCCAGTAATAGATTATCAATCCTATCTATTACGTTTTCCCCATGTTGAGCTTATACAGTTCTTCCCTTTCGGGGCCCTTGGTACACCGTCCACAGCCTTGCGCAAGCCCATCCCGGAGCGTTGAAAGATGAGAAGATAAGGAAGGAGAAAATGTACTTAACAACACGGACACTCCTCACCCAATAATATCCAAATGAAAACACCACGATGGGGAATAGGGGGACCAATCTCCTTTGCACATAACTTTTTTATCAAAAATGGAGTTTGTCCAAACCTTACCTCATACGTAGCAGAGCCAACACATTCAGAGCATACTACAACACTTTCCCAAAAGATCTACAAGAATTTGGGGGAGAAGGTTTGAAAACAGTCACCATAGGTCTCACCAGTAATTATTGGCAACCAACCCAAGCAATTTCCTCTTGTCTTTAAGTGTGTGACAGAATGACATGTTTCAAAACAAAGCAAATTACAACTCCATTTGTTGGTTTAAAGTACCTGGGTGGGCTGGAGAGCGAGAGTCCATCACAAATCAGTTGCGACAAAGCAGGTCCAAGGGGTGTGGCCCTGGCCTGCCTGGTGCAGACGGGCATGGGACGGGCACGTGTCGTACTTTGAAATTTGGGACCGCGTAGGAGGCAGGGCACTACCCCTGTCTATCCCGGTATTAGCGAACCGCGAATGGTCAATGCGGTATGTACAAGTGCTCTGTATAACGTTTTAGCCATAAATGCACTGTGTATATGATATTAACACTGTGTATACTATATGATACAGTAACTTCGTGGGTTCCATCTTAGAGCGGTGGCCATCTTATGGTTGCCCTCACATAGGCTACCTATTACGAGCAAATACGGGCCATTAGAGCACATGTGCCTTCCTTTGACTTCTCTGTGACCTGGGCAGCTTGGCTCCGCTGCCCCAGGTCAGTCTGGTCCCACGAGCTCCCCGTCCTATGGCCACCTGTGATTAGCATCAGGGCTTGACACACCATAAAGCCTTTTCATCCCACACGAGCCTCCAGCTAATCTCTTTCACACCTGACTGTTCCTGCTTTATGGCTTGTTTTCCAAACAGGAGATGCTCGTGTTTATTGGGGCCTGTTGATATCTGATGTGGGATCTGAGCCTCGCTGGGTAAATAATTGTGGGCTGGCTTAACTGGAATGTGGGATGGTCATCATGACTCTGCCTTTTTGTTTGTAATGTATACATTTATATGGCCATATCATAAAACAAGGAATGTATGCCTGAAGCAGGATATTTTGTATGTAAGGAGAAGCCCGTTGCTGTAATTTTAAGCAGTCTCCTGAGAACATACACGCTGTTGTACTTCTAGGATACCTGTAATTGGTCTGCAGCCAATAAACTGATCTTTGACTTCACCCAGAAGACTCTGTGTTTCTGTAGGTCTGAAACAGGAAGAACCCGAAGTCTTAGGGTGTGTTCCCCTGCACCGCTGGGATTTAAATTCCCAGTACTTCAGTTGGCGCCCAACTCGGGACGATTTCAGCGGTACCGGTCCAAGCCAGAGGTTCATGAGGAGCTTCGTGTAGAAATTCTGGAGGAAGGCCGCCACTTCATCGACCCCTGCATGTCGACGTGGTCCGAAAGTCTTTTCTGCGAGGTTCTTCGCGTCCCGACGGCTACGAAGGACTGCTGCCCTGATTAATCGCCCTGTTTTGGACACTTGACGATTTTGGTAGAGCGAAACAATCGAGAGAGTCTTCTGGTGACGCCATTGATCATCGATATTCAGTTAAGTATAAGTGGAGCGTCTCCCAGTTTGAATTTGGTATCCTTCGGGATCATTTTGATATGGAGTTTGCAAACGCCAAAGCCAGAGGACTCGTGTATTCACGAGACTATCGTAATCGATAATCCTTTGAAGTTTGGAACTAGACTAGTGAGCGAAGATGCCTGGTGCTAGTGTATTTGGAAGATTGTTTTGTTTGGGTTGTGGAAGGGATTTCCAGTTAGAGGATTCATGTCCGGTTCCTCCAATTGGAACTCCAACTTACGAGCTTTATGTAAAACATGGCGTGGGCCCCATTGCATATAATGAAGTATGGATCCGATACACCAGAAAGGACGGTGTTTTAAAATGGCCCCAAAATAGTAGTTTCGATACAGATATCTTAGATAATTTGGAAGTTAAATTGTTTAAAAAGAAAGCCCGGCCGGCGATGTTTGATTCTTTCCGCCTATGGCGAAAGGAAGCCAAACAAAAAGAAATTAAGCTAACGAAAAGGAATAAGAGAGAAAGAGGTATGTCAGTGATGCAAGCTGCTGTGCAATTTAAAGATAATGAGGAGGAACAAATGAATGAACAGTTACTTAGACAGCGCAAACTAGGGATCGATAAATGTTACCCTGTTTTGTCACCCCTTGTGCAACCTGAAGCAAAAGAGAAAGAAAAAGATTCCCTAATGTCCCATTTACTAAGTTCGCCACCCCCGTATGCGCAAAATGCCACAGCACCTCCACAGCTTGTAAATATGCAGCCTCCAGTGAATATGCCGCAAGCCTTCCCACAGCCGCCAGCTCCTCCTCAGCTGGCTCCTATCCCTGCAGTGCAGCCCTCTCAAGGGCCGCCAGTTTTGTTACCTGTTGCCCCCGCGCTTCCTGCGACTTTGCCTAGCACATCAGCTGCCTCCCCTCACACTCCTTCTTACACTACCCAGGTACCTGTATCTGAATCCGTTTTTCTTCCCTCTGTCTATCCCCCCGTTTTCGCCTCAACTTCTCCTTCAGCACGACAACAACTAGCTAATGTAGTCACTAGTTTAATGTCGCCTCTCTTTGGGTCATCCAGTGCGACTCCTGGCTTACAGCGTAAACAATTGCGCAGTCGGCTGCCTGGTCCCGACGAGAAAGAGGTGTTAGATCATCTGGCGCGTAGGTGGATTGGTTTCCCTTCACTCTATAATGTGGAATACGTTGTTAACGTTTTTCACCAATGGGATGCCCCGAAACAGAGGTATGTCTTTGACAAAATGTGTGAATTCCTCTGTGAGGAATTGGAGGACCATGGTTCAAACCCCAACCCGCAGGAATTGTGTCGAGTGCGGTTTGATTTTGAAACAGGTACAATTGTGGGTCCCAATGTAGATAAAGCAGTTGCAATTTTACTGTCCTTCAGAAATGATGATTGTCAGCAATCGTTGTTTGAGTAGGGTTTCCCTGTGGGGAAGAAGGTAAAAGCACGCCAATATCCAATGCGTGAGGTTCCTCCAGTTTGGAGACCTGGTGATTTGGCTGCTAACCCACCTGTTCAGCCATATTTTCAGCGTGTTTGGGTGCATGTCCCGTGGAAACGATCTGAAGTGTTAGCGCTTAAACAGACATTGCCTGACCCCCGTAAAAACCCTACAGGATATTATAAGGAGTTATCACAAACTGCAGAATCATGTGTAATGAATCTGGCTGACATAGATATGCTGTTTGGGAATGTGGTTCCACAGCCTTTATGGGGATCCATTCGTAATGTAGATCACGCTGCAGAATTGGGTAACACATGGGCTAATAATATTGCTGCAGATGCTGGACAAGTTGGTGGCGCGAAGCCTGACCCTTTAGTAGCAGAACTCCCTGGTAGAATTATCACATACATGAAGACTATAATGCCCGCGATGCGTGTAAATTGGGATAAACTATCTGCATGCAGGCAGAAGAAGGATGAGACAGTGTCCGATTTCTTTACACGGTTTGAAGAAACGTTTATCGACCACAGTGGTCAGGACATGAGTACTGAAGGTGGCCAACAGTTATTTGTGGATACATTTGTACAGAATCTACTTCCAGAGTTGTGTAAGAAATTAAAAGATTCAGAAAGTTGTTGGGCTGTTTCCTCTTCAGCACAAATACTGGCTACTGCACAGTATTATGAAAATAGAGACAAAGACGAGAAGGATAGAACAGATAAGAAAACAAAAGAACTGAAGACAAAGGTCCTCTTACAGCAGGCTTATCCGCCACGTGGAGGACAGAATAATTATAGGCAAACACAAGGTATCTATCAGCAGTCCCAACAGTTTCAGAATAATCAGCAAATGAATGGGTATTATCAACCACGCATCCCTGTAGGTCCCAACCAATGTTCATATTGCAAAGAGGAAGGTCATTTTAAATATAGTTGCCCTAAATTAATGCAGCGTAACAGTAATGCGTATGGCCCGAGAGGTAGAGGTGGTCAGCAAGCTCCTAGAGGTAGAGGGCGTGGAAATGTTCCCCAGAACGCGCGTCCTCTTCCGCCTCAAAATACCATAAATAGCTTTGATCAGCAAGCCAACGCGACTGGTAATACAGCTCAGTACTACAATAATGATTATTATGCAGAAGACGACAATGTAGAAGATAACGATTACTAGGACAGCCGTAGACAGAGAGAGGGAGTTGTTTCAGTGCCAGTGGATCAGAGCGGACCTTATGTTAAAGTAACTACAGAAGATGTAACGGAGCCCTTTCTGCTGGATACTGGTGCTGCAAAGAGTTCAATCATGCATTCAAAACTCCCTGGCGCGCCCTTGTCTGGCGAAATGAATGTTTCAGTAGGTTTTTCTGGCGCCCCAGTTAGGAACCCGATTTCTAGTCCTATGTCTCTTTCTGTTGGACCTTGTGAGCTAAAAGCACCCCTCATCCTAACGACAGGTTGTGGTGAAAATTTGCTAGGATTAGATCTGCTAAAAAGATTGCATGCAACATTATATTGTTCTCCCTCAGGAGTACAACTTACATTAGGTAAGAAAGTGATTTCCCCAATGTATTTGTCTAAAAATGCAATGCCACCTGAATTGTCATCCCTTCCGGATGGCCTTTGGGCTACTGGTCCCAATGATGTGGGTCTTCTGGAAATACCGCCATATGTGGTAACTTTAAAAGCCAATATCAGATTGCCACGCATTCCCCAGTACAAGATCTCCAATGAGGGTCAGAAAGCTTTGTTAGCAATTGTCAGCGATTTGGTTAAAAAGGGTGTAATTGAAGAGACAAGAGGTAACGTTTGCAATAGTCCTGTTTTACCTGTCTTAAAACGAACGGACCCTTCACAGCCACCTGTTTACAGATTTGTGATTGATCTTAGAGAGGTTAATAAGATTGTTGTGCCACAGTTTCCAGTTGTCCCTGATATAACTGCCTTGTTAACCATGATTCCAGCCTCCGCTGCATGGTTCTCAGTGATCGATCTAAAGAATGCTTTCTTTAGCATCCCAATTGCAGAGGAGAGCAGAGACATTTTTGGCTTCAGTTTAGGAGGTCGCAGCTTCCGCTTTAAACGCGCTCCCCAGGGCTACTGTGAAAGCCCATCAATATACAGTCAAGCTTTGAAAGCGCAGCTTGATGCACTGGTTTTACCCAGTGGCGCTATCCTTATTCAGTATGTTGACGATTTGCTAATCGCCGCGGATACTGAAAGGATTTGTAAAGACGCTACACTGTCTTTGTTGCGTCATTTGTCTGCCTTTCATCACAAAGTGTCTCTCTCAAAGCTGCAATATTGTCGACAAGAAGTGACCTACTTAGGTCATCTCTTATCAAAGGAGGGAAGGAAACTGACCCCAGAAAGAATTCAAGCCATTGCACAGTTGAGTGTGCCAAGAACACAGAGAGAAGTGCGTGCTTTCTTGGGCATTACTTCATACTGTAGGCATTGGATTCCCAATTTTTCCTTGCTGGCAAAACCTTTGTTAGCATTAACATGCAAAGACACACCGAATCCTATCCCTTGGTCTGAAGAGTGTCAGAAAAGTTTTTTGGAATTGCGCAATGCATTATGTTCAGCTCCTGTGTTGGGTACCCCCGACTACAGCAAGCCTTTTACATTGTAGGTTCACGAAAAGAACGGTTGCGCATTATCAGTGTTAACACAGCCTTTTGGCGACAGACCGCGTCCATGCGCATATTTTTCATCAACCTTGGACCCGGTAGCGAGGGCATTGCCAAGTTGTCTGAGAGCTACAGCCGCCGCAGCTATGTCTATACGACAGTCTGCTGGACTAGTAATGGATAATGCATTGATTGTTATGGTACCACATGCTGTGGACACATTGTTAAACAGGACCAAGACACAGCACTTAACTAGTGCGCGATTATCAGGATATGAGCTGATACTATTAGCAAATCATATACACATAAAGAGATGCAACACGTTGAATCCATCTACATTATTACCAATCCCAGCAGACCTAGATGAGATTGAGCAACATGATTGTTTGTTCAGAACAGAAGAAGAGACGAAAGGGAGAGTAGATCTTAAAGATACTCCCCTGACTGAGTGTGATGGTACCTTATGGGTGGATGGTTCGTGTTTCAAGCTTCCAAATGGTGATACGACTGCTGCATATGCTATCACGACTTTGCACACGATTGTTGAAACTGCACGTGTGCCACAAAATTCGGCTCAAGCAGCAGAATTGATTGCCCTTGCAAGAGCATGCGTGTTGTCTGAAGGAATGAAAGTGAACATATATACGGATAGCCAGTACGCCTTTGGCGTGGCTCATAGTTTTGGGCGATTGTGGAAAGAACGTGGGTTCCTGACTTCGCATGGAGCTAAGATTCAAAATGGCAAGTTGGTGAATGATCTCCTTGAATCACTGACCCTACCGTTGCAAGTTGCGATTATGAAATGCAGTGCGCACAAGAAAATCACTGATGATGTTGGTCGTGGTAATGCGTTTGCTGATGAAATCGCGAAAGAAACAGCAAAAGATGTGAAGACTCGAATGTATGTTGCAGGCCCTGCCAGATGGGTTGGTGATGTTGGAATGTGTGAAAACACGATAGAGAGTGTAAAGTCCCTTCTAGCTGAAGCCACAGAGAAAGAGTTGAGCAAGTGGAGAGAAAGTACGGGTAAATTGGATGAGAATGGTTGTTGGATTGATCTGTCAGAACATAGGCGATGGTTGTTACCTGATGCATATGTGCTTCCAGTGGTTACTATGGCACATATCAGTATGAAAGGAATCTGTAAGTTGTTGGCTCCAGTATGGCAGAATGCTGGAATTGCCAAGTGTGCAGAGAATGTGGTCAAGAATTGTATGGTATGCTTGAAATACAACCCTGGTAGGGGAACCCCAACTCCAGCTGGTCATTTTGCGCCTCCATCATATCCATTCGAAGTTTTGCAGCTAGATTTTATCCACATGGAAAGGTGCAACAACCTGAAATATGTATTGGTGGTTGTTTGCGCTTTTTCAAAATGGATAGAAGCGTATCCCCTAAAAGACAACACTGCTCTATCCACAGCCAAAGCCCTTGTGAAGGAATTTTTCCCTAGGTTTGGAATGCCAAGAATGGTGTGGAGTGATAATGGGAGTGAATTTGTGCGTCAAGTGATGAAGAATGTGTGTGAGGGATTAGGGATCAAGCAGAAGTTTCACGTTGCAAATCACCCCCAATCAGCTGGATTAGTAGAGCGCTACAATGGCGCTCTAAAACTCAAGCTGGACAAAATCCAGGCGAGCTCCGGTCTTAAATGGCCTGACGCTCTGCCTCTAGCACTCCTGTCCACCAGAATGACCGTACACTCACGAGTGGGACTCAGCCCATATGAAACAATTTTTGGCCGCCCGGCCAATGTATGGGGTGTGCCAAGACCGACGAAATTCAGCGAAATCGAACATCCAGTACTGCTTGATTACTTGTATGAATTGACGGCTAAATTGCGTGTTTTACACCAACAGGTGCATGATACTCTCCCCCAGGCCTCTGAAGCTCCAGGACACCCTATCGACCCTGGCACATGGGTGCTCATCAAGAATTTCCAGCGCAAAAGCAACGATGAGCCCCGTTGGATTGGCCCGCACCTCGTACTTCTGTCTACAAGATCAGCTGTTCGAGTAAAGGGGAAAAAGAACTGGATCCACGGCGCCAACATCAAGAGGATCCTTTAGCCTCTACCGTATGACCAGTGGGTCCAGGAGGGTATCGCTGACTCTGAAACAGACACTGTACCTCGTTTTGTGCCGTTCAGTGATGCACGCGTAAGAGGCACAACTTCAGCACAACAGAGTGACAATATTTTGCAAGAAGCTGTGCCACCGTCAATTCGATTGGACACTACAGAGCCTGGACTCTTGTTTCAAGATCAGACAGTACCTGGCCGTTTCCGCTATAACTTAAGACCAAGGCCTATGGACAAATAAATATTATTTTTTCCTTACCTTTTTGTTTTTGATACCATAGCTCTCCCATCTGAAGGACTGAATATGCTACTTACCAGTATGCATCTGTTCTTGGCATGTAGGGCTGCTGACATTCATATCTGTGCATAGATCGCCGCCTAGTGTTGGGTCCGGATGTTTGCACGTTGTTGTCCTGGAAGAGTCTTCGAAGTATCCTGAGATAGGCGACTCCTCCCCTGGACCACAGTGCGCATGGGCATCCTCTCCATCCCCAGATTGTTTTTCGCCATTGTGGCAGTGATGGAGTAGATACAGGAAGTGATGACCATGCTATACAGGAATTCTGAGAGCTGCAGCTGCTACAGGCGCCGGGGAGGAGGGTGGGCGATATGAATGTCAGCAGCCCTACATGCCAAGAACAGATGCATACTGGTAAGTAGCATATTCAGTTCGAGGCATGTGGGCTGCTGAATTCATATCTGTGCATAGAATACATAGCAGTACCTCCCATTAGCGGCGGCTACCAGTGCCAGCTGCAGCAGTCTGAAAAAGAGTTTTGAGAACAGCCTGTCCTACAGCTGCCTGCTGTTTTGATTGCACATCTACACAATAGTGTTTGGTAAATGTATGTGTAGTGGACCAGGTGGCTGCTCTACATATATCATGCAAAGGAATGTTTCCCAGGAAAGCCATGGAGGCCCCTAACTTACGTGTTGAGTGGGCTCGTGGGGGAATCGTTAATGTGCGTTTAGCTTTTTGATAGCAAATTTGAATATATTTAACGATCCATCTGGCTATACCTGCTTTGGAGATGGCGTTACCTTTGTGGTGTGGGGCAAAGGCAACGAAAAGTTGTTTTGTTTTCCTAAAGACTTTAGCCCTGTCTATATAGTACATGAGGGCTCTCTTTACATCTAGTGTATGGAGTGCTCTTTCTGCGACAGTTTGTGGGTTTTGAAAGAAAACAGGCAGTTCAATGGTTTGATTCATGTGGAACTGCGATATCACCTTGGGCATGAATTTGGGGTTGGTACGTAGTACGACCCTGTTGGCGTGAACCTGTATGAATGGCTCTTGAACGGTTAGTGCCTGGAGTTCACTAACTCTCCTCAAAGAAGTGATTGCTACTAGGAAAGCTACTTTCCAGGTGAGGAATTGAATCTCGCATGAGTGTAGAGGTTCAAAGGGTGGACCCATCAGGCGTGTGAGGACCAAGTTGAGGTTCCACATTGGAGCTGGTGGGTGGCTTGGAGGAATTACTCGTTTGAGTCCTTCCAAGAATGCTTTGATGGCAGGCACTCTGAATAAAGAGAGGTGCTGCCTGTTCTGGAGATAGGCTGATATTGCGGTCAAATGGACACGTATTGAGGTGTACGCCAGATTGCATCGGTATAGGTGTAAGAGGTAACAAATTATGTTTTGGATGGATGCGTCTAGCGGGTTAATGTCATTATTATTGCAATAAATGACGAACCTTTTCCATTTGGCTGCATAGCAAGCTCTGGTAGTGGGTCTTCTAGCTTCCTTAATGATGTCCATACAGTCAGGTGGCAGGTTTAGGTAGCCAAACTCTAGGACTTCAGGAGCCAGATTGCCAGGTTCAGCTGTTGCGGATCTGGGTGCTGAATCTCTCCATGGTTCTGTGTCAAATGCGCGGGTTTGATCCGCAGCCTTTGATGCGGCACCACGGAAAGTTCGAGAAAGGTGGTGTACCATGGTTGGCGTGCCCATGTTGGAGCAACTAGGACGAGTGTCAGTGAGTGTTGTCTGAGTTTGCGTGCCACCAGCGGTATCAATGGTGCTGGGGGAAAAGCGTACGCAAATCTGCCGGACCAGTTCATCCATATCGCATTGCCCTGCGACTGCGGATGTGGGAACCTGGCGGCAAAGCTTTGGCATTTTGCGTTTTCGCTTGTGGCGAATAGGTCTATCTCTGGATGACCCCACTGTTGGAAGTACGGTTGGAGTACTGACGGATGTAGCTCCCACTCGTGCATCTGGTGGCTGTGTCTGCTGAGCAGATCCGCCATCTGATTGTCCTTGCCGGGGAGGTGTTCCGCCATGAGGAATATGTTCCACATGCTCTGAGCCAGATGAGACAACTGTGGAGAGTGTGTTCCTCCCTGCTTCTGTATATAGTACATGGCAGTCATGTTGTCCGTCCGGATTAACACGACTTTGTTGCACAAGTGTACTTTGAATGCTTTCATTGCCAGGAAGATTGCCATCAGTTCTAGAAGGTTGATGTGCATCTTCTTTTGCTGTATTGTCCATAGTCCCTGCACTGTGTAATTGAGTACATGAGCTCCCCATCCCTGGAGAGACGCGTCCGCTGTCAGTATTATTTGTGGAACAGGCTCTTGGAACGGTCGGCCCTTGCAAAGGTTTTGTGGATTCCACCAATGCAGAGAGTTGTATGCCCGACCGCTCACCAACACTAGGTCTTTTAGTTGTCCTAGAGCCTGATTCCATTGACGTGCTAAGCACTCCTGAAGCGGGCGCATATGTAGTCTCGCGTGTGGGACTATGAAAATGCAGGAGGCCCGAGGGTAACTGCGCGCTATATAAAACCGCCTACAATACAATACATACAATCATGCCTATCAGCTGCATGAACACTCGCGCGGGAAGGGAGTGTTGGGGTTTGAACTTGGAAATCAGCATTTGCATGCTGTGGATCCTCACTAAATTTGGCTGAGCTGTGGCTGCCAGAGTGTCTATGGTCGCACCTAGGTACTGTTGTACGATTGTGGGTTGGAGATGTGATTTCGGGTAATTTAGTGAGAACCCCAGACTGTGAAGAAGGTGAATGGTGCGGGACACGTGGCTGGCACATTGCTGGGCTGACTTTGCCTGAACAAGCCAGTCGTCCAGGTAAGGGTAGACGTGAATTTGTTGCCTCCGTAGATGTGCAGCCACCATAGCTAGGCACTTTGTGTAAACTCTGGGTGCTGTTGTCACGCCGAAGGGAAGAACCTTGAATTGGTAGTGCTGCCCTTGAATAGTGAACCTGAGATATTTTCTGTGTGAGGGGTGAATGGGTATGTGGAAATACGCATCTTTGAGGTCCAGTGTGGCCAGGAAGTCTCCCTGTTTGAGTAGCGGGAGGACTTGTTGTAGGGTGAGCATGTGGAAATGCTCGGAGAGAATGTAGCGGTTGAGGGGTCTCAGGTCTAGTATAGGTCTGAGTGACCCGTCCTTTTTTGGGATTAAGAAGTACAGGGAGTACACCCCCGTACCTTGCTCGCGGACGGGCACGACCTCTATTGCGCCTTTTTCCAGCATACTTAGCACTTCCTGCTGTAATAGCGCTAAGTGCTCTGAGGACATAGGACGGTGTTTTGGTGGTATGGTGGGTGGAGTGGAGGTTAATTCTAGGCAGTGACCGTGTTTGATAATATCTTTGACCCACCTGTCCGTGGTGATGGAGTTCCACGTGGACAGGAACCTTTGTAGCCTTCCCCCGACAGGTGTTGTGTGGTCGGGAGGAAGGGAGAGGGCGTCACTGTTTGTTCTTGGGGGAGGACCTGGTATTGCCGTATCCGCGTCCTCTACCCTTTGTGCTGGAGCCACGATATCCACCCCGGGTGTTTTTATCGTAAGTACTTTGTGTGTTGCCCTTGTTGAAGGTTTGCTGTGACCCCTGTCCTCTACCTGCTCCTCTATTTCCAGGGCGACGAAAGGAGCCACTCCGAAAGGACTGTGTTTGGAGAGCCCCCATGGACTTTGCAGTGTCTGTGTCCTTTTTAATTTTTTCTAGGGTGGTGTCAACCTCTGGTCCGAACAAGTAGTCGGGGTTGACCGGCTGATTGAGGATGTTATTTTGAACCTCAGGTTTGAATCCGGAGATTCGTAGCCAGGCGTGTCGTCGTAACATGACGCTGGTATTTATTGCTCTAGCAGCTGTATCTGCGGCATCCAGTGCACACTTAATGGATGCGTTCGTGAGGAGTTGTCCCTCCCTGATGAGGATCTCTGCTCCCTCTTTGTATTGGTCAGGGAGATGTTGGAGTAGGGTTTCTAATGTGTCATAGTGGGCGCGATCGTAGCGAGCTAGGAGCGCCTGGGTATTGGCAATACGCCATATATTAGCTGCCTGTGCTGCAACCCGTTTGCCGGAGGTCTCTAGCACCTTGGACTCCTTGTCCGGGGGAGGAGCCTCGCCAGTAGTCTGTGAGTGCGCCCTTTTGCGGACATTAGCGACTACAATGGAATCTAGAGGCAACTGGCCTCTTAATGTATGTAGGGTCCACAGGCGCCGACCTATATTTTTTGTCGATCCTGGGGTTTATTACTCTTGCCCTAGTGGGTTCTTTGAAAATGTCCTTTGCTGGTTTAAGGACACCTTTCAGCATGGGTAGAGTTTTGATATTCCTTTCTGAGGATGCGAAAGTATCCATTAGAAAATCGTCCTCGATTGTGTCAGAGTGGAGTTGCACACCATGATTGGCCGCAGCACGTTCAATGAGGGCGTTGAATGCGGCAGTGTCCTCTGTGGGAGACGTTTTCGCGCCATATAGCTGCGTGTCCTGTGTATCCATAGGCGCACCCGGGTCTACAGGGTCATCCCAAGCTTGGTCAGGGTCCTGTTGGCCTTCAGGGTCCATCTCTCTGGGGTAGGGGACATCGTCGCCCATGTAGTCCTCCAAAGCATCAGTTTCGGAGGGTGTCGGAGAGAAGGGCTGTGGATCTAGGTAAGAGGTATGGAGACGTTCGTAAAGAACTGGTTCCGAATCCGCTGGCAGCTTTTTCTTTAACGGGATCCGGTAGGAGTCCAAAGGCTGCTCGGAAGATATTCTCCGCTTCTGGAGCATAAGTCTGCCGGTGTCGGCATCGATGATGTGGGACGGAGACGTCTCCGTAGGAGAACGTTCGGCAGGTGTGATCCTAGTTTGGGTGACACGTGTCCTGATTTCAAACAATTTGGGTGCCGTGGATGGTGGCAGTCCAAAAGTGATGTTGGGTATTGCTGGAGAAGCTTTTTGAGCTTTTTTCGGCTCGGAGCCCGACGTGTCCTGGATGGTTGCCTTTTCTTTGATGCGTTGCAAGGACGCTGCAACTTGACGAACCTGTAACGCCGACGGTTCTTTGGCGCCGAGCGGTTCTGCAGAGGCAGGCGTGGACTTCCTCGGGGCCACGGGGTCATCGAGTCGAGGAGAGGTAGTAGCTGTCGACGACGTCGATGATTGGGCCTTCGGTGCTGCTTTCGGAGCGATGTGCGACGCAGCGGCCATTTTGACCTTCGTGGCCGGAGCCGAGTGTTTCGGTGCCGGGGGCCGAGGCGGCTTGGTGGTACCGATGGCCTTTTTCCGTGTGTCGGCGCCGACGTCGGCTGCTGCGAGTTCGGCACCGAAGTCCCGTTTGGTGCGGTCGGTGCCGACGGGTTTGGCTGGCGTCGAAGGTGTAGAGGGCTTCGATCCGACCAGTGGTAGTTTCACTTTCGGTTCCTGTGGAACCGATACGGCTTTCGGTTTCGTTCTCGAGGAAGGGAAACCAGTCATTTTGGGCACTAATGGCTGTCGCTGAATGTCCGAGGCCGGGCCAGATGGCGGGGCCGAAGAACTGCGGGATAGGTCTTGGGTAAGGCCCGAAGGCGATCCCTCGACCGGAGCCATTGACTGACGCACTGGGATATCCTCCGTCTGTACGGGTAGGCCTTGCTCGTCACCGGAGCTACTTTCTTCGGCCCCTAAGGCCTCAACGTAGTCTCCTACCTCGGTGTCGGCTTCTTCTCTGTGAAAGAGTTGTTCTTCGACGTCTTCCGATCCGGAATCGTGTTCGGAAGCAGGGCTGGAGGGTAGGTTCTCCACGCCTTCCACATCTTCGTCCTCGGCGCTGAAGATGTTGGTCGGGGCCGGTGCCGCTTGCTGCGCTTCAAGTCTCGCCGCTCGTCGATTCCGGAGAGTCTTCTTGGATCGGAATCGGGCACAGGCCATACATGTGGATTCGTCGTGATCCGGTGAAAGGCATTTGTTGCACACCGGGTGGACGTCGACATGGGGATATTTCGCATTGCAAACAGGACACCGCTTGAATGGCGTCCTCGATTCCATCGTCGATGTAGGGTCGATGGTGGGATACGATGCGAAAAAGTTGTTGTTGAAGTCAGTAAACTAACAAGTAACTGTCGATACCGATCGGGAACAGTACCGACGCGAACTAAAGGCCTTTTGGCCTGAAAAAAGTTTTTCCTAACTTGAGTCAAGATAAGCACATCCGAACCCAATGGCGGAAAAAAACAATCGGAGGATGGAGAGGATGCCCATGCGCACTGTGGTCCAGGGGAGGAGTCACCTATCTCAGGATACTTCGAAGACTCTTCCAGGACAACAACGTGCAAACATCCGGACCCAACACTAGGCGGCGATCTATGCACAGATATGAATTCAGCAGCCCACATGCCTCGAACTTTCTTGATTTTTGTTTTTCGAACCACCATCCGGGTTCAGCCGCAGGGTCGCGGTGCCAAGAATTTGGGGTACAGGCCGAAGACGTTAGGTCAACGGTTCTGGTTGGTCGAGCGCGTTCCCTGGACCGACAGGCGTACCCCTTAGCAGAAGATACTCACCCGCCGCGAGCGGCACGATTAGAGGATGGAGTTTTCAAGATGGAGAGACTCGCTGAGGAAATGAACTTTAAAGCAAGAATGTGTAAAATAATGAAGAGCAAACGTTTTGTATTTTTATGTCTGTTTATATTATGTAGTATGATAGTGTTTACTGTAGGATTTGTATTCTTCTCCTCTCAAGAGCCCATTGCACCCACTGTACAGCCTATACCTCCTCCTACTGTCTCCTCACACTCTTTTCACCCTCTGCCTGAACATGAACAAGTTAGACGATCAGAGTTTGTAAACAACTTGTTTATTCAGCTTCTGCACCAGCACCAACTAGTCATGAATACAACCAATTGCTGGGTGTGTGGTTTAATGCCACATACCATTAATAAGGGTATTCCTTATCTAGTGCTGCCGTTTAGTTACAATGGATCGTCATGGGCATTCCAGACCATGTTTCGATTTGCACTAGAGGCCTACTCCCCGCGACAACCGCGTTCCATCAGACCTAGCACCAATAATAAGGCCTTAATGAAAGGAGTTGCCGATATGAGCAGAGATAGACGCATACTCATCTATACCCAAGGATGAATTGAGAGCTTATGTAGGGTGGAACGCGACGGGGTATAGTATTAGTCTGGGTGAAAGACAGCGAAAAATCTCATCCCCAATCTGGGTCGTACCCCACATAGGTCGGTTCTGTTTACAAGGTAATGGTCAGAATCCAAGAGCTCAACTGGGGAGAAGTGACTGTACTGAAACGTACACTTTTCCATCACAGTTTTCCCCTGCGTTTTTGCTGCCAAGGGTACATATTTTGTCTGCAATGACCGAGCATATACATGGTTGCCCCCTGATTTCTCGGGCACATGTTATATTGCAAATTTGCTACCGCCGACATTTACTGCTGCCTCTGACTATCACACGACCAGAGTTGTAAGAGGCGTGATTAGTAAGGAGGATACTGCCGGTCAGGAAGCGGGAGACTTCTTTTTGGGTTTCCTGCCGTTTTGGGGACCTATGGTCAATAGTAGGAACCTGAGACAACTGACTCCTGTGGTTGAATCCACTGTTAATGTTACGGCTGGTGCCCTTGGTAATTTAACAGCTGAGCTCCAAGCGGATCACCTCATGACTTTACAGAACCGTATGGTTCTAGACGTCATACTTGCAGACCGCGGTGGGGTATGTAAGGTTATCCAATCTAGTTGTTGCATTTTCATACCAGATAACGCTCCAACAGTTTATCAAGCCATCTCCAAACTGCATAAAATATCTGAATCCATACACGTGGATAAAGGAGATTGGTCACTGGTGGGGTGGTTCTGGGAACTGATATCTGCCTGGGGTTGGAAGATTCTGATGGTCATTGGAATGATCTTAGCCATCCTTTTCTTGTTCTGTCTGTGCATCCAGTGTGCTCCTGCGATATGTGGCCTCTGTGCTACATTATGTGTAAGGAAACCTGTATCGAGGGACGAGCTAAGTAATAGGATGATGCTACAGCAACATCTCCATGACTTCATGAATATTGACCTAGACTCGGATTGATGTGAGCATAGTTATTGCCTATGTAAGGGCAAAAGGAGGGTCTGTCGTACTTTGAAATTTGGGACCGCGTAGGAGGCAGGGCCCTACCCCTGTCTATCCCGGTATTAGCGAACCGCGAATGGTCAATGCGGTAAGTACAAGTGCTCTGTATAACGTTTTAGCCATAAATGCACTGTGTATATGATATTAACACTGTGTATACTATATGATAAAGTAAATTCGTGGGTTCCATCTTAGAGCGGTGGCCATCTTATGGTTGCCCTCACATAGGCTACCTATTACGAGCAAATACGGGCCTTTAGAGCACATGTGCCTTCCTTTGACTTCTCTGTGACCTGGGCAGCTTGGCTCCGCTGCCCCAGGTCAGTCCGGTCCCACGAGCTCCCCGTCCTATGGCCACCTGTGATTAGCATCAGGGCTTGACACACCATAAAGCCTTTTCATCCCACACGAGCCTCCAGCTAATCTCTTTCACACCTGACTGTTCCTGCTTTATGGCTTGTTTTCCAAACAGGAGATGCTCGTGTTTATTGGGGCCTGTTGATATCTGATGTGGGATCTGAGCCTCGCTGGGTAAATAATTGTGGGCTGGCTTAACTGGAATGTGGGATGGTCATCATGACTCTGCCTTTTCGTTTGTAATGTATACATTTATATGGCCATATCATAAAACAAGGAATGTATGCCTGAAGCAGGATATTTTGAATTTAAGGAGAAGCCCGTTTCTGTAATTTTAAGCAGTCTCCTGAGAACATACACGCTGTTGTACTTCTAGGATACCTGTAATTGGTCTGCAGCAAATAAACTGATCTTTGACTTCACCCAGAAGACTCTGTGTTTCTGTAGGTCTGAAACAGGAAAAACCCGAAGTCTTAGGGTGTGTTCCCCTGCACCGCTGGGCTTTAAATCCCAGTACTTCACACGGGACGGAGCTGCCCTTGACCTGGGCTTCACCGTGGCACAGCATCTCCCATGGGAGATTGCCACGGTGCTTTATAGTGTGTCACGGTCCGCGAGAGGCGGCTGTCGGCTAGCCCCTCCCACACAGAGCTCAGGAATGGTGTTGATTGTAGCCCAGGGCAAAATGCACAGGCCTCTAGCACATGGCGTCCTGTGCCGCAGAGATTGCCAAGGCGGCAAGCCCCTCCCTAACAGGGCTGAGGAATGGTGGTAACTGTAGTCTGGGGCAAAATACACAGGCCCCCAGCATATGGCGTCCCACGCCACAGAGTTTGCCAAGGAGCCTTACAGCGTGTCACGGTCCGCAAGAGGAGACTGAATACAAGCAGACCCTACCTCACAGGGCTCAGAAATGGTGGTGATTGTAGTCCAGGGCAAAATGCATAGGCCCCAAGCACATGGCGTCCCGCGCTGCGAAGATGGTCAAGGTGCGTTATAGTGCGTCAGAGGTGGCTGGCGGCAAGTCCCTCCCTTACAGGGCTCAGGAATGGTGGTGATTGTAGTCTGAGGCAAAATTCACAGGCCCCCAGCACACGGTGTCCCTAGTACATACACACACAGTGCAGAGTTCAGGTTACTGTGCACAGCTAAATGAATGCCATGCAATGAAGGAATGCAGTTTTAAAACTGCCAATTCGACCTGGAAAAAAAACCATTTGCCAGCCTAAATCTTCCCTTTTGAAACGTATAAGTCACACCCAAGGAATGCCCTAAATGCTCATAGGGCATGGTAATTAAAAATTAGGACACAGTATATTCTTTGTTTTACAAGTCCTGGCAGTGAAAAACCTCCTATAGCGTTTTTCACCGTGGAAGCTGCCTCTCCCATGGGAAAGCAGTGGGTTACATTAGTCAGTGTAAAATGGACCTCAGGGATGTTGCGCAAGTCAACAATTCCCTGCAGAAAAGTGTAGTATTGTATTGTATGTGACCGGAGAAGCTAAAGTTTGGATGGAGGCCTTTCATCGTCAAAATTAAATCTGTTTTCAAGTGCGCTTTAGTCCAGCTGATGGCCCAGAAGAGATGCCTGAGTTTGGAGAGTCAGGAAACAGAAATTGCAGTGCAAGACTAAAGCGCACTTGAAAACAGATTTAATTTTGATGATGAAAGGCCTCCTTTCCAAACTTCAGCTCCTCCAGTCACAATACAATAGTGCACTCTTCTGCAGGGAATTTGTTGACTTGAGCAACCTCCCTGAGGTCCATGCCACACTAACCCAGTGATGTACACATGATTTCACAGTGCCTATATACCTTCTGTGCAAAATTGCATGTATGAATTCCCTTTTTTGAAAACTGTTTGAAGACTGATGTTTAAAGATTCTCTTGATTGGTGGACTAATTGCACCAATCAGTTGGTGTATCCTATATATTTCTGCATCATGATGATGACCCCGTTTTAAATAATCTAAGTGCAGGGGTCGAAACATCGACAAAAACATTATATGTGGACTGTTATGCAAGAAACTGATGGTGGATATCAACACTCGCTTAGCAGGGGTAGATCTCCAACACTCTATTATCCCTATCGGCCACATGTATATATTTCCGTACATAGCACATATGCACTTTCTGCACTTATCGTCACTTTCACTGCGCCGTCACCCGTTTTTTTAGAAGCACCTTGTGTTCAATAGAGCAAATATAAGTTTTACTTCTCACTGTCAACAATCAAGGAAAAAGTTGCTAAAATAAAAGAAAAAGATAAATATGTAATGCTAAGTTATTTGTGTTAGAGGTGTTTGTATTCCCCTTCTTGACACGTTGCAGTGGAGGTCAAGGGCTACACTTCCACCATAAAGACCGCCTTTTTGTTAAAAATTATATGGCCTAGGCCCCTGGGTTACTGGGTTGCCCCTTTTGTTTCAGAGGATGAGTATCTGGGCTGTGACCAGTAACCTAATTAATTTCAAAGGATTTTTACTCTCTGGAAGACGTAGCTCACACCTAGGCCTGCCCCCCTCTATTGTCCTGCTAGCCAGCCAGGCATCACTCCCAGTGGTAAGGGAGCTGCCCCAGAACCGGTTTTGAGTGACCACAAGGGAGAGTTTTACCATTTTCATTGCCACTCATTTGGGTGGGCACTGGGAGCTCTGCACTGGGGAAGAAAGGTTCTGCCATCCTGGTTTTAGGTAGAGAAGGACAGGGCGGGATAGCCTGTAGGAATACACACAGACCTTGGTGCGCAATTACGTAGGGTCACCTTATGGAACTTTTAAACTGTTCATTAATGAGTGGCCAGGAGTTTCCCCCACCCATAGCTGGCGCTTGGCATAAATGTGGCACCACATGTACCCTCTTCAGAACACTGCTAGTTCTGTGGAAGACAGAAGAAGGACTGCACCTGCTATTGTAGCCTGTGAGGAGAACCCTAACGGCTGGGCCTGCTCCCACTTGTAGTTAGGATCAAGAAGTGGACTTCAGTTGCCTGACCTCTTGTTAAGCTACAGGGACACAGAAGCTTCAAGAACCCCATTTTCCTAAAGAGCCCAGTTGATCACTTTCAATTAGACCTGCCCTGGACCCTGCTGGTAGCTTCTATCGGAGTAAGTCCTGACACCTAATTGATGTCCCTAAAGTGCTGGGGCTCTTAGATAAGTGTCTGAGTGTACTCCTCCTGCCTAACCCTAAACGTTTGAACTTAGAAACTTTTTCAAGATTTTTGGGCTGGAGAACCAATGAAGCACCAGAACAAACCTGCCAAGTCAGTCTGTCGAAGGTGTGTTGCGGATGGGCTGAAGATTCAGTGTTGCTTGTGCTTGGAACTTTTCCACAGCAGGAAATCTGTTTCAGCTGGTTGTCCGGCCTCGAGAAGCCCTATTTAGCTACAACTGGAGGTATCCGAGCTTCAGAAAAGTGACTAGGTCTGAAGGTAGAAATCTTCACCAGGTGAAGGCACTACAAGTATCCGACAGATGAGGGACCTTCCTTTGGCACAGCTTTTGCATTTCTCCTGCTTGGAGCTTCCTTTCAAAAAGTCAATGGCTTCACCGGGACTTCGTCCGATGGCTATCTGGCCTTGTGCAACCTATCTCCGCCTCAGCCAGCTGCCTTGTATGGCCGAGGATTTTTTACTTCAATATCAGAGACTACGTCAAAAAGTAAAACTTATGACCAGGATGAACCGGGTCTCTGTATTTTACACGTGGTCCATTATGGACAGCCTTAAAGCTTCCTCTTGTGCCAATCAAGTGCAACCAGATGACTACTGATGGTGCTTATAGCTTTTTATCTAAATCTTTAAAAACTCATATCTTTGTTTCCCCTTATTGGACTCTTGTGGTTTTGGTGTCATGTTGTTCTTTAAAATATGCTCTATGTTTATAAACTGTGATGCCATTTTTATTGTGTTGCATTCTCAACTTTTTAACTGTTTTGGTACTTCTAAATGCTTTATACATTTTCTTAAGTTAAGTCTGTCAGCTCTGTGCCATAGTTACCAGGGGTTGAGCTCAGGTTTAAGTTACTGAAACCATTACTAGACCAAAAAGTAACAATAACACTATTATTTGTAGTATGCTACCATCCACTCCAACTAATAATCCACTTTCTCACAATATTCCATAAATCTCCATTAGCAATTCACTCCTTCTTGTCGATGTCAGAGAGGCTGCGACACTTTGTCGAATTCGGCGGACTCAAAAAGTCTGACCACTAACTTATTCATAAAAGTTGCATAATGTATTTTATTATATCCTGAAATTAAAACGCATCACCACCGGTGGCTGACGTGTTTCGTCGCAACCCCTTCCACTAGACCAACCAGTATATAAATATGTATAGTCAAGGTATATAGATATTGTGTTAACAATAGTACATCTGTACTTACCCATATGTGCTTACTGTATGTCTTCACCCATGACTTGTAGGCAGTGAACATAGTTTGTGGTCTTTGGTAGCACCCTATTACCAATGCTCTTGCACCAATGTCGTCAGGGACTGTCATGTGCCCATGCTCTGTGGGCACAGGCCATGGCCTTTGGCCACAACTTATGCCCAGTAACCCACTCACACATGCCCACTGGACACAGCCCAGGACTATGCCTAAGGACACAGGACACAAGCCGCCTGCAGCTATATCCTCTGGCCAGTGCCACTGCACTAAGAGCCTGCTTAGCGTATGACATGACCTTTATCCACCTCCTGTGTGCACTACCCCTGTAGCTACTGAGCAGAATATATGGCCAGTCCCAAGTGGCACAGTGAACAAGGTATAGGCTTAGGACACACCCTGTGCTCCACATCCCTGTGCTTTGAATGGGCCATGTCAAAGACTCCTGCTACCAGTGCCCCCTGACCATGGCTTGGGTAGCTCGTGCCCACGGGACACTAGACGTGGCCTTCTGCCACAGCCTGGAACCAGTACTCCAGCATTTAATAACCTGCTCACTGTGCAGGGTGGGGTATAGATTACTTAGTGCTCAGGGCGGTACAGCTGTTGCTCAAGATGTTAAGACAGATGCAAGTTACTTATTAGTCTCAGGTTACTGACCAGGATGGGGGAAAGAGTGGGAGCTGTGATGAGCTTATTTAGAATTTGGTTACACTGACAAACAATACATCTCAATTTACAGTTGTAAAGCAGCAAGAACTACTCTCAACTTTTGCATGTTTTGGCATAGAATATAACTGCAGACTCATTCTCAATATGTAGATAAGATACAGTAAATACAGTTTCAAGGTTCTCCATAGGTCCTTTGATGACATGTTACAGTTTGGTCAGCCTGGTTACAAGGGTATCCACTTGCGTGGGTCAAGAACCCAGCATCATAACTTACCATTCCCAGCCATGTACTTTTCAAGGTATTCTGCCCAGGTACCAGGCTCTGGATGCAGCTGGTTCATCCGATCAAAATGATAATACGAGACTGCCAGATCCTTTGCATTTCGGGCCACATAGACCACCTAAATACAGAAAAAATGTGAGTGTGACCCTCTGCTTCGAATTTGTATGGCCAGCCTAAATCATCCTGAGTCTCACAAAATGTGAAAACATACAGAGGCAGAACAAATAAAATATGAATGCCACTGTCCAGTACTATCAACATGCCACCAGCTGACCTTCTTTTGGGTACAAATGTTTTGATTTCCATGGACATAATATTCAGTTTTTTTCATGATCTGTTTCAACAACTAATCTTTGCTTCAGGATATGCTAGAGTTCTAAAAACGTCCCCTCTTCATTGTTTTACACGGTGGTTCAATGATGTAGATGACATGTGGGTCTCTTGCACCCTTATTCCATTTCACTATTAAAATGGATTATCAAGTTTACAATTGTGAGAAATTAATCTGGCACAGTAGATGTAGGTAAATTGCAACAAACACCATATTTGTAGGATATTTTGTTTCCGATTTAGAGTTAGTCATATAGATTACGCAGTTGCAAACACCATGCCTCCAAAATTCTCTGTTCGCTTGACTTATTTAGAGATGGGAGTACCTTAAGTATTGTGTCAATGGAGCCCCTGTTGGCTGTATTAACAGAAGACTTCCTCTGACAGAGTAGGAGTCGTCAAACGAAGGTCATCACACCATCCACCCAACTTAAGGACGACCGTGTAATGGCTTTTTCTTTTCCTGGCCGTCACCACCAGGAAAAAGCTGGCGGTGAGGGACAGGAACAAAATGAAATCACCTCGAAATCCTTGGAGAAACCTTCCAGGGTGTGGAGTATTAGTTTTATGCCTTTCAAAAATGTAGGAGTTTGTTTTTGAAGAACAAGCCTTTTGAAAAGTTTGACAGCTGAACGTCATGGCTGGCAGGACCTCATGTAATACTTTTTCTACATTGACAGGACTGCCATAATGGTGATTCCTGTCAATGTAGAGAGGTGGAACTGCCATGATGACTGTTCCTGATAATGTAGAGAGGTGGACCTGCCATAATGGTGGATCCTGTCAATGTAGCGAGGTGGAACTGCCATGATGACGGTTCCTGTCAATGTAGAGAGATGTCGATTGAGTCGGCAGACATCTCTGGATTTGACTGGTGGAGGTGATGTACTTCGCCATCCCGACACAGTAAACTCCATCTGCCAAACTCTCATTTGGCCCATTTATTTCTTCAGCGCTTGGGTCCGAGTAGAGTTTTTTGGCGTTTGATCAGATTTGTGGGTGCTTGCTGTGAAGAGGGCTTGTGGAGTGGAGAGGAAAATCTCAGTGAGGGGCTGTGTACCAACAGAAGCCAATGATTTTTCGCAATTCACTGACCAAGAATTTGTGTCTCACTCCATTCACATCCATCCACATGTTAAGAAAAAACCTCTGTGCATTGTTTGGACAAGGTATGCCACATTTCTCTGTTTATTTTTCTGTCCTGTACCATGTTTCTCCTATGTGAACTTGACAATCTGTGAGTACATTAGAGATTCTCCACATTATAATATTGCTTTTCATGAGCTGAGCTGGACCCTGGTGACAACATGAGAGCGGGAGGCTGCTTCCCCTCCTCTCATGCTTTGAGATGGTTACCAGTGATCAGTGGGTTTATAACTCAGGGGTTTAGGCTTTTTTCCTGAAATCCTTGTGTGGAGGCTTCTATTGCCTCTCCCCGCTAAAGGTCCACTCATACCCCCACAACCAGATTCTGTTAAGCATGTTTGTACCATGTGTATGGTCTCAGTGCGTTTTCATTTTCTGCTTTGTTGTCCCATTTCTCAAAAACTGCAGTCAGGTAGTGGTAAGTGTCTGAGTGTGAGTGCTGTAAGAAGTTGTCATTTTATTTGTCTAACAAGGTTGAATTCTTACCCACTGATCTACCTGAAGTGTTAATGCTGATGAGCCTCCTAGTGTGCCTATTTAATGCATCTGAACTGTACTTCAGGTGTGTGTGTGTGTGTGTGTGTTGTGTAAGGTACCTAGGAGCTTCTGATCGAGGTTTGTGTTAAGGTTGTGAGGAAATGGGTGAGCTGCTGGGGTGACAATGCTCAGCCAACTATGTAGTCTTGCTGCTGTGTTGTGCACATAAGAGTGTGATCTGATGTGTCTAACATGCCCTCTAGGCTTTACAAGGACAGTTGACTATTTGTGGGTTGTGCTGTTGAGGAGGCAGCTTTTTCATAATCATATGAAGTTGGTCCATACTTGTGCATTGAAGGAGCCGGGAGCTCTCTCTAATGTATACTGTAGAATGTTATTTTGTTTTATGGAAACCAGGTCATCGATGTAAACGTGTGCTGTATGAAAGATTGCTTCACTGTAGCAATGAATGGTTTATGAGAATTTGTGATACCTTTAACATGGCTGCACAATAAGTGGGCACCTTTCAGGCTCTGTGGTGACCATCACAACCTCCAGATCACTGTGATTAGCACTCCTGACCAACTAGGACTACATTGGGGTGGGCAGAGATTTCCCCTCCTTTTTAGCGTTCAAGCTAGACCTCGCGTGCCTGAGCGCAAATCTGCCCCATTCCGGTGTTGCTTACTGTCACATAGCAATGGTGGTCTTCTGATTGGCTCATCCTTGGATTGATATGCATTCACACCATGCTCAGCTACAACTGGGCTGAATTGGTACTGACAGAACTAGGCGGCCATAACAATTACATATAATGGCCTTCTAAGCTAGGAGGCAGAAGGTAGGTCAGGTAAGGCTCTGCTGATGGGATTCCTGATTTGAGGTGTTTCCTTAGCATGGTCCCATGGTAGGGGTATGGGAAACAACCCTGAGCCCAAAGAGGAGTACATTCCAGCGGAGAGGTAATTATAATGAGTATGAATGGGGCCAGGTGGGCTGGCTAATGTGAGCAGGTGAAGGCTAGAAGCTTCTCAGTTCAGGCCTGGCATATGAGGGATGGGTGAAGGTCATAGATTGCTTTAAAAACCACAGTTATTATCTTAAACTGTACTCTTCTACTAACCAGGGGCAAACTAACTTTTAGGTGGCAATGGGAGGTGGGTTTATAGCTGGGAAAGCTGAAAGGCCCTCAGATGGCAAATGTATTAACTGATGATATGGAGCGAGGCACACCTAGAAAAACACATGAGCAAGCTGTTGCTGTTGCACTAATTCAATTAGCTCAAGAAAAAATGGTATGATGTTTTTGGCTGTAGTAAATGGAAGGTGGGCACAGATCTTGTTAGATAAAGTAGTCGGAATTACGAGAAATTTAAAGTTTCTGACTGTGGAGACAGGAGTGTGAAGATGGTAGTGATTGATAGAGAGAGGATGCTGGATACAGGAAAGAAGAACATTTTCATTTTAGATAAGATGTACAGAAGGGAACATTGGGCCATCCCACTGAAGCAAGATAGAATAGAGCAAGAATTCTAGGTGATCAAATGTGGAACCCAGAGGGAGGCCTACTTAGAGGTGCATGGATGTGGATTGGTCAGAGCACCAATGGACCGAGAAAGAGCAGTCTATAGAGTGATACTCATTTAAACAGTCTCTGCAATACCAAGGGAGGTAAGAGTATGGAGTAGGACTGAGTGAGGAACAATACCAAATGGAACTGAGAGGGTATTGCTCCCATCTGCACCCCAGGGGGGGCAGTAAGACTGTGCCAATCTTTGGGAGGGGCGGGGGCATTATAATGCCCATTTAGGGCAGCCCTACGCTTTCACCCCAAAAATTCCTGGTGTCTAGTGTGCTTTCTGCCCCCCCCCCCCCCCCCCCGGGAAGATTGGGGGCAGAAAGACTGAAAATGGCCACATTTGTATGGAGGAAGCAAATGCCATTGCCCAAGGGGGCCACTCCTCTTTCTTGGTGTCTAGTAGGTGGATACCTGCTTGGGGATCGCCCACCTGCGGCAATGCCCAAGCGGGGATACACTAGGGAAGGGTACCATTGGAAAGGGGAGGTTCTCCCCTTTCCAACGATACCCCTCCAGTCTGCCTACGTACCCAGGGGGTGAGATAGCCCCAGGAGCATATCCATAGTGAAAATAAATATGGATAAATACAGACGGAAATATTAAAAAAATAAATACCATAAACCCGTGAGCCCTAATTACAATCCAATATGACCAATACAAAAAGAATGTAATTCTAGGTCACCTTGAGATTTACTATATGTTTTCACTCTACCTTCGAATGTAATGTTGTAAATATTGTTTTGTACCTAAATGTAATTGCTTATGATGTATGTACCTCACATCCCACTTCCCCTATATCACTTTGACCTTGTGTATATGTCCTGTACCCTAACTATAAATGATTTCTTCATATCAATTTTGGATATATTTAAAATAACACTATTGTATTGGGCTTTCCAAGTAAGATGTGTTAAGTTAGTTGCGTTTTTTAACATTAAATGTTTAGAAATTTGGAGGTGAGGAGGAGACATTGACCAATAGGAAGCAAGGAAACACAAGTAACGTGTGAGCCAACCAATGGTATGTAAAGGTAAAGTAAAGTCAAAGTCCCTTTTAAGATGTTTATTTTCTTTACAAGAGATTTTGAAAGCAGGCCAAACCCCAAAATGATAATTTTATGCATTCGCGGCTTCTGATCTTTGAGACGGTACCCTGCAAGCGCCGGAGGTGGGTTGCTACTTCTTTGCCATTCTACTGGTGAGGTTCAGAGACAGGTGTGTCACACATCTTCAGAAAGCCCTGCATTAAAGGAGGATTCCCCTAACTCACTTGGGCAAAACTCACCAGCACCACCCGACTGCTTCAGACATGGACCTCAGCCTAGAACCTCATTTTAGTCAAATAAATGACAGCTCCTGACTGTATTAGCATGCCAGATTCTGACTGTAATTAAAATTGAAATACTAACTCTTTGAGCAGCCTGAAACCTTGCTCTCAGGTTATAACAATGTGATATTAAACTGGGACCCAATCCTCTGAAACCAGACTAGATTCATGTATTAAAACTGAGGATCCACACAAACACCACAGGCCTGAAACTCCCATTAAAATTGAGTGACACAGGCAACAATTCAATTTAAATGAATAATGTATATAATGTATTGATTCCGATGTAGTATTAGTGCCACCATTTTTGTCAATTGTAGGTGCTGCACGTAACTGGTGCCTCTACTAACTAATGTAACCGTGCTCAATTTATCGACCTCGGAAGAATGAAGGCCTATTTTGTTTTGCCAGAGTTTGAACTTGTATAATTCCATTTCAAGCACTGGTCTAAACGCCCTACAGGACACAAGCTCAAACTCTGGCAAAACAAACACAATAGAGCGCTTAACTCGCTTAGCCATTGCTATGTCATTACAGTTGGGGATATTTTAAGGGGCAAGACGAAGGGTAGGTTGATATTGATTAAGCAGAGACGTCAGGCTGGAATGAATGAATCTTCAATTTCCCAATGCATTTTTGAAATAGTATTATTAATTCGCGTAATGCCACTGCAGGGTTAGTTTGCAGGTGTCAGTATATCCAAAGTAAAAGGTTGGCCCACATTACTCCCACTTTTTCCCCCTCTCACTCCCTCCTTCTCCTTTCTCTAAGACAGTAGATAGGAGGGTAACCTTGCAAAAATGGTGTTAACCAACTATACCAGCAACATAACCAGGTGGGGCTGCTACCCTGTTCCGAGAAAGCGATGATTGATCATATGTTTTATGTTTGTACGTATAAAAATACCAATAAAAACATTTAATAAAAAAAAAATGAATGTTGAGTTTGCAGTTACACCCATTCGAACAAAGACGTGTATTACTGAAGGAAAAAAAATAGAAAATACTTATGTGTACAACCGTGAAGGTAACCTCGTTTCCCCCTAGCCTAGGTAGGGAATTTCAATGAAGGGCGGCACCAGCGACCATTATTTATTGTAAGGCCTAACTCGATGATTTGACAATCGGAGAGCTGCCCTGCCACTGTGAGGAATACAGACAAACCATGACGCAGTCATGATGAGCTGGAAACTTAGATAACTAAAGCTGCGCCGTGCCAGCTCTGTGTAGGTCATTCACTCCAGTTTTTGTTTGCATTGCATTACCTGTTCTCTACCTGCATACAAAATAAGGAAAACTGGGAGAACTATTCTCGCCTTGGAAGGAAAAACAGACATCTCCGGGCAGGCTGTGCATTGCTTCACTGTGACAAAATAAATGTTATTGTGTAGTGCAAATTGAATTACTTGAAGCTGTTCTTTGCGGCTGCCCTGGCGCCCACAGGGTACCCTAGAAGGGCGGGCCTCTAGTGCCAGCAAGGCACCAGCCCACCCCCCTTCTACTAGGGGACCCCTCGGGGAGGAGTCCCTCCACTCTGTCAGCCAGTGGCTGCGGCACGCAGGGCGCGTCACTTCCGGGGCGCGAGGAACTGGGCGGGATATATAGGCCGACCCCACCCTCTGACCTTCCTCTTTCGCGCCCTGGACACGACGCCTGGAAGCAAATGGGTACCGAAGGGTACCTCTGCGCTGCACCATAAGGGGAGCCAGAGCTCAGGAGCCTCATGGGAGGTTCCTGGAAATCCGTGTCGGCGCCCCGTTAGTCCTTCGGGCGGTTGTAGGCCTGAACAACCGGGGGCCTGCCTTGCTACGCTCCGCCCCGAAAGGGGCGTGAGTAATAAAGGACCGTGATCCGGGAAGAGGATCACCGAAGGGGCAGCACAGACTAGGTTCGCCCCAGTGCTGCTTGGCTCATCAGGCGGGCAGGCGGCCCACTTGGTTGCCTGCCCTTGGATCACCCATAAGATAACCCACCATATTACATAACGGTGTATGTAATAAACCTGCAGCAGTTTCTTACCCAAACAAAAATTTGTGTGGTGTGTTTTATTTATGCGTAAGAACATGCATGCTATTGTGGGGGGTGGGGACTGTTGCCTCCTGCTGGCGCTATGCGGCTGCCCTGGCGCCCGCAGGGTGCCCTAGAAGGACGGGCCTCTAGTGCCAGCAAGGCACCAGCCCACCCCCCTTCTACTAGGGGACCCCTCGGGGAGGAGTCCCCCCACTCTGTCAGCCAGTGGCTGCGGCACGCAGGGCGCATCACTTCCGGGGCGCGAGGAACGGGGGGGGGGGGGGGGGTTATATAGGTCTCCCCCTCCCTCTGACCTTCCTCTTTTCGCGCCCTGGACACGCCGCCTCCCACCCTACCGCTTACCCGGCGTGGAAACAGCGGGGGAGGCATAGAATGTTGTAATGTTGTTCTTTTTTCGTTGCAGGCGGAGTTACAGGGCGATCTGGAAGCAAATGTGTACCGAAGGGTACCTCTGCGCGGCACCATAGGGGGTGCCAGAGCCCAGGAGCCTCATGGGAGGTTCCTGGAAAACTGTGTCGGCGCCCCTTTAGTCCTTCGGGCGGTTGTGGGCCTGAACAACCGGGGGCTTGCCTTGCTACGCTTCGCCCCGAAAGGGGCGTGAGTAATAAGGGACCGTGATCCGGGAAGAGGATCACTGAAGGGGCAGCACAGACAGGGTTCGCCCCAGTGCTGCTTGGCTCATCAGGCGGGCAGGCGGCCCAGTTGGTTGCCTGCCCTTGGATCGCCCATAAGATAACCCACCATATTAAATAAACCTGCAGCAGTTTCTTACCCAAACAAAAATTTGTGTGGTGTGTT
The DNA here is from genome assembly GCF_964204655.1 of Triturus cristatus. Lineage (NCBI taxonomy): Eukaryota > Metazoa > Chordata > Amphibia > Caudata > Salamandridae > Triturus > Triturus cristatus. The sequence continues at coordinate 1,281,512,938 of NC_140590.1, forward strand.
TTATTTATGCATAAGAACATGCATGCTAATGTGGGGGGTGGGGACTGTTGCCTCCTGCTGGCGCTAATACTTTGCAGGAAAGGGGAATGCAGCCAGAGGAGTACAGTGACTTGCCCAAAAACACACAATTAAATAAACGGCAAAGTTAGAATTCTAAGTCAATTTGATCCTTGGTTTGCAACTTAGATGTTAATCACTTTGTCTTTTTAAGAGTTAATGGCAACCCACAGCCTTCCACATTTGTGCCCAAATGGGGAGCATTGAAGAAATTTGCATAGCGGTGGCTATGGGGCTGCCAAATGTCCTGTGCTGTGCCTGGCACCATGACGAAGTCCTGGCTTTTTTGCCAACAGTACTTTGCATTCAAGAAGATTTAGATAATGTACCATTATAAATTTTGACCTAAGCATCCAAGCATGCAAGTTGTTGTTGGCTAGAAAGCCAGAACATCCGGAAGAAGGTATTATATGTCATCAGGGAATCATGGCTGGTATGTTGTTTTATGGGGTGCATGAGCTTCTTGTAAGTAAGTACTAATCTTTATTCGGTTTAAAAAATATACCATAAAAGCTCCAAATTCATACAATTTATACTTGTTCCATGTCAACCAATTACACGTACAGTCTCTGGGCACGCGTGTGCCAAAGGTTTGCACAAAAAAACAACCAGGAACATTTACTGTAAAATCTGTGTTAAAATTGCTAAAAAGCTATAAAAACAAACTCGAATATAACCAGTAGCGTTGAAAGCCATGTTCTGGCATTACCAATGAAGAATATGGAGGGTATAAAAATAGTGATATGCATATTAAGGTGCAACTTTAGTGCAGAAAGGAGAAATATCCTTAAATTCCATGACATAGGCCTAGATTCACAGATACCATATCAGGAAATTCAATCAATGTCATTAGTAAAAAGCGGTCTAATGACATTACAAAAATGAAAATATGCAATACATACTTGTATATTAAAAGTAAACGTGATAAAATATGCATGTTATATACAAATAGGTTTGTTGTACTTACAACTCACTACCAAATTCCTGTATGCTAGAAATCCATTCACTCCCTGAGTGTGATACAGTCATAGGACCTGGGCATCTATTAGGTTCTGAAAACTATGTACAAAACTTGCTACACACTTAAGAGATAGCTAGCAGGATTATGAAGATGGCAAATACTTATTTTCCCACCAGCTTCTGTAATCTAACAGGCAATGAAATATACTTGTAAACAGTATGGCAAGCCTTGTCTGTTTGTAATAGCTGCAAAAGTAATAGTGCAGGTCTGCATTGCCTGATCTTCAGCGACCTCAACAAGGGGACTAACAGAATCTTCCTATTCCTTTTGTATAACTCACAGAAAAAGTGCAGCTGCGATTGAACAGAGCCCCAGTCACAGGGAAACACTGTAAGGTCCTGATCGCATCCGGCTGTTGAGTGATAGGCGACCAGACGATGTGACAGACCTAGGCGGAATCTGACTAGGTAATAGCAATGGAATAGTGTGCAGATATTGCTCCATGAATCTAGTTGTTACTAACATGCCATAAATTTGGACTGAACGTTTGCTAAGCTCCTCCTCCTCTCTTTTTCTCATTGTATAACCCATCCATTCTTTCTTGACCAGAGTTTTCGTGGGCCTAGTAATCCTCGGGGGTGGATAAATAGATCTTGCCTCCATATCAGTGTCAGTTGTATTTTAACATATTTCAACCAGTCAATACTACTTGCCTTATCTAGCTTCAGACAATTGTTGATTATGGTCTTGGTTAATGCAGCTTCAGGGCGATTCCAAACTGAGATCCAGAGCGTTAGTGGAGCTAACTAAACGAGATCTCTTACGCGGCCAAGGCCCAGTTCTTCATGACAAATGAATAATGGTACAGACCTAGGCAAGTGTAAAAGTTTGCGCACAAAATTATTTTCTCCTACCTGTAGTAGAGAAGGTCATGTGTTCCCCATATCCCAGCTCCGTAGGTGGCTGCTTAGACATATCTGGCCTTCTATATATTTAAGCAGCAGACCCATTGGAGAGATTCCTAATTTCTTAGCAAACTTATGAATCGTGCCCACACTTTGTTCGAAATGAGTGCATCTTCCAGATGTTTCCAATTGGAGAGATTCCTAATTTCTTAGCAAACTTATGAATCGTGTCCACATTTTGTTCGAAATGAGTGCATCTTTCAGATGTTTCCAATTGCATGCCTTATCGCATGGTGACCGTAAGTACGTAAATGTGCTAACTGTCTCTAATCTAGTGCTCTGGATATAAAATTAACTTGTCTTCCTGTTAGAGGGGCCGCAAATCATAGCGAAGGGCTTTATTTTGTTGGTTTGTGGCCCTAATAAGCCCATATACAATAAATCCTTCCAGCAACCTCTGGACGCCCATAGTTGTTCTTAACAAAAGGTCACAGTCGTCCGTATACATTAAAAACCCCTGCTCTTGGAGGATCTGCAATAATTTGTCCTAGATTTTTCTCTAGATCATTAATCTAAATGCTGAAGAGTAATGGGGCAAGGAAACACCCTTGATGTAACCTAAACAAATATCAATTTCACTCTCACAGCTTCCCATCAACTGTCTTAGAAGCTCCCCTGAGTCTACCTCTGCCCACCTATGCTTAAGTCCCTGATTTTTAGAAAAATATGCACTATCTACAAGCTGTGTAGTTGGACAGGGTGTTATTCCCAGTCTTAGATAGATAACATGTCGGTTGTGATCGCTCATTTTGGTAGATAGATTGACATGATCTATGATACGGTCTCAAATCTCTAGTGAGAGGGCAATATAGTCAATTAAGCTCCCAGAGTCTCTACCCGTAAAGGAAACCTGTCTATCGCTCGACCGGCTCAACAAATCAACAGTTATCTATAAATTGTGTGTAGACAAAAGAGTATTTAATTCAGAGCCGCATGGACTATGATTGAAATGTGTGAAATCCGGAGACTCAGTCTCCCATAGGCCACAAACAAGATTACTAGTATGTCGACGCAACCTTGTGTTAAAATCACCCCCCAACAACATATTAAAATCCCCTAAAACACTCTCAATGACTTTGTTAAGCGCAGAAACCAAGGGGTCTATGAATGTGCAATCATTTGCATCAAAGTTATTATGATAAAGGTTAATCAGGATTACCAAGGGCATTGTCCCCCGCTTAATACATATAATCTGAAAAAACGGTGAGTCAATGACTAGTTTACAGGGATGATGCAGCCTTAATCGCCAGAATGGGGCTGGCCCTCCAACATTCAACTAAAAGAACACCTCACTTCCGCATAGGAACACGGAGACTAGAGGTGGTAGAGTCCTTTCTGTACCTCTGGATTATGTTTGACAAAAATCAGTCTTGGTCAAGCCTGGGTTATAACAGGTTTCTTTAATAACAAGGGCACCCAGAAAAAAGTCAACCAGGGACCCTGGGAATTATGTAATTCTAAGCAACAATAGTCCCTAGAAAGAGAGGAGTAGCGGTAGCGATAAATAAGGACCCAATCAGTACTTATATTTTGAGAGACTTGTCCAGCCGGACAGAGGTCAAGAATTTTACTGTTATAATAATAATATCAAAAAAATTCAAGAATTCATAAAGTGGGACACAAGCCTGTGTCCAGTACATACATTAGAACAAAGAAGCAGAAAGGTTCAGGCATGAAACAGCGTTTGTTATAGGTAGCATAAAATGGAGAAACAAACAATACAAACAACACCCTTATGTGTCACAGTTAAGGTTTTTACAACATATCGGGTATTTGTGAGTGTCAACGGCGTTTCGATCCTATTAAGGAAATGCAAGGATCATCATCAGGACAAAAGACAATAATGCCTGTAAGGTACAACCTGAATAACCGCAGCAGCGGTTGTATCAGAGACGATATTGTTGGTAGGAACCGAGACTCGTAGCCGATGGGCAAGGATATTATGTACCTCGTCTTCAATTAAAATGACAGAGGTCGTGGAAAACTCGTGGAAGTTACAAAGTTAGTACGAAAATGGGAGAATCCGGCGATGCGGGAGCAATGTTCCATCAGTGCGGCTGGGTTATAACAGGGCCTTAGTAATGGAGAGGAGTATGGGAGCAATCTCGTGCTTTGTTGAGAAGCTAGGAACAAAACCTCTTGAAACAATTAAAAAGATATATCAAGCAAAGACTGGATCTGCTGTTTCCTATGGGGCAGGAGTGTGGGTATGGCTCTTGTGAATCAACTCCAAAAACTGGAAGACAGATTTTTTAAGAGTGTAGTTTACCTTCCCAGATTTTCACCAAGTTATATTTTCCATTTAGAGCTGGGATTGACTTACATGTCAGACTGTACTAAGCAAAAACCAAAGGAAATGATGGACGGAGTGTTGAACATTGCAAGCACTCACCCCCAGTCAACTGATCTGGGTTTAATCCATCACCGTTCTTTAGCCCACTCTGCCACCCCAGTTCAGACATGGCCATATGTATGTATGTATGTATGTATGTATTTGGTTCTTATTAAGCGCATCTGTCACCCCAAGGGTATCCTGGTGCTGAGACCCCATTTAAACCATCGGGAGAATGTTTACATTGCCCTAGGGAACAGATAGGTCTTAAGGTCCCTTTTGAAGGAAGTCAGATCTTGCTTACCCCTCAGCACTAGCGGAAGGGAATTCCATAATGAGGCGGCTGTGTGGCTAAAAGCTCGGCCACCTATCCTGACTCTAGTGATCCTTGGGATCCGCACCAGAAACGCCGATGAGGATCTCAAAGGCCGGGCAGCTTGGTACCAGGAAAACAGGCCCTGGAGTGGGATTGGTCCAAGTCCATGCAGCGCCTTAAATACAAGACATGCTGCCTTAAACGCGATCCTCTGTTGTATCGGCAGCCAATGTAGATCAGCTAGAGCTGCAGAGGAGGAAGCAGAGCGTGGGCGCGATAAAGCCAGTTTTGCCGCCATGTTCTGGATCCTCTGCAACCTAAGGATCAATTTTTTAGGAGCTCCTAGGAGCAATGCGTTGCAGTAGTCTAATCTACTGAGTATAATACTCCGCACCACCTCTGCTCTAAAACCTTGGGGGAGAATAGGCAAAATTTTGCGTAGGGCACGGAGCAGGCCCATACAAGTCGCTGCGGTCTTATTAACTGAACCATCAAACTGTAGGTCCGGTTCGAATACCACTCCTAAATTACGGGCCGATTTAGCTCCTGCCACAGAGCCAGGAATAGAAGGTGGCCAAAAATCATCAGGCAGCGTCCAGGGGAGGCGATCAGGAGAGCAATGGAGAACCTCTGTTTTGGCCCCATTAAACTGGAGTGAGTTGGTTCGCAGCCATTCAGCTGTGGCCGACATGCAGCGATGAAAGGTGTCTTTCGAAACCGACTCACTACCCTCAAATGAAAAAATCAGTTGAGTGTCATCGGCATAATTGATGACTGATATGCCGAATGACTTAATCAGTGCTATAAGGGGTCGAAGATATAAATTAAACAGGATCGGGCTAATCGCCGACCCTTGAGGAACTCCCTGATTCACCTGTCGAGTGGCTGATTGAAAAGGTGGTAAAGCCACTGCTTGCTGTGCTGTCTGTCGCTGAGATAGGACGTTAACCAATCTAAAGCTAGACTGGTTACACCCGCACTATGGAGACGCTCCAAGAGAACCGCATGGTCAACCGTGTCAAACGCGGCCGACATGTCCAGCAGTACCAGGAAGACTGACCTGCCCTTGTCGACACGCGTTCGCAGATCATCTAACACGGTGACCAATGCGGTCTCAGTGCCATGTGCCGGCCTAAAGCCATACTGAGCTATATCCAGGCAGGAGTTTAATTCCAGATAGTTGGACAAGGCTTTTGTGACCCATCTCTCAAGGACCTTTATTACAAAAGGTAGAAGCGAGATGGGCCTATATTTAGCTGGACAAGATGGATCTAAGGAAGCCTTTTTTAATAGTGGAGTTACTATTGCCACTTTCCAGCTAACTGGAACTGTCGCCGTCATCAGCGACTGACAGCAGATGGAGTGAAGTGGAGGGAACAGCTCATCCTGAAATGCCTTCCAGATCTTATGAGGCATTGGATCCAGTGGTGAGCCCGAAGACACTCCATTGGCCAATGAATCAAACTCCTCCGATGTAGGAATGGGAAAGCAAGGTAAACAAAAAGTGTCCACCTTGTTGTTATCCCGGAGCGACATCGAATAGCGAAGAGGTTCCAGTGAAGGAGGTAACGGTGACCCCAGTTGTCCGGGCACTGAGAGTCCATTCAAGATTGTTCTTATTTTCTCCTCAAATGTAGCGGCCAAAGAATCGCACAGGTCCTGAGAGGCCGGAATAGCGGGAGCTGTACAGGACGGATTAGATAAATTGTTGACCAGCTTGAACAGGGTTTGCGATTTATTTGTGGCCCTATCCAAGGTATCTTCTAAGAACTTACTTGCTTGAATCCAGTGGCAAAGTGAGCAAGGGACTCACGTCTGAGCATACCCTGCCAACTTATGGCGAACAAAGCAGAAACCAAAGGAAATGATGGACGGAGTGTTGAACATTGCAAGCACTCACCCCCAGTCAACTCTGCCACCCCAGTTGCCGCTGGATTCAAGCAAGCCTGGCTGAAGACGGCTGAAATGCCAGAAACCGGTCCTAGGAAGCTTGTTTCCGGTCCAGGGAAGACATGGCTTGGCAGTTCGGGCTGGACTGTTCCCATGAGGCACAGGGTCAGACTGATTTGCATATGGCCATGTCTGAACTGGGGTGGCAGAGTGGGCTAAAGAACGGTGATGGATTAAACCCAGATCAGTTGACTGGGGGTGAGTGCTTGCAATGTTCAACACTCCGTCCATCATTTCCTTTGGTTTCTGCTTTGTTCGCCATAAGTTGGCAGGGTATGCTCAGACGTGAGTCCCTTGCTCACTTTGCCACTGGATTCAAGCAAGCCTGGCTGAAGACGGCTGAAATGCCAGAAACCGGTCCTAGGAAGCTTGTTTCCGGTCCAGGGAGGACATGGCTTGGCAGTTCGGGCTGGACTGTTCCTATGAGGCACAGGGTCAGACTGATTTGCATATGGCCATGTCTGAACTGGGGTGGCAGAGTGGGCTAAAGAACGGTGATGGATTAAACCCAGATCAGTTGACTGGGGGTGAGTGCTTGCAATGTTCAACACTCCGTCCATCATTTCCTTTGGTTTCTGCTTTGTTCGCCATAAGTTGGCAGGGTATGCTCAGACGTGAGTCCCTAGCTCACTTTGCCACCGGATTCAAGCAAGCCTGGCTGAAGACGGCTGAAATGCCAGAAACCGGTCCTAGGAAGCTTGTTTCCGGTCCAGGGAAGACATGGCTTGGCAGTTCGGGCTGGACTGTTCCCATGAGGCACAGGGTCAGACTGATTTGCATATGGCCATGTCTGAACTGGGGTGGCAGAGTGGGCTAAAGAACGGTGATGGATTAAACCCAGATCAGTTGACTGGGGGTGAGTGCTTGCAATGTTCAACACTCCGTCCATCATTTCCTTTGGTTTCTGCTTTGTTCGCCATAAGTTGGCAGGGTATGCTCAGACGTGAGTCCCTTGCTCACTTTGCCACTGGATTCAAGCAAGCCTGGCTGAAGACGGCTGAAATGCCAGAAACCGGTCCTAGGAAGCTTGTTTCCGGTCCAGGGAAGACATGGCTTGGCAGTTCGGGCTGGACTGTTCCCATGAGGCACAGGGTCAGACTGATTTGCATATGGCCATGTCTGAACTGGGGTGGCAGAGTGGGCTAAAGAACGGTGATGGATTAAACCCAGATCAGTTGACTGGGGGTGAGTGCTTGCAATGTTCAACACTCCGTCCATCATTTCCTTTGGTTTCTGCTTTGTTCGCCATAAGTTGGCAGGGTATGCTCAGACGTGAGTCCCTTGCTCACTTTGCCACTGGATTCAAGCAAGCCTGGCTGAAGACGGCTGAAATGCCAGAAACCGGTCCTAGGAAGCTTGTTTCCGGTCCAGGGAAGACATGGCTTGGCAGTTCGGGCTGGACTGTTCCCATGAGGCACAGGGTCAGACTGATTTGCATATGGCCATGTCTGAACTGGGGTGGCAGAGTGGGCTAAAGAACGGTGATGGATTAAACCCAGATCAGTTGACTGGGGGTGAGTGCTTGCAATGTTCAACACTCCGTCCATCATTTCCTTTGGTTTCTGCTTTGTACTAAGTAAGCACCAATTATGTTATGGCACAATATATGGCGCAGGGACACGGTAAACTTAACACATTCTATTATTAAAAAAAATTGCTTACATCTAGACCACACTCACAAAATGACTTGGCTCCGGTACGTGAAGACAACTTTGACCTCACTTGGGCTAATGGAACTGTTTGATGACCCTAGCGTATGCCGGAGGATCTCAAAGCATGAACTAAAGGCCATCTACCTAAAATAAGACTGCCCTTGATCGACAGGAAGCCAAGCGTGCAAAGAAATTAGTTATATTATACCAACAAACACCATCAATCTCAGTGAATACCACAGCATAGATTCATCCTGACGAGGTTACGAATGAATCTAATCCCACTGATGCTGGGCTTTCCTGCAAAGAAGTTCAGCCATTCTGATTCAGATATGTCATCTTGCCCCTGTGATAATGAATCTAAGCATTCTGACCTTCAAATATTCATATTTTGTGGTTACTACAAAGAAGAACGTGCAAGATTTATCCTGCCAATTTTAAGACGTTTTAACTTTAGGCAATGCCATGGAACACTTTACTATTTAAAGAGACTTTCCGATCCTTTTATATGTTGTTCAATAGGTACTTTTTTATGGGCCTGTATAAGAAGGAGGAAAACTTTGTACCCTAGTCTTCCCTAATTTGGGACTATGAGGCGTTTGTTTTTACAAGACAATATGGTATGTAGTATTTCAATACTGCCCAGCACACCGGCACAAAATGTAAGCCTCTTTAAGGGGCTCTCTGTATTTAGAAATGGATTTTGTGTCAAATGTTTACATATTCATTATTTAAATGTCTTCTTGTACTTTTATGATCTGTGTTTTAAATGGATCAAATAAAGAAAATTGACTTGAGTCAATGACCGTGTCCATTATTTTGCAAGGAAGGGTCGTACTTATTAAAGTTAATAAACCTCCACTGGTGTGGTCATGTGAGGCTGGAACCGCAGAAGTTGAAATTGTATAAAACCTGTTCACAAATATATGCTCGCAAGCCCAGGTCTCTTGTAAACAGATAATTTGGTAGTCACCAATCATGTCTAACCATTCTGCATCTTGAAGTTTATGGGCAATCCCTGCTATGTTCCAAAATAGAACCCTTGAGTCCCACCCTTAATTAGTTGTTTCTGGTGTTAAGTTGCCTATATGCTGGAACTTTTGGGAGCTGTGAGTATACAAGACAGCTATTGTGGGCGAGGACTCTTAAATAATAGGATTTGATGATACAATAATGTTGAACAAGACGTCGGTGTTAACCCTGCTATCTTGATTTGTGTCGGAAACAGCAAGTTACAGTCAATCAACATCAGCCAGTAATGAGAAACAGTTATAAGTTGGAAACAAGTGAGTGAAGGATTGTTGACTAGAGAACAAAAGACTCTAAGTATCAAAGTGTGGATGTTTCAGTGTTGGGTCTATCAAAAATGCTGAGTGGAACCGCTTTCACACGTTGGTTATGGATGTTGTAAGGACGTCTGTGCAGGATAAAGCTAACTATCATTACATCATTACATATTAATAAAGTTGATAATGATGCAATCGCCCTGCTCCCCTTTTGGCACAGTGCCTATCCATTGAACTCTTCGAACAGTTATAATGTTGTTTGAGGCGGTATTGCTACTCAGATCTCCCAATGATGTACATAGCCAATGGATGACCTTGTTTTTAGGCTGGGCTTCCGTTTCCAACTGGCCATTTGATGGGGTGGGTACGTTTTTCAGTACAATAACCAGGGGGGAGGCTTCCGGTGGTAATTGAATATTAGGAAGGACAGAAGTATGAAGAGTGGATGAGCTACTGGGTTGGCGACCTGCTACTAATACTGGTTTTGAACTTGTCTCCAACAGTTGTGGCCGCTTTTTGTTGTTGTATATGTCTGACAAATGAGGCTTGGGGATAGACCGTTTATTGCTGTGTTTTTACCTATTTGAGTTCTTGGTCGCACCACTTGGGATCCACCCGAAGTTGCTTGTTCACAGACAAGACTTTCATTACTGTTGACGTTACAACAAACAAATGATGGACGGAATGCTGACAATGCAGACATTCTCCCCCAGTCAAGAGATCTGGGTTAAATCCATCGTTCTTTTGCCCACTACACCACCCCAGTTTAGACATGGCCATATGCAAATCAGTCTTGACCCCGTGCCCCATGGGAACAGTCCAGCCCGAACTGCCAAGCCATGTCTTCCCTGGACCGGAATCAAGCATCCTAGGACCGGTTTCTGGCTATCAGCCGTCATCGGCCAGGATAGCTTGACTCCAGTGGCGTAGTGAGCACGGGTCCCACGTCTGGGAATACCCATCCCACTTAGGGCGAAAAGCGTTACAACAAACAAATGATGGACGGAATGCTGACAATGCAGACATTCTCCCCCATTCAAGAGATCTGGGTTAAATCCATCGTTCTTTTGCCCACTACACCACCCCAGTTTAGACATGGCCATATGCAAATCAGCCTTGACCCTGTGCCCCATGGTTTGCATATGGCCATGTCTGAACTGGGGTGGTGTAGTGGGCAAAAGAACGATGGATTTAACCCAGATATCTTGACTGGGGGAGAATGTATGCATTGTCAGCATTCCGTCCATCATTTGTTTGTTGTAACGCTTTTCGCCCTAAGTGGGATGGGTATTCCCAGACGTGGGACCCGTGCTCACTACGCCACTGGAGTCAAGCTATCCTGGCTGATGACGGCTGATAGCCAGAAACCGGTCCTAGGATGCTTGATTCCGGTCCAGGGAAGACATGGCTTGGCAGTTCGGGCTGGACTGTTCCCATGAGGCACAGGGTCAAGACTGATTTGCATATGGCCATGTCTGAACTGGGGTGGTGTAGTGGGCAAAAGAACGATGGATTTAACCCAGATCTCTTGACTGGGGGAGAATGTATGCATTGTCAGCATTCCGTCCATCATTTGTTTGTTGTAACGCTTTTCGCCCTAAGTGGGATGGGTATTCCCAGACGTGGGACCCGTGCTCACTACGCCACTGAAGTCAAGCTATCCTGGCTGATGACGGCTGATAGCCAGAAACCGGTCCTAGGATGCTTGATTCCGGTCCAGGGAAGACATGGCTTGGCAGTTCGGGCTGGACTGTTCCCATGAGGCACAGGGTCAAGACTGATTTGCATATGGCCATGTCTGAACTGGGGTGGTGTAGTCGGCAAAAGAACGATGGATTTAACCCAGATCTCTTGACTGGGGGAGAATGTATGCATTGTCAGCATTCCGTCCATCATTTGTTTGTTGTAACGCTTTTCGCCCTAAGTGGGATGGGTATTACCAGACGTGGGACCCGTGCTCACTACGCCACTGGAGTCAAGCTATCCTGGCTGATGACGGCTGATAGCCAGAAACCGGTCCTAGGATGCTTGATTCCGGTCCAGGGAAGACATGGCTTGGCAGTTCGGGCTGGACTGTTCCCATGAGGCACAGGGTCAAGACTGATTTGCATATGGCCATGTCTGAACTGGGGTGTTGTAGTGGGCAAAAGAACGATGGATTTAACCCAGATCTCTTGACTGGGGGAGAATGTATGCATTGTCAGCATTCCGTCCATCATTTGTTTGTTGTAACGCTTTTCGCCCTAAGTGGGATGGGTATTCCCAGACGTGGGACCCGTGCTCACTACGCCACTGGAGTCAAGCTATCCTGGCTGATGACGGCTGATAGCCAGAAACCGGTCCTAGGATGCTTGATTCCGGTCCAGGGAAGACATGGTTTGGCAGTTCGGGCTGGACTGTTCCCATGAGGCACAGGGTCAAGACTGATTTGCATATGGCCATGTCTGAACTGGGGTGGTGTAGTGGGCAAAAGAACGATGGATTTAACCCAGATCTCTTGACTGTGGGAGAATGTATGCATTGTCAGCATTCCGTCCATCATATGTTTGTTGTAACGCTTTTCGCCCTAAGTGGGATGGGTATTCCCAGACGTGGGACCCGTGCTCACTACGCCACTGGAGTCAAGCTATCCTGGCTGATGACGGCTGATAGCCAGAAACCGGTCCTAGGATGCTTGATTCCGGTCCAGGGAAGACATGGCTTGGCAGTTCGGGTTGGACTGTTCCCATGAGGCACAGGGTCAAGACTGATTTGCATATGGCCATGTCTGAACTGGGGTGGTGTAGTGGGCAAAAGAACGATGGATTTAACCCAGATCTCTTGACTGGGGGAGAATGTATGCATTGTCAGCATTCCGTCCATCATTTGTTTGTTGTAACACTTTTCGCCCTAAGTAGGATGGGTATTCCCAGACGTGGGACCCGTGCTCACTACGCCACTGGAGTCAAGCTATCCTGGCTGATGACGGCTGATAGCCAGAAACCGGTCCTAGGATGCTTGATTCCGGTCCAGGGAAGACATGGCTTGGCAGTTCGGGCTGGACTGTTCCCATGAGGCACAGGGTCAAGACTGATTTGCATATGGCCATGTCTGAACTGGGGTGGTGTAGTGGGCAAAAGAACGATGGATTTAACCCAGATCTCTTGACTGGGGGAGAATGTATGCATTGTCAGCATTCCGTCCATCATTTGTTTGTTGTAACGCTTTTCATTACTGTTGAGACATGGCAGCCCCCTTTTGAGTGATCGTTGGTTTTGGCATTCAAATCAATGAATTGATCTTTTATATCCTTCAGTGTTAACTCAATTCCCTTTAGGCCAAATAGTACTGGGTTTAAATGTTGAACACAGGTAAGCTCCATTGCATTGGTATGTCCCTCCAAATAAGCAGCAAAAGGTCGATAGTGATGTAACTACATTGCGTTGGCCCACCTTGTGAAGATTCCCAACCTGCAATTCGTAGCCATCCGGGATATTAACTTGGGTTGCGACTGCAAGGTTTTTCTGAAAACCCAATTTGGATTGTTTTTTAAGGAGATTTTTTCTTTTTGCCTGTTCTAGGGGGGTAACATGTTAGCTCAGAATGTGCCTCCTTTCTGGAGTCCTGAATTACACCCAATGTGCCATTAAAGACACACCGGTTTTACCCTATTGATGACCCCAGATAACCCGGGGGGTGGGGCGAGGGGGAATGGTTGGAATCTGCTCTTTGTTAGCAATCGGCCTGTATAATGGGTCAGTGCTGTTATCCAGGAGAGTGACTATCTCGGGAGGGCTGCCTGTATTAGCTTTAGATAAGGCTTTTTTGTTGCATCCAACCTCTCTTCGACAATCCCAATTAAGTTGTTTATAGCCCCCATGGCATCAGTCAAAAGGCACAGTAGTGTATCTTTTCTTACATGCGCCAAAGGACCTGCGACAGCACCATCGGTATGCATCCTGCACCCGTGGTAGTGAGCTCTCCCTGGAGCATACATCCCCCCCCCCCCCCCCTCCCCCCTGCGGTAAATATGTGTATTTCAACCTCAAATAACACAGAGTGTTTCTAAAGTTTTATTTTGTAATTTGTTAGTAAGTATTGTTGGTAAGTATATGTGGTTTGGGCCGAATATATTAGATAGAACGTCCAGCTCTGGCTTATTTAACAAGCTACAATCTAAGAAAAGTGTTTCTTTCTTTGGCAGACATTATCCTTCAGTAATAATTCATTCAATGATAACTTCAGACTGTTGCAGCTACGAACTACTGGTAGTAGTAATTCAGCCCCGGTTGTGTGAACCAGACTATGCTTTTCTGACAGGATACACTGGCTGGTAACGAAACAGGATATACTACACCCAGTCTGTCCTCCCTGTGGTAGCTTTGAAAAATGTGGGGGTTTTCACCCCGCAGTGCATTGGACAAGGGCCTGGATCAGTTTTTAATCACACTGCCAAGAAAGAATGTAAAATCTGATTGGGTCTTAGTCTTCTGTTCTCTGTGCGCCCAAATCTTATTTCTCAGAGGTGCCCATCCATCTGTTCCCCATATTTATTTTGTCTCTGGACAAAGAGCAGAGATAGACATCATAGTGCCATGGGTAGGGTCATGCAGAAACAATATCCAGTTTTCATCACTGGTTCGCATGCACCTTGTCTCAGCTACCTCACTCTTTTGGGTTACCCATATCTTTCCATTCCCACTCCCAGAGGGACACACATGTCTTGTACCAGATGTCTTGTACTTCACATCCTAGATGTGATGTCAGGTTTCATATGCTACAGTAGATAGTCCTGATTCAGGAACCATGTGGACTATCCTTCTAGTTCTTGCATTTTGTTGCTTAATTCCTAACCTAAATTTGAGATCCTAATTGGCAAATTCAAGTTGCCTATAAGTCCCTACTATATGTTACAAAGTGTATCCCAGGCTTGGTAGTTCAATGTCACAACTGGACTGCAGGACCTGTTGTGCTATCCATTATAGTAGCAGTGTAAACATGTAGCAGTGTGAACACTGCAATTCAACCTGCCAAAATAAACCCTTTCGACTGATCAAAATCTCCCTTTTAAATATCAATAAGTCACACCTATGTAGTTTATGCAGCCCGCAAGGTATCGTGCATGAAATTTAAAAGTAGGACATGTAGAAATTTCATGTTAACATGTCCTTACAGTGCATATTTCACGTTAACACGTCCTTACAGTGACTGTCACCAAAAGGCTGTTTTTCACTGTGGAAGGCCAAGCTGTCCTACGTAGAAAATCAGAGTACAGATTAAAATCCTAATACTGTATTTCAGAAATCTGACTATCTAGAAAAATAATTAAACGACTATTTGGCCAAAAGAGCCAGAACTTCCCGGTGCAAGAAGAATAGGTGGCCCTCCATCAGTCGATCCGAGAACGATGGCATAGCGGCGGGGTCTCTAGAGAAGACGAACCTAACCCCAACAGCCAATGTGGAGCACCTACTTCCTGAAGTAATGGCTTGCCATTTGGGCAGTTGAGGTGCTGCCTAAACCTGCCTCCAACAGAGTGTCAGTGTTCTTGCGAGGGCATACTAAAGAGGTTTTGAAGCTAGCTTCCAACAGGACTTGTGTGAGCCGTGCCTGCAACCATGAAATTGCTAGTAAGCCTGTTGGTTGTGGTTGCTCAGTTGGAAAGGATGCAGCTGATAGCCCCTACCCTAGTCAAGGAAGGAGCAAAAAGAAGAGTGAAAGTGGCATGTCCTACTTTCACTCTTTTTTCCTTTCCTTGAAGTGCTCAAGCTCTGTTTTTTTTTTTGCTGAAGAGGAGAGTGATATTGAAAGGCATGTCCACAAGGGAAGCCTGGACATCCACTGAAAAGCCAAATGGCTTAAGCCTGGCGTGCCTGTAGAGTGCCACCGTAGAAGCAATAGCCCTGCCCAGCAAGGCTGTCGTGTTAAGCTCACATCGGATGAACTTTGCTGCATCCCTGGTTTAGGATGGCTTGGGCCATAGACAGCCCTTGCACGACCAAGTTACAAACAGTGTGGCTAAATCGACCCAAGAGGCATGCGGAGTACACCGATCGCAGTGCTAGGCTGGTGGAAGAGAAAATCCTCTTCCCAAAGGTATCCAGCCTCTTGGATTCCGTCTGGTGGAGTGGTAGAGAACATGCCCGGATTCACTCTGTAGTTGAGACCTCCAGCACAAGACTCTCATGGGTGGGGTGCTGGGTGTGAAAAGCTGGGCCCTCAGGAGCGGGACAATGGCGATGTGCAATCGTCTTGTGCATGGGGGAGCCAGTACAGGACCACAAGCAGGGCATCAGAGAGGGCTTTATTGAAGAGCAGTATTGGTTCAAAATAGGACACCCCCTGCTGAAGGACCTCCGTCAAGACATTGGTCTTGACTTCCACAGACTACCACCATAAAGAAAAGAGGCCCCTTCCTTTGTAGCCATTCTAGGAGGAGAGGACAAGCCAGCGTCTAGCGAGGTGTCCAGACCATTCGCATCGGTCAGCTCCTCATACCAACTGTAGTCTTCAGACTGGACCAAAGGGTTATCTTGAAGTGGGTGTAACAGGAGTGTAGGAAATTGGGTTACTCGTTGAGAGGTGTGAAACCCTACTTAGGTAGCAACCACAATTTGTGTCAGGGTGAAACATAAGCAAACTCCAAAGTAACCTGTGCTTAACCCTCTGGCAACTTGGCACAAATGCATTCAGGCTTAACTTATAGGCAATATGTTAAGTATTAATTAACACAAACAATTATAAAGTGAAAAAACAACACAAGACAAATCCCTCACAATTTAGAGAAATAGAGGGAAATGTAATAAATTATTTGACACCAAAATGTCAACAAAACAATTGGTAGAACCGGATATATGCAATTTTAATGATTTTGGAAAAAAAGTGCTTAAATGAACAAAGCGTCAACTGCAGTTATCTGGTTGCGAAAGACCGGGACAAAGTTACAAGTTGATACCAACCGCGATGGAGCGCTGGCTGGATACAAGGACCAAGTTGGGCCCACTGAAAAAAGTACTTTGGACCCTGGCTGCAGAGCATTGCGAGGTCCTGCATCGAGGATGCATCGTGCAGTGCAGTTCTGCGGAGCTGCGATGTGAGGTCCCACATCAAAGGCGTTGCACAGTGGCAACGCTGAGGAGCTGTGTGGCTGCAGTGTGAGGTCCTTACTCGAGATGCATCACACAGCGGTGGTTCCAATGAGCTTCATGGGGTTGTGATGGAAGGTCCTGCACTGAGATGTTTGACACATCAGCGGTTCCGATGAGTTGCGGGCGATACATTGCACTGCACTGATTCTGCTGTGATGACTGCTGAGCTGGCAGAGCATCTTCAGGCCAACTTCCAAGGGTCTAGAATTGGGTGGCCCCGCTTGAAGACAAGACTCATAGCAGTCCATGTGGAGAGTTCAAGATGGTTGGTGCATTTTCTGTCCCAGAGGCTCTCATCAGGATGCCAGCCAACAATTACTTGGAGTCACTGTGGAAGGTCCGGGGTTCAAGGTGCCGCTCCAGTCCTTCTCACTCAGGCAGCAGGGCAACAGGACAACAGAGTAGCAGTTTTGTCTGCAACAGAGCAGCACAGCAGTTCCTCTTCTGAGACTTCTACAAGTCCTTAAGTATACTGAAGAGTTGTGTTCAAGGGTTCAATATTTATACCTGGTGCCCCCTTTGAAGTGGGGGAAATGTCTCGAGTCCTCCCTCTACAGAGGTGTCTGGAATTATCTGCCTCCCTGCCCTGGCACTAGCTTGTCTGGGGGCACAACAGACTAGTGTAAAACCCTTTGTGAGGGCGCTGAGGCACAGCTTTAGTGATGTGCAACTGTGGTAGGTGGCAGCTCCTTAACCTCATCCTGACAGAGATGGCCCATCCTCCCAACACCAATCCCCCCCTCTTTGTTTTACTGTCTGGAAGCAAAGCACAAAGACTAACCGCCAGCTACACCAAGTCATGTGAGCTAGGATAACGTCTGCAGGCACCAAATGGTTAAGACAAGAAAATGCCAACTTTCTGAATGTGTCATTTTCGCAATTGTGATTTAAAATCCGACTTTTGCGTTAAAGAGGGTTTTAAATTACAATTCTTTAGAGTCCAAATTTGAGTTTCCTACCTGCTCCCAATTGAAAGTTAACACTTATTAAATGTAATACTGTAACCCAATGTTATCAGATGGGAGAGGCATGACTTGCAGTTTTCAAAAATGAATTTAGGAGTTTTTCACTACCAGGATATGTTAAAGGTAAATGTCCAACTTTTTAAATACACTATGCTCTGCTCTATTGACTGTATAGGGCCTACCTATGGGGGGGCATATATTCATTATCAAGGAATGTTTAGGTCTGGCAAAAGGTTTATTTTGCCAGGTCAAAATGGCAGTTCAAAACTATACACACAGACTGCAATGGCAGGCCTGAGACATGTTCAAAAAGGCAACTTATGTAGCTGGCAAATTAAGTACTGCAGGCCCACTGGTAGAATTTCATTTGCAGGCCCTGGGTACATGTAGTACCACTTGAATAGGTACTTATGACTAAATTAAATAGGCTAATTGGGTGTAAGCCAAATTCACCATGTTTAAAGGAGAGAGCACAAGCACTTTCGCACTGTTAGCAGTCCTAAGGCCACTAAAAACAAATTTTGCAAAAACAGGAGCTGTAAGGCAAAATGTTTAGGGGAAGACTACCCTAGGGCTGACAGGTTTACCAGTTGCGGTCCAGTCAGCGACTGTGTCGACACCGAATGATGCCGGTCAGGCTCCGTGCCAGAGTCGGGAATGGCTATTGGCTTGGTGCCACAAGGAGCATTGGCGGCACTGGGAAGGCACTACGGCAAGAACCCCGGCAAAGGTTAAAGATAAGTTATAGTTAGGAAAACGTAATTTATTTCTACACAAAAAAGTATGCAACACAAAGGGTAGAAATTTAAAAGTTATAGTTATAACTTAAAGTTATACTTTCTGCCCAGGCGAATAGTTTCTATGACTCAAGCACCTTCGTACAAAGTGTTCTCAACTCCCTAAGCAGACTTAATCAACTAAAACTCGTCCATGTTTGTTGGCTCTTCGTTTTTTCATTAGGTTCTCATATATTCTCGGTTTCTGTGCTAATTTTGTATGCGTTTACCTAATGAAGAGACTACGAGCCAAAAAACAAGGCATATTAAGAAACGCAGGTAAGGGAGGAAATATCGTGCTATGACCCAAAGAAACATGTATGGAAGAAGTGATAAAACAATGAGTGATAAGGAATGCTACTCAAAACAACCCACCAACCTGCAACTACAGTGAAAAAGGAATACCACAGTGAGCTAACAGAAAGGCGCAATGACGGTTTTCTGACAGAAAAAGAATTCCTGTTCCTGAGAAATGACGATCCAAAGATGCCAATTTTTTGTCTCATTCCCAAAGATCATCAAAATTTGTCAAAACCGCCTGGGCTGACCATCATATCAGCAGTGGCAAGTCTCTTTGAGAATACCTCCAAGTACATAGATAATTTTTTTCAAGACTATGCGAAAACTCGATCAGCTTATATGCAAGATACTGGGGACCTCCTCAAGAGAATAATTGTCGTTCCATGGGAGGAAGTATATGTATGGACGTAACAGCATTATAAAGGAGTATAAATCACATTGATGGTTTAAGAGATAGGCAATCCTTTTTGGGTGCAATACTGTTATTTTTGTTAAAACATACTCAAATGTTGATGAAAATGGCTAAGTAGTGTCCTGAAAACAATTATTTTCTGTTTAATAATCAGCTATATAAACACCTTTGTGGGTACAGCGAAAGATAGGCAATGCTTCGCCCCCAGCTATGCTAACCTGCATATGGGCTGGTGGGAGGAGCAGGTGCTTCAGATTCAATTTGAACATGAATGGAGCACAAATGTGTTTTTATGGGTCAGGTACATAGGTGACCTCTTCATAATATGGAAGGGGACTGACCAGAGTGCAAAAGAATGTGTTTCCAGAATCAATAACAAAACCTGTATCTACACTTTACATGTTCCATAAATAAAACAGAAGTAGTATTTTTAGAGCTGACCATATACATTAGCATTAAAAAGGTAGAAATCCACTGTAGGAAATATGATTTTACATTCAAATCGTTTTAATCATAAAAACATAATAGCTAGTATACCCTATGGAGAAGCATCGAGATTATGCAGAAGTTGTAGTGAAGACAAAGAGTTTGACAGACATTCGGGAAATTGTCTTACAGTTCAGACAAAGGGGATATGTACTGAACGTTATTTCAAAAGCAATACAAAAACCTAAAAATGAGAAAAAGAAAGAGTTACTTTTGAGAGGCACACTACGAAGAATAGCAAAAAAAAGATAAGCAGAGCAACTCTGGTCTATTACTACCTACAGCACAGAGCAATTAGTCATTAGAAAAATACTTAATAAACATTGGCATCTAGTAAAAAATGATCACATTCATCACCACACAATCAAGGATGCACATTCAAAAGAGTAAGATCCATGATAGATATGTTGGTTAGAAATAACCTTACAGATGGTAATAAAGCAACCTGGCTAACAGGTAGCCAATGATTATGCAAGCACATTAAATTCAAGGCGTGGGAGTATGAAATAAATAAAACTCACTATAAAACAACATTTGACCATACTCCTCAGAAAATTAGAGGGAAATACACATGCAAGACAGAATATGCATTGTATGTGCTAGAGTGTCCGAGCAACAAGCAGTATGTAGGTAGCACCAAACATCAATTGCACAAAAGGGTACTACAACATGAGCAATAAAAAACATTGGTAAAACCTACCCAGTTGCAAGACATTTTGCACAAACAGACAACAATCAAGTTAGAGACCTTAAATATTTTGTCATAAATACCATACCCAGAAATGCACGAGGAGGTAATAGAGAGAAAGAAATTAGGAAATTGAAATCAGCTTACATTAATAAATTAGACAGTAAAATTCCGATGGGGCTGAATATTAAAGAAGAACTATATGTACACTAATAACAACTAGTTAGTTCCCAGTTGAAGTGAAGAATTACATATTTTATAACCTGACATTTAATGAACTTCTTTCTGTCTCTCACAAGCTGTTATGGAGTTCCGTCAACATAACAATGTCACCACTGGGGCTAGACTGTTAGCTCTCACATCATGTAACATATGTACGAGTCCAAAGAGGCACAATTGTATGCATAGTAACACATTAATTCAACTTCATTATTATTGCAATATCCTTATGGGTTTCTGACAAAAAACAGAAGAATTTTGTTTAGGTTTATTGTGAGACAAATATAGACAAATGTAAAATACACTGTACAATATAGAGATGTATGATTCATTTGCATTGAATTTATGAAAACATTTTTATATTCAATATGTGAGCAAACATAGTATTTTCTTTATGTTTATAATGACGCTCATACAAATATGACTTTGAAAATGGCGGCCTACTAATTTGTTCAAGACCGATGGTCATCTGACACACATTATGGCGACGTCTCCCAAAAAACATGTGCTTTATGCAAGACCTTGGAGAGCTGGCATCTGGTTTTCAAACTGTTTGGACCGGATTTGGTTGTGTTCAACAGGTTGCTGATCCCGTGTCTCTGGCAACCCCTCCTCGGCAAGGCACACCACAGCAGAAAGCTCTTGTTGATGTTTTCAAAACACATTATATATTACCTACTGGCAGTCGCCAGTAGGTAGTTATAGTTAGGGTCTAATTCCCCTAGACTCAAAATGTCTTGCTCTGCTCATAACTTTGGCACCGTTTGATGAATCTGCATGAAATTAAAAAAGGTGCCCTGCTTTGTCTAGTTCTGCATGTAAAGTTTATGAGTGATCTTTGAAGTGAGGGCCGAGAAAAAAGGGGGGGGGGGGGGGGTCAAAAAATTTGCGTTTCCAATGCAATTCCCCATAGATATTTTAGACAAGACTACAGTCGGAACCGCTTTGAAAGTGGCGGCCTACTAATGTGTTCAAGACTGATGGTCATCTGACACACATTACGGCAGCATCTCCCCAAAAAATGTGCTTTATGCAAGACCTTGGAGGGCTGGTACCTGGTTTTCAAACTGTTTGGACCGGATTTGGTTGTGTTTAACAGGTTGCTGATCCTGTGTTTCTGGCAACCCCCTCAGCAAGGCACACCACAGCAGACAGCTCTTGTTGATGTTTTCAATATATAAAAATATATATATTTGCAGAAAGCTCTTGTTGATGTTTTCAAAACATTATATATATATATATCAAAGAATGTGTGTTTCCAATGCAATTCCCCATAGAGATTTTAGACACGACTACAGCCGGAACGCTTTTAAACAAAATTACACTAAAGTTAGCAGAAACCCAGCTTAGTCCAGAAAGAACCCTTGTTGGGATTTGGTGTAAATCTGTTCAGTAGTTTTAGAGTTCAAAAATGTATGTATATCTAGAGAAGCAGATCCACCACGGATTCACATGCCAACAGCAATGCCATGGTTGGCTGGCTGCAATCTAAGAGGAAAGTTGTGACCACCATTTTGTGGATCAGGACTCGGTTCTCAGGGGGTGAAAATAAAATGTAAAACTGATAGAAAGGGTCAGGGTAGAGGTACCCTGACTGCATAGGACTGATGGATTGTCTGTAAGGGACCCCTCATGAGCAACAAATTGTCTAAAATAGTTTTTTGTTTTTAATCGCACAAGGATTCACTGTGGCACGCGGTACGACCCCCTGTGTGCTCAGTGGCGGAGCCAGACCCCAATTAAAAAAGAATGCACCCACTCGCAGACCCACACACCTACTCACACATTCACTCACACACACACACTCATTTAAACACTCACACACCCACCCACATAACCACTCACACACCCACTCACAGACCCAAAAAACACTCACACAACCACCTACACACCCACACAACCACTCACACATCTTTTCACAAACCCATAAAGTCACTCAAACACCCACTCACAGACCCAGAGCCACTCACAAACCCATACATCCACTCAGACTCACATAACTCACACACACTTATAACCACTCACACACCCATACAGCCACTCACACACCCACTTACAGAGCAACAAAACCACTCAAACACCGACACAACCACTCACACACTTACTAATACAGCCCCTCCACACCCACTTACACAGCCACTCACACACCAACACAGTCACTCACACACCCATACACAGGCAGTGATCCACTTAGAGAAATTGCAACAGCATATTTATGTATTAAATGTTTTGTTGTTTTAGAATTGAATGTGCGCAATATAACCGGCAGACCCCTTATTTGTCCAAGGATTTGTGACGGATTAGCAGATCCATTAAATTAATTTCTAAAAAGAAAGACTTGGTGGATTGCATTTATAGAAAGACTAGATATGTTACCTTACTTTCCTTTTTTAATTTTTAGTTTTCAAATAAATAATAAGAATGAATGTGTGAATAAAATGTATTTAAAAAGGTGTGAAAATGCATATTAGTGAAAAAACTTATGGGTCAAATTGTAGTACAATTTATATAAAAAAACTGACATTTACTAAAAAACAAAAGGTTACAGGGATGTTACAATTAGGAAATAGCATTAAAAAAACATTGAGCCCCCCTTGTGTATGTCGCTGGCCCGGCTCCGGCCGGGTGTCAGAGGGCCGATGCCTGCGGTACTGAGCCGCTGCTGCCGGGTGGGGGGCGGGGAGTCCGGGGGTCGGAGCCGCGCCATGGAGGTCCGTATGGCCGAGCTATTCTGCTCGGGCCTGGAGATCAGCGCCGCTCTTAAGCCCAAGGGTAAGAAGGTACCCAAGGGCCGGGGCCGGAGAACCAACAACAACCGGCAGAGCACCGCGACCAGTCTGCCCCCAGAGGCAGAAGAAGGAAACATAGAATACAAGCTGAAGCTGGTGAACCCTTCTCAGTACCGGTTCGAGCACTTGGTGACCCAGATGAAGTGGCGGTTGCAGGAGGGCCGCGGCGAGGCGGTGTATCAGATCGGTGTGGAGGACAACGGGCTGCTGGTGGGGTTGCCGGAGGAAGAAATGCGAGCATCCCTGAAGACCCTTCGGAGGATGGCAGAAAAGGTCGGTGCTGACATCACTGTCCTTCGTGAGCGTGAGGTGGATTACGACAGCGACATCCCAAGGAAAATAACTGAGGTTCTTGTCCGAAAAGTTCCAGACAACCAGCAGTTCCTAGATCTGAGAGTCGCTGTTCTGGGCAATGTTGATTCCGGCAAATCGACTCTGCTGGGGGTTCTCACCCAAGGAGAGCTGGACAATGGGCGGGGGAGGGCACGCCTCAACCTCTTCCGTCACCTCCACGAGATCCAGTCTGGCAGGACGTCTAGCATCAGTTTCGAGATCCTGGGTTTCAACAGCAAAGGAGAGGTGGTGAATTACAGCGATTCCCGGACTGCGGAGGAAATCTGTGAAAGTGCCTCTAAGATGATCACCTTCATTGATCTCGCTGGGCACCACAAGTACTTGAAGACCACCATCTTTGGGCTCACCAGCTATTGTCCGGACTTTGCAATGCTTGTGGTCAGTGCAAACACTGGAATAGCTGGCACAACGCGGGAGCATCTTGGCCTAGCCATGGCCTTAAAGGTCCCTTTTTTCATCGTGGTTAGTAAGGTAGATCTGTGCTCGAAGCCCACCGTCGACCGGACAGTGAAACAGCTGGAGCGGGTTCTGAAACAACCAGGCTGCAACAAGGTCCCCATGCTAGTGAGCACAGACGATGATGCCGTCACCGCCGCGCCGCAGTTTGCACAGTCTCCCAACATCACACCGATCTTCACCCTTTCCAGCGTGTCAGGAGAGCACCTGGATATCCTGAAAGTGTTCCTCAACATACTCCCACCGTTAACCAATTGCAAAGAACAGGAGGAGCTGATGCAGCAGTTAACAGAGTTCCAGGTGGATGAGATTTACACGGTTCCTGATGTGGGGACAGTGGTTGGTGGGACTCTATATAGTGGCATCTGCAGAGAGGGGGAGCGCCTGGTAGTGGGCCCTACAGACAATGGAAAGTTCCTGGACTTGAAGATGTGCAGTATGCAGAGGAATCGATCAGCGTGCCGTGTTCTTCAAGCAGGGCAAGCTGCTACTCTGGCCTTGGGGACATTTGATCGGTCCCTGCTGCGTAAGGGAATGGTGATGGTGAGTCCAGAGATGAATCCCACAATCTGTTCGGTCTTCGAAGCAGAGATAGTACTTCTGTTCCATGCCACAACATTCCGGAAAGGGTTCCAGGTGACTGTGCATGTTGGAAACGTGCGGCAGACTGCAATTGTCGAAGAGATTTATGGAAAGGACAAGCTTCGAACTGGAGAGAAAGCCGTTGTGCGGTTCCGATTTTTCAAACATCCTGAATACCTGAAGATAGGCACCAAGCTGCTGTTCAGAGAGGGCGTCACCAAGGGTATTGGACATGTCACCAACCTGCGACCCATCACCACGCCACCTTGAAGGTCCTGATGAGGCAGTGACCGAAAGCTGGAACGGAGAACTGTGCTGCGACTTGAGCATTGTCCTGTAATTGGGCTATGTCTCCTACCCAAGTGACAGCTGTTGCAGCCCCGTCGCATCGCTCTCCCTGTGTGTGGATGCGTGTAGAATATGCCATCATGGGTTGCCCATGGGACTTTAAGAGGAACTGAACCGCCTCTGAGATCATCTAATGTGACCCTCTTCTGCCTTGCATCTCCCTTTCACCCCCCTCCCTGCGCCTTCTGAACAGGCTCAGCGGCATTGGCCCCAGCCCACACCCTTCCCCTGCTTTCACTTAGTTAAAAAAAGAAAACTAAGGATGTTTTAGCTTTTTTTCTTAACCCAAAGCAAACTGCACAGCAATGTATTTTCTTTTTAATTTGAAGGGCAATTTGCCTTTCTGTTCTCTTAAGTGAAGGATTTTACATGTGCTCTTTTACTGGTAGCATGGTTTGGTCGACTGCCTGTTGCCAGCTGACCTTGTGGGTGGTGCTTTGGCCTTTCGTTGCCTCAATGTGGAGCTTTGTGTTTGTGTGTCCCCAGGATCCAGTTCTGCAGGAACTCCCATTATGCCTTTTAAGATGTTTCCTGACTGTTGTGTGTTAGAATTGTCTGTAGATTTGCAATCATTATTGGAGACCCATCAGATTTGTTTCCTTTTTTTTGGAAGGGGTAAGAGTTTGGAGTAGTCTTCCCATCTTCCCCTACTTCCTGCCTTTTCCTATTTCCCTGCCACACCTGCGTACCTCTCGTGGTCCCTGTTTTCAGTAAAGATTACTTCACAAATGCCTCCTCCTTCTCACACCATGATCTCCTTTATTGTACAGGGCACCTTCCAGGTGTGAAATCATCCTGCATGGGGTGGTGACTTCTAACCTGTATGATCTGCCCTATAAGCAGATGGTGTTGCACTTCATGTGCTGGGATTGTAGTGAATCGTCAGGCATGTTCTTGGCACATGTGGTCCCCTTTATTTAATACTTTTGATCTGCCTTTTTGCCTGCTGCTGATTGCTACCCCCCCCCCCTTCAGTTGACCGGAGTCTGACCACTCACTCGTAACTTATTCATTTTCTTCTTCCCCTTCCTGCTTTCTTTGTCAATTCCTTTTAACCCTGCTGATTGCCCTACCCACTTTTCTTTCTATACAACAATCTACCCCATCTGTGTTTATCCCCTCATACTTTAATCTCAAACAGTGTTTACCCAGTATCCATTGTCCTTGTATACTATCCTCTTGTCGAGCTCTGTGTAGTTCCTTCTCTGAATCTTGTATATCCTTTACTGTCTGTCCATCTCTACCCAGTTTTTTGTTGCTCTTTTGGTCGCTTGCTGCCCTGTATTGTCCCAGCCAGTGTAGACCATTATCTGCCAGACCAGTGCTTCAAACTGACCATGTTTTTAGAGGGTTCAGCTCTTGCTCATCTGTTGGGTCTTCCTACATCCTTATTCATTTGCACATGTATCTGCTTAAATCACTTTTGCTAACTCTGACTTCCCCAAAGCAGTCATGATTTGTTCATTGGCCACCTTCCTCGCCATGGTGCTGTTCCACAGGTCTGAGTATCCTACAATTGGACCTATCTGCTCTTCTTGATTGTTTCTGCCTCCTAGTGGTACCTTTCAGACACCTTCCACCACCTCAGTTCTGTTCACATCTCTTGGGGAGCTGAATAAGGTACCTTTGTGTGCCTACCAGACCACCCCCTCTGGCCAGCCTGTACAGAGTTGCCAACCCAGATGTTCACTGTTAACTTCTCCAGTTGTAATCGAATGGTATTTCTTTTTAAGGCCCTGACTAGGAGTTGCTCGTTCAATTCGGACACATACGTTAACCCCTGTTTATGCATGGGTTGAAATTATGAGTTTGAAGGTATTTAACATTTCTGATGCATTAAATAACTCAACCTTTGTTCGATATTAATGGGATGCATACAGTATTTACTGTAACATGCAGATTTTGGTGCATTAAATTAAAACCCCAAATCCACACAGTATTCCACACAGACTCGTAATAGGTGTTATCTATTGCACCCTATAAATAACCTATCACGTGGTATTTTTATTTACCAGATGGGTTAAGTAGCACCTTTACTTGTAATCAAGCCTTAAGAAGGGTGTTTAATACTTTGGTCTAGAACCCATTGCTCTTATCTCACTTCATGTATACTGTGTGTTTAAATCTGTGAACGTCTGCCTTTAAAATAAGTGTGAAAAGATTATTTTGTTTTTCAGCTGCACTCTAAGTCCAGAGGAAATTCACCCTGTATTTGATTGTTTTTATTGACTGAGTGGGCTGATCAGCCGAGGAGTTGTTAATTTTCACTTTCTGTGGGCTTGTAATCCTAAGAGCAGACCGATGGCCTTGGGTTCTTTTAACTTGAGAAGTGGAAACATTTCGTACACTTGGTCTGCTGGCAACAGGTGTGGTGCAATGGATGCAAATTGCTGAGCAATCCTTTAGATAAAGTTTTATTTTACAAAGGAACCAGAAATGTTAGTTTCTTTAATTTCCAGTTCTCATTCAGTGCTGTGATTTTATTTTAGTGTCCGGACGTTCAAAATTTGTTTATGTAGAAGCCCCGAACTTGGTAGCTGTAAAGCGAGGGTAGTTGCACTTGGCTGGACTAGTTTTAAACTTGGAACACCGTTATGAGCATCATTATGGCAGCTTGCAGGTGTGAGGAACTTTTGTCATTCGCACCGGTAAGCCTTTTGCGTCTGTGCGGATGTGTATATGGGTGTATGAGTGAGTGACATGTCAGTATGTTTCATTCCCACTTGCTCCCCATCTTGTCCCCACAGTGTATTTACATTTCAGAGCCTGGTGTGTTGGATTGATCACCATATCACTCATCAAAGATCACATCGGGGTCATGTGACCTGGGACTGGTGCTGTCTAATGTTATGGCCATTGGTCCGTGCATGTTTTAATCATGGCAGCGGCTTGTTGATGGCCAGCAGCCTCCGGTGCTTTCCTCCGAGCTGAAGGGCACTCCCGATTTCAGCATAGTATTTTTGTGTACCAAGGAGCTCACCCTCATCGCTGTGGTAGCACGGAGCCGTATTGGTTTCCCACAGTTTGTATTTGTGAGCAGCACCTAGTCCTTTTCAAACCCCCCCAGCCCCCACCCCCACCCCCTCCAATCTTGCCATATTCTGTTGTTCCTGTGCCTCCTGTGGAGGACCAGCACCTTTCCTCCATTTTGTACATTCTTACGCCATGTTTGTTGTTTACATTTTGTAATGCAGAGCTATCTAAATGTTTTAACATATCTGCATATATAATGTACAGAAAAAAAGTTTTATTGAATAAAATATATATATTTGAAAAAAAAAACAAAAAAAAAACATTGAAATGGGGGGGCAGAGCTTACCTGGCCTCAAGGTGGCAGCTTGATAAACGAGCTCCGGGCAAACAGTCATAACTATCCTGAAGGAATCCTTGTTACCTACTGAGAATCACTAATACATCGCTGTGCGGCAGAAACAGAAAAATATTTTTGCAAGCGTTTAGCTCACTGGAACGTGGAGCACAGAGACAAAGCTGATCTGGGCGGAGCTGCGGCTTACCTGTTGCTGCGTGAGGCGCGTCTGGAGCTATGTCACAGAATCGTGCCCGTATAACTGTTGTGCGGATTTGGCCAGGAGTGTCGATGAACACACAGAAGGTGGTGAGCGAGCGGCATGGCTAGTTTTTAGGTCTCGCCTGCGAATGCAGCGCGAAGCGCTGCTGTCGCAAGCGAGATCTATTGTTGCTGACTTGCCTCGGAAGGGGGACAGGAGATGTGCACGCGCAGGCTTTTGGCGGATTTGAGTTTGTGTACGTACCTACAGCCACGCGGCGTGCACATCTCCTGTCCCCCTTCCCTCGCAAGCCAGCATGCATTTTCACTTTCGGCTATGCCTGTCTACTCCAACCACGAGACTACACGCCCTCCGTCAACAATTACACACCTATTAACCGGTTTCTGCCTGGTCCGAGGCCCTGTGAAAGTTGAGGACCCCCCCCCTCATCTCAAATATTGTCCCAAAATCTCTCAACAGCCCCCACTTCCCCTTACCACAGGTTTCAGACGCTCCCCGCACCAGGTAGCGAGGCCCCTATACCACCACCGGACGACAAGGCGTCGGGGGGCAAAATCTCTCAACAGCCCCCACTTCCCCTTACCACAGGTTTCGGACGCTTCCCGCACCAGGTAGCGATGCCCCTATACCACCACCGGACGACAAGGCGTCGGGGGGGGGGGTGGTGTGTCGTTACCAGGGCCACGGGGGGTGGTGTCTCGTTACCGGGGCCGCGGCCTTACCCCCAGGGATCGTGCGCTTCTTACCTGGGGGGCGTAGGGTGTTCGCCGTGTCGCACCTCCGGTCTCCGTACTGCCGTAGCTCTGGTGCTCGCGGCTAACTGCGGGCAGCGGCTACTGCCGGTGCTACTGCTCCGCTCCCATCCGGTTCCGTTAAAGGGTCACATGACCATCGGCGGCGGGCCCCTTGTGCAGCAGCAGCTCCTCTCCCGCCGGGAGACAGGGCTGGCGGCGAAAGGCTGTGGCGGCAAACACCCCTCCCCCTCCTCTAGCGGCACCATCCCCGCCAGCAGCGCACTCACAACACATACCGCCTGCACTCAGCCCGTGTGGCGATCACACGAGGCGCCCTCTCAGCCGCGCTCACCGGTTTAAACCCCATACACGCCCTTCAGAATAAAAGACCTATTAAGCCACAGGCCCGAGCGTGAACTATAATTAGTTGTATTTGAATAAAAATTCAATAAAATATTTTGAACACAGAAAATACAATTAAAATGTAATTTACCATTTTGTTGTGGTGGGTTTTTTTTAAATATATTTTTTAGGTGGGCAATATTAGTTTATTGACTCCTGGGGAAACTTGATACGTAGGAAATGGCTTCATGTTAGTCTCACGTACTCTTGCGCACTGGTGTTTGCTTTTCCTTTTCACGGCACGCTCTCTCCTTTTCTCCCTCCATCACGGCCCTTTCTAAAGCTCATCAAACCCAATGTTGCTATACGCAGCTACTGTCTATGCTTTATGCCGCTACATTGCTCCCTATTTCCCTATCCTTACAGCCTTTCACACTCCATTCTGCATTAAAGCCAACAATTGTACTGCATATGTTAATCTCAAAATACCTAATGCCTACAACACACAAAAAACATTTCCAATGCAATAGGTCTCGCATTTGTGAGACATTTACCTATTGGCATTCTAAATACCAAGAACTTTTATTTATGTTTATAAAAACCTGCAATCACATATAAATATGCACTTTGTACTTATAGTCCTTGCTTACAAAATGCGCAGCCGCCAGTAAAACAGACAGTTTCTAACCAACTTGCTTCTCTTAAGCAACTACTACTATAACTACAAAGTGTGTGTTTATGCACTCATTGCAGGCTTTTAAAACACATAAAAAAAAGGCATTATCATTTACAATGCCAAGAACTCAAACTCTCGCAAGTGCGAGACCTATTGCATTGCAAATGCTTGTTGATACTGGAGGCCTGTGGGGGTGTGGTGCTATGTGTCCGATCGGGCCCGAGCGGCTGGGACATGTGCAGAGCTTCCGTGAGGAAAAGAGGGGCCCCAGCTGTATACTTTAATACGGCATGCTTCCGGTGCGAATGTGCAGACGGTGGGTGACTGCGCCGAGCCGCTGGCTGACTTGCGCTCCCGCAGGACCCTCAAGCCCATAGGAAGCTGTGCAACTGAGCCTGGCTACTGTGTGGGCCCAAGCCTACGTGTTGGTTTTCTACAAGAGGTGGCTCCACTGCGCGTGGGAAGTGCAGGCGGAGACGGAGGCGCGCTGACAGACAGCCTAGCTGGAACTCAGTGGTCATCTGCTTAGCTAGACGTAAACAGAGCTGTGGCAAGAGAAAATTGTTGGATCAGCAGAGGGAGTACTGGCACGGTGAGGTGCTTGTGCAACTGCTTTACAAGGCAGCGTGAGAGGGCGGACCACTGCTGGGGCATTTCCCCTGAAACCCCCCCAACAAACATGGAGGCTGGAAGAGCAGTGTGGCGAATACACGACGCCCTGATTTGGGAGCAGACGTGAGTGCCCTGACAGCGACTGCGGGTGTAGTACGCTCTAAGACCCATCAGAGACAAAATGGGGAAACCAGATAAAATGCAATCTAGGTTGCAATTTGAGCAACGCATTCAGTCAGAAACAGAGAAGACGACGTTGAAAATGAGACTGAAGAGAGAGGGGCTTCAGGTTCGGAGCTGGGAGAAGACATTGCGCAAAATATTGGAAACAATGCAAAAAAGCCTCTCAACTATAGATAGGAAAATCGTCTCACTCTCGTACCTCATGGATTGTATGATGGAACAAATAGATAAACATGCAGAAAGAATTGACATGGTGAAGTGCAGAGTCTCAGAAGTGGAGGACCACCAGGTGGAAACCATAGATGCTCGGAAGCAGATTGGGAAGCTATTGGACGCTCTATAGCTCAAGACTGAGGATTTGGAGGCACACTCTAGGTGTAACAATCTGCGTATAGTTGGCTTGCCGGAATCTACCCCTACAGGAAATATGGAGTTATTTGTGGAGAAATTGCTCACGACTCTGGTGGGTCGGGACACCTTTGCCGATGTCTTTGTTGTAGAGCGGGCGCATTGTACTTTGGCACCTAGACCGCCACCTGGTGCCCCTCCACGTCCACTCATAGCCAGAATATTAAACTACCGAGATAGGGACTCAGCACTACCGAAAGCAAGAGAGTTGAAGTCGCTTTGCTATGAGGGAACCGAAATATCACTTTACCCCGACTTCCCTATAGAAGTGCAAGAGGCGAGAAAAAAAATTGCTCCAATAAAGCAGAAGCTACGAGACTTAAAAATAGAATATGCAATGCTTAATCTGGCTCGTCTGAAGGTCACACTTGAGGGAAAAGCAAACATATACTCAGATCCCAACAATCTACAGAGGGCTCTCTAAGGCCAAGCACAGTAGGCAGATACCAGAGGTTGACAAAGCCAAGGGGCAAAGCCCTAGCGCACTGGATCAAAATGACTGATTGAGGTGAGGCTCCCACTCGGACAGCGCAAGAGTTGTTGGAACGGACAAGCAGGCAACCAGTGGAAAATAGTGTTACATGTCCATTCTCACAAGTAAGGCAGAATTAAAGACCTTCTAAAGCATAAGACCATGATATATTATTGTTAAGAGTGGAGGCCACTGAAGTATTTGAACACAGGTTGACCTGACACTCAGGATAAAGAACTGAAGGAGCTATGTATGTACGGGATGTGTTACAGTATTCTAAATATACTAGATTAAGTCATAGCTAAGGTAATAGATTAGATATAAGAAACTTGACGGTTGTGTGTACGGGGCTTTAATAAGCTGTTGGGCACCTTCCTCCCAATGTGTTTCACACATTTAAATGGGAAACTAAGAGGAGTTGTTTTACAGGGGAGGGTAAAAGCGGGTACAAGAAAAGCATGTCGAAGTTTGGGGGGCATGCCGTAGGTGGGGGATGTGCAAGTATGTGACAAAAGTAGCCCAGTGAGCATGATTAGAAAAAAGTTTGAGAAGCAGCAAAGGTACAGTGAAAGTGATTATATACTATGAGTGGACACAATGGCAGTAATCACCCTAATGATGTACGAGGGACAATGCTAAATTTCTAAACATGGAATGTTAGGGGCTTGAATGATACAAGCAAAATACGCAAAGTGGTATCATACTTGCATAGACACCAAATCGATGTAGCAATACTGCAGGAAACCCACCTCACAACTAACACAGGGTTGCTTACGCAGAGAAGACTGAAGGGGGATTGTGTAGCAGCTGGATTCACGTCACATGCACAAGGAGTATTAATATGGGTTAAACAGGGCTCAATTATCAAACTACAGACATTAGAAATGGACCCGGTAGGTAGATACGTTGTGGGTCACTGCCGCCATATGGACCTAACTATGATGACCCTGCATTTTATCGAGCACTGCATAACAAAATTGCTACATACACAGCGATGCCCACACTGTGGGGGGCGACTTTAATTGTGTGCAATACCCGGACTTGGATAGCTCAAAAGGGATGTATGACGTTACAACGCACACTATTACAACGCATGCACTTACAACGCATTTTTTACAACGCATAATCCATTACAACGCATGACATTACAACGCATGACACTACAACGCATTTTTAAAAAATACCTTTACAACGCACTACCATTACAACGCATACTACCTTTACAACGCATACCATTACAACGCATAATATTAAATTACATTTAAGGTAAGTATTAGATAGTATAGGGGTAAAAATTACTATTCTAACTCCAGGGGGTGCAACAGTAGGGTAAGTGTTGGATAGTGTAGGGGTAAAAATTACTATTCTAACTCCAGGGGGTGCAACAGTAGGGTAAGTGTTGGATAGTGTAGGGGTAAAAATTACTATTCTAACTCCAGGGGGTGCAACAGTAGGGTAAGTGTTGGATAGTGTAGGGGTAAAAATTACTATTCTAACTCCAGGGGGTGCAACAGTAGGGTAAGTGTTGGATAGTGTAGGGGTAAAAATTACTATTCTAACTCCAGGGGGTGCAACAGTAGGGAAAGTGTTGGATAGTATAGGGGTAAAAATTACTATTCTAACTCCAGGGGGTGCAACAGTAGGGTAAGTGTTGGATAGTGTAGGGGTAAAAATTACTATTCTAACTCCAGGGGGTGCAACAGTAGGGTAAGTGTTGGATAGTGTAGGGGTAAAAATTACTATTCTAACTCCAGGGGGTGCAACAGTAGGGAAAGTGTTGGATAGTATAGGGGTAAAAATTACTATTCTAACTCCAGGGGGTGCATCAGTAGGGAAAGTGTTGGATAGTATAGGGGTAAAAATTACTATTCTAACTCCAGGGGGTGCAATAGTAGGGTAAGTGTTGGATAGTGTAGGGGTAAAAATTACTATTCTAACTCCAGGGGGTGCAACAGTAGGGTAAGTGTTGGATAGTGTAGGGGTAAAAATTACTATTCTAACTCCAGGGGGTGCAACAGTAGGGAAAGTGTTGGATAGTATAGGGGTAAAAATTACTATTCTAACTCCAGGGGGTGCATCAGTAGGGAAAGTGTTGGATAGTATAGGGGTAAAAATTACTATTCTAACTCCAGGGGGTGCATCAGTAGGGAAAGTGTTGGATAGTATAGGGGTAAAAATTACTATTCTAACTCCAGGGGGTGCAACAGTAGGGTAAGTGTTGGATAGTGTAGGGGTAAAAATTACTATTCTAACTCCAGGGGGTGCATCAGTAGGGAAAGTGTTGGATAGTATAGGGGTAAAAATTACTATTCTAACTCCAGGGGGTGCATCAGTAGGGAAAGTGTTGGATAGTATAGGGGTAAAAATTACTATTTTAACTCCAGGGGGTGCAACAGTAGGGTAAGTGTTGGATAGTGTAGGGGTAAAAATTACTATTCTAACTCCAGGGGGTGCAACAGTAGGGAAAGTGTTGGATAGTATAGGGGTAAAAATTACTATTCTAACTCCAGGAGGTGCATCAGTAGGGAAAGTGTTGGATAGTATAGGGGTAAAAATTACTATTCTAACTCCAGGGGGTGCATCAGTAGGGTAAGTGTTGGATAGTATAGGGGTAAAAATTACTATTCTAACTCCAGGGGGTGCATCAGTAGGGTAAGTGTTGGATAGTATGGTGTAATATTATGCGTTGTAATTGTATGCGTTGTAATGGTACTATGCGTTGTAATGGAATGCGTTGTAATGGTAGTTTTTAAAAATGCGTTGTAGTGTCATGCGTTGTAATATCATGCGTTGTAATGGATTATGCGTTGTAAAAAATGCGTTGTAATGGTAGTGCGTTGTAAAAGTTGCGTTGTAAAGGTTGTTCCCCGCTCAAAAGGCCCAGTCCCACTACGCTCAGCAGCAGCTTAGGCCATGGCTGCAATAGCGGAGGCAGATGACCTACTTGATGTATGGCGCTATCGCCACACCCAGGGGAGAGAGCACACTCATTACTCATCAGCCTATGATATACATACGCGCATTGACTACTGGTATGCCACACGAGACCTAGTCTCACACATATTAGAGTGCAAACACTTGGCCCATACATATTCAGGGCATTCCCCTGTTAGATTGCAGATACAACTAGATGAGATAACACGCAGGGCCTGGAAGTGGCGCTTCCCACAACATTCACTGCTGGACACGGCGTTTAGGGAAGAGAACTCTCAGGACATAGATTACTATTTTTTTTTTGTAAACAAATTTTATTCGTCAAAGACACATCCAGCGAAGCTCTGTGACCCAGAGACTTCAACCATATCAAAAGACAACATACCAGTTTTTACATTTTTCTCATGAAGTATCGTATAATAGATTACTATTTTAATAGTAACATTGGCAGCGTCCCTAAGGTGGCCACCATTTGAGAAGCATTTAAGGTCTATATTCGTGGAGTGGTCATGTCCAAACACTCTGGAGTGCTTCACTCAATTAGGGGAAAATTACAAAAATTGGAAGCGGAAATAGCTGACCTAGAGAAGGAAACGCTGAAAGCCTCCACTCCGGAGGTGCTGGGCCTCATTAGAAACAAGATAGATGAATATAACGAAGAAGCACTAGCAGAGGTGAATCACTTGGGCATATGGCGAAAGACCCAGCGCCACCCTGGCAGCAGTGACTCGATCAGCAAAAGGCGTAAACAAAGTAACTGAAATAATTGACGGCCAAGGAGCGTTGATCCACGACGCAACAAAAATAGCGGATATATTTTGTGAATATTATACAGAACTCTATACATCCCGCCCCTCGAGCTCAGAGGAAGCAGCAGAAGAATACTTAGCATATATTAAAATTAGCTGGTTTGCAGACGCTCACAGGGAGAGGCTGATGGCCCCTCTACGCCCAACTGAGATTATTGCTGTGCTTAAAGACATGCTCAGCCAGAAAGCTCCTGGCTCGGTTGGGCTCACGGTACTTTTTATAAGGAATACCAGGACCAACTAATACCGCACCTGGTAAACCAATTTGAAGAAATGGCTAGAGATGGTGTTATGCCCCCTACTATGAGAGAAGCAATACTAATCACATTGTTAAAGCCAGGTAAGCCAGCGGAACAGTGTTGATCGTATAGACCACTGTTTTTGCTAAATACTGACATGAAATTATATGCAAAGGTGCTGGCAAACAGACTCGCTCCTCTGCTCCCCTTTGTTGTTGCTCCCAAACAATCAGGATTTGCACCGGGCACGTCGCTCACTAGTAAATTACATACCTTTTTGTAGCACAATTAATCGCCTTGATCCAACAATCAGAGCTGCGGCAGTATTCCTGGACCACGAAAAGGCTTTTGATTCAGTGAAGTGGGAGTTCTTATTTGCTGTGCTTAGACGAATTGGGGCTGGGGAGATGTTCATTCAACTTGTTAAGGTATTATATGCAGAACCTACTGCGCAGATACACGTGAACGGGCTGTTCTTTTCCCCATAAATATTACTCAGGGTACCAGACAAGGATGCCTGCTCTCTCCCCTGTTGTATGCCCTTACAGCTGAGCCACTTGCCTGCGCCCTGAGGGAATATCATGGCCACTGCGTATTGCAGTTCCCTCTACACACGTATGCAGATGATACTTTACTATATGTGCGTAACCCTGAATGTAACTTAACTCCTATCCTACAGGAGGTGGAACGATTTGGCCATCATTCAGGCCTTAAAATAAACTGGAGTAAGTCGTTAGTGTATCCACTAACTACAAATACCACCCCACACAAGGCGGACTATCCGATAACGTGGACCTCAGATCCCATACGATACTTGGGAGTGCAGGTTCATACAGACCCGGAAGTGGTGGTATGGGAAAACTATGGCAGGGCCATACAGAAACTCACAGACGTGATTCAGAGATCAATCAGATTACCTTTGTCATTATTAGGGCACATATCGCTCATGAAAATGATCACTCTCCCAAGGCTGCTGTTTTATTTTGTAAACATTCCAATCCCATTACCAAAGAATACCGTATAGGGAAAGCACACAGGAAATACCATGTCATAGATCCTGTAGGAACTACAAGAAACCAGTCTCATAGAGTGGCAGGTCTGCAGAAGACCGAATTGTTATACTTCCCAAAACTGCCTATAGAGTGGTGCGAGTGGCTGCAGAGCCAACGGGACAAGGCATTCTTACACGCAATGCACATGGTAAAAATAAGAAATATGGGAGACTACTTCACTGAGGGGGTGGTTAAGAAATGGAACCAATTACAGGACGCAACAAAGATAGCTACCCAACTCGAGAGGGCGAGGCATGCACTCCGAGATGTGCTGGGAGATAGTATGCAGGAGCCACCGGAATATGCAGTATTGACATACTTACTACAAACAAGCTCACTGCAGAGAGCAATATCGGTGCTATATTTACTCATTAGATCGGGTATTAACCCTACACATGTGAAGGCCCTACAGGAATGCCGAGACGAAGTAGGGGTAGATATAACGGCTGAACAGTGGTTGTACTGCTGCGCTAGCACCGAAACTGTATCACAGAATGGCAGACATTTCAAAGGATTGCAGAGAGTGTCCTATACACCGGCTAGGTCACATAGATATGGGTTCAGAGAGGACGACAACTGTGATAGATGCGGGGCGGCAGGGGCACATTTTACACATCTGGCATGGGACTGCCCAGCCATTCACAAATATTGGTCTGAAGGTATAGGGGCATTATAGGATTTGGCGGAGACTCATATACCCACGACATCATAAGTGGCACTGCTTGGGCACGTCAAGGCAT
This sequence comes from Triturus cristatus, assembly GCF_964204655.1. NCBI lineage: Eukaryota > Metazoa > Chordata > Amphibia > Caudata > Salamandridae > Triturus > Triturus cristatus. The sequence continues at coordinate 1,281,550,690 of NC_140590.1, forward strand.
TACCTAAAAGCGCTAGAAAACTGATAGCGCTGGGCATATTAATAGCTAAAAGAAGACTAGCTATGAGAAGGATGAGAGGACCAGTACCCACACTTAAAGAGTGGTGCACCGATCTATCATATCGTAACACTCAATACGATAATTATAAAGCACTCATACCAACACGATGCAGACCGAAGAATATTTGGGGTCCATACCAAATGTACCTCACTCGTAGAGCCGCCGCAGAATCAAACACGGAGGGTCAGGACAGCACTGGAGTTGGCTAAACATAATTGTAGCTGCGAAGCCTGTGTGAGATGTGTATCCCAGGAGGGGCAGATGCAGTCCAACAGTATGTAATTCGAGGATAACACCTGAGAAAACTGGTGGGGCGGTGATGGGATGGGGTCTGCGAGAAATGTGATTGTCCAAGTGTACCATTTTAAGGCTTGTTAAATTGTTCCCCATTCAAGTATTAATTGTAATAGCAATGTAACATAAGGTACCAAGTAATGGTGTATCCTGTACTTGGCTAAGAATGTAAAAGAGGGATACTGTACTGTTTATCATGTCACAAAGAAACGAAAATAAAGGTTTAAAAAAAACATTGAAATTTGTGAAAAAAACAAAGGTTACATGAAGATTATATTTAGGTTCAGACTTTACACACACAAAACTATAGAAAATCAGCAGTTATAGTTACCTGAGCTAACTATAACTCACACCCCCACAATGCACTGCTTATGACCTCACATATTACATCTTTCATGGCATCTCAAATAATATCAACAAATCCGAAAGGTTAAAGTGATTTTATAGTTAGGTATGGTTATAAGATCTTACTTCATGTTAAAAAAGAACAGAAATTCAGGGTAAAAAAACAATGGTTGAAATGATGTATTAGTAAGGTGTTGAAACACGACAAAAAATAATATTTAAACCCCCCCCCCCCCCAAATACTGAAATACACCAGTTAGAGTTTAATGCACTAATTTTATATCTTGCGCCCTTGCCCTGCCCTGTTTATGACTTTCATATTGCATTACTGACATGTTAAATGACATCGCTAATGACATCTAAATTGACATCACTGATGATATCAATGGGAACATCTCAAATGATATTATTGATTAAATCACTGATGACATTATGCAGTCATTATGACATCGTCCTATATGACTTGTGAAGTAATTCACCACAGGAAGGCCCAGATTTATTGAATACTCACAAAGCGCAGCACACTAGCCAAAAATGCTGCACTGCGTGAGAAGGATCGAGCAGGAGAGCGCCATATTTACAGAGACTGAAACTGATATTTACAGATACTGCACTCTCCTCCCCTCTACCTAATGCTGGCACAGACGTTTCCTGCTGTGCGCGGCGCACACACCTTTGCACCATAGTTCAATCGTGTCTGAGTGAGTTTAGCATAGGTTTTGTACTGGAAGGATACTCTTCCCTTACAAAATACTATGCTTAGACTAACTTTAAAACTTTTCCCACTTTGTATGTGTGCTGTATGGAAAGTCAGAAAGGAAAGGAGAAATAAAAACATTCTCTGTGTTAACGCCCATTTAAAATGTGCGCTATTTTTCGATGCAAAACCCTGTCTGCTTTTTTTAGTAAATAGGTTTTTGTGGCAAAAACCTTAGTATGCTGCATGGGAATGCCCATGCACTATCCATGGAACACTAAGGGGCTGATTATGATGACGGAAGGACCGTGACCACCAGCCATGCGGTGGCGGTCCGTCCGCCATCGTACTGGGATTTCCCCCCGCCACATTATGATGGCGGAGGAATCCAGACTGCGACAGTGGCGGACGCAAAGACCGTCCGCCACGGAACCGCCACAGGCAAGTGTTCCGACTGCCTGGTGGTGCGGTCTGCATCCATAAAATGGTGGGGGTGCCTAGCAGGCACCGTCCGCCAAATTACGATGCTGTCTTCAGCCAGCCTTTCCGTGGCGGGTAAACCGCCATTGAAAGGCTGGTGGACATTGGTCTTTGGGGCCTGTTGCGGGCCCCCCTTGTGTCTGGGGGGTACCCATGGTACCCCCCAACATTTTACTGCACCAAGTGGCAGGCACCGTGTGGTGCCTGCCACGTAGTGCAGTGAAATGCACAACATGGACTTTGAAAACCGCGGCAGATGCTGCAGTTAGCAGCACCTGCCGCATTGTTAAAGTGCAAAAGGCAGTCGCATCCTAATTTGGTGTGCAGAACCGCTGCATGTATTGCGGACAGTCCCGGTCACCACCACGATGGCGGACGGACTGGAGTAAGTTCACCATCGTAATCGGCCCCTAAGTACTAAAAAGCAGAGTTATGTCCTGTTTTGCGTTACTTTTGTGTGGTTTTCCAGGGTAAAACATGTTTTGTGCAAAATCTAAGTAAATATTCCTGTAAGTCTCTTGACTGTGTTCTGTTCACCTTAATGAGAGTACCCTCATCAAGACTTCACATGGCCCCCAATTTTACGTCAAGAGGTTGACAGGTATACTTTTTCTACTCAAAAGACACCTTCTGTCAGGCCCTATGTACAACCCATCATAGTTTACTAAAATATAATACAGTCATTGCTAAAATAAGAGCAGTGGCATACAACCTCTAAGCCATGCTTACAAGAGCAGTGTGAGATAAACCACCTCCAAGTGGTACACCCTTGCATGCTACATTATTCAACAATGTGCACTACATCAAATTCTTCAGCAACATTCTGGAAGTAAACATCCACACCTTATAAATATCCTCACTACACAGAATTTATCTAGGCACCGTATTAAAACTTTTTAACAGAGGCAGGTGCCCCAATATCCACTGGTGAATAACCTGTTGTCAACAGAAGCTTTGACCTTTCTCACGGATTTGTTTTGAAACAGTCACTGGCTTTAAGCTTCAACCTAATTCGAAGCACACCTCTGCAAGCTACATCAGGTACACTTAGCACTTATCTTGTTGAACACAGTGTAATATGTGAACCCCAAACTTCAGAGATTTGTAAACAGAGCAACATATCATTTTCAACAAGCACAGTCATACTTGCTTTCAGGACATATGCTATTTCCATGCTATAGACTCAGATATGTATGCTCAGTAACTCTATGCTGCATATTACTATTTTGTTATCAGTGACTTCATCAATGATATCATTTGAGATGCAGGTTTTGAAAAACCTACCCGCCCACTCCCTGTGGCAAGGCAGATTTTAGCAGCGCAAGCTACATTTTGGGCCTACTGGTCTGTTTTGGTGAGGGAGCTTGGGTGGGAAAGAACAAGTGTCCTGTTCATTTAAAAAGTGAATGAGCACTAAAGAAGCATTTAAAACTCGTTTTTATCTTGTCTCATTTGCTGTGCATTCCAAGACAGAGGTCAAATGTCAGCTTAGGTCTTCTCGCAAGTTGTTGCTTGTTTTCTTCCTGGAAATTGGTATTTACTTTTTTTTTATCCGCCCGCAAAGTTAAAGGATTTTGTCAAAGGAACTGTCTGACAATCGTGCTGTGGATCAGCAAGTGTAAAATGAAAGGTTGTAGGATGGCAGTTTTTCTTCTAACACACAGCATTTAAGTAGCTTATAAGTGAACAATACACTATTTCAAACTAAATATACGGTTAGGGAAGCACGTTTTTTGAAATTCAGAAGTGTGATGGAGACGAGTAGTTTAATAGGATTAAACCAAATCAGAACACTTTACTTGTTGACATGCTAATGATAAATATGTGCTGAAACCCAATTTCCAAATATTATCATTTGTAAACTATAGTTTTATCAGTAAAACCGAATGTCGGTGGGAAACTTTGTAGCCATTTAAATGGAAACGGATGTCTATAAATGACAATGCACTACCACATCATACTTTAGTAATATATTTATTTAAACTGAGAAACATTCCTACCCAACCCCTGATGATGATGCTGTTAGTGAACTAAAAACTCAGTGGTCAGGTGTACCCTATATATGGCCTTGATCATTGTTATACATGGGGCAAATGTTTAAACTAATAAATAAATAAATGCTTTTGTGAAGCAGACATGCTGAACTCACATATTTGAAGGTGCTCTTATATGTGATAATGAAGAAAAAGGTGGAACGGTGAAGTAAAATATTTGCCCAGGATCACACAATTTTAGACAAATTCATTGTTTAGGACCATTACAATTCGGTAGAGTGGGCCATTCAGGTCACAGAACATGCACGTTTGTAACATTGTAATTATTTTCCGAGGCTTGGGATGTCATCAGTGATTCATCAATTATGCCATTTAACATGTCACAGATGATGTAATTTGTGAGGTCATACGTAGCGAATGGTGGAGGCACAAGTTATAGCTATCTCAGTAAGATTTAACTGATGAATTTCAGTGTTTTTTAGGAGGGTTTTAAACAATAGCTTTTTAGGTCTAGTCTAAGACAGCGCACATGTGCTGTTGCTTTCGACGATCCATAGGTTCTAAAAAAAAAACTTTTAAAAGGGGTTTTCGCTCTTTCATAACTTACCATTGGTTTGCTTCATTGTCATTCTTATTTTCTTCTTTTTCATTGGTGAGCACATCTGTGCCTTCAGACTTCACTTTGTTTCAGTGTTTTTGTTTTCTTCCCTGGAGCATGGACCAAGTACTTATTAATTTCTTGATTACTGTTCTTTCACACTGCATGTGCTCGGAATGTGGTACTTTGTTTTTTGGTGACTGTGCATTTTTCTGTTTGTATGTTCTTTTTACAAACTCCTGTGTCACTTTGTCTCGTTATTTAGCTGCCTATAAGCCCCTTTGTTTTTTTTGTTTGTATTCGGCCCAATGTTTACCTGGGTTGTTATTTGCTTTCCAGATTTTTCATAAGTTCACTTTCCAGTAAGCCTTTCACCAGCCAGTCTTTTCTGAGCCACAGAACAACACAGTGTGAATTTGTTAATGAATCATCCTCATTTAGGTCAGATTCTGTGTAATGCCGCTTTCCTACCCAATTTGGGAAAGACAACATAAGGTACATGTACCAACTGGTGATATCGGCGCTTGCCTAAGTGCATTTGTATGCATGCTGCTAGCAGTTTACAGGTGATACATCTCAATAACATACCATACCTTACTCGCACCATAATATGCTATACAATAATAGGCGATGACATGCCACACCGTGAAGTGCTGCCTTCTTACCAAATTTGGGAAAGCCAACATAAGCTACATGTTTTTTAAAGTGTACCAAATAGTAATAACGGTGCTTACCTATGTGCATGTGTGTGCGTGCTGTTAGCATTTCATATGTGATATGCCTCCATAACATGCAATACCATACACATACCTGTGTTACAGCCAGAATTGTTTTTGTGCTGGAAGGAACACCTTCCTGCACAAAAACAATCCTCTGAGGCTTTGCAGAATACAGTAAACATAGAAAGAGGAAAAATAAGGAGAAATAAACATATTTCTCCTCATTATGCCTCACTTGTTAACCCCTTCGATGCGGCGCCGATTCCCGCTCAGCGCTGACCGTTTCTTGCGCGGGCGTGGTCATGACGGAACGGTTCCGTCATGAGCACAGCTCAACCGACGCTCATGACGGAACCGTTCCATCATGAGCACCGAAGGGGTTAAGGCGTAGCATTTTTGAAACATACTCAGGTTTACTAGTTTTAGTCAATCTGGGAATGCTTTAAAATCCTTGGGTGGATGCATGGGAACACCCATACTCCACCCATGGAACGCTTCCCAATGCAGAGTAACGTAAGGCAGTGACTCGCGTTACTCCAGATTTACTATGCCACACAGTCACACAAACTGCATGACACAGTGGCAATACAAGGGCTTCTTAAATCTGGGCACCAGTTTTTAGTAATCAGTAGAGTGAACAGAGCTATGTGTCCGTGTCACTAGAGTAGTGCTTTCTGGCTTATTCCAAGAGGTTCTGTTGCTGTGTACTCAACTAATCCCTTGACCTGCATTGGATTGTGTACAACGCAAGGAAGTACATAAATGATGGTAGAGTAAATGAGAAATACCACGATTGATTGTGTGTGTTTGCGAGGAAGTACGTGTGCCTGAGAGATGATACAGTGCAGGAGAAATAGTGGGACCTGTCGTGTGTGAAAGCTTGGATGTATGTGTGCCTGCAGGAAGGTAAATCATATAGGAGATAGTACATGATGTTGCTTGAGAGTGCTAGGATGTATCGGTGCTTGGCTACAGTACATTTGTGACTGTGCTCGTCTGAATGCGTGTGTATGTCAGAGTATTTGTGCAGGAGAGGTTCCCCCAGACAGATTTGTGGATGGATGTTTTTCTGAGACCTGGTGGGATACACGTGGAAAGAAGAAAGAGCCAGTCTCTTCAGTGCACTTAAATGTGAACTCTTTGATTCTGAAAGGAGGTCACTGGTCAAAGAGGCCAGGGCACATCTGAGGAAGAAGATGGGCTGATAAAAAAACCAAAAAGATTAGGGCTGGGGCCCTTTGATAACCTTTTTAAGCACATATGAATTAGGCTGACATCCAAGTGTGAACGTCTAGTCACTCCGGTGGCCCGTGTTTGGGCCCATCAAGACTGGAGACTGTACTGGTGTGATAGACTGCTCTATGGAGGAAAATCACAACAAAGGAGTGGGTACTTCAAAGTGAGCAAGCCCCAGAATACAAACTTCAAATGCAGAGTCACTAAATCACAAGTGTGTCTGGAAAAGGATTATAAAAACGGGATCCCGAGACTCAGAAGTTGTCAAACTGAAGCTATGCATCAGCATGGAGAAACGCAACACAAGCTCTGCCTGTTGTGACCAGGACTGGGGACCATGGGTCTACCAGTCTTCCAGGCTGAGTGAGATGATATCACCCAAGCGGGTCAAAACACTCATCTGGAGCCTGTAGCATCAGCTTCTGCCTGACCCAAAAACAGTGGGTCCTGTGAGGGAGGGAGGTCCAGTGGGGATCATGTTGTGTGGATCCCAGTACTGGAGTGTGAGATTCTGGTTTGTTGGGACCGCTGTACTGATTAGGCTACTGATCCATATGCCAAAGTCTGAGACCCCCTTAGAAGGTAGGAGCAGGGAGAAGAATAAGGATTAGTGCCCTTTGTGCTGTACTGTGAGAGACGAAGGGCTGTTGTCTGATAGATGTCTGTGATCCTCAGACAGCCGTCATCTTGTTTGTGACCTCTGTATGCCAGGTGGGGGCCGTGGTGAACAGTGAGGGCTGTTGCCCTGTTTGTGTTGCAGCAACCCTACCTGTATGCCAGGAGAGATGGGCTATGAAGGAGGTAGAGGGGCATCAATAACCACAGGCCATGGCCCATGGAGATAAAGAGCAAGACTTCAACTCTATTATCCAGGAGCATCAGTGACCTAACCCTAGGACCAGGCAAGACTCATCGCACTGGAGAAGCACCATGAACAGCAGACATATTTATTATACTGTCTGTTTGTAGATAAATACTTTTTTTTAAATATATAAACAAGTATTTCACTGGACAATCATTTATTGGGGGGCTAGATGTGTTTTCAGTTGTGAGTTTGTGCTCACCTTTCACCTACCTTCTTCCTTAGAAGCCTTGGACTGCTCAATCTGCACTACCGCTGAGAGTCGAGTGCTGAAGGGGCACTTAGCCCAATTGCTCGGAACCCATAATAGCTTGGCCTCTGGGACATCAGGAGTACAACCACTACAGTTGGGTTCCAGTAATTCCTGCTTGACTCATGGCCATTGGAATATGGTCATCTGGCCTCCCTTTACCTCTACCTAAACCTAAGCCCTGAGGGCATTCTCAGCTCCCCTTACTTCTAGCCACCCAAGCCCTCGAATCACCCTGACCTCACTTTACCTCTGCCCGACCCTGAGCGCTCAAGCTTCAAGTCACTGTCACCCCCTCTTACCTCTGCCCATCCTTAGCCCTCAAGTCACTCACCTGCCTTTAACTCTACTCACCCCTGAGCCCTCAAGCCACCCTCAACTACCTTTACCCCTACTCCCCTGAGCCCTCGCCACCCTCACCTCCTTTTATCTCTCCCCACCCCTCAAGCCTAAAGCCTCAAGTCACCGTCACCTCCTCTTACCTCTGCCTATCCTGAGTCCTGAAGTTACTCACACCTCCCTTTACCTCTATTTACCCCTGAGTTCTCATCACCATCACCTCCCTTTACCTCTACCATCCCCTACGCCCTCAAGTCACCTTCTCCTCCCTTAACCTTTTCCTATCCCTGGGTCCTCAAGTCACCTTCCCCTCTATTTAACACTACCCACCCCTATACTCTCAAGACACCCTCACCTCTCTTTACCTCTACCCACACAAACTCTCAAGTCACCCTCATTTTCGTTTCCCTCTACCTACCCCTGAACAAAAAAAGCCATCATTACCTCCCTATATGTAGACCTATCCCTAGACCCTAAAATCCATGTTTTTAAATCACATAAAAAGTATGTTATTTTAAAAAAGGACTTACATGTGAGGTAAAGACTGCCTAGTAAAGGTCCTGCATTATAAACGTCTGAGAGGGAAATGCTGTTTCCTCCAAGGCAGGACACAAATGTTTCTGGGGCACTGCCAGTTGTTTTATGACTTTCACTATGTCTGGCAGGCACCTTCACCTTTTTGACAGTTTGCCTCTTCCTCCATGCCTCCAGCCCCACACCCTATACTTTAGGTCTCTCACCTGAGACTATGCCTGCACTGTCTCTTGTGAGACATGTTGTTTACTTAGGAGGCTTATGCCAGCCCATTGCTTCCCACTGTTTGGTCTCATCATCACTTTCATTTCCTTGCTTCGCTTTGGTCAGACAGTGCTGGCTTCACTTCCTCTTCGTCTGTTTGTGCGAAGTACTGCTTCCCTTGCCTAGTGTCCTTTAACTGCTCGCCACCTTCAGAGGTACTTTTTTCCCTTGTACTTGTACCCCCTTCCGTACCTCCTGCCTTGTTCCTTGTCCTGTCTGCCTCTCCCCCATTGTTGCTTGCCCTGTCCACACCCAAACCTGTCTATTCTTGTTGCTTGCCCCTCCTGTCTTGCCAGAAACTACCACACAAACGTCATGCCAATTATTGTCAAGATGCTACAAAGAAGAAAACAGCATATTGATCCCTGCCCTGCATGGCCTTTGTGGTGTTGTCCTCCTGAGGGGCCTAGTTAGGGCTCTTCAGCCAAGTATAGCTTGGGTGCAGGGGGAAGACTGATTTGCATATGGCGGGGTCAAAACTGAGGTGGAATGAAAGGTGAAAAATGATGGATAGGGATGTGGCCCGAGCGATTGCCAGAGGCTGAGATTAATTCAGGTACTCCATCCATCACCTTGTTGTTTTTGTGTTTGCTGTAGTAAGTGCGCCGGGTATGGCCAGACGTGGGTCTCCAGCTCACTGTGCCACTGGAACCAAGCTGTAACTGGCTGAAGAGCCATAACTAGGGTGAAACCAGTCCTAGGTTGCTTGTGTTCCAGTTCAGGGAGGACCTGGCCTGGCCGTTCGGCTGGACTGTTCCCATGAGGAGCAGGGTCAAGACTGATTTGCTTATGGCTGGGTCCAAACTGAAGTGACAGGGCGGGTGAAAAACGATGGATTGGGATGCGGCCCAAGCTACTCCCATTGATCGATACTGGCCACGCAACTTTGCTTATTATTCTAACTTTCAGCATGCTACACAGCAGACACGCTGCTGTAGAACATGGCTAAACGAAATATACAAAGCTAATAACTCTCCCATAGGTGAGACCTGTTGTTAATCTTATGTCAACACCTAACTATAATGCCACTTTAACCTTTGATTTTTTCAGTGAATTTTTAAGTTCTTTTTAGCATAAGCTAATGTCCGATTACAATTCTTAACTTTAATATCACTTTAAACGGTTTTTTTCAGTCCTTGTATTTAAGGGTGGCAGTAATCACTCTGTAGTTATAGTTAGGATTCCGAGATATATAGTAATTCCTCAGATTTTTTACAGTAAATAGCTTTGTGACCATTTGCCAAATCTCCACAAAACTTTGCAGTCCTATAGCTTTTCTACAGTTGTAGGTCAAGGGGCTCCAATGCATTTTACATAGACAAATTTCCAAACACAGACTTTTGTATCGCACGTAGCGGCCAAATGACTGAACAGATCTGGATGATATTTGGCAGGATTGTAGATTATGGTGTGGAGATGATCCTTAGATAGAGGTAAGTAGAGTAGGAATGTTTAAATCTATAAGTAAGTTAAACTTAGTGATATCTGTGGCTGTGACAATTTCGCAAAATTTTGTGAAACTACATCGGTACATGTCGATGAGAAGTCATTGTGTGATTGGCTAATTACAGCCTTCACAAAAGTTAAAGGGAGTCCTGTTGTTTTAAGTACACTTTGGCTGTGTTCTGGGTTAGGGCCTTAGATATAGGTAAGTGTTAGTTTTAATTTTTCCCTACCTATTACCACTTTATTAAAGCAGAGCAAAGTGCTGCTTTGCCTTACTCTGCGTCAGGAGAGGTTTTCCTTTCTCCTAGATTTTTCATTCTGCAGCACAGACTGTGCCCCTTCCTACACCAAAACAATTATGAAAACAACACAGACACCCTTGCACCATGGTGCAAGGGTGTCTGCGTTGGCTGCAAATTGTGCGCTGGCTGAAAGGAAAGGAATGCACCGTATCTTGTAAATACATTGCATTCCTACCGTTTCAAATTGGCGTAGGGCAGCACAGCAAAAATACATGCAGTGTTGCCCTACGCCAATTCTTTGTAAATGAGGCCCTAAATTCTTTACAAAAAAGTTTATGGAGTATCACAGAAATACCTACAAAATACTGTGTAATACACGGTACTTTCTAGATACTACCGCGGAACTCCATAAACTTTTTTAAAACTATATATAAAAACATAATTCCTACATTTTACCACTTTAATAAAGTAGGAAAAGGTAGGGAATAACAATAAAACCTACTACTTACTTGTATCTAAGGCCATAACCAAGAACACAGGCAAAGTGTACTTAAAATAATGTGGCTTAATTTTAATTTTGTCAATCACACACTGCCTACTTTTTGGCACGTACCACGGTATACAGCGATGTTACCGCACTAAACTATGGCCCAATGTATAACTAAGGGCCAAAGGTATTACTGTATTGCGTTACCCTTGCTTCACGCATGGTCTTGCATGGGCAACTCAATACGCAAGTCATATTTACAGAGCAACACAAGGCTACTATGCTTGGCCATGCACTGCTAGGTAAATGTGGCAAAAGGCAAGGCAGCGCAAATCGCTGTTCTGCATTACTCTGCACAACATATGTACATTCCTGCCAAATTCCATCTACATCCGTATGCCACTCCACTCTCGGATTTCTTTGTATGCTACTCCAGTGTACACCACTCCACTTTATGCCACTTCATTCTACGCCACTCCACTATACGTTATTCCACTCTATGACACTCTATGCCACTCCACTGCACGCTACTTCACTCCACGCTTTTCCACTCTATGTTATTCCACTGTATGCCACTACACTCTAGGCTATTCCACTGTATGCCACTCCACTGTAAGCTACTCCACTCTACACCACTCCATTGTATGCCACTCCACTTTATGCTATTTCAGTGTACCCTACTCCAATGTACGCTCTTCCACTATATGCTACTCAACTGTACAACACTGCACTCTACGCAACTTCAGTCTATTATACTCAAGTCAGCTCTGCTACACAGTCAATGTGCGACACACCATTCGACTGTACAACACCCCACTCCACTCTACAATACTTCACTCCTCTATACGACACACCACTCCACTCCACTGAACCACACTTAATTCCACTGTAAGCCACACCACTCCACTCTATTCCACAATACAACACAACACTCTACGATAATAGAGTCTGCGATACTGTCTTCACTATACTCTACAACACTCCCCTTAATAACACTCAACTGAATGGCACGAGACAAAACGATCTGAAACAAGTTTTTATTACACAATAAAAACCATTTAAATTCATTGAAAAACACAAAGGTTAAGAATATACTTTAGAAAACTTTATTTAATCTTTCTATTCAAACCCACATGAAATTATACACACATTAGAAATTCTAAAGTTATAGTTATAACTTAAGTTTATACTGTATGCACCACTTTCAACTTTCCTTTCTACCAAACTCTACTCCATCCTATGCTATCCACACTATGCCCCTCTACTACACTCTACGCTACTCACTCTATGCCACTCTACCACAATTTACTCCACTCTGCATTCCACACAGTGGCACCCTATGACACTTCAGTATACCACACGCTACTACACTGTACTCTACCTCACTACACAAGACTGTACTCCACTCTACAACAGTTTACCACTCTCTATGACACACCATACCCCTCCACCTGACGACACACCACTCTGACACTCCTCTACGCCACGTCACTGCACTGTACAACACGCCACTCCACTCTATGACACTTTACTCCACTCTACGCTATGTGACTACACTCAACTCCACCCTACTATACTTTACCCCCACTCTATGTCACTGTACGACATTCCATTCTACATTGCTCCACTCTACAACTCTCTACTCTATACAAGTTCTTTCTACAACACTCTCATACACTACATTCCACTGTATGACACTCAACTACACTCTATGCCCCTACACCCCACTGTACAACAATCTACTCCACTCTATGCCACTGAATGACAGTCTACTCAACGGTATGCCACTCTATGCCACTCTACTCCACTCAGACACTGTACGCAACTCCCTCTATGCCACCCCACCCCACTTTACTCCACTCTACTCTATGACACATGACTCTGCTGCACTGTACTCCACTCTATTCCACTCAACCCTACCACACTCTAAATTGCAACACTCATCCACACTCTACTGTTCAGCACTCTACAAAACTCTACTCAACTGTACACCACTCCAGTGTACACAACTCCACTCTACTCCACTCAACACTCCATGCCCCACCACTCTACCACACAAAACTTCACTGTATAGCCCTGCACTGTACAATAGTGTACTCCAGCAGTCCGTCTGATTGTGCACCACTGTAGTTTATTCTATGCCACTGTATGATACTATATTCCACTCTACGCAAATCCCTCTATACAACTCCACCCCACTTTACTGTACTCTACTCTATGACACAGTACTCAACTCTACTCTAATCTACTACTCCACTCTATACCACTCACCTCTAAGCAACTCTATGCTACTCAACTCTACGAGACTCAAAGCCACTCCATTCTACCACACTCTACTCAACGCCATTCCACTGCATAACACTCTAGTACACTTTGTGGCACTCCACTCTGTGACACTTTCAAACACTCTACAGCACACTACCCCACTCTACTGACCAACAGAGCACTCTTCTCTATGATGCTTTACTACACTGTATGATATACCAGGCCACTCTACACCACTTTAATCTACAACAGAACACTCCTCTCTATTACACTTTAGTCTACTCTAGTCAATGCGAAAACACTCCACTCTACTCCACTGTACAATAGTCTACCCCACTCTATACCACTGTTCGACATCACCCTACGCTCCACTCTACGACACTCTCCTGCACTCTATTCTACTGTATGAGACACCACTCCAATTTAAGACACTTTACTCAACTGTAGGCTACACCACTCCAAGCCACGCTACCCTACAAGACTCTAATGCACTCTATTTTACTTTACTCCACACTACGTTATGCCACTCAACTAGATTCCACTCCAATCTACAGCACAACACTTTACCTCACTCTATTCCACTGTACGATAATCCACCGTATGCTGCTCCACTGTACGATACCCTACTGTACTCTATGCAAGACTCTACTACACTCTGTACCACTCTACGACACTCTACGCCACTGTACTACACTGTATGACACTCTAGGATACGCCACTCCAATCCACTCTCTCCTCTCTACGACAACCACTCACTATATAACAGGGCACTTCACTCTACGACAGTCTCCTCCACTCTACAACACTTTAAAACAGTCTACTGTATGACACACCACTCTATGACACTCCACGCTAAGACACTCTCTGCCACTCTACTGTATTATACTCCACTCAACAACACTTAACTGTATGACATTGTACTCCACTGTATGCCACTACATTGTACAACACTCTGCTCCATATTATGCCACTCTACGACACTCTACTCGATGACAAAAGAACATGGATTTAACCCAGATCACTTGACTGGGGGTGAATCTTTGATTTGTTCCGCATTCTGTCCATCATTTCTGAGTCCTTTGCTTTCTCGCCCTAAGTGCGCCTGGTATGCCCAGACATGGGTTCCAAGCTCACTGTGCCACTGGGTTCAAGCTACTTGGCTGATGTGGGGTGATAGCCTGAAACTGGTTCAGGATGCTGGTCTCTGGACCAGTGCAGGGAGGACCTGGCTTGGGAATTTGGGCTGGACTGTTCCAATGAGGAGCAGGGTCAAGACTGATTTGCATATGGCTGGGTCTAAACTGGGGTGGCATGGTGAGTAAAAAAACGATGGGTTTAACCGAGATCTCTTGACTGGGGTGAATGTTTGATTTATTCCGCCCATCATTTGTGTGTCTTTTGCCTCCATGATCTGATGAGCACCTCAAAAAGATTAGACGGTATGTGGTTTCTGTGTTGAAAAGTGTGTTTTTGTTAAAGGTAACTTTTGGAGGAATGTAGCATGTTGCGTTGCACACCCAAGTACGAAGGAGAGCGGCTAAGCACACACGTCATCCACAATGCCGGGCACAGCATCGCACGGCATGCAATAAAGTTTAGTTCTGGCTTGAGCGGGCCGAATATATGACACCTCAGCTCCTGGTCTCACCTTCAGTTTGTCCCAAGTGATGGCAGCACTGTGCGCATGAAGCAACGCCTCACAAATGGTGCATCTGCAGTTTCTGAGAAACTATCGACAGGAAGCTGTTGATTGGACTGTCACATCACCCTCTCCTGTACCACCAACTGCCATAGTGGAGGTGCCTGGAGGGGAGCTGTGGCTCCTGTGCAAGCTTTCTAGAGAAAGGCACAACCCAATGTCAGATTGTCAGTCTGAGAGTCACGGCTCCCCACCAGGGCCGGACTGGGAGCCACAACCGGCCCTGGCAAAGTGCTCGGCCGGCCCCCTCCCCCCGGCAGGGGGGGGGGGCTCATTGCGAGGGCCGGTTTTCGGCCGATTTTGTTACAGGGCTGATTTTGCAGCTATGCTGCAAAAACGGGCACTGTAACAAAGACGGCCCCCAGGGGCCCAAAACCGGCCCCCACCTCTGCGGCGCACCGGGGGATTGCCCGGTGCCCGCTACGGCCAGTCCGGCCCTGCTCCCCACTGTTATGTGGCTCATGCAGATCAGGCAACATCACCAGGAGCGACCTGTAAAAATTGAAAATAATTGCTGTTAGCATGAGCTGAAGCCATCTTGTTTGTAGCATCCATTTTGTTAGCCATCTGATTCTGCCATTGTCACTGTTGCCTGCTTTTCTATTCTGCTTGAGTCATCAACCTTAGCTAACTCCTTCTGTACTGTGCCAGAGCAATGTATGAGCTCAGAAAGCCCTGTAGCTGCGAGAATGCACCTGTTTGAGCATGTAACTGTCAATCATATCCTACTGATGTAAGCAGTTCTGTTTCCCCTCCCACTTTGCTGACTAAATGATATCCATCTACCCATGTTAGTCGATAGCTATTCCATGTTAGTCGATAGCTATTCCTGTGTAGGCCTGTACCTTCTATTTGTAACTACATGCTTACTCTGCAACAAACTGTGTATAAAAGGCCCATGGTTTCTGTATTCCATGTACTACCTCCTAAAGCGCCTGAGGGTGTTGTATTGATGTAGTCCCACTCATGAGTGATTAATAAACTTGTTATTTTGAAGTCCAGCTTCAGTGCCAATCTCTTCTTTGTTAGTCTAAGGACCCGTGGACAAACTTAAGGGTGAACCCTGCACCGGTGTGTCCCTGAAAAGGCACATTTCCACAGTTTGGCGCCCGACTCGTGGGGCTCATCGGAGACGCGGCCGTCCGAAGGAGTGGTCTTGACAGAGAAATGGAATCTTACTGAGGAGATGTCCTGCATGAGGAGACCCTTTGTCTTTGTAGACCGAAGTGCTTTTCCGGTTTTCCCGATTTGACCCTCCAGGTGGTGGCCGGTCCCGACTGAGATCTCCTTTGGTGCAAGTTTTGCAGTGACCATTAGGTCGACCAAGAGATTGGCAGTTGGAGGTTGGAGACTTTTGTTTGGTAAGGTTGCTGAAGTGACACTCTTGATATTGGATTTGCTTGGCCAAGATTCTGGTTTTGTTTGTTTATTGCAATAAATAAAGGCAGGTAATGTGGAGATTTTTCTCTACTTTGATATATCTGGGGTAAGTAATATTTCACTACAATTTGGTAGCATGCCTGCTTCTAGCACACTTCGTAGGTTGTGTTGCTGTCTTGGTGGTACCAAAATAGATTTAGAAAGTAGTCAGCCGGCTCCCCTAGAGGGGACACCTAGTAGGTACATGTTTATTAAATACGGTATTTCATCCATAATGTATAGTACACTGTGGAACAAATATACGAAAAACTACGATGGCCAGTAAATGGGTCATTTCATTTAAAAAAAGATTCAGTATGTTGAGCAATGTCTGTTTAAACAAAAGAGTTGACAAGATATGTTTGATTGCGTACCAATGTGGGAGAAAGAAGTGCATGAGAGTGAGGAAAGAAGAAGCTATAGCAGAAAAAGAACAGCAAAAAATAATATATAAAAAAGCATTGGAATTGAAAAATAAGGAGATGAAGGAAATAAAGGAAAAAGAAGATAGGGAGCGTTGTTTAGAGGTAACTGGCCAGTACCCTATTAGGCGCCCCATTTATCCCATACTTAATAGACCTCAAGATGATTCTATTTTGTTAGATCGACGAAACCAATACCAAATGTCTGAATATTCCGCTGATGGTCCTAAGGATTCTGATTATGCATAGGAATGCCTAGGATGGGGTAAGGAACCGGTTGAGGTCCCAGTAGATCAGAGGGGTCCCTATGTCGATGCAAACATCTTGGGTTCTACTTATCAGTTTCTGGTTGATACAGGAGCTACTCGTAGTGCTCTGTCTAAACAATTGGTTCCTAGGACTCCTCTGTCTGGTACAATGATGACATTGATAGGGTTTGATGGGACACCTACACTTAGCCCACTGTCACAACCACTTGCATTTAGTCTTGATAAATTCACTGCAACATGTCCATTTCTGCTTTACCCCAACACACCAGATAACATTGTGGGTATTGATATGTTTAGACATTTTCGTGCTACAATACGTTGTTTCCCAGAGGGTGTGCATGTTATTTTAAACGATAACTATCCAATGGTTGAGAGGCCTTGTCTTATTAAAGAGGATATTGCTTTGACATCGTTACCTAGTACCTTGTGGGCTACATCAGATACCGATGTGGGACAAATGGTTATCCCACCAGTACATATTCAAGTGAATGAAGGTGCTTCTTTGCCTCGACTGCCCCAATATAAAATATCTCGGGAAGGCGAAGAAGCATTGATACACATTGTTCAGGATTTGATTAAGGTGGGGGTTGTGGAAGAAGTCCCTTATAATACCTGTAATAGCCCTATTCTTCCTATTTTGAAAATTTATAGATTCATCATCGACTTGCGAGAGGTTAACAAGATCGTATAGCCCCAATATCCGGTAGTCTCTGACATCATGACACTTCTTACTATGGTTCCTCCTACTGCAACTACATTCAGTGTGATCGATTTGAAGAATGCATTCTTCTCGATACCTATTCATCCTGACAGCCGATATTTGTTCTGCTTCACTTTGAATAATTGATCATTCAGATTTTGTAGAGCTCCACTAAGGTATACAGAGAGTCATAGCATTTATAGCCAAGCATTGAAAAGGCAGCTTGATTCTTTGCCTGTGCCAAAAGGGGTGGCTCTTATTCAATATGTCGATGACATCTTGTTGGCTGCTAATACCCCTGAACAGTGTGAAGAAGGAACACTGTTCTTGCTATCATTCCTTGCCTCTCATCATCACAAAGTCTCTTTGAAAAAATTGCAATATTGTGGACAGCAGGTTACCTATTTAGGTCACCTCCTGTCTAAGGAGGGACGTGCACTTACACCAGATCGCATTCAAGCAATTTTAGACACGCCTGTGCCCCGTACTCGGAAGGATGTTCGTGCACTGATTGGCCTTACTTCTTTCTGTAGGCAGTGAATCCCTAGCTTTTTTCACATTGTTAAACCCTTGTTGGCCCTTTTGACTAAAGACACTCTGATGCCCCTCCCATGGACTACTGAATGCCAGCATGCTTTCCAACAGTTGCGTCAAGCTCTTTGTTCTGCACCAGTATTAGGAACTCCAGACTACACTAAGGCTTTCACACTCTATGTACACAAGAGGAACGGTTGTGCTCTCTCAGTTTTAACACAGACACACGGTGATAAGCAGCGTCCTTGTGCATATTTCTCCGCTGTCCTTGGTCCAGTTGCCCGTGCACTGCCTGGGTGGTTTCGAGCGGCGGCGACAGCTGTGTCCATACATCAAAGTGAGGGAATAGTCTTGTCACACAGATTGCTTGTGCTAGTACCCCATTCAGTTGATGCTCTTTTAAATCAAACGAAAACACAACATTTGACTAGTGCCCGCTTGACAGGATATGAATTAACGCTTTTGACTCCTCATATCACACAGAAAAGATGCTAGACTCTGAATCCTGCTACATTATTGCCATTTACAGCAACTCAGTCTCAGTCACAAGAGTTACATGATTGTATATCCCTTACTGAAGAACAAACAAAGGGTCGTGTTGACCTACAAGATACGCCCCTTTCTAGTGTTGATGGGGAACTGTGGGTTGATGGGTCCTGCTTGAAGTTGCCTGATGGCACGACATCCGCTGCCTATGCAATCACAACACTTCAGACAGTAGTTGAGACAGCTCGCATTCCACAGAAGTCAGCTCAAGCAGCCGAATTGATAGCACTGACAAGAGCATGAAAGCTTAGTACAGATCTACTTTTTAACATCTACACCGATAGCCGATATGCTTTTGGAGTGGCTCATGATTTTGGGCAACTCTGGAAGGAAAGAGGCTTTCTTACTTCACATGGGACGCAAATAGTACATGGGGAATTAGTACACAATCTCCTTACTGCTTTGATATATCCTAAGAAAGTGGCAATTGTTAAGTGTAGCGCACACAAGAAAGTGACTGATAAAATAGGAAAAGGCAATGCCTTTGCAGATCACACAACTCTGAGACTGCAATGCAGCTAAGTACTACGCCCATGTATGTAGGTAAGTCACAGGCTGAGCGTTGGCATGATGCCAGACAAGAGGTACTGGATATGCAACGATCTGCTTCTGTTGAGGAATTAGACCAATGGTCTAAGGAGGGAACATTGGATGATGAGGGCTGTTGGAGGAATAAAGAAATGACAAAATGGAAGTTACCCACAACCTATTACATCCTATGATTCACATGGCACATAGGCCGGCACATGTTGGAGCATCCTCAATGGCAAAGCAACTTATGCAAGTTTGGGTTCATCCAGATATTGCCGGTACAGCTAAAAAGATAGTCCAGTCTTGTCTGATCTGTCTCCAATATAATCCTGGAAAGGGAACACGAACTCCAGCAGGAGGGCTTGCCATACCTACTGCACCTTTTGAGGTCCTGCAAATGGATTTCATACAGTTTGAGCGTTGTAACAACCTAAAGTATGTCCTGGTAGTGGTTTGTGCCTTCAGTAACCAGGTGGAGGCATACGCTACAAAAGATAATACAGCTCATACTACAGCAAAGGTGCTCCTAAAGGAGTTTTTCCCCAGATTTGGCATTTGTCGAGTTTTGTGGAGTGACAACTGACCCCATTTCATAGGGCAAGTTGTTGATTACCTCATAAAAGGGTTAGGAATTAAACAGAAGTTCCCTGCTGCTTTTCACCCACAATCAGCAGGGCTAGTGGAATGTTACAATTCTACCCTCAAGCTAAAATTGGCCAAAATACAGGCTTCCACATCTTTGAAATGGCCTGATGCACTGCCCCTAGCCTTGCTATCTATTAGATCGATACCACATACACGATCTGGCCTCACACCGTATGAGGTGGTTTTTGGAAGGCCAATGAATATTTGGAGGATTCCTAATCCACACCCTATACATGATGTACCCTATGTATTGATGAACGACTATTTGTCTCAGTTGACTGACAGTTTGTCTTCTATTTATCAACAGGTTCGGGAGACTCTTCCAGACAGGTCGCAGGGTGAGGGCCATAATCTACGGACTGGAGACTTTGTCCTAACGAAGTCCTTTCAGCGGACCAGCTCCTTGGAGCCTCGTTGGCGTGGCCCTGAGCAGGGGCTCTTGGCTACCAAGACTGTGGTTCGAGTGACCAACCGGAAGAACTGGGTCCACGCAACCCATTGTTGGAAGGTGATGCAGGACCTAGTGAGCCCAGGTGTGTTGGCAGATCATCGCGACATCCTGCACACACAGAAAGGACAAGCTACGACACCTGAAGGACCTGAGGAAGTCTTCCTGGACCACACGATCCCCAGTGCATCTCGATATCAGCTGCGACTCCGGAAGAGAGACTGTTTGAGCCACTGTCCTGGGTAGTGAAAGACTGAGTTACATAGGGGGGTACTCTTTTAGTGGCTACTCATCTCAACCTCAGCGAAGAAACCAATGTCTGCCCAGGACTTTAGGACACCATCTGTTCCGTTGTTCAAAGGCAAGATGAACATGCCTGCGGAGAAGAAATCAACTGCTGCAAAAGTTTGTGATCGAAAGAGTACGTTCATTATTGGACTCACTTTGATTTTTGTCATCATTGCTGCAATAACATGGGTTGTAGAGGGAGTAGCTCCTGCTCGAAAACTACTGACTGCTACTAGTCCTGTACCCATTGAGCACAGATATTTTACTCTCCCTTATCATGAGCAGAAGCATAGAATGTCCTATCTCAACAATACGTTCATTCAAATGTTGCATCACACCCATAATGCTACGAACATTACCAACCGCTTGGGTGTGTGGAATGATGCCAGCTCATCAGAAAAAGGGAGGAACACCTTTCATTCCATTACCGTTTTCACACAATGGCTCCTTCAGAGCCTGGTTTGCACCATTGTGGGCTTCTCATATTGGTTATATTACCAACTTTGATGTAGGAAGACTTAACGCTCAGTTAAGTAGAGTCTGTTACCCTGATAAGGAAGGAGATCCACAAGCTAAAGGAACTGTATTGGAAATGGAGAAGTATCGCTGAGTATCGCTGAGGAAATTCCTCCACGCACTATATTTTCCCTAACACTCAAACTGTCAAGGGTAATGGGCCTCCTGTTATAGCTGTTTCTAGAGCTGAAGCAGACCTTTGTGTGAGTAGTATTGGCAGTATCCCTGTGGGAAAAAGTGACTGTACTACAGTGCTGAACATTACTGAAATGAACAATAGTAGTTTTTTTGTCATTACATAACACCTATTCCATTTGTGGAAGTAAAGGCTATTACCACCTACCTATTGGGTGGTCAGGTACTGTTTTGTGTCCCTTTTGTTACCACCTGTGTTTTTGGCACCTGCATCCTACCACAGAGACTATAAACTGTATAATGACATTTCTAAGAGCCAATTTAAGAGGACAATAAATCACGATGAGGTGGATCAAACTGATACTGCATTGCAGCAGTATATTGCCTTTAATTTAGGACTATTCTTTGTTGGTGCGGCCTTAAACAGCAGAAAAATAAGGCGCTTAACACGTGTTGTAGAGGCTGTAACCAATCAGACAGCCATGGCACTTGGAAACATCACAGAAGAACTACAAATTGCGAGAATTGTGGCGCTCCAAATCAGGATGGTTTTGGATGTGATCCTGGCAGACTGTGGTGGAGCATGTCGCATTATTGAGAGCAGCTGCTGTGTCTACATCCCTGACCACACCCCTTCAGTTTTTGAAGCAATTTCTAAGCTGCACAAGATGGCCACAGAAATCCATCAGGATTCAGGAACATGGACTTTGATTGGATGGCTATGGACTATGTTTACTGTATGGGGCTGGAAGATATTGTCAGTCCTATATATATTTGTTGCGATCCTTTTTATCTGTTGCCGATGTATCCATTGCAGCCTGATGCTCTGTTCCTTTTGTGCTTCTACCTGTACCTCATGTATACCAGTTTAACAAAATGTCAAGAATGTAAATGCCCGACTAGTAACAGACCAAGAAATTAGTGAGTTAATGATGATTGATGTCCATGATATCTTCCATGCTCCTTCTAAATCATAGAGATGTCTTCAGCTAATGCTATAAGGGCCGTCTGTGGAAATCGGAAATAATTTCTGTTAGCATGAGCTGAAGCCATCTTGTTTGCAGCATCCATTTTATTAGCCTTGTGATTCTGCCGTCTTCACTGTTGCCTGCTTTTCTATTCTGCTTGAGTCATCAACCTTAGTTAACTCCTTCTGTACTGAGCCAGAGCAATGTATGAGCTCAGAAAGGCCTGTAGCTGCGAGAATGCACCTGTTTGAGCATGTAACTGTCAATCATATCCTACTGATGTAAGCAGTTCTGTTTGCCCTCCCACTTTGCTGACTAAATGATACCCATCTGCCCATGTTAGTCGATAGCTATTCCTGTGTAGGCCTGTACCTTCTATTTGTAACTACATGCTTACTCTGCAACAAACTGTGCAAAAAAGGCCCATGGTGTCTGTATTCCATGTACTACCTCCTACAGCGCCTGAGGGTGTTGTATTGATGTAGTCCCACTCATGAGTGATTAATAAACTTGTTATTTTGAATTCCAGCTTCAGTGCCAATCTCCTCTTTGTCAGTCTAAGGACCCGTGGACACACTTAAGGGTGAACCCTGCACAGGTGTGCCCCTGAAAAGGCACATTTCCACAGACCAAGGCGATGAGGTGAATTGGGGTTATGAGAAGGCGCGACGTAGGAGCCCTACCTCCACTGAGATTTTTGGGATGGTGGTTAAATCCAGGGGATAAATACAAAGAGTATGCAGTTTCTAATCACAAGATGGGGAGAAAGAGAAGTGCCAGGCTCTAGTGGTCTAGATTAACAAGGGGAATGGGGATTCCACCTGTTGGAATTTAGGGCCCTCACACACCCGGCTGGGTGTCATGCTTCATCATAGGGCGTGCTCCTCGTCAGGTCGGGCTGCAATACCTGACGGCTACTTATGAGGGAGGGTTCCTGGCAGTATTGGGTAGGTCGGCGGACGTGTTGCGATTCCTGCAACTGACACTGGGAATTACCATGTGTCTTTCCTGCCGGGAATTGATGCTATAGACTGCAGACCCGATTAGGGCTTGTCACACTTCAACAGGTACTACATTTAGAGTATTGTTTCGGTTGGTTTATCTAGGCTAACATCACCAGACAACCACCCTTGAGTAGATAGAATTGATTTTGTTAGGTCCTGATGAATCACCGCTAGATCAACTGACCATCAGGCGAGAAGCATGTTGACCACATAACATAGGGGCAAACCTGAGCCATTACCTCTGGAGTGCGCCTCTTCTTTTTAACCAGGTCGGAAGGCCTATTGATATAAAAAAAAAAAAAATCAGTGACATTTCCTTTTCCCGTTTTAATTTTCCTTCAAGTCACTCACTCACACTCACCTCATCTACACTACTTAGGCCCCTCACCCCCACGGCACCTTTTGGAATAAAAGATCTCCGCCAAAGAGCCCCTCATAGGGAGCCCGTCAGGTATTGCAGCGCCGACCTGACAAGAAGCACGCCCTATAATGAAGCATGACACCCAGCCGGATGTGTGAGGGCCCTAAATTCCAACAGGTGGAACCCCCATTCCCCTTGTTAATGTAGACCACTTGAGCCTTGCTCTTCTCCCCCCTTTTGCGATTAGGAACTGCATACTCTTTGTATTTATACGGTTTAGGCACGTATGCTGGACCTGTAGAAAGCCCCCAGTCCCTCTTTCTTGGTGTATAAATCCAAGGGATGTAAGAGGAGAATTAGCTGAGTTATGAGTGGAATGGGCTAAGGTCCTCCAAAGGTCTGGATAGCTAGATTGTCCACTTCCATTTTTCGAGGAAAGAAAGCACACCTGTTCATGATGGAGGCGATTAGTGCATTTCTAATTTGGTCTAGTAAGTGTAGGGTTTAACCAAATGGCGACAGGCTAGAATGAGGCAGTACTGATGCCTTGCTAGTTTTGTAGAGGGCAGTGCAGGTAGATCTGTTGAAGCCTGGGAATCTTAACCAGACTTGTTGTGGGGGGAGTGGGAGACACCATACTGGCTTATTCTCCTCCCAAAGCAAAACTACAGAGAAATGGAGGAATTGGTGTGGATCATGGGCGAGGGGCAAGCAGAGTAAGCAGAGCTTGTGCTGGCGGGGAGACAGGCCCGCAGGGCGGCTCTCATTAGGAAAGCCAAAGAGGAAAAACTATTGCAGGTACATGGGTGTCTTCAGGGAGACTGGTAGGCTGAGTGTGGGTTGGCTGGAGTAGTTGTGAAGGGCGCAGTGTCGCTTAGGCCTTGCGAGGGGACTTAACTTCAGGTTTTGTGGGGCGAGGACTTGCAGTTGGATTTGTCCAAGGCTGAGCAGCGGGCCTGTGACAGGCCAATTCAGGAGGCATATGGAAGTTGCAAGAGGTAGGTGCCTGCATTTGGACTTAATACAGGACATCCCGCCAGTAGAAGACAACACGGGGAAGGGCCTTATCCTGCGGGAGCGGAAAGTAGTGATTTATAACAAGCAGGCACCAGGAGCTAAGGCTCAAGGGGGCAGAAGCATTTATGAGACTGAGGGATAAGTGGAGGTGTTGGGAGAGAGCCTTGACAGGTTTGGTCGAAGGGAAGGAGCTGGGGGCAGGTTGGGGGAGAAGACAAAAGCCAAGGGAGGATTTTCCAGCTCTCTCCACCTCCTATGGTCTTTGGAGCTTGTACCACGCAGAGACTGTACTCACTCTGGATGATTGAGGAGCCCGGGCAATCTGATATGGGAGTGGTGCATAGCGAGGAGGCCATGGACAAGGACAAGTTGGGTATGTTGCTAGTTCTAGGACAGGAGCGGAGTGAACACCATTCCCAGCAGGAAGATGTCTGTGCAGCTCGCTTACACCGCTCTGAAGCCAGAGGCCAGGTCTATGTGGACTTCTCTGAGATAACTTGGGACCATACTTTGGAACAGGGAGGATGGCTTAATGAGGCCTCATTCCAGAAGACGGCCAAGGCATTAGATTTGGTATGTTTAGATGAGTTTGGCGATGTGGGATGTTAGGGATGGCAAAGTGCCTGGAACAAGTGTGATGGTGAGCTAGGTAGTTTGGCAAGTGTGTGAGGAGAATACATTATTAGATTACGGTGATGATGAAGTGGAAGAGGGAGAGATTATAGATTGAGATTGGGGAAATTAGTCAAAATGGTGGGCAGAGCCTAGTGAACTGCATCACGGGTGTGCCAGTACTAAACAAAAGGAAGAAGTTTGATGTTCTGCAGAGCCTTAGGATAAGGCGACAACATCTTCCGAGAAGGAAAGTCAGCCGGTGGCTGGATGGCAGGCTTCAACAACGACCTCGATCCTAATACCATGTAAGGCTGCTAAAGGTGGTTTGAATATGATAAAAAGGTCTGTGGTTGTTAGATGTGACTGAGAGAACAGGGAAGTGAGGCTGCTAAAGGGCAGGTATGTCCAGGGCCAAGGTATAGCAATGGAGGCGGCTGCACAGTCAGGGTCAACACGTAAGGCTGAGGCCTTTAATGGAGCAGATGGGTAAAGAGAAGAAAAAATGAAGGATGCTGTACAGGAGGGGGGTTCCCATAGAGAAGACAGGGTGAAGAAGAAAGAGAGCAAGGAATTAAAGGTTAGACAGTTGCCCTATATCGGAATTTTTATTTGCAAATTCTCTTTATTGAATATATAATAGACGACAAAGATCTAACAAACGGAGGACCTGTAAGAAGAACAACAAATTAAGGCCATTATCCACATTACATAGTATGACATTTGGACAAGAGCATACATGGTAGAATCAATCCCAACCACTACATCCCCGGATCAGTCTCTTAGAGCTATGCTAGGGGAGAAAGGGACAGATTGTAGTATCACCCTTATCCCAAATTATCTTGAGAGGATTCACATTCCAGTGATAAAAACACTGAGAGGAGACCCACAATGTCTCAAGAGATATATGGGGTTCTACTGTTGGTAAGTCAATGGAAACTTTAGTGTCTAGCCATGTGGGACATTTCAAAATATACATTCTGTCCTCTGTTCGTTGGGCTATTTAAACTATGGAGGCAGAAGGGAACTATCAGTTTCATGCAAATAAAACATGGGAAAGAAGGAGAAAAAAAAACTCTCTTAAGAAAGAGGGAAGAAGGGAGAGGATGCGCTGAGGGGGTCCAATCTCGATGAGAAGAATGTCAAAATGGTCGGGAGGGAGGAAAGGAAGTCCTCTGACCTAAGTGGACCTTTCCGGGTTCCAGTGAGTCATCAAACAGTTGTAGAGCACGTAGTCAGGGTGGAACCTGTCAGGAGTGTCTGGTCATGGTGAAATAGTGTACGAGGGGCTGCCAGGTCAGAGTAAATCTTGCATCTGTGTGGTTAATACGAGCAAATAAGCAAATCAAGGTCTAAAACATTCCACAAACAGAGGAACCAAGTGGCCATTGGGTGGGGGGGGGGTTTAGGGGTGCATTTTGTTTCCAAAATAAGGTGATGGACGGCTTAGCCGCCCCTAACAAATGTAAAATCAAGCGCCAGTCCGTGTGTGTCATCGCAGTTAGTGTTAAAGGCTTAATGCCCAGGAGGGTAACTATCGGTGCTGAAGCAATAGGAAACCCCACTATCTCCTTAATGTGACTGAGGACTTCCTTCCAGAACATTGTGAGGTTTGGGCATGACCACCATATATGAATAAAGTCTTCTCTATCTCCCTGGCACCTCCAGCCAGTAAATCGGGGGGAAGTTTGGAAACATTTGGTGCAAGCGGGTTGGGGTATAGTACCATCTCGTCATTACCTTGTACGCTGATTCACGTTGCCGCGTACTCTGGTATACTTTCGGGATATATCGCCATACACGATCCCAACCCTCTGGCGGTATATCCCCTTCCAAATCTGAAGCCCACCGTGTTCGATATCCATGGGGTATGGGTCTCTGGGAATGCTGTAGTACGGAATATGTGTGGGAAATCAGACGCTGTGAGCCCTCAAATTTCCAAACCAGGGATTCGAAAGCAGTAAGTTGTCTGGTGGCCCCTTGGGTGAAGGTCTGGGAGTTGAGCCAATGACGTATCTGGTAATATTGCATTCGTGCCCCTTCTGTGATGTGAAAAGCGCATCTGCATTGATCAAATGTAAGGAACTTGTCGCCCTGAAAAAGGTCCTGAATAACTCAGCATTCACCGTCCGTCCATGCAAAAAATGCCTGTGGTTGCATGACAGGAAGAAACATAGGGTTACGAGCTATAGGCGTATTGGGGTAGGGGAATGTAGTCAGCCCACGGGGTAACACTAGCTTATTCCAGATCTCCAGGACTGTCTTTGTGGGGGTAGCTATGTATGCACTGCGGGGTCGAGCCCCACAAGAGTGTCAAGCCAAATCCCATAAAGGTCTACAGGATACCACAGGGTCTAAGTAAAACCAGTGTTTTTCGCTCTCGCGAACCACCCATTCCGATATGTACCGGAGGTGACAAGCCCAGTAGTATTCCAGAAGCTTAGGACACGCCAGTCCCCACCGGTCACGTGGCAGCATCAAGATCCTATTAGAGAAGCGTGGTTGGGAATTCCCACATATAAATTTGGTGAAATCCCGCTGTAAGGCCAGGATATCAGACTGTGGTATTGCAGTGGGGAGGGACTGAAAGAGGTATAATATTTTGGGGAGAAGAGACATTTTAATAGTGTTGATGCCGCCAAGCCTTGTAAGAGGAAGGCCCTTCCATCTATGTAGTTCCTCCCAGATAGCGCGTCTATATCTAGGCCAGCTGGACGAGGTCCTTGTCGAGAGCATGGGAGTTAGATCTAGGCCCAGGTACCGAATCGATTCATCAGTCCACTGTACTGGGATCAGTTCCCTCAGGACCTGGACCTCTTCGGTCTGAAGAGTAAGGTTAAGGGCATGGGATTTGGCTAGGTTAATCCGATATCCTGATGCCTCTTTGAAAGACCGCAAGAGAGTAGCTACCGCAGGGAGGATGGTAGAGGGGAAAGAAAGTGAGAGAAGGAGTTCATCAGCGTAGAGGGAGGCTTTATGTTCGTAACCCCCATAGGGATACCCGATAGTCTGGTTGCGGCGGACGGCGATGGCCAGGGGTTCTACCACTAGAGCAAACAATAACGGGTATAGGGGGCACCCCTGCCTGGTGCCGGGATAGATGGAGATAGGGGCAGTGAGACGCCCATTGAAGCGAATACGAGTGGTAGGTCTCGTGTAGGTGCGCCATTAGTTCGGACATCATCTCCGGGCCCAGTCCCACCCTTTGTAAAACCGCTCTGAGGATACCCCAATCCACTCGATCAAAGGCTTTCTCTGCATTGAGGGACACCAGGCAGGCAGGGATGTTTCTATAATTACCCGTAATTGCGGGTAAAAGACCAGGTTGAAAGTGACTGGAAGGCCATCCGGGCCCGGGGTTTTGCCAATGGGAAGTTGTTTCAGGGCCTTCGTCATGGGTGATAGAGTCTTCCATTAATTTCGAATGGTGAGCATCAATAGGATCCCAAGGGCAGGAATTTAGAAAATCACTGACAGCTTAGAGAGAACAAGGTGCATTGGCGTAGAGTTCTCTATAGAAGGTCTATAATTTCAAGCTTTTATCAGCCTCCGAAATAGCCCATGTGGCGTCCAGGCGTTTAAGTTTAGAGATATGGGCTTGCGTGGTCTGTGCATGGAGGTGTTGTGTCAAACATGCCCTAACCTTATCTCCCCCTGTATAGACATTTTGTTTAAGGGCGAGGAAGAGTCCCTCTGCCTTATTGGTGCGGTGCAAGCGCAGTTGGCTCCGCAATTCAGCAAGGAGCTGGTTATGAGTCTCTTGAATAAAGAGAACATAGGGATCTTGATGCAGTATATATCACCAAACCTGATGCCTCTTATTAGGGGAGTTCAGCCCTTTTACATTGAGAGAGAGAAACTTGATAGGACTAGCCATAATATTTCCAGAGAAGAAGAGAACCCTCTGCAGCCGTCACAGTAAGACCATAAGCGTGTAACTTCCCCCTCAATACCCCACTACAGGCCCATAGGTGTTCTTCACGAAGCCCCACATCAACAGAACACTATTGAGCAGACCAAGAATGCCACAATGAAGCACTCCCATCCCACAGTCTCCCAGAAACAGCGCATCCTGAAAGAAAAAATAAACAAGTGGGGAAGGGAGAAATATAGGAAACATAAGAAATACAATAACAAGTGGCCAGTTGAGCCACACGATACAGTCTGTCGAGAACAGCCCATTATCAATCCGAAGGGCCATTCAGGAAAAGTCACTCTCCTAAGAAAGTCTGAGAAGGGGGCGGCAGTCGAGAGAGGTTTGTGGATCTTCACAACCACCGGCCCGTGACAGTACAAGAAAAGTTAGTGGTTGCTCTGACCACCGGGCCATCTCAAAGGAAATCTACATCAATGTTGATGGCGGGGCTGCCCCAAGCCATCTCTGCACCATATTGAAGATCCAGGAGCTACCCTCAGATGTGTGCGACATCTCATACCTCATCAAGGAGTAGGTGGAGTCAAGACTTTATGTCACAGGTTGAAGTTTAGGCGTCGTCGGAACTAGCTGTAAGAATCACCAGGGAAGATCTAAGAACAGGCATATCCAGAGAAAGTTACTCCTTATGGTCTGGCGATCGAGCTGGAGAAGAGGAACCTCTCAGAGAACGAATGTGGCTTATGATATATTGTTTGACTTGGGAAGATTCAAGTTCTTGCATGCGGCGCTTGGACCTAGGCAGCATGAAGGTGGATCATATCGGGCAGAGGGGCCATCTCGGCGTTCCCACGGTGACAACAGGTCCTCACCCTCAGGCTCCAAAGGGAGCTGCAAAAGCTGTTGTGCTTCCCTCAGGGAGCGTAGGCCACGTTGTTTGCCTTACCAGACAAACATCAGAGCAAAGGGGTGGCCCCACTGGTACTTGATATTGAGCTCTCTGAGCTTGTTTGTGACGGTTTTGAAGTCCTTTCTCCACCTGAGTGTGGCCGGGCCAGGTCCTGGAAGATTTGAATTGAGAGTCCATTATACGAAACAGATTTGATCCCTTCAACTTTTTTCAAGATGGCTTCCTTGTCAGCAAAGTAATGAACTCTGGTAAGGATGTCTGGGATAAAGTCATGCTGATTGCGAGGGCCAAAGACTCGATGAGCCCTATCAAGCAGAGGCAGCGAAGCGTCTTCGTTCTCTCTGGTAGCCTGTAGGAGTTCCGCCGTATACGCCATAATGTCCTTTTCTTCCATCCCCCGTGGGACCCCCCCTAATGCGCAGGTTATTTCGCCTACTGCGATTTTCCAGGTCTTCTTGCTTCAGCTGTAGGGTGATATTTTGCTCTTCTATTTCTGTCAGTTATTTTCACAAGTTTTCATGATCCTCCTCCCTGGTGCGTTCAAGGTCGTACACTCTACCACTGATCTCCGTGATCTCCTGGCAGATATCTTGCATCCCAGCCTTGAAGTCCTGTTTAAGGGATCCAATTTCGTCCTTGATTTCCTGAAGAAAGGACGCCATACATCGCTGGGTGATTGGCACTTCTGAGTTGGGTTTCCCTGACGCTGGGATGGAGGAGTTAGAGTCTTCCTGAACCTGCAAGTTCGTTTTGGACCAAAGGGAAGTCACTGGATTGTCCTGTGTCGCAACAGATTCAGCATCCTTGTTTGCTTTGTTTTTAGGGGGCATGGCGGAATGGTTGGCGGAGACCACAGTTCCAACCGTAGATAAGACCCAGCCCCCAAGTCAAAGTGAAAGGGAGGTGAATAGCGCAAGTGTGGTGATCCCGTCCCTATATGGCCAGGTTAATCTTGGGTTCGGTCAAGGAGAGAATAGTTGTCCAACAGCTCTCTACTTGCCCCTAGCCGACTATTCCATTACAGGTGTATGCTAGGTGAGGTCCCCGTGATTCACAGCAAGGCCCAAGAAGCAGGAGGTAGCTCGGGGCTCATCTCTGTTCCACAGATCGCGGCACAGGTCTCAATGTCAAAAAAGGGGGGGGGGGGGGACTCTCGCCTCACATGGGGGAACTTCAGGACCCGCTTGTATCCTATCGGGACTCTCCGCTTCGCTCAAACCCCAAAATGGTGGCGGGAGGCCGTGCTTCCAAGAACCCCCCGCACAGTCAGGCCTGGGGTGTTGCTTGCCTCTCCCACTGCTCAACAGGGTCTCCCCAGTCCAATCACACAACAAAACTCACTGTGTTTCCCTGGTCTGTATGCCACCGCTGCATCATCCGGATCTAGTAAGCCGGGCTCAGCTATGTAATCATCAGGGATAACGTGGGGGTACATGGCGCCGCCGCACCGTCCCCAGAGTCTAGAAAGCTTCAAGGGGCAAGCGAGGACTATGGGGTCACTCCGGTGTGCTATCCCCTCATTTGCATGTCCCAGGACCGGGATCGCGGCCCAGAGAACTTTCACGCTGTAGGGCTCGCGCCCTAAGATGGTGGCAGAAACGATCTCCAGGGAAGCCGTCAAAGTTTGCAGGCTTCCAGGCATGGTTGGGTCTCCCTCAATCTGCCAGAAGCTCATCTGAATGCAACCACCTCCAGGCAAAGCACCCTGCCCCGGCTAGCAGCCCCAGAGGCAGGGAACACCAGCAGCACCGGAATGCGGTGAGGGTACAAGGTGCCACCACACCATCCCAAGCGTCCAGAAAGCCTCAGGGGGCAAGCGCCGATTCCCGGGTTGCCCCGGTGCGTTCTCTTCACCTACGCACCCCAGGCCCAGGATCGCGGCTCAGTGGCCCTTCACGCTGCAGGGCCCGTCTCCCAAGTTGGCGGCAGGAACGATCTCCGGGGAAGCCTCCAAAGTTCTCAGTCTGCCAGGCACGAACAGCAGCACCAGGACGCGGTGGGGGTAAAAGGCACTGCCGCACCGTTCCAAGCTTCCAGAAAGCCTCAGGGGGCAAGCGCCAACCTCGGGGTCGCTCAGTTGCGTTACCCCCTCACCTGCGCACCCCAGGCCTGGGCTCGCGGCGGAGCAGCCCTTCACGCTGCAGGGCTAGTCTCCCAAGATGGCGGCGGGAGTGATCTCCGACGGAGCCTTCAAGGCTCTCAGGCTGCCAGGCATGACAGAGTCCCCCTCGAGCGGCCAGAAGCTCCCCACAGTGCCACTGCTTCCAGGCAAAGCTCCCTGCCCCGGTTAGCAGACCCGGCGGCAGGGAACAGCAGTAGTCTCGGGACGCAGTGGAACAGAGACCCGGAGCCGTGCGTCTCACTCCATTTGCGTCTTGAACACGCTCCCCTATGGGCATCTTTAAACCACTGGAGTGCACCTGAAGGTAACCACCATGGGAGCAAATTTGGAAAGGAGACTATGTGGACATTTTGAAGCTGTTACATTAAAAGGTGAGAGAAAAAGAAGGGTCTATGGAAGAGGAATGGGGGCTAGCTCGGAGGCCCAGAGTCCCAGTTACCATTGGAAATTGGACCACACAACTATAAGAACCCTAGAATATTAATTCAGGGGTGTCGAGTTCCTATTGCCCGACATCCGGGACACATTGGGGTGAAGGACAACAGACTGGGATGAGAAGCAGTGTGCTCCCTCCCCCCTTTGAGGTTGTCATTTATATTTTGTCTCTGGGACAAGTAGGCCTAGCCCCCTGCAGCACAAACCCTTTGGCTGCCAGTGTATAGTTTCACATTATGGGTCAGGGAAGAGCATTGTCTGCAGTCA
This sequence comes from Triturus cristatus, assembly GCF_964204655.1. Lineage (NCBI taxonomy): Eukaryota > Metazoa > Chordata > Amphibia > Caudata > Salamandridae > Triturus > Triturus cristatus. The sequence continues at coordinate 1,281,583,524 of NC_140590.1, forward strand.
AGGTATTATTTGGGTCCATAGGTTAATGTTGTTCAAACTTGTATTTATGGTTCATTAATGCAAAGCCTTTATTAATAGAGTGAACTCTCTAAGGATATGCAGTAAGCTCCGACTGCACTACTGACAGTGGTTCCACTATAAAAATGTGTACACACGTTTGCAGATTTTAACAATATGAGGCTCTATATAATGCTCCCTGAGTGCTCTCTGATTAGATGCAAATATTTGCAGAAACTTAAAAAGCAAGATTGATGATTCTTTGCTTTCAAAATAAAATGTTCATAATAAAATGCAACTAGGACAAAAAAAACGTTTTGCTAAACTACTGTGAAATTTTAGGTACACTTTTTGAAGCATCATTTAGTAAAATGTGTTGATGCATGCTAGTATTTCCCAAAATATTCATGATGGAAAATCAGTTGAACCAGTTTCAACAAGTTTATGGGAAACATGAAAATAAACATGCCTTGACAAAGCCAATATGTTTGACATTGTTGGTAAGCCCTTTGGTTTTGTCAATGCGTCTCATGCTTTGACATGGCTTTTGTAAAATGTTATTGTTGAGGGTGCTGTTATTGCACCATTATAACACCATTGGTAAAAAGCAGAACAATGTTTCTGTCTCAAAAAGCACACATTTCCACTGTAGTTCCTGGCACTGAAAAAAACTAATTTGTGTGCTGATATGCTTCTTGTGAAAGAGCAGAATGCTGTCACTCACCATGAAGTAGGCAGGCATATAGTTAGATAGAATTTTAATAAAAACAAAAGGCCTTTGTTAACGGCAGACCTAATTAGTGGCTGAATTTTTAAAGAAAGTAACAAAAGTGCACCCTTGCACTAGTAAATTCACGAGAATTTACAGAAGCAGGCTAGGAAATCGTACTCGTGGAAAATACTTTTGTACTGCATTTTAGCATAAGCAAAAATGCATGAGCGGATTTGTTCATGCAAAAATCTGTTGAGCGTTTTCAAGTTTGCTTTCCCTCCAACGACTTTCTACCCAACCCTGGAAGAAGTTTTACTTCTGCCCTTGCGAGGAGAACATTTCCAACCTTTTTCAGTATGGGAAAAGATTAAAGAAGAACTGGTGAAAACACCAAAAACATGCAAGTTAGTAGGTTTGCACAAACCCAAAAGGGCATTCCAGCCTTGGAACTATTGCTTACCACTACCTTCAGCCCCAGTATGTAGATGTGTGGAAAGCTGGCAAAATAAGGGAATTGTGGAAAGCTGGCAAAATAAGGGAATTGTTAGTATTTAGACCCTACAGTAGTATGAGCGCTGCCATAATCAGAGAAGTTATTATCAGAGCTCTTATGTAAAGAGATTGCTGCCATAATGTGTTGCCACCCTACGTGGCATCAAAGGGACAAGTGGATTATTTTACAGGGCAAGTAGATTTATGAAGCAACCTGCACCATGGACAAGTAGATAGTTTATTCCTCATACCCCTGTCATTAAATGGTACCGTAATAAGGATTTCTGACCTCACTTCAAGTGACATGATCCTAGGACCTTGACTAAGGAGTAACATCAACTGTGGCCCTCTCACTGGAATTGGGCACATGCAGGCTCCTTGGCTTAGTCCTGACGAGACGCAACCAGGATAAAGACAGAATTCCTCATTGCAAAAGAAAACATGAGCTGAGCTGAAAAATATCGGCTGCAACCTCACTTAAGGTAAAAACAAAAACAGGGTACACACCAGGGTGGAGCAACAATGGGCCAATGAAAATCCCCAGTCACCTTTGGCTGCCACTGTGCCTCTCGCACCAAACCAGCCACCATTCTTAAGACGTCAATAGCGCAGCACCCCCAGCAGACCAGCTGCTCGTCCTAATATTGCCTTTTATCTGGTGTGCTGCTTCTTTTGAATCTTTCCCTCAAACCCAGCCAGGGTGCTCTTCTGGCTCTTCCTCTGCTCCCCCACTGCACCTGCCAGGTTGCCTCCTGTAACTATGTTTGCTTTTTACCTTACTCTTTTTCTCCCAGAAGGACTTGGGAAGGAGCGACACGGGAAGATGCGTCTTTATCATTCGGGAAGATGGGGTTTCCTCCAGTACCTTAGTCCCTGTAGAAAAGAAATATCATGTGTAAATGAAACAAACACACTGAACTGAATTTAGTGTCCTGATTATTTAATCACAAGTGATATTATACCACCACCCACAGTAACCTGAAATTAACACTCCTGTACCACTTCCCACATAAACCATAGAGCCACTGTGACTACAATCATAGTGACAGCTTGTGAGAAGTTGGCCTGGTATATGCTGTTCACTAGTTCTAGTGACCACCTTGTACCATGCCAAGCAACCCTTATGGTGTGGTTGTAAGTCAACCTTTTTGGACTAGCTGCCCTAGTGGTAGCGTAGGCTAAGCAGTCTTTGAGGCTAAACTCGTGATGCGTGTTAAGCAAGCTGTTTTACCAATAGTAACCCCCTTTTATACCAATGAAAGGACACCACACAGATATATATTCAAAATATATATGTATTTATTTCTCAAAGTAACCCCTAGTCTCTTTATGAGCACAGGAGCACAAATCGTCAAACAAGATTATCACAGAATACACAGAAGTTGCACTTTATATGGATAGGCCCTGGTGGCCACTCGAACCATATACTAAAATAGTGGTATAAGTACCACGAACAGAAAAGGGAAAAGGCCTAGGGCCTCTAGAATCGCTGGGCCTACGAGGAGCTAACGTCAGTTAGTGACCAGGAGGTCCACGGGTGGCGTGTGCAGAGCAAATAGTCACACGCGTGCTCCCATAGGTTTCAATGGGTGCGTAAAAAGTACAAAGTTACTGCAAAAGGAATCTTCCGGATGACCTAGGAACTTAAGATTTGGAACACAGGCACTAGAGATGTATTACTACACATGGGCACCGGAGTACCAGCTTTACCTCACCCACAGGAAGCGGGTGCATAGGCCTCAAAGTGCGTCGGGTTTCTTCTATCTGTTCCGTTGAGCCTGGGACAAAGATGCTGCAGGCGGTCGGTCGGGAAGAGATGCAGTGGATCCAAGAGTGGATCGGAGATGTTGAAGACCTGTAAGCAGAGGGGACAGTGTTCACAGTCACTAGCCAGTGACCAGCGTGGCACCAGGTGGGTACCAGGCGATGTCGGGTGCAAACAGGTGATGAGGGGTAGCTTGTCTCCGCAGCCACGTGGTCCCTGAAGGTCGACGACGTCCAGGAGTCGGCTCACGAGCTGTCCCACGCAGGCTCTCGCTGTCGGCGGTGTCGGCGACTTGATCGAAGCAAACAAGCCTTGGCAAAAGCAATTGCAGGAGGATTCGGAAATCAGCTGTTGGTTCTGACCAGCAAGATCAGAGGGATTGCTCCTTTGGAGGGGAGCAAGGGCCAGTCTGGAGCAACCAGACCAGCGGTGTTTGTCGTAGATTTCGTCGCCAAGATGGCCACTAGCCAGCGGGCCAGCAACCGGTTAGGCGCGTCGAGTGGCAAAATGCAGAAGGGCCCCACGCAGATCGTGGAGATGCTGGAGGGCTCACCTTTGGTGCAGATGCTGCTCGAGGGTTGGGCTTCTCAGGACCCAAAGCACAACTTGGAGGGAGCCTCGGTTGTTGCACTGGTCAGCTTGTCGTAGTCGTTCCAAGATGGCTGGCTCCACGTGTCTCGGTGCCTCCACGGGTCTCCTCTTTTCAGGGACTGTGGATCGGGCGGTGAGAGGTCTGGAGGTCCAGGTCTTGTCAGTCTCTGGGCTCGGGCTCCGGCGGGAGGCGGCGGCAAAGCAGACGGTGATTCGCTGGATGGTGCTTGCGTTAGCAAGGTGGTCACTCCCTGACCACAGGGGAGATTTTCTTCAGTCTTCTGTGCAGCAGAATGTCGAAGTTCCCGTCTTCTTCTTAGTTTCAAGTTGATTCCAGGATGTCTGAAGTCTTAGGACACAGCTCCTACCTTTATTCGGATTCTAGGGGCCGGACTACCGGCTAGGTCCCTCCCTATGGGTGGGACCAGGAAGGGGGGTGGTTACACCCCCAATCCTTTGTCCAGCTCGCCCCAGGCCCGGGACTGGTGTGCCCCAGGACCGGTTTGAACTGGCATATGCACCGAGGCTCCTTGTGAGCCACAGGCATGTCTGGTTTCTTTCAAGCCCTACCTGACCAATACACAAAATCCTGTCTGGGGTGGTGCACGCACCTCCCCTGGCAGGAAACCCTTTGTCCACACCTCCCAAGCTGGAAGGACTCCCAGCAGCAGGAGGGCAGACTTGTGTCTGTGGTGGCAGCATCCATTTTGTGGAGCTGAGGCTATGTCTGATTTTACCCGGGTTTCAGGTACTGTACATGTCGTGTCCCTCTAGAAGGGTGGAATGCTAACCCCGTCGCCAGAATTGGCGAGGGGTTAGTATTCCAATTCGTATGACACCTTACTCGACATGTTTTGATAAAGCCAAACCAAAGATAGCATTTAACCGCGAGGTTCATAATGCACTTAAGAGTATATGGTATGACGATATCTGGAAACAGTAGAAGGAAGTTGTTCCGACCACTGCAGACAGGCTCAGCTCATGCCAGAGCACCATCTCACATGGAACCACGCACTCTGCCTTCAGGATTGTTAAGGCCTGCCATAGGAGTGACTTATAGGTTACCAGGTGTCCCATTTAAGGTTAGGTATAGGTATACTACACCTAAGTAAGAGGTGATTACACCAACTTACCCCAGCTGAGTGATCAGCCAGTTGTGTCAAATTGTTAGGCCAAGCCTGGGGTGGCATAATACATGCTTCAGCCCTTGGCAGGCCTTGGGTACACCAATGCCCTGGGTACCTAGTGTACACTGGTACAGGGGCTGACAGGGTGATCCACTTCCAATTGGTTATGCACCTAGGGTGCATAGTTTTAATTTAGTAGAGAGAACAGCAGGCTGGGGGTCCGATTGGCAGGCCCACAGCCTCAATATGTCAAAAACCAGTGAAGCAAAAAGCAAAAATTTGGGGTGACCATAGGATAGCAGACCCTACTCTCCTACACAACCCCCCCCCAAACGCTGGGACATTAAACTAGCCTTGACCAGTCTCGTCTTCATGTCCTAAGTGGAAGTACCTGGAGAGACCATCTGCATTCCCATGGTCAGTACCTGGCCGGTGCTCCACTGTAAAGTCCATCCCCTGTAGGGAAATGGACCACCTAAGCAGTTTGGGGTTTTCACCCTTCATCTGATTGAGCCACAAGAGGGGCTTATGGTCGGTCTGAATCTTGAAGTGAGTGCCAAACAAGTATGGCCTCAGCTTCTTCAGGGCCCACACCACAGCAAAGGCCTCCCTCTCAATAGCTGACCAATTCTTCTCTCTGGGGGTCAACCTTCTGCTAATAAAAGCAATGGGTTGGTCTTGACCATCTACATTAAGTTGTGACAGCACAGCTCCCACACCCAACTCAGAAGCATCTGTTTGGACAATAAACTCTTTGGAGTAGTCAGGACTTTTCAGGATAGGTGCAGAGCACATGGCCTCCTTCAGGTCATCAAATGCCTTTTGACAGCTTACTGTCCACTGAACCTTTTTGGGCATCTTCTTGGATGTCAGATCATTAAGAGGAGTCACAATGGACCCATAGTTCTTAACAAACTTCCTGTAATACCCAGTCAAGCCCAAGAAAGCTCGAACTTGAGTCTGGGTGGTTGGAGGGGACCAATCCTTGATGGACTGTATCTTACTCTCCAGTGGTTGAACTTGGCCCCCACCTACAAGGTGGCCCAAATACACAACCTTACTCTGCCCTATCTGGCACTTAGTAGCCTTGATAGTGAGGCCTGCCCTTTGCAGAGCCTCAAGAGCCTTCTTCAGGTGGATCAGGTGATCCTCCCAGGTGGAACTAAAGACAGCAATGTCATCAAGATATGCTGCGCAAAAGTCATCCAACCCAGTAAGGACTTGGTTCACCAGCCTTTGGAAGGTGGCAGGTGCATTCTTCAGACCAAAGGGCATCACCACAAACTGATAATGCCCACCTGGGGTTGAGAATGCTGTTTTGGCCTTAGACTCCTCAGCTAACCTGATTTGCCAATAGCCAGCTGTCAAGTCAAATGTGCTCAAAAACTTTGCAGAAGCTAGTTTGTCTATGAGCTCATCTGCCCTTGGAATAGGGTGTGCATCTGTCCTGGTGACAGCATTGAGTCCTCTGTAGTCCACACAGAACCTCATCTCTCTCTTGCCATCTTTGGTGTGAGGTTTGGGGACCAGAACCACTGGGCTAGCCCAGGGGCTCTCTGAGGGTTCAATGACACCTAATTCCAGCATTTTATGTACCTCAGCCTTTATACAGTCCCTGACGTGGTCAGGTTGTCTGTAAAGTTTGTTCTTTACAGGCAGACTGTCACCAGTGTCCACAACATGGGTACACCAGTCAGTTTGACTAGGTATCAAGGAAAACATATGTGAAAATGATTGTAGAACCTGTCTACATTCAGTCTGCTGATGGGCAGTGAGGTTGCCTCCAAGGGTCACTCCTTCAACTGAGCCATCTTCAGGGTTCTGAGACAACAGGTCTGGGAGAGGGTCACTCTCTTCCTCCTGTCCCTCATCTGTAGCCATGAGCAAGCCCATGTCTGCCCTGTCAACATATGCTTTAAGCCTGTTAACATGGAGTACCCTGTGGGGACTCCTGGGAGTTCCTAGGTCCACCAAGTAGGTGACCTCTCCCTTCTTTTCCAGGATTGTATGGGGTCCAGACCATTTGTCTTGGAGTGCTGCTGGGGCCACTGGCTCCAACACCCATACCTTCTGTCCTGGCTGATACTCAACCAATACAGCCTTTTGGTCATGCCAAGCTTTCTGTAAGGCCTGGCTTGCCTCAAGGTTTTTAGATGCCTTCTCCATATACTCAGCCATCCTGGAGCGGAGACCAAGTACATAGTCCACTATGTCTAGCTTAGGCTTTTTGAGAGGTAACTCCCATCCTTCCTTCACCAAACACAGTGGGCCTCTCACAGGGTGCCCAAACAACAATTCAAAGGGGCTGTAGCCAACTCCTTTTTGTGGGACCTCTCTGTAAGCAAACAGAAGGCAGGGTAGAAGGATATCCCATCTTCGCCTGAGCTTTTCAGGTAATCCTTTGATCATACCCTTTAGGGTCTTGTTGAATCTCTCAACAAGCCCATTGCATTGTGGGTGATAAGGGGTGGTGAACTTGTAGTTGACACCACATTCCTTCCACATAGCTGTCAAGTATCCTGACATAAAGTTGGTACCTCTGTCAGATACTACCTCCTTAGGAAACCCCACTCTGGAGAATACTCCCAGCAGGGCCCTGGCCACAACAGGAGCTGTAGTGGTCCTAAGGGGAATTGCCTCTGGATACCTGGTGGCATGATCCACTACCACCAGTATAAATCTGTGCCCAGATGCAGTGGGAGGATCCATGGGACCCACTATGTCTATTCCCACTCTTTCAAAGGGGACCCCCACCACAGGTAGTGGTATTAGGGGGGCCTTTGTTGTGCCACCTGATTTGCCACTGGCTTGGCAGGTAACACAGGAGCGACAAAACTCCTTTGTATCTTCATTCATATGAGGCCAGTGAAAGTGAGGGACAAGTCTGTCCCAGGTCTTGTTCTGGCCTAGGTGTCCTGCTAAAGGAATATCATGGGCCAAGGTAAGAAGGAAGCCCCTAAATTGCAGAGGTATAACCAACCTCCTGGTTGCACCAGGCTTGGGGTCTCTAGCCTCTGAATAAAGGAGCCCTTCATCCCAATACACTTTATGGGTACCTTGAGCATTCCCAGCAGCCTCAGCAGCAGCCAGCTGTCTGAGGGGTTCAAGAGAGGGACAGGATAACTGAGCCTGCCTCAAGTCAGCCCTTGAAGGTCCCCCTGTCCCCAGAAACTCAACCTGATCAGGTTCAAGCTCTTCAGGGACAGTTCCTTCAGGGTCCTCTAGATCAGCTTCCTGGGAAGGCTGATCATCACTCTGAGGCAGGGGGGAAGGCACAGCCTTGACCCTCCTGTTCTTCTTCTTGGTAGGTGCTTGGTCCATTGTTCCAGGATCCAAGACCTGTGGTTCAGTGAGGCACTTTTTGGCCTGTGACCTGGTCACAGCAAGGACATGTGATGATATACCTAACATCTCTGCATGAGTCCTGTACTCCACTTCTGACCATAGAGAACTCTCTAGGTCATTGCCCAACAAACATTCTACTGGGAGGTCTGCACTAACCACAACCCTTTTGAGGCCAGTTACCCCTCCCCATGAGAAGTTAACAACTGCCACACTGTGTGAAGTAGTGGCATTGCTGGCATTGGTCACCAGGTAGTTCTCACCTGGTATGTACTGTCCAGGGTCCACAAAGCCTGGTGTCACCATAGTGACACTGGCACATGTGTCCCTGTAGGCTTGAGCCACTTTGTCATTAATTAAAGGAGTCTGTCTGTACTTGCCCAGGTTACTGGGGCTCACAGTCAGGGACAAATCAATGTCCCCATCACAGATCAAGACTGCCTGTGTAAGGGTTCTGTCTAAGTCAGAATCTCCTTCAGTTCCCATAGTGATTCCCACTACACCCTTTGTCTGGGGACCAACACTGCTAACAGTAGTACTGGGAGCAGGTGCCTTAGGGGCAACAGTGTTGGGGGCTCCACCCTTTTTGCAATCACTAGTCCAGTGAGTTGTATTTTTGCAATGATTGCACCAGGGTTTCTTTTGACCTTCTTTCTTCTTTTTGGACTGTTGTTGGGACCCACCCTCCTTAGCAGTAGTTTGGGGCCCTGTTGAAGACTTCTGGTCTTTAGATTTCTGATCTCCACCCTTTTGGTCTGTTTTCTTCTGATCACCCCCTTGGCCCTGGTTCTGGTTCTTTTGCTTAACCCTGGTTCTGACCCATTTGTCTGCCTTCTTTCCCAATTCTTGGGGAGAGGTCAGATCAGAGTCAACCAAGTGTTGATGCAGTTGCTGGTTTTGACAGTTATTTAAAATCTGTTCTCTCATCATCAAATTATACAATCCTGTAAAATCAGATACCTTACTTCCCAGCAACCAACCCTCCAAAGCCTTAGTGGCACATTCAATGTATTCAGACCAGTCCTGAGTCTGTGTCTTTTGGGTGTCTCTGAACATTAACCTGTACTGTTCAGTGGTTAAGCCTAACCCATCTACCAGAACACTCTTCAGGACTCTGTAGTTTCTGACATCCTCTTCTCTAACAGTGAGGAGTCTGTCTCTGCCTCTTCCCTCAAAGGAGAGCCAGAGGATTGCTGCCCACTGATCTTCAGGAACCTGCTGTACTTTGCAGGCTCTCTCAAGAGCAGTTATCCACTTGTGGATGTCATCCCCACTTTTGTAGGGGGGCACAACCTTAGACAGGTTTCTATTATCGAAAACCCTATCTTTGTCCTTAGGGACAATGCTGCCACCAGTGGGTATAGACCCACTCTCTCTAGGTTGCCTAGCCTTGTTCAGTTTTTCTTCCATCAGGGCTACTTCTAGCTCCTGCTTCCTGATCCTCAGCTGGGCTTCCTGCATTCTGGCCTCATGTTCCCTCCTCTGAGGGGTGGTCATCCTTTTCCTGGAGTGACCTTGAGAGCCTCTAGAGCCATGGGAAGCATTGGAGTCACCTGAGCGATTCCTTTGCCTTCCAAGCCCTGTGTTAAGTCCACTGGGGAGATCCAGTGGGTTGAACCCACTGTCAGTCCCCAATAGCCTTGGTTTAGCTGGGCCAAGTATAATACTTGGCACTGGGCTAGTTCTCCCTTCATCCTCACTACTGTCAGTATCCTTTTCACTCTCATCCTCTGTGGTAGGCATCCCATCTAAGGGGTGACTATTGGAACTGGGTACCTCTGTAGTATCTTCAGAAGGGGGGCCTCCTGTTCCTGACCCTAAGGGGGCTAACTGGGAAGCTTTCTTGAGTGCTCTCTGATTCTCATCATTCTGTAAGAGCTCTCTGAGCTCAGCAGAGTTTGGGTTCTTGGGCTGTTTAAGGCCTCTAAGAGTTGCCAAATGCCTGAGCTCATTCTGATTAAGGGTAGCAAAGCTGGATGGTGCCCTCTGGGGGTCACTCTCAACAGAGATGGGTACAGTGGACCCCTCTGCCCCGGCCATTGCTCTTAAGTGTGGGTGGATGTGTTGCAATCTACCTACACTTGGGTTTACCTACTAAACCTATCTAGTAGTTGTAGTCAGGGTGTGCTACTCCCTTTGCTCTACAACAACTAAGTTCAGTAGAACTTAAGTATATCTAATCTTGTTTTATATGTACCTACAGGTACCTATGTGATCTTTCAATTGGTAACCAAGAGATTACAATGGTAAAACACAGCAAGCTCAAATCCAACCGCTGCTCACCAATGTGAGAAGTTGGCCTGGTATATGCTGTTCACTAGTTCTAGTGACCACCTTGTACCATGCCAAGCAACCCTTATGGTGTGGTTGTAAGTCAACCTTTTTGGACTAGCTGCCCTAGTGGTAGCGTAGGCTAAGCAGTCTTTGAGGCTAAACTCGTGATGCGTGTTAAGCAAGCTGTTTTACCAATAGTAACCCCCTTTTATACCAATGAAAGGACACCACACAGATATATATTCAAAATATATATGTATTTATTTCTCAAAGTAACCCCTAGTCTCTTTATGAGCACAGGAGCACAAATCGTCAAACAAGATTATCACAGAATACACAGAAGTTGCACTTTATATGGATAGGCCCTGGTGGCCACTCGAACCATATACTAAAATAGTGGTATAAGTACCACGAACAGAAAAGGGAAAAGGCCTAGGGCCTCTAGAATCGCTGGGCCTACGAGGAGCTAACGTCAGTTAGTGACCAGGAGGTCCACGGGTGGCGTGTGCAGAGCAAATAGTCACACGCGTGCTCCCATAGGTTTCAATGGGTGCGTAAAAAGTACAAAGTTACTGCAAAAGGAATCTTCCGGATGACCTAGGAACTTAAGATTTGGAACACAGGCACTAGAGATGTATTACTACACATGGGCACCGGAGTACCAGCTTTACCTCACCCACAGGAAGCGGGTGCATAGGCCTCAAAGTGCGTCGGGTTTCTTCTATCTGTTCCGTTGAGCCTGGGACAAAGATGCTGCAGGCGGTCGGTCGGGAAGAGATGCAGTGGATCCAAGAGTGGATCGGAGATGTTGAAGACCTGTAAGCAGAGGGGACAGTGTTCACAGTCACTAGCCAGTGACCAGCGTGGCACCAGGTGGGTACCAGGCGATGTCGGGTGCAAACAGGTGATGAGGGGTAGCTTGTCTCCGCAGCCACGTGGTCCCTGAAGGTCGACGACGTCCAGGAGTCGGCTCACGAGCTGTCCCACGCAGGCTCTCGCTGTCGGCGGTGTCGGCGACTTGATCGAAGCAAACAAGCCTTGGCAAAAGCAATTGCAGGAGGATTCGGAAATCAGCTGTTGGTTCTGACCAGCAAGATCAGAGGGATTGCTCCTTTGGAGGGGAGCAAGGGCCAGTCTGGAGCAACCAGACCAGCGGTGTTTGTCGTAGATTTCGTCGCCAAGATGGCCACTAGCCAGCGGGCCAGCAACCGGTTAGGCGCGTCGAGTGGCAAAATGCAGAAGGGCCCCACGCAGATCGTGGAGATGCTGGAGGGCTCACCTTTGGTGCAGATGCTGCTCGAGGGTTGGGCTTCTCAGGACCCAAAGCACAACTTGGAGGGAGCCTCGGTTGTTGCACTGGTCAGCTTGTCGTAGTCGTTCCAAGATGGCTGGCTCCACGTGTCTCGGTGCCTCCACGGGTCTCCTCTTTTCAGGGACTGTGGATCGGGCGGTGAGAGGTCTGGAGGTCCAGGTCTTGTCAGTCTCTGGGCTCGGGCTCCGGCGGGAGGCGGCGGCAAAGCAGACGGTGATTCGCTGGATGGTGCTTGCGTTAGCAAGGTGGTCACTCCCTGACCACAGGGGAGATTTTCTTCAGTCTTCTGTGCAGCAGAATGTCGAAGTTCCCGTCTTCTTCTTAGTTTCAAGTTGATTCCAGGATGTCTGAAGTCTTAGGACACAGCTCCTACCTTTATTCGGATTCTAGGGGCCGGACTACCGGCTAGGTCCCTCCCTATGGGTGGGACCAGGAAGGGGGGTGGTTACACCCCCAATCCTTTGTCCAGCTCGCCCCAGGCCCGGGACTGGTGTGCCCCAGGACCGGTTTGAACTGGCATATGCACCGAGGCTCCTTGTGAGCCACAGGCATGTCTGGTTTCTTTCAAGCCCTACCTGACCAATACACAAAATCCTGTCTGGGGTGGTGCACGCACCTCCCCTGGCAGGAAACCCTTTGTCCACACCTCCCAAGCTGGAAGGACTCCCAGCAGCAGGAGGGCAGACTTGTGTCTGTGGTGGCAGCATCCATTTTGTGGAGCTGAGGCTATGTCTGATTTTACCCGGGTTTCAGGTACTGTACATGTCGTGTCCCTCTAGAAGGGTGGAATGCTAACCCCGTCGCCAGAATTGGCGAGGGGTTAGTATTCCAATTCGTATGACACCTTACTCGACATGTTTTGATAAAGCCAAACCAAAGATAGCATTTAACCGCGAGGTTCATAATGCACTTAAGAGTATATGGTATGACGATATCTGGAAACAGTAGAAGGAAGTTGTTCCGACCACTGCAGACAGGCTCAGCTCATGCCAGAGCACCATCTCACATGGAACCACGCACTCTGCCTTCAGGATTGTTAAGGCCTGCCATAGGAGTGACTTATAGGTTACCAGGTGTCCCATTTAAGGTTAGGTATAGGTATACTACACCTAAGTAAGAGGTGATTACACCAACTTACCCCAGCTGAGTGATCAGCCAGTTGTGTCAAATTGTTAGGCCAAGCCTGGGGTGGCATAATACATGCTTCAGCCCTTGGCAGGCCTTGGGTACACCAATGCCCTGGGTACCTAGTGTACACTGGTACAGGGGCTGACAGGGTGATCCACTTCCAATTGGTTATGCACCTAGGGTGCATAGTTTTAATTTAGTAGAGAGAACAGCAGGCTGGGGGTCCGATTGGCAGGCCCACAGCCTCAATATGTCAAAAACCAGTGAAGCAAAAAGCAAAAATTTGGGGTGACCATAGGATAGCAGACCCTACTCTCCTACACAGCTGCCCTATGTTCAGGCACAAGTGTCCAACTCTTCCACCTACAGCTAGTGCTCTACTCTAGTCCCTAAAGTCCTGTCACACCATGTACCCATTCACAACCCCCCCACAGGTCCGTCAGAGTGCTCTTGCACCCTGTGCTAATGCTCTCCTGTAGCCGGCTTTTGAAAACAACTGGACTCAGCTCCCCACAGCATGCACTCGTATTTCATTGAGGCCTACACTACACGCTTGTTCTCACTTACACTACTCCATCATTCACTACATCTCATTCTGCACCGTCCCTCAAAGCCAGGACTCCTACATCATTTCTTTCAGCTCTGTGGCAGCCTGCCAGTTCTCATACACCATTTCCGACAGCCGGTGCTCCAGTACCATTACATCCACCCCTTCATCTTTCACCTAGTGCTCCCATGTTACCTTGATTTTTCTGTGCCACTCACCAGGTACTATCACATTGGGCGCACAGAACTCCAGCATGGGCACTTTGTTGTAGATGAAGTCTCTCTGGCATTGCTCATCATCCCCCGCATGCAGAATCATGTCCACGATTTCGCTCATCCAGGTCGTGCCTAGGATAGAGGGACAAGTTATTTCACATCCACCCTTTGCTAGTCACATATTTCTACCATTTGTTTGCTATTTGTTATTGTTTCTTGACCCCTGGGAGCTAATTATTCGCATGGCATGGAGCATGATTGTCTTCTGCCTACATTATATCTGCGTGACGGAAACACAAAGGTGATACAGTGGGCAAAAAAACGATGGAACTGGAATGTGGTCCTGACTATTTACCAGCGGATGAGATTAAATCAAGCATTTGTTTTTCTCTCAATACAATGCAGTAAGTGTGATGTGTGTGCCCAGACAAGGGCCCTGTACTCACTGTGCAATGGGAATCAAGCTCCATCTTACTGAGCAGTCCCAATAGGCTGAAACTACCTAGGTTTGCTAGTTTCTTGTTTGGAGGTAACTTGGCCTAGCAGCTCCAGCTCGACTGCCCCTGATTTACATGAGGAATGCGGTCTTCTGGAGTTGCACAGAGAATAACATGGTGCAGTTTGGAATCCGAGAAGGAATGGGAATCCAAGAGCAATGCTTGAATTTACATCTAATCATTGAAAAGTACTCTGCTGCAAAAAGAAGAACCATATATCTTTCTTTTGAGGATTTTTTAGTTGGGTAAATAAATCAAATATATGAGATATTTTGTTGCAGATGGGCATACACAATCCTCTTGTGAACTTTTTACATACCCTACATAGTGTGGTAATACAAAACAATGGCCCCTAGACATATGAATGCAACAATGCTATAAACCAAATGATCATTCATTCCAAACAAAAATCAAGAAATCCTTAGGGATCGAAACGTCGACTAAAGTTGTGTGCAAACCCTTATCTATATTGTTGATTAGACAGGAACGTGCCGTGCTATTATTGCTCTTAGATGCACACTTTTGATCACAATTGTCACGTGTGTGTACCACTGATGAGAGCACCAAGCTTGTTTTTCACTCACACCACTGCACCCTTATACAATGCTAGGGGAATCCCATTGCGCGACGGACAGCATGTGGTCTCGCTCTATGCAGACAACTTGCTCCTTTACTTGAGGGAGACCCAAATGGGATTTCCATGGAGCATGGCCCTCTTAGAGGACCTTGGATGGGTTTCAGGGACGGAGCACTAACTAGAGGAAGACATGCACGTTCCCGGTTTCCTCGGAGCAGCAGGACATGTGCTAGACTTGGGGATTCAATAGGACTCCAGAGTCTTTAAGTACCTGGTAGTTAAGGAATACCATTCAGACACAGATGAGAGGGAGGGCAATCTGAGGTGTGCCATGCGTAGTTAGAGAGGGGTAATGTTGCCTTCTAGCAAGTGCTTCATCTCCCTATTATAGCCAGAATTACACTGGCAAAAATTATTATACTCCCCAGAGTCCTCTACTACTTTGCTAATCTCTGGATTTGGATACCGAAGCCATGGTTCAGATCCCTGGACGCACTGCTCTTGATGTACAGGGGAACGCGCTTCTTTTATATGGAGCTACATTAATATAAAAGAAAAAAAGGAAGAATTCACAGTCTATGTATAATAATGCTCAGCGTACATGCAAATGCCTGATAATGGAAATATTATTACATGTATATACATATGAGTATATAAATAGCAGGGTTAGGTCTTGTGCACAAAATGTCATAATTCGGATGTATGATGGTACAACGCGTACCATCACAACGCGGTATGTTACATCGCGGTTTTGACAACGCAAGTCGTTACATCGACTTGCGTTGGAGGGCGCTGGATTTAGGAATAGTGTGAATTACTATTCCAACTCCAGTCTACGTACAGTAGGGAAGGTGTTGGAATAGTAATTCACACTATTCCTTAGTCTAGAGCGCCCTCCAGTGCAAGTCGGTGCAACGACTTTCGTTGTAAAAACCACGATGTAACCATACCGCGTTGTAATGGTTGCGTGGTAATGGATGTTTCCCTGCGGTTATGGTCCTGGGGAAAAGTCCACAATTATTTGGTCCTCAGCATTGGCTGGAGGCTCTGGGTAGCCTTACAGAACTGTCACCCAAGGTAAAGAAGCTTGGCTTCAGGTTGGATGAGAAGCTTACTATGAAGCCTCAGGTAGCCTAGGTAGCCTCTACCTGCTTCACAATTCTGAGGTGGGTGAAAAAGAACATAGGCATAATCCCACTCTCTGCCCAAAAAACCGTGATTAAAGCATTAATCCTATCCAGAACGGATTACAGAAACATCTTATACTTGGGGGCCAAGAAGGCAGTCATCTTATAAGTGGTTAAAAATTCCGTGGCTAGGCTGCTCTTTCCCCTTCCTAAGTATGTGTCAGCATTTGCATCTTCTTCGCGAGCTTCACTGGCTGACCGCAGACAAACATATACAGTTCAAAGCCTTGAGCTATATGCACATGGCTAGATCCGGCACTGCGCCACGCTGCATTCAAGATCTGGTGGCGCCTTATCAACCCACACGCATGCTTTTGTCAGCTAACCAGTCCATGCGTAAAATGCAGAGAATTTGTCTAGAAGGTATGGGGGGCTGGTCATTTTCTTACCTTGGTCCGAAGATTTGGAACGACCTCCCGGAATGTCGGCAAAACTGTTCTTCTCTCAGAGTTTTGTAAGGGATTGAAGACTTGGTTGTTTTAAACTAGGGACTGCACTCCCTCTACCTGGGTCTAGCACCGGGAAACCCCATAGGGTAGCGAGAGCTTTATAAGAAGCAAAAATAATATGTATACTTATTGCTATATACTTATATGTGTGGGTATGTCACTATATATGTATATAGCAATTTTACTTATGGGGAAAAATATATTTTTCCCTTGCAACCTTGTCTGCACCTCCACTCTCTGACTCATCCCAAACCTTTCCGACTGTTATGGACTCACAAATATCCTTTCCCAATGCTTCCATTCTTCATCTAATTCATCCAACTAACTGGCATAACATGTCCACCATGCCCAATAACACCTTACATCTTCACTTTACAACTTCACTTCAATCAATCTATACCCTTCAAAACGATACTGTATGAGATCTCAAGAACAAAAACTTCTTAACAACACACTTATTACAACTAATGCACAAGAGAACAAAAAAATGTACTATTCAACTACCAATTCACCTCTAAACTAGGGTTCTGGAGCAGCGTACTACTCGCTGCAAAGTACTTTAACTTCTCATCAGGGGTAATAAGTGCTATAGAAATACCATTTACAATAACCATTAGAATTACAATGATGTGCTGGCCGCATCCTAGTTTTTTTTTTATTGCTAGTGGGAGGGAGGGTGGGGCAGGGCGCAACATGGAGGGAGGCAAGATGAATGGCGGGTGGCGGCAGGGTGAGGACGAACGGAAGGAGGGTGGGCAACACAGACAACTGAAGGAAAGACAGCACATAAGGGCAAGCCAACACGGACAACAAACAGAGAGAGGGAGGATGGGGCAAGCAAACGGACAGGGGTGGAACACAGAGGGGCGGGACAAATACACAAGGAAGTCAGGTGAAAAAGGCGCACTCAGAAAGAGTGCTTAAAACTAAAGAAAAAAGTACCGCCTAAAAAAATTAGCAGTGGAAGGACTCAAAGTTATGGCAGCTGACCAATAAAAAGCAAATGAGAGCGACAATGAAGACAACCAATGGTAAGCAACGGGTGGTCTCCAAGCCCACTAACAGAAAACAAAAGGTCTCAAAGAGATAACACATACGCTGTCCAGGCGAGACCTAAAAGTGTGCTTGCAGCAAGGCTTCTCCCCGGTCTGAGAAAGCAACTTCAGGGTTTTACAGGACATTGCTCCTTCGCCTTCGTCATTCTAATGGGCCTTTTGTTACCTGTTAGTGAACATCTGCATACCTAAGGCAGGTAATCCTGAAGTCCTGCTTTGAGCTTGCTCCCACCACAGATAGTATTGAATGCCCAGATGGGCGACTGAAGCAAAGGTTTTTTATCAAGCAAATCTCACAAGGTTTCATGTACCTAAACACGATTGTTTTGTTCCATTTTTTACTGAAAAGGAATGCTAATTTCACATGCACTATTCTGAGAGTTGTAATTATTTCAGAAGCACTATTTACAAACCATCAATTACTTCATCAATAATGTTCTGAAAGTCTGCATCCTTTCATTTTAAATAGCGCCTTAGCGAGACAGGTAGAAAGTTCATAATTACAGTACTCTTATGGAAGTTTGTGTTTTAAACGATAGAAGCACTTCCAGGTACCCTTCAGTGTGAACAGATGATAAACTTGAGATTGAAAACACGTTTCAAAAACTCTTTGGATGGATAGAATAGAATAATCGCACAGTGTATTACTTTGTCCCACTTTTCAGACTTGCGCTTTTGTTTTTCACATTTGTTCGATAACTACTTTAGTTTCAAATAACGGAAGATACTTATAGATAGTTGTTATTGCGATCGTACACATAGCTCTTTGCCAAATAGTCAACCGACTCGCACCTTGATTTTCATTTATGATTAAGTTATACTATTATCATGTTAATGCACGCTACACCATGTTCATATTTTCAGGCATCAATTAAGATGTCAGAGAAACTTTTTCTTTCTCAGTCAAACACCCGCGATATATACAAAATCACAGTGATTAGAACGCTAAGTTGGTTACTCAGGACTGCATTGAATGAATAATTTGAGCAGATTCCTATTTGGATTCTGCCCCAAGCGAGCGTTTGATCGCTATTGTGATACTTGTGGTATATATAATCACTGAGACTCATATGTTATCAACATAGCCAACATATACACCACATTTTCTTTCAGATCTGAGAAGATTTTAACACCAAGACTATTATATCCTTTTACATTGACGCCACCCCCCCCCCCAGAAACCCTATGTGGTTTGGAATTATCACCACATCAATAGTAGGTCCAGCTCTAATATAACTACCGATGCCATTATTACTTTTGATGTCAATTTAACTTTACGCAAGATTACTCATAATTTGCGTTCATTTTACCCTTCTCTCACAGAATACTTTCCTCGCATTAACTAAGTATTTATGATTTTTCAACAAATATAACCATGACTTAGACATATACACCCGTATCACTCTTATTATTATTTATATTTCTTTTTCTTACACGCCCACCACAATACTAATTATTCCCAATTCCTTACCTAATCTTTGCTCTTATAATTCTTATATACATAACGATAATTTAGATAACAACATACACCGGAACTCCTTTCCGAACTGTCACACAATTAGACTAGGTCTCTCCATCTGGTTTTGAGTCATAGACTCACTGTATTCACACAGTGGTACTTTCTGTTAATATTGCTTCACTTTGGAAGTGGTTGACTTTATCCCACCGTTTGCATGAGGCACTATGTTATTGTCTCTTGTAGCAAAACATATTGAATGATGATTAGGGTTAGATTCCCTAAAACAGATATTGGTTTTGTATTTTCACTACTATACAGCCTTGAAAAAGTCGTGGGACTACCACCCATTTACGACAAAACACGTGTTGGCTGTAGAGGACTATTCTTGAAGACTTGCACTTATTAAACGAAACTTGATAGAAGAGAGAAGAACCACTAAGTGTCCATTATTTATGTTTGTACTCACGGTTTACACCATGTACTAAAGTCACTTTAATAACTGATGAGACGTGTGCTAAGGAATGTTATCTGTTCTAAAAAAACTTAGGTTTGCCCTGGGGAGTTAGGTGGTTCTCCCCTCCTTTTAGCACCGTTAAACGATTGCTCGAATCATAATACTTTGTGTGAAGATTCCACGTGGCGCCAATATACCTAAATCATAACACCACTATCCGGTTAATCTCCCAAACGAATATTAATTACTTTATATAGCGTTTCATGCAATACCGCACCTCTGTCCTTTGTAAGCCCTGTATTTTATGTAACAAAACAGGAGTCGGGGAGCTTCAAATTACTGCATAGCTAAGTGGTAAGAGTGTATCACTGTGAGTCACCCTGATTGAGGTTAATAACCGACAATTATTTATTTTATCATGCATATTGGATCCTAAGTAGCATTTGATTTACACTATCCGTGATTAGTAGCTAAGAGATGACAACTCTCTTCAAAATGTTTTACAGTTAGCGAGAGAAGTATCTACGGTCTTACCTCGTCGTGTGCTATAATAACTTCCCCGACGCCACCGACCGGTCTGGATGCAGAGTATGCTTCCAAATTGAGAGTTCCGGAGTCTGTTTAAATACCGGAAGTTAAAGGAATACTATCCATGTGTGAGGGGATAGAGCCACAAACAGTGTGGAAGGACTAACGCTTAACGTTGTCTATGGCGGCCATCTTAGAGTGTGATGAGAGTAATGTATCGCAATATGGCGATGGCGCAAATTATGTTTTAAGAGAAATAAAATCTGATTTAGTGTCCTGAATCATGGATCTACAGCATCTTTGGGCAAAAAATATAATATGAAGGATGAACAAGTTTGTGTAAAATAATCTGTGCGTAATCGTGCCTTTTTTAGTACATATTATGCTAATAGAAAGTGGGAATAGTAAAACCAATCTCTCCATCTTTTTGGGTCAGTACAAAAAGATTAGTAAACAGGATAAGAAGTCAAAGCAAAAATTAAAACAGTTTTGAGTATAAACTAATTTCAAACAGCGAGTTGAGATATATGATAAAAAGATAGACATAAACTGGATGTGACATCTATTCAATCATTTGTCGGAAAAACTATACATTGTTCACAGAATTATAAGTTTTCTTAGTTTTGGAGCACCTTATTCTCATCATATATATTCTTTCTTAGTTTATCCTCATGTATGTCCTGTGTTATTGTGTGTTAAAGGTCGTGTTGGTATGTTGCTTCAGTTGTCTTGTTGGTCTCTCAGTCCCCAGTGTATCTTGATCTGGTTAAACACTGGTGGGTATGTACATGTGTCTTACATGTTAGAAGATCAATTGTAAGATAATTAGCCCAGGAAGTAGTGTAGTTCATGGTCGATGTTCAATCCATGTTCCACACTGCGTAATTTAAGTATCCATTGAGCTTCTCTCCTTCTTAGTGCCAGTTCCCTATTACCACCCCTTGGGTGTCTAGGGATATGTTCTATCCCATAGAACTCAAATCTTCTGTTTGTTGTTTGTGCTGTGCAGATTGACATGTGAGCAGTCAAAGGGTATCTCATGTCTCCCTGCTTGACTGCTGTTATGTGCTCGCTGATTCTTTCACGTAGTGTTCGGATGGTGCTGCCAACTTATTTTTTCTTACATCTGCATTTTATTGTGTAGATTACAAACTTGGTGTGACAGTTAATGTTGGTGTGAATTTTGAATTTCTTTCCACCTGGTGCCTCAAATTCAGTCTTTCTCCCACATGCCCATTTGCATGTGCTGCATTGTCCGCAAGTGTAAAAACCTATTGTGTGTTTATTCAGCCAATTGTCTTGTTTAATAGGTTTTTGATAATTAGGGCTTAAAATGTTCCTCAGAGACACCCCTCTTCTGTATGTAATATTGGGTTTGTCTGTGATAAATTCTTTTAGAGAATTATCAATCTTTAGTAAATGCCAGTGTTTGTTGAGACTTTTCTAAGAACTCCTGACCAATTATTATACCCTGTGATGATTCTAATCTTTTGGTCTGTTCTGATCGATTTGGGTTTATCTCTTAGTGTGTTTGCCCGTTTGACTTTGTCTATTCTGGTTTCACCTATACTCAGTAATCTCTTATCATACCCTCTATTGGCGAATCTAGTCAGGACATCTTTTTTGTATTTGGTAAATTCTAGGTCATTGCTACAGTTGCATCGTGCCCTAATGAGTTCCCCGTAGGGGATAGATCTTATTTGATGAGAGGGATGTGCGCTGGAAGCATGTAGTAGAGGGTTACACGCTGTGGATTTACGATATAGTCTGCTGTGTATGTGGTTGTCAAGTATGTTAAATTCCACATCTAAAAAGGATATTTTCGTCTTACTCTGTTCCATGGTGAATCTTATGTTATCTCCGTTGTCATTGAGATATTCAAAAAACCCCATCAGTTTCGTCTGAGTGCCTATCCAGATCAAAATGCAATCATCTATATATCTGCCCCAGAAAAGTATTGAGTCATTCCATTTGGAGCCCGATGCATCCCAGATCCTACTCTCCTCGAACCAACCCATGAACAGGTTGGCATACGAAGGAGAGAACCTGGAGCCCATAGCAACTCCTTGTCTTTGCCTATACCATTGTTCCTTGAAAAGAAATACATTGTTGTCCAAAATCAATTCCACCATTTCGATTAACATCTCCGTGTGATTCCAGGAGCTTGCTGCCCTTCTGTTGAGCATCTTTTTGACCGCTATTAGGCCAATATCCCTTTTTATACTGGTATATAATGCGGTCACATCCAGGGTGACCATGGTCATATTCTCATCCCAGTTGAGGTCGGCCAAAGTACCCAAGATATGCTTGGTGTCTCAGATGTACGATGGTAAGTTGGTCACTAGTGGTTTCAGAAAGATATCCACATATTCTGATACCTTCTCTGTGGGTCCCCCTATACCTGAGATGATGGGCCTGCCTGGGGGGGAAAGGAAGAGTTTTATGTACTTTCGGTACTGTGTAGATGCACGGATATCTTGGTCGGTCAACTTTCAGATATGTCAATTCATTGTCGTCCAGTAAACCTTGTTCGTGCCACCATCTTAGTTGTCTATTGATGTAATCGGTAAGTGTGTGAATGGGATTGCTTTGAAGTAATTCATAGCACTCCACATTATTCAGTTGTCTTAATATTTCTTGTTCATAATCAATACTGCGCATGATCACCATGTTGCCCCCATTGTCAGCTTCCCTGAATGTAAGGTCTCTGTTTTTACTTAGTTCCTTGAGTGCAGTGCATTCATTATGCGTTAGATTATCTCTTTTGATTCGGGATGTTGTGTTCTTCTCCTCGTGTTTATCTAGATCTGAAGTTACTAGTCTGTAAAATAAGTCTATATTATTGCCTGCCGTTAATGTGGGAGTCCATTTGGACTTGTCTTTGAGGTTGCTAGTTATACTATAGTCCGTGCTTATGTTCAAATCTCTCCTAATCATGTCAGAAGTGATAGCCTCATCCTCACAATCAGTAATTGACATTAGAAGTCTTGTGCCAAGTATATCTTGTATCGACTGTTAATTGGATATCAAAAGTCCAAGGTTTTGTTGCATATCTTTATTCAATGTGTTAGTCAATTCAAAATGTTTTTTTCAGTTTCATACGTCTTATGAATTTGAAAAGATCAACTTTGGTCTCACAAAGGTCCCCTATGTTATTTGGACAAAAATTCATACCTTTAGACAATACAGACATCATATCTTCAGATAGACTCATATCAATTAAATTCATGACAGTTACATCATTTATTTTTTTACATTCCAAGATCTGGTCCTGACTCCCGGGCGTTCTGTTTCTCGCTCCCCCTCTTTTTCCCCTCCTTGTTTTTCTCCTTGTGTTGGTCGGTAATTTTCTCTGTTCCCTCTTTTGATTCTCCTGACTTCTAATAAGAAACTGCTCTCATTGTTGGGAACATTTGTGGGTCCCTCCCCTCTGTCTGAGTCATTTTTATCAGTGTGTGTCAAGAGATGTAGTACTAGAGCTGACTGATTTGCTTTCCCCGGGGTTTTGTGTTGTTGTTTTGGGGACTAAATAATCATACTTTTTGGCGAACGTGAACACCCTACCATTGGAGTAGTCACGTTCGTCTCTTTTTAATTTTCTGGTTTTCCGTTGTTTGATATCAGCAACATGGCGCTGTATAATGTAATTTAGAATCAGATAATTCTTAGCTGTAATGTCTGGTAGATTGAGGTCCTTTATCTCTAATTCTAACTTCTCTATGTCTTTTTGTAGCGGAGTCACCTTCCTTTCACAATTCTCTATTAATATCTCCATAAGCCTGTTTGAATTGATGGAAAAAGTTCTTTTTCCCAGGTTGCCAATAAATCGGTTTCTAGATCCTCATAAGTTGGTATGATTTGGGATCTCAAGCCTCTAGGAACCCGTTTGACTCGGATATATTGTTTCAGGGTCGCTGCATCCCACCACCTTTTGGACAGGATTTGCTTAACATGTCTAGTTTTCTTTCTGGAGTCGAATATATTTTCTAGAACATTGGAATTTTTTGCGTCGATTAGTATTATAATGTCAAAATAGCTCGGTTAAAATACCAAAGTATGTGCCAGAAAATGTTCATTTCATTCCATAGTATGCCACATAGTTTTTCTTTCCCATAACTTACCTTTTCTTGCCACGTAATTTAATGTTTCCTTCCTCATAATGTTTTCACCATTGCCTTAAGTTATAATTACTGAGAAGTTGCAGGTGTCCTTCGGACAATGTTAATTTTTTTAAATTTAATTTTTTAGTTTTATATAGCGCAAACTAGACCTGAAGATATCTGGTATCAGAGCGCTTTATATAGCACCAGTTCCGTTACACAAGGATACATTCTCACTTAAATGTTATGTGCTATTAGTTCTGTGCTGTGTGCAGAGACCGTTTGCAGTGAGAATTCACCAGGAAGCTGTCACTATTCTGCAAATATTTTATTAACTATTTGTTTTTTGGGGCAAATTCCTCAAGGCAATTCCACATTGCTGGATGCAGTAAACACTGTCGGATATATCAATACTTAAACCTAGCAAACTCTGAAGGAGTGCACCCAATGGTTTCCTGATGATAGGGGTGGGGTGCAGAAAAGTAATGGCCTTACGCGAGGTGAGGAAATTGAGAAGAAATACTGTAATGGAGATTCGTCAAAGTGTAACGCAAAGATTTTATCAAATATTATGCAACTATATAACGCAAAATAATATATGCATGACATTTGTATGTGATATTTGCATAAGCATTCAAAAGTAACTTGAGATAAATGCTCAATGTATTTTCCTTGCAGTTTCTCAAGTAATGCAGGCAGTGCTTAATTTATAAAAAACATAAGGGCCAGATGTACGACCCTTTTTAGCGGTCGCATACGAAAAATCGGCCCGTTTGCAACCGCTAAAAAGGGTTGTGGTATGTAAAACCCCTATTTTGCGAGTCGGTAACCTATTACCGACTTGCATAACAGGGGTTGTGAGTCGCTATTAGGAAGGAGCGTGGAAAGGGCGTCCCTTCAATTAATGAGTCACAATGGTATGTATAAAACAATCGCAGTTACCACCTTCTTCATGTAGATGGTAAGACAGTCACAAAATTGAAGGGGTCCACCCTTCCCCTTTGTGTTTGGCACCGAAAATATTTTTTAGAGTCAGGCAGTGGTCACACGAACCACTGCCTACTCTTGAAAATGCAACAGAAACACTTCATTTTTCTTTTTTAAATGCATCCCGTTTTCCATTAAGCAAAACGGGCTGCATTTAAAACAAGCATTTGCAATGCAATAGGTCTTGCGTTTGCGAGATTTGAGCTTTTGGCACTGTAAATGGCAATGCCTTTTATTTATGTGTTTTGAAAACCTGCAGCATAAACAAGCACTTTGTACTTATAGTTGTTGCTTACGAGAAGCAAGGCTGGCAGTAACTGCGCCTCTTTTACTGCAAGCCTTCCTTCTTGTAAGCAAGGACTAGAAGTACAAGGTTGGTGTTTCTGCTGCAGGTTTTCAAGACACAAAAATAAAAGGCATTGTCATTTAGAATGCCAGTAGCTCAAACACTATCAAATGCGAGACCTATTGCATTGCAAATGCTTGTTTGTTTTAGAGCTCATAGCAGTAGGAGACGATATGGGGTGAGTAAAGGGGAGGTGGAGGTGGGCGGAGAGTCAGAGGAAAGGGTTTATTTAGAAAGGCTTGATTGGGAGATCTGAATAGTAAAAGAGGTATGAAATGATGCAAGGAGGGGTAGAGGAGGGAAGAGTCTAGAAAGGGTATTCTATCCCAAAGACGGCATGTTTCCCGAGGCCCAGAGTTTTGACCGTATCTATAAATATTAATGTACATAGTCAGCAATTGATTTAATGCCTAAAACCGGAGCCTGACTGTTTCCAATTGTCCCCGATTGCGGCAAATGAGGTAAAAAGGAAAAGAAGAAAAATAGAGTTCCCCAGGACCGCATTATTATTTTATTAGATGAAGTCAAGTCTGGAACCTAGAAGGCAGGTTATGTAACTAGTTGTTTATCTGCCTTTTTTGCATTATGCTGAATAAATTATTTTTTTAAATTATTATTTGCATTTTCTTTTCATGTAAAAGGAGCATACATAAGGGGTCCAGCATCTTGACAAAACTCATCATTAACTTGTGTAAGACAAAACAAACACACCAATTAGACAGTTATTGAATTAGACATTATTCATCTATAAAGAGAGAATTGTGCCAATTAATCATACAGGACACAGATTAGTGCAAACACAATAAAGATCTGAGATAAAGTGCTTGTGCAATACCTGATAATTCGGGGGCATATTACAGGTTTAAGAAACTCAGATTTCTTTATCCAAGAGAGGGCAGATTAAAAACATAGACTTTTGATATAGTTAACATACGTTTCCGTTAGCACAGTACATGACAAGATTAAATACCTCGCTTGTAAAACTATGATATCAATGGCTGCAGTTCATCATGATTTAACCAACGAGAGACCGACCCCCATATCCGCAACCCCCATTTCTGAGACTTTTGCCCCTTACATTCATACAACTTTGTTTCCAAGGTTAAATAGCCAGAAATCTATATCTCCACTTGTCAAAAGTGGGGGGGGGGGGGGTGTTCTGGGTTGAGCCAGCTTGTAGCAATGCACATCTGTGCCACTGCCATAGCGATAAAAAAAAAAAGAGGTGTGGCGCAGCAGCCAGGGCGAC
Organism: Triturus cristatus; assembly: GCF_964204655.1. NCBI lineage: Eukaryota > Metazoa > Chordata > Amphibia > Caudata > Salamandridae > Triturus > Triturus cristatus. Next base: position 1,281,609,914 of record NC_140590.1, read on the forward strand.
TGACACAGGATGCTGGGGATCACGGTTCGATCCCCGGCACCGGCGGCAGGTCAGCCCAGCACCATGTGACTCTGGGCAATAGCTCGCTTTATCTTCCCGACGGCCCCCAGCGCCGGGATGCCTACGGATAGCTGTGTGCTTTACAAATACTGGATTTACATAGCCATCTTTTTATGCTGACTCATTTTCCACCGATTCCTTTACTACTCCTAATGCCACCAATGTTGGAAAGATTGTTATTTGGCCTCCAATGATGTGTACTAAAAATTTACCCATGTCATACAAAACAGGATCTAGTTTTGGACAGAGAAAAAACATGTGAACAATTTCAGCCCCCGGGTCCACACAACAAGGACAGCGATCATTCTCTATCCTGCCCCATTTAAAAAAAATTCTGGTGTAAAATACAGATTGAATAAAGTTTTTAAATGTTGACTCTTTAGACCAGCTATCAATAAAACCTTGTCACCAACGACTAAGAAATCTTGCAATATTCAGCCCTCTGTCCCCAATCTACCCTCCCATTTAACATTCTGAGATTCTAAATCATACGATCGATTTTGAATCAATAAGTCAGAAATGTCACCGATCTTAGCTCTCTTACCAATTGCCTCAATAACATGTATCTGAATCATTAGACAAGAGGTCTTCGCCAGCCTATTCATAAAATCCCAAATCCGAAGATACTTAAAGAACTGTTGAGTGGAAATCCCATATTTCTCCAGAAGATCCCCAAATGAGCTTATATTTTCTCCAGAAGAGAGACCTCCCAGCCATAGGATTCCTTTTTGTGACCAATTCCTTACTATCGGGTCGTGGAATATCAGTGGTAAGCTGGGAGTCCCCCATAATGGCGTTTAGTAATTATATCTGGGTGTTTTTTTTTTTTTTTTACATTGTCACCATACTCTAAATGCCCCTAGCAGGACCTTATATATATATATATATATATATATATATATATATATATATATATATATATATATATTTTTTTTTTTGTATAAGGAAGGTTCAAAATGTTTCAGCAATAAACCTTTGGCTCCCTGCCCCCTTATAGATTGAAGAGGATTCTGCTGAACTAAGCATGTGTGTATTTCCTGTAATCAAAATTCCCATATTTTGTAACATACATGCCCAATAGTACATGTTTATATTTGATACACCCAGCTCCCCCGATTCTTGGGCAGTGTCAAGAATTTAAAAGCTCTTCTTGTCCATTTAAACTCTCAGAGGAAGCCACAGCACAAGCTTTCTATTTTCATTACACACCTGCGATTGATTTTTAAAGGGATAGCTCTAAATAAATATAGTAGTGTTAACACTACGCAGGAACGAAGTGGTGAAGTAAGTTCCTTTATTAGGAATGCCAACACATGCTCCAACAGGTAACGGAGCGGAAGACGACTTGCCAGGTCGGCGATCAGCTGTCAACTGTCAGGGGACAGCCGGCAGCTGATGACCTCACTGGTATGGTGTCCGCGCAGGGACACGTGAGTGCAAAGCATGAACGGTGTCCAGGGTAGGACATAAGTGGAACGTAACACATCTTCCCCCTTTGCAACAAAACGTTTAAGTCTGAAAACTGGTAAGAGGAAAAAGTATCTACCATGGTGAGGTTCACTCACAAACATAGTCTTTGAGTTTGACAGGTGGTCCCAACAACCTCCCTGCTCGGGTTCTGCGGTTATGTGGTGAATTCCCTTCAAGCGGCGTAGGTGGCAACTTGCGCCGGTTTTCCTTAACAGTACGATATTCGTTTACTCCTATTGAAGGTTCCAAGGTGGATCTTGTGTTGCTTCTTTCCGTTGCTTTTGGTGTTGTGGGAAAATCATAGTCAGATTCGCAGTCCGAAAAGTCTATGGATGTCTTGTTGTTTTTGGTAGCTGTACCGGGATCGTCCGTGGAGATCACTGGACTAGGATCCTTCAAATATTCTTCTTCACTGTTTGCGGGATACTTGTGTGCAGACAGCGCGGAGAAATGCCACACTCTTCCATCACTCAGACGAGCTGAGTTACCAAAAACGTTCCTTACAGACAACGGGGGCATATATCTGTTCTGTGTTTTCCCCACATGACCACTTCTTCTTACTTTGACTAGATCTCCTACTTTGAGTTCCACGCTTTTACATCCGTGTTTCTTATCATAGTATTCTTTTGTTTTGTGCTGAGCTTGTATAAGTCTTTCTCTGACTGCACTGGTTGACCACTCCACTCTTTTGGCTGCATTTATCCAACCCACATTGTCTCTAGATAGCGGAGTTCTACCACGCATAAGCTCAAATGGGCTATGCCCTGTAGTGTCACTAGGTGTAATGCGGTAAGCCCACACAGTTTTTAACACTTCTTGTTTCCAGTTGAGGTTATTGGTTGCAGCCAATTTGATAGTGCCCTTCAACACTCTATTAAACCTTTCGACTGCACCATTGGCAGCGGGGTGATACACTGATGTCGTCTTATGCTTAATATTGTGTCTTTGTATATAGTTTTGAAAAATATGTTATGTTATGTTATGTTATTCACTTTTATTAGGCGCACAGCTGCCCCAGCGAAGGGGCGTCCTGGCGCCTGATCAGGTACACAACACAACAGGTCAAGGCCAAGAAAAGAGAAATCAGATAGCAGGGGCAAACAGATGTGTTTTAATGGCGCGTCTAAAAAGAGTCAGGCTGTTTAGGGCGCGAATATGTAAAGGAAGGGAATTCCATAGATCAGCCGCCAGAACACGAAAAGAGCGTCCTCCCATCCTACTCAGCCTGAACCTAGGCTTAGTCGCCAGATGGTAAGATTCAGACCTGAGAGACCGCGTGGGGACGTAAGGAGAAATAAGGCCCGCCAAAGCAGGGGGAGAGGAAAGCTTCAGGATCTTAAATGTCAGACAGAGAGCCTTAAATTTGATTCTCTGTCTGACCGGAAGCCAGTGAAGGGAGGTCAGAACAGCAGAGACAGAGCCTCGTCTCGGAAGGCCAACAATGGCCCGTGCAGCAGCGTTCTGCACCCTCTGAAGCCTAGTAGCCTCAGCCTGGTTGACTCCAAGAAGCAAGGCACTCCCGTAGTCCAGCCGGGAAAGAATAGAGGCCTGAACCACCAGTTGCCGAGTGGGGGGGTCAAAGAATTTGAGGACTGACCTCAGCCCTCGCAGAATACCAAAACAGGTAGCTGCTGTCTTCTTTGTATGGCTGGTATAAGAAAGATTGGAATCCAGCCACACCCCCAGATTTTTAACTTCGGCCGCTGGAATGGGGGACACCCCGAGTTCAGAAGGCCACCACTGGTCTCCCCAAAGTTCCGCCTGCTTCCCCACAACCAGGACCTCGGTTTTCTTAGCATTAAGCTGTAGGCAGTTGCTACGCATCCAGCTAGCCACAGCTATAAGTCCTGCACGGAACCTGGGCGCAGTCACCTCAGGGTCCCCACTGAGTGTCACCGCCAGCTGCGTGTCATCGGCATACGATGTCATGGTAAGGCCACATTGCCTGACGACAGCGGCCAACGGTTTCACATACAAGTTGAACAATGTGGGGCTTAAAGCAGAACCCTGAGGGACTCCCAGTTCCAAAGAATGGAAAGAGGACTGGCCAGGTGGAATGGCTACTTTGAAAAAACGGTCCGAGAGGAAGGAGCGGAACCACTGAAGAGCCTTCCCCCCAATACCCACTTCCTCCAAGCGCCGCATCAGAATGTCATGAGACACCGTGTCAAACGCGGCACTCAGGTCTAACAATAGGAGTGCCGCAGTCTGCCCCGCATCCAGCACTGACCGCAAATGCTCGGTCATGAAGAGCAAAGCAGTTTCAGTGCTGTGTTGGGCGCGAAAACCATTTTGACTCTCGTCAAGAATGTTATTACGAGAGAGGTGGGCAGACAAGATGGAATTCACGTGTGCCTCAGTGACCTTGGCGGTCCAAGGCAGGAGGGAGATGGGCCGGTAATTCTCCGGGAGCAAGGGGTCAGAGTTGGATTTCTTCAGAATAGGGGTGACCACAGCTTGCTTCCAGGATGGCGGGACCACGCCCTCACTGAGGGAAAGATTAATCACGTCCAAAATGGGTTCACGACAGAGAGGCGGGAGACGAATAAGGAACTCCGGCTTCAATGGGTCTAAGGGGGAGCCAGATTTAATTTTAAGGCTCAGAGTGTCAAATACCTTGTTAGACATAGCCGGCAGGATGGACAGAGTTTCGGACACCGGGACCTTCATATCACTAAGAGCATCCCCGAAGACAGATGGTATAAATCCTCGATAGATTGTCTGCACCTTCCCCACGAAAAAGGATGCCAAACTTTCACAGTGAGAGTCCGTGCAGATTTCTTGCGAGGTAGCCCGTTTCCCCATCAGGTCTTTGAGTACCTTGAAAATTAACTTAGAAGGGTTAGGGCTGTTGGAAAACTCAGCTGCATAGTAAGCGGCCCGGGTTTGACAGATAGCTCTGTGATAGGTCTTAAGCTGGGCAAAGTACAGTGATTTTAACGTGGGATCAAAGGATTTTCGCCAGGCCCTCTCAGCTTGCCTGCAAGTTCTCTTAAGTTCGGCAAGAGTCTCATTATACCAAGGGCTGCGATTTTTTACGTGACATTTAGCCCAGCGCAGAGGTATAAGAGAATCGAGGGCAGTAAGGACCCAGTTGCAATACTGTTCATATCCCTGTTCCACATTCTGCAGTTTGCCCAGGGGTTGTGCCTCCAATATCCTGACAAACTCCTCCAACTTGAGTTTACGCCAATTGCGCTTTAAGATCTGTTTATCCACAGGTTTAAATTGCGGATTTTCTAGGGGGCATGACACCTTGACCAACAGATGGTCAGTCCAACCCACCACCATCGGGTCAGATGATCTAGCCCGAACTAGGGTGGTAAAAAAGGGGTCAAGTATATGACCTCCTATATGGGTGGGGGAGGTGACTAGTTGGTTAAATTGCATCGCTCCCAGGTCCGCTAACAAGGAGCTGATGGATAGAGATGACGTCTGATCAAGATGTATATTTAAGTCACCTACTATGCTAAAGTTAGCACACCTAGGAGCCAGCGAGCCAACCACATCCGCAAGGGCAGCCTTAAAAGCAGTGTCGTTCCCCGGTGGACGATAGATAAGCACACCACTGAAGGTAAATTGATGACTAACCCTTACCTTAAACGAGGCGCTTTCACACATTGGAAGATCAAAAGCCTTCCACTCAGCTGGGAAGCAGGATTTAATCGCCATGGCTATACCACCTCCCCTAGTCGAACGGTTCAAGGTAAACACCGTGTAGGTAGAGGGGAAAGCCAGATTTATAATGGCAGTGTCAGCGTCCTGTAACCAAGTTTCGGTAAGAAAAATGATATCAGGAAGGTCCGTATCTATCATGTCCCGTAGTGACTGATGGTGCTTGACCAAAGATCTAACATTCAAGCTCCATATATTAAGTTCCTGCTCGGTGCAATCCGTATGAATGCCACGAGCAGTCCCTACAGCAAGTCGTACCCCATTGGGAGTAGCCAGGGAAAAACTGCCGCAACAACAGTCATAAGGTCCCGAGAGAGGAGGTACAGGGACAGAATTACATGCCAAAAGGCTGTCTCTTATGGAAAAGAGATCAGCACGACCGTACCTGAGTGTCGCTATGTTACACATGATGGTGCAATGGCAGGAAGCCAGAGTCCATAGCCCGCACCCGCTACCTCGACGCGGACGAACGCAGACGGGCAGGACTCTGGCACGACTCCGGCTAAGCGACGGCGTCCCACTGCGCGTTCCCGCTGCGCGGGGGAGGACGACTTTAAATAGGCGTCTCCCCAACCAGCACGAGCGTCGGGACGCTCCAAGATGGCGCCCGCGCAAGGACACACTCACCCCAATCAAAGATGGCACCCACAGCTATCCAGCCCCAGGACCCGGACCCGCCAAATGGCGGTGAGTTTTCACCAAATTAAATGCGAGTAAGGGGACAGAAGCCCAGCAGAGCGATGGATAAAATCAGGGGAAAAAACGAAAATCAGCCAAGATAAACTAAGGTATTTAAAAATATCAAAGCCCGCTGGCAGCGCGACCTGCGCTAGTGCAGCGATGATCAGAACACTTAACAGTGTGAGTCCGCCTTAAATAGGCGTCTCCCCAACCAGCACGAGCGTCGGGACGCTCCAAGATGGCGCCCGCGCAAGGACATACTCACCCCAATCAAAGATGGCACCCACAGCTATCCAGCCCCAGGACCCGGACCCGCCAAATGGCGGTGAGTTTTCACCAAATTAAATGCGAGTAAGGGGACAGAAGCCCAGCAGAGCGATGGATAAAATCAGGGGAAAAAACGAAAATCAGCCAAGATAAACTAAGGTATTTAAAAATATCAAAGCCCGCTGGCAGCGCGACCTGCGCTAGTGCAGCGATGATCAGAACACTTAACAGTGTGAGTCCGCCTTAAATAGGCGTCTCCCCAACCAGCACGAGCGTCGGGACGCTCCAAGATGGCGCCCGCGCAAGGACACACTCACCCCAATCAAAGATGGCACCCACAGCTATCCAGCCCCAGGACCCGGACCCGCCAAATGGCGGTGAGTTTTCACCAAATTAAATGCGAGTAAGGGGACAGAAGCCCAGCAGAGCGATGGATAAAATCAGGGGAAAAAAACGAAAATCAGCCAAGATAAACTAAGGTATTTAAAAATATCAAAGCCCGCTGGCAGCGCGACCTGCGCTAGTGCAGCGATGATCAGAACACTTAACAGTGTGAGTCCGCCTTAAATAGGCGTCTCCCCAACCAGCACGAGCGTCGGGACGCTCCAAGATGGCGCCCGCGCAAGGACACACTCACCCCAATCAAAGATGGCACCCACAGCTATCCAGCCCCAGGACCCGGACCCGCCAAATGGCGGTGAGTTTTCACCAAATTAAATGCGAGTAAGGGGACAGAAGCCCAGCAGAGCGATGGATAAAATCAGGGGAAAAAACGAAAATCAGCCAAGATAAACTAAGGTATTTAAAAATATCAAAGCCCGCTGGCAGCGCGACCTGCGCTAGTGCAGCGATGATCACATGCGATGTGACATGAATTGCGCACCATTGTCGCTAATTATATGCTTGGGAAGCCCTTCCCTGGAAAATGTCTCATCCATAAATTTCACAAGGTTGTGTGCATCTGGCTTGTTAGTTATCTTAACTTCCGGCCATTTACTGAAGTGATCTTTTATAACTATCACATACCATTGTTCCTGTGTATCGGTAATTGGCCCCATCACATCGATTCCTATTCTCTCCCACGGTATGTAGGGTGAGGTAATAGGTTGTAAAGGTGGTCTGAATGTGACTTGTGATTTGTCTGCGTCCATGCACAATTTGCATCCTCTGATAGCTCTTTCAACGTCTTTGCTCACACCAGGCCACCAGTACATATTCTTGACGCTGTTTTTTGTTTTAGCAATACCAAGATGCCCTTCATGGCATATTTTCAGAATATTGGTGCGTAACGACTCAGGTGGTATGAATCTTCCACTTCTTAGCAAAAATCCATCCTCCTGGGACAATTCATTCTTGACTTCCCCAAAATGTTTGAGTTCCTCTGGTAGCCTATTCTTTGCTGGCCACCCTTTATTAATTTTTTCCATGACTTGGACGATGGTATCATCTTTCTTCTGTTCAGCGAACCACTCATCTCTTCCAATCCTGCTGTCCTCTTCTAGAATGTTTGCAATGCACATTTCTTCATTTTCCTTGTCATTCTGCTCCTTATTCTTCATAGGCATTCTGCTAAGATAGTCAGCAACGACGTTTTTCACCCCTGGTATGTAATGTACTTTGTACACGAAATCAAATAAACGTACAGACATTCTCGCCAACCTTGAAGATGCCGTGTATAATCCTTTCGTGGTCAGAACTTTGGTTAGTGGTTTGTGGTCTGTGCACAGGTGGACCATGCTTCCCCAAATGTACTGCCTGAAATGCTCTAGTGCCCATACGCATGCAAGTGCTTCGCGTTCGATCACTGAGTACTTTTCTTCAGCTGGCGTTAGTAATCGTGAGGCGAAAGCCACTGTGTACTCTGTGCCCTTGGAGTCTTTCTGGGTTAGGACTGCGCCTATACCCTTGTTGCTGGCATCAGTCGTTAAGTAGTTCTGTAAGGTTGGATCATATCCTTGCAATGGTAATGCCGTGCACATATCGTTTTTTAGGTTTTGAAATGCAATTTCACAGACCTTATTCCATTCGAACTTGTTCTTTGTTTTGAGCTGTTGTCGAAGATCATAAGTTTTCAAAGCAAAATTCCTGATAAATTTGGAGTAAAACTCCACCAGCCCTAAGAACGATCTCAATTCATCCTTGTTGGATGGCACAGGAGAGTCCTTTATTGCTTGTAACAATTCCATTTTTGGACTAATACCTTCACCGGTTGTTTTATGGCCAAGGTAATTGACGGAATTACTTGCAAATTTGCACTTGGCATGTTCTGCGGTAAGGCCCTTTTTGTCCAAAATTTCAAGAACTTGCTCAACCCTTTTATCGTGTTCTTCCTTGGTCTTCCCCATAATTAGGATATCATCCTGGAAAAGTAAAATTCCTGTTACTCCTCTGAAGACATGGTTCATGAGTCTTTGGAACATAGCTGCTGCTGAGGCCAGGCCAAAAGGTACTCTGGTGAACCTGAAACATCCCTGTGGAGTAATGAAGGTGGTGAGTGACCTGCTGTCATGATGTAAAGGCACTTGGTGGTATGCGGATTTCAAGTCCACAGTTGAAAACCATTTTATATCCTTGGTGGCAGCTAACATTTCGTTTATTTTGGGAAGTGGGTACTGTTCTACAATAATGTTCTGATTGAGATCTCTAAGATCTACACAGAGCCTCAATTTTCCGTTGGCACGTTTGGCAATTACCAAAGGTGCGACCCATTCTGAGGCATCAATTATTTCGATAATTCCTTCGTTTTAAAGTTGATTTAATTGAGTTTCTACCTCCTCTCTGATGGCAAATGGGATATTTCTTGCTTTATGTATTATGGGTGTGTTAATTGGTTTAAGTTTTATTTTATGTTGATATCCCTTTAGCTCTCCTACAGTACCACTAAATACTTTGGGATATTTTTTGAGCAAGGATTCTGCGTAGTTCCCATCATCAAAGAGACTTAGCACTGGCTCTTCTTTGCTTGGGTCAAGGATGATTCCCAAACTTCCCTGATCCATCCACCCCAGTACAGATGGACCAACTTTAGAAACATATAACTTACTGTCTGTTTCACGACTTTTGTATCGAAAATTGAGTCTTTTATATCCACACACTTCAATGGGCTCTCCAGTAAATGATCTTATTTTTATATCTGGTTTCTCTAGATCATTTCCCAGTTCTTGTTCAAATTTATCTTTCCACACCTGTTTGTTGACTATAGTGTATGGCGATCCAGAATCTGCAACAATGTCAATATTTATTCCACCAATCATCATATGACATATTGGTTTCCTGGTTTTGGTTACCATTTCTTTTGTGCTTATCATATTTACATTTTCACCCCATTCATCATCAATATTTAACACGTACATATTAACGTCATCATAGTCAGTCATTTTCACTTGAGTTCTCACTGTACTCAATCATTTTAATTCTTTGCGGCTTTCTTTTGTTGCATGCCTTTACATAATGACCCTTCACCCCGCAATGCGTGCACTTAACTTCTTTGGCAGGGCATTTGGGATCATTAGCTAAGTGAGAAACACTCAAACATCGGTAACAATGAATTCCGGTTCTGGTTTCATTTTTCTTGTACACTGTTCTATAGTTTTTTTGATTTACATTCTGTTTGTTATAGTTCTTTTTCTCAACAACTTTGCTTACAACGTCCCCTTCTTTTTTTTCTTTTGACTCAGATAGGACTGCTTTTGCGCAGCGCCCTGTAAGTTCTGCCTTTCTGGCAATATCAATTATGTTCTGTAAAGGGTACTCTCCTTTAGCCCACAGATTATCTTGAATGTTTGAATTAGATCCTTGCATTACTATCTGATCACGGATGAGTTCATCATGCAAGTCTCCGAAACGACAATTTATGGCTAGGTTTTTCAATGCAGACACGTAGTCGTCAATTGATTCACTGTCACCTTGTTTTCTGTGGAAAAATTTGTAGCGGTCTACTCCGACGCAGACCGTGGGTTTATAGTACGTGTTGAGATAGTCAATGGCATTACTGAAAACGTCACCTTCATTTTCAGCTCTGATTTTTTTGTTTATAGCATTGTACACTTTTATGCCACCAGCTCCTAATGAATGCATAAGCATTTTATACTTTCTTTCAGATTTAATTTCATCATCTTCTTCTAGTGTGGAAATGTAATTCAAAAACTAATCTCTCCACTCTTCCCATCTGAGAACAGGCTCACCCCCTGCCCGTAAAAAGGTCTCTGGTGGTGAGAGATTCCATACGCACCCTGATGCCATGAGACAAAGTTTTGTTGTGTCTGCTTCAATTTAGAGTATTATGGTAGAAGAGTTAAAAGATAGAAAACGTGAAGTAAGCGGGCTGGTTTGAACAATCCTGTAACTAAAATTGTGAGGTAAATTCAAGGGATGTGTACAATTATGCCAACTAAATATTCATAAGTATATTGCTTGTGGTACAGATCACAGAGTATTTGTAAGTGGAGGAACTGTTCCGTGTACACAATGTGCCCGTGAGATTTTTACTTGTAAAATAGATGTTGAAAGCACCTACTACATATGCTGTTCAGCTCACTCTGACTCATCTTCATTTTGCTGAGTGCCGATTGCAGGGTACACGCGCAGCACCGGTTGAAGGTTAGTTGTTTAATCCGGGGCGCGCGTAGAGTTTTACTTCAGAAGTGAAAGTTTTCACGTAGTACGTCGATCGGCAAGACGTTCGTCAAAGCTAAAGACTAGACAGCATAGTATTGAAGAGGAGGGTTTTCCAAAATGGCGGCACGTTATTACGTGAGGGCGTGATGACGTAGGTTGCAGCTGAGAAAGCAGTTGTTCGTTGACGAATGACAGTTGACAGATGACAGTTGCACAGCGGTTGAGTTTAACGTTAGATGCTCACGATGACGCACTAGGCATGTGGTTTTTCTTCACAATCACTCAACAACGCTCAGGATTAAAAGATTTGCTTCAATGTCGAACCTTCTATATTTTTGAGAATAATAGCATCAACGTTGCAGGTTCTCTCATAGGAGTTACGGCCGAACGTTACTTTTTTTTCACTGAAGCACAACCATGAAAATTTTTCCGTGAGGCATAAAGTTCGTGAAAAAATAAAGGTTATCTTCTGTACCTTGTATTTCTGAGTGAAATTCCTGTCGTTGATGTTTTGGCAGAACTTAACTTGCTCGTCCGATCCTTGAGAATGCAAGTCTCATATCAGATTTTTTTTTTTCTGACGTTCGTGGGTTCCGTGTTGGCACTCGTCGCCAAGATGTTAAGAATACGCAGGAACGAAGTGGTGAAGTAAGTTCCTTTATTAGGAATGCCAACACATGCTCCAACAGGTAACGGAGCGGAAGACGACTTGCCAGGTCGGCGATCAGCTGTCAACTGTCAGGGGACAGCCGGCAGCTGATGACCTCACTGGTATGGTGTCCGCGCAGGGACACGTGAGTGCAAAGCATGAACGGTGTCCAGGGTAGGACATAAGTGGAACGTAACAAGTAGGAAGGACCGTCATTTTTATTATGTTCCTCCTTCCCACCAGTGACAGGAAGAGGCGATTCAATCTTCTAAGACCTTGTTCTAATGAATGTAACAAGGGGTTCAAGTTTAATTCTACCATAGCTTCCACAGCTGAAGAGATGCATATCCCCAGTTGCCTCGCTCACTACCCGGTGTTCAAACTGCCCAACATTGCTAGTGCAGATTACTTGTGTTTTCCCTGATTTAACTTATACCTCGAGGAGAGCCCTAAAGTCCTTGTTGTCCCCTCGATCTCCACCAAAGTTTGTGCTAGGTTTGTTGTAACTATTGCTATATCATCTGCATATGCTAATCATTTATATTTTGCTTGCCCTAATGCCACTGGGTTAATCTGGCAATTGCTTTCCAATTTTACAATCAAGGGGTTGATGTACATCGCAAAAAGTAGTGGTGAGCATGGACATCCTTGCCTTGCTCCCCTGGAGATGAAAATCTCTTCGGATTCAAACCCCATAATCGGCAATTTAGTCCTTGGATCCGAGTACAATGATTTGATGGCTCCAACGTATCCCGGGCCAAAACTATATTTTTTTAGTACTGCCCCTAAAAAAGGCCAGTACACCCGATCAAACACCTTTTCGGCATCTAATAAAAACAGGCCCATTTTTCCCTGTGTGGATTCGGTAATGTCAAAAAGTGTGATCACTTTTTTGATATGATCTACAGCCCCACAGTCGGGAATAAACCCATGCTGTGTAAGGGATAATAATTTAGTAATTACATTACCTACACAGATTGCCAGGATTTTAGAATACAGCTTAGCGTTGCAACTAATTAATTTTATCGACCGGTAGAATCCTGGATTCAAAGGTTTTTTTTGTTTTTTTTTAAATACAACTGTTTATGTTTCTCCCCATGAAGATGGTGTCTCCCCTAGCTGTGCTTTTCTAAACACCACCAACATATCCTCAATAAGTTCTTTTAGCAATACCTTATATAACGCCAGTGGGATATTATCTGACCCTGTAGCTTTCCCGGTAGCTAATGATTCTATTGCTGTGGCCACTTTTTCCACTGAGATTGGTTGCTCCAGAACAGACTGATCTTTTGAGCTAAGCCCAACCCCATCGATTAAACGTAATATTTCAGCATAATTCCGGACCATAGACTGCCCATCCTCTGTGTATAATTTCTCATATACGTTTTTGAAGACTTTCACAATTTCAGGGAGTATTACGTGTTTCACACCTTCCTCATCCTCAATTGCCTCAATCCCTATGGCCACTTCCCTTTGCATAGTTCGAAGAGCCAAGAGGTGACCCATATTCTCCCCATATTCATAGCACTCCATTTTTCGTGTGTGGAATTTAACAGAAACTGCCTAGCTAGGAAACTGCATTATCTTAGCTCTAACAACTACAATTTTCTGCTGAATTTTGGAGTTGCTAATATTCTGGGATATTGTGTGCATTTGACACTCTTCAACAAAAGACAGCTCTTTAAGGGAGTTTTGCATCTATTTACGCATCCTCCTTTCCTGATGTTGGGTATAACTGAGGATTTACCCCCTGAATCCCTGATTTTAATGTGCCCCAAATCACTGTTTCTTTCGTTGAACCCCTATTGATCTAAAAAAATTGAGCCGTTCAATGTCGCATGTGTTCTAGATGTTCCTCAGAACACGGAAGCTTCCTATTGAAGAGTCATTTAGCTCGTGCTTTACCATTCATCGGCACCTTTATGATCAGAGGGTTATGATCCGAAAGCACCCTAGGGTGTCCCTCAATTGAGGTTTGGCTGCTAAGTGCCTTGGATATAAAAAAAAATATCCAGTCTGTCTAATTTATTATACAAGTGTGAGAAGAAAGTATATCCTGGATTGGATGCCATACCTTTCCCCAACATATTGTCATGCCTGTGATTTTCAACCAACCAGCTGAGTGTATTCAAAAGCATAGGCTTACTTCCTGTATACCCCTGGGGGAAGTCTAATCTTTTATCCACCTCTAGATGTATATTGAGGTCCCCGTACATTATCAATTGAGTCAGCCATTTCGAGACCTCAACATTAAATAAAATCCAGAGTGTCAGCTTCATCTGTATTGGGTCCATAGATTGAGCACAGCCTAAACCTCTCTCCCCCAATCTTACAATCTATAATTTATTTATTTATTTTTATTTTACTGAGTTTTATATAGCACGAACTTGACCCGAAGGTATCGGGTATCAGCGCGCTTTACAAAGCACCAGTTGCGTTACATGAGGACACATTAATTATTTATTTATTTTGTTAGGCAAGGGGAGATTAAGGGATTTGCCCAGGATGTTCAGAGTCATTGCCGAGACTCAAACCCAGTTCTCCAGATTTGAGGTCTATCGCCCTAGCCATTAGGCCAACTCCTCTCCCTAAAAAATGACACCTACTCATTTTATCTGATAATTTCCGAAGTACTGGGCAACTAGAACATCTACAGAGTATAGCTACCACTCTATAAGCTAACCCTTGTCAGAGGTCCAGTCCAAGATCCGAAAATACATTTCCCTTACACCTAGGGATGTGGGTCTCCTAGAGGCAGATAATATCAAACTTCCACAACCTCAATATCGATGCCATCCGATGCATCTTGGCTCTATCATTCAACGCACATATATGGAGTGTGGCTACGGATAACTTATCATCCCCCATAACATGTTTCTAAATTCCTACCCAGCATAACTTTGCTTGAGACAATCTAAAACTTTGAAACTCCTCACATTCCCCTCTGAAACTTCATCTTCTGCATCTGCCATTTCATTATTTGACAAAGTTTTGCGACATTCTGCCTGAGAAGCCCCTTGAGAAAAAGGATCTTAATGAATCATTGAGCGATGCAAAATTCTGCTTGCTGGCCTCTGAATTAATGCTCTCTTTCCCACCCCCGGGGCAAGATGCCGGCAGCGTGAGCGGCCGTCGTCCCTTACCTCACCCAATGCTGAAAGCTAATGCGGAGAGAGGATCAACTGGATCTTGCTGGTGTGGCGGTGCGCAGCTCTTTGGGCTCCCCTATTCTGTCTCTGCGACTTTATTTCTGGTTTGTGGTTCGTGAGCCCGAGTGTGGAGATCGCATCGCGGGAAGCAGGAGGGAGGCTGTCCGCGCAGTTTGAGCACTATGTGTGCGAGCAGCAAGCAGTGCGCACAGCACGCTCCAGTAATCCAGGCAACGGCGGAGCAGTCTCTTGATCTTTATATGCCGACCACTGCTCATGGCGCCTAAGACGGCGAGGGGCGTCAAAGCCCGGGTTGGAGAATCTGCCTCCAACGCTAAAACTGTAGACAGACGAAGTGAGTCTTTCAAGAGGCTACCGGATGCGAATGGTGCTTCGAGTACAGTGGGAATGGGTTTGGGTAGCTTAAAAACAAAAAATAAGTCTAAGCAACACTGGGAGAACTGGGAGTACAGAAGGAAACTGTAAAATGGGTGAGAAATGCATGGGTGAAGGGGCTGGGCCAGTGCTGGGTGAGAAACCCAACAGAGGTATATCTGGGGGAGTCAGCCTCAACTGCTCACAACTTAAGGCCTCTAAGGAAGGTATTGAACTGACTGAGTAACAATGGGGGCCAGCATATATCAACTCAGGGGAGCAGCAATTACTCCGGTGCTTGTCTGATACTGATGTAGGGGAACTCTTTTTTTCCCCTCTCTGACCACTCTGATGGAAACGAGGAGAACCTGGAGTCACTTGGTGACTGTTCTGACAGAAAGGATTCTCAAGAATCACACAAGAGCATACTCAGCAATGAAAGCTCACCGCCAGATAAAGCCGCTCAACAGGTAGATCTGCTGAAGGTGAGAAAGAAGCCATCTCGGGAGCTTCAGTGGGACTATACAGATACTCCAGGTTTAGGAGGAGGCAATCCACCAGGGGCCCAGATACTCCTACTTTGGATATCATTTACCAGAGCATTATGGCACACCGGCAGGAGACGCGTTCAGAGAGTCAGAAAACCTAGTCAGCGAACAGGAAAATACAGGCAGCTATAAGAAAGGTTGCAAAGACCTGCTCAGAATTAACAGAATTTGGTCCGATTTCCTTTCTTGGGTGGTGGGGTTGGAATGGGGGGAGGTGGGATGAGGGTGGACGGAAGGTGTGGTGGTGGGGGATACTGAATAAATTCCAATGCCTCGGACACAAAACTGTTGTGGGGGGAGGAAGGGGGGCAAATCATGCAGCTTGGCCTGATTCAGACTGCGGGGGATGGAGGGAAGGACAGATGTGGAAAAACAAAAGGGAAGTGAAAGTGAAGCGTAAGTCCCAGACAGCAGTCCGAGCTGACAAGGGTGGGGTAAGGATTTAGGGCCTGTAAGCGGCTAAGGCGGGGCTGGGAAGCAGGCTCTGCCGCCACAATTGATTTCAAGCAAAAGGCCAATTCCCACCTTGCACCCGGCCTAGATTACCAGCCATATTTACAAGAGAAGGAACCAATGCTTCGGAAGCGGCAGTCCCAGCTAGAGAGCGGTGGAGAAATAAAACCAGACTTATTGGTCTATTTTTTCAACATTCTATGCTTTTAGTAAACAGCAGGCCACTGGCAGCATGCTGCGCTGGTTACTAAAAGCATATAATATTGAAAAATAGAGATTTGCGAGCCGCGCCAGGGAAATGAAAGGCACGGCTGCCATTGTTGAAGATGAAGGCGTGCCTCGCTACATGTGCTGTGTGCAGGGTAAAGTGGGGGAGCTTGTCGTGCCTGCAACAGCAGCTAGGAGAAGGTCATTAGTAAAATAGTGCTTACAGACGGGAAATAAACCATACTGAGTAACAACAAAGTAAGAGGGCCAGTCCTCATGGGAGGTTACAAAAGGAAGAAAGGCGGTACAAAGGAGGGACTACTAAGCCTATTCACGAATCAAAAGCAACCATTTAGAAAACAGAGTAACAGGAGCCAATTGAAAAGATGGGCGGAACACGGGCAGAGCTTCACGTCCACACCTGAATACAGCATGTCTTGAAAAGACAGCACAAGCGCTGCCTAGGTGAGACCAAAAAAACCTGCTTTATTGAAGAGGCAGTCACAGACATGGTTGTCTGCTGACCCCAGCAGACCACCATACCTGTGAGTGCTGGCCATTTCCAATGGGTCACAAATTGCGACTTGCCTCATGAATATTGATGAGGCAGGTCATTTGCGACCCCATGGGGAATTGCTAAATGGGTCTGGGACACATTAGAACATTCTGTTTTGCAACTCGCAAACTGCGAGTAGCAAAAAAAATCGCAATTTGCGAGAGACAAAACCGAATGGTCATACATCAGGCCAATAGTGCTATGCACAGAAGCCCGTGGAGGGCCCAGTTACATTTTGCGGCACCAAATACCCAGGCTGCGTATTCTGGATTGACCCTCATGTCTCCTTAAACGACTACAAGACACTCTCTGCCCCTTTATCTCACTATTGCAGGTTCCTGCTTTCTCCCTCTGTAACAGTTTTTCCGTCTTTCTCTTTCTCCTTCTTTCCCCTTTCAATGATTTTCCCTCATTTGCTCTCAGGAAATGTCAGTTGAGGACAAATAAGTGCCCATCCACAAAAATAAATGCTGATGGTCCCCCACTGATAACAATAGATTCAAGTAAATCACTGAATGCAGGGAACATGCAATGTCATGTGTCCAGTTTAACAGTTCCCAAAAGACATTTTGTGCTGTAACCATTGTGCGATGAGTGAAAAGTATGCAAATAAGCATAAGTTACATAATAATAATGTGTTTTGTAAAGCAACTGGTTACTTCAGATGGTGTGGCCCTGCAATGAGCCCCTGACCAACAAGATGAACAAGAATCAAAAGACAACGGGGAAGTTATCAAGAGGTGCAGAACAACCAGGTTTTCAGGTTGCTTCTGAAAAAATTCTCCAAGTGTGCTGCTCTTCGGATCATTAGGAAGGGAGTTCCACATTTTGGAGGCCAGAAAGGAGAAAGAGCATGCCCCCATTCTGGCTTTATTTACCCTCGGCAACCTGGCTAGTTTTGCTGCAGATGGATCTGAGATCGTGACCAGGGATGTATGGTAAAATCATGGATGCAGATATTTGGGGCCTTGCTGGTGAAGAATGCGGCAGCAGAAAAAAATGGCTTTGAACTTAATTCTTTGGGTTACTGGAAGCCAGTGCAACTGGTTGTGAGCTTCCGATGCAGAGGATCTTCTAGGGAGGTTAACACAAGCCTAGCTGCGGCATTTTGAACTCTCTGAAGCGAGTTGAGACTGCCCTTAGTAGCCCCGAGATACAGGACAATGCAATAGTCCAGTTGGGAAGTAATAAGAGCATGCACAATGGTTTTACGAGACTTTATCGGAAGTAAGTCTAAGATTTTTCTAAGGGCCTTAAGGGTATTGAAGCACTTGCCCTTTGTGTTTTTGATCTTATCCTCGAAGGAGAGTTTGGAATCAAACCAAACGCCCAGATTTTT
This sequence comes from Triturus cristatus, assembly GCF_964204655.1. NCBI lineage: Eukaryota > Metazoa > Chordata > Amphibia > Caudata > Salamandridae > Triturus > Triturus cristatus. Next base: position 1,281,627,960 of record NC_140590.1, read on the forward strand.
AACTTTCTGTTTGGGTTTCGGGGGCTGACCAAGGGAGATGGGCCACCTGGCTGAGGTCCTGATCGAGAGGGTTTTCCCTACTATCAGGAGTTCCGTTTTGGTCGCGTTCAATTTCAAGCAACTGTCAGTCATCAAAGTGGCAACTTCAGCCAGACACGATCTGAAACAATCTGCTGAGATATAGTTGGGTTCAGAGAGAGTAACAATAAGTTGGTTGTCGTCGGCGTACAACACCAATTTAACCTTGTATTTGTCAATGATATCCGCTAGTGGTCAAATATAGATATTGAACAGGGTCGGACACAGGATAGATTAGGGAGGGGTGCGGCGCAGCGGTCAGAGCGACTGACTCTGGAGCGTGGGGTTCACGGTTCGATCCCTGGTGCTGGCGGCAGCTCAGCATCATGTGACTCTGGGCAATAGCTTACTTAAAAACCCAGACGGCCCCCAGCGCCTTGGAACTCTCAAGGAGGGTGATATGTTTCCGCTTTACAAACAGGGATCATCCTTGAGGAACTCCTTGAGCCAAGGTGAACGTCTCAGAAACATAGGGCTTTTGCGTAACCTGAAAGGTTCGATCCTGGAGAAAGAACTTAAACCATTTAAACGCCTTTCCACCGATCCCACACTCGTGGAGCCTGTTAATTAGGAGGCAGTGGGATACGGTGTCAAAGGCAGTTATATAAAAGGGCGGAAGTCTGACCTTTGTCCGCATTCTGTCTGAGGACTTCCTTTGACAGGAGAAGAGCCAACTCAGTGGAATAATGAGTCCTAAAGCCTGATTGAGTTGGATGAAGCGCTTCTTTGGATTCTATCAAAGTGGTCAATAGATTGTTCACGTTTCTCTAAAATTGTAGCACAAAAAGGTAGAAGAGATATTGGTCTGAGATTCTCTAAGACGGAGTGATCCAGTGCAAGGTTTTTCCGAATGGGGTCACCATGGCATGTTTTCATTTCTTGGGAACTGAACTTAAGTTGAAAGACTTGGCAATCAGTTTACATAGATGGGGAAGGATAACAGTAGTGCCGAAACGCAGAATTTTGAGGGGGGGCTGGGTCAAGTGGCAAACCTGATTTGACAGTCAAAAAGAGAGAATTGAGTTCATCCAAAGAAGGGATGTCAAAACTAATCATATCACCGTGGTTGGTCACAGGTCACTGGATAGTCTTCCTTATGTGCAGCCACGGAAAAGGCACCATAGATCTTTGCAACTTTTGAGGAGAAAAAAAGAGGCATGAAATATGTAAAGAACAATTGGGATTTTTCTGAGTTTGCAAGAGCACAAAACAAAATTGCCTAGGCCTATACCAGAACTGACCAAATAGCGAGAGATGCTGGCTGGAGGAGCCAATGCTCATGGGAAAATTCTAACATGCGAGAAGGCTCAACATAGAGTGGAAAGACTCAGCTTAAGGTTGCGCACCGTCACCCATAGGAGGGTTGGAGGTCTTGAACAGACTGATGCTCTTGCAGGTGCAAGCAGGTATCAATCAGTTGAGGGATTTTAAGAGACAAGAGCACTGATCACTAGCTCATGGAACAAGACCCTGCAGTGAGAGCTACGCTGAAGTAGAAAACCATCTCGATCTAGACACAGGCCTAGATCCAATAAAGGGATGCCGAAGGAAGGGGGGAGCAGCACATTCACCACTAGAAAACCATGTACAGCCAGATCTACTAATACCTCATGAAGTAATTTTGCATGCAATCTACCACTACCAGGAATCGGCAAGTGGAATATCACCCGATATTTGAACATGTCACATGCTGAATTTCTGCAAAACAATACATTTTATGTGGCTGACCCCAGTGCAATTGTAGGCATATAGAAATGTGTACTGTAGGATATACCTCAAATAAAAATCTCATGAAAGAGACTGCTAACATGTCTTCGTGCCTTGGTATGGCATTTGGCATTATGGTAAAAAAGATTTTTTTTTTGCCTGAATGTCACTCAATGACATTCTTGGTGTACACCTCTTGGTAAATTTGATATTGCAGTTGTCTTCCACTCAAACAAGTTAGTCATGTGTTTGTCATGCATCGCTGCACCACCTGATTATTAATCATTCTGGGACACAGTGTGCAAATTAAAGCACTTTGTGTGATCTAAATATTTGTTTTAATTAAATAAGAAAGGTTTACCTGAGATTGAAAAGCCTGTTCAATTGGTTGAAAGTAGCCAGTGACAGCAATTCTGTCCCTACAATGACATCTATATGGTCTTAGTCTGGGGATCAGATTTACTGAAGTGTGTTTAGATTCCTTGGGGTGTTTAAGCATGGAATACCACGTCCTGTCTACAGTTGCAGATGAGCAAAAAAATAAACACACATGATGAAACACAGGTCCCCACTAAGTCAATCAAACAAAATCGCTACAGATGTTTCTGAAGTTGTTTACTATCAATTAAAAGACATTGGCTTGTGTGGACTTGGGTTCATGTCCCCATGATGCAGTCATGCCACCACAGCTTGAGTGTGTTATCACACCACAGTGTCCAAAAGGGCAGTAAAACACACACACACAAACACATCTACGATCTAGTTAAGACCCTCTGGTGATTGAGCAGCTTACCTGCTTTGGGGTAGGTTGCTATGACAATGTCATCACATCGTGCTTGGAAATTGTCGATCCGCTCCCAGTTTTGGGAAAAGGCCCAGATCATGGGAACACCACGGATAAGTTGCCATTCTCGCCGGTAGTAATCTTGCTGTTCCGCCATGCTGAGGAGTGAAATGTTCAAGTGAGAAAAATGTGGGTAACACCCTTGTGACACTATGAACACCAACATTATATAGCCCCTAATTTATAAGGCCTTTTTTGTATTAACACTTTGTATTGGTTTTACAGCAAGAGACAGTGAACCAGCAATTACATAAACAATTCAGCACTCCCTCTGTTACAAAGCCCCTCCCGAAGGCTCCCTGGCCAGGCAATCCAGTGATAATCCCCCCCCAAAAAAGGGGCTTGGGGCCAGAGCTGCCGACTCGGGAGCTGGGGATCCGAGTTCATATCTCGGCGTCAGCTCTACATCCTGTGATTCTGTCCAACTCACAATCTACCAATGCTCATGGACAACGCCTGAATACCCTCACGGGTGAGAAGCCGTGCTATATAAATCTACAAATGTAAATTTCATTAAGGTTTGTTGCAATATGGAATGTGTGTGAAGGGAGTCACAGAGGACAGCCTAGTCAGCCGTCTCAAGGTAGCGTGCCTCTAGCTCTAATATGAGCTACTCAAATTCTCTCTCTCTCTTCTTTTGCCTGTATCAATTATTACGCTATTGAAGGCTTTATTCTGATACTCCTTATCTTCAGACCTGCATCACCTTCTAATATCTTAAGTATAAACCCGTTAGAGCCCTCTGTTTTAGGGCCTTAGGTCCACCCATTATCTTAAACTTCTCCTTACTATCCCTTGATGCTTCTTCCAATCACAATTTCCCCTCACCACCATCTATCCCTTTCCCTTATTATGTCTCAATATTTCTTCTTTTCTGTCAGTTTGGTGTAATAATCCCACATTTCCACCCCTTGTATGCCTCGTTTACCTCTTTCCTAAAGTTACACGGTGCCAAAAATTCACAACTTATCGCCACAGTTCTCCAACTTAGATTTCACAATTCGGACACTTAGGGCTCATTCCGATGGCGGTGAAATTGCCACCGGCAGCCTGCCGGTGGCGGTTTCACGGCCATCTCGAAGCACTTGCCCGCCATATTACAATGGCGGGCGGTGTGCTGATGGACGCAGTCCGTCCACCATGTGTCCGCCACAGGCAATCGTTACGATTGCCTGGCGGACCCACCAATTATTTAAAAAATAGTGGCGGTGCCTAGCAGGCACCTTCCGCCAAATTATGATGTTGTATCCACGCCAGCCTGTCCATGGCGGTTTCACCGCCATGGAAAGGATGGCGGAGATTGCATTTGGGGGCCCGTTGCAGGCCCCCCTAATGTTGGGGGAGGTGGGTTTGCACTGGGGTGGTACCTATGGTACCCGTGGTGCCTTCCTCGTAGTGCAGGGATACGCACTACATGCATTTTTAGCATAGCGGCGGGTGCTGCAGCCAGCAGCACCCGCCGCAATGTTAACCATGCACGATGCGACCGCCACAATGGCGGTCGCATCGTAATCAGAAGTGCGGGACCGCCACCTTACAGATGACGAGGTTGTCTCGTCACCCAGAACACAAACTCCTCCTTATGCCAGCAAGATAGCTCCTACCGTGACACTTGTTGAAAAATTGAGCACCATTTACGGAATTTTGTAACAAGAAGTTTGGTATGAAATGTGATATGGAAGAAAAGTTATTATTTAGTGGATAGATCACTATTTCTTCAGCGTATTATCTGTTATGTTATCACCCTTTATAAAGCACACACTCTGCCATTAGTATGGAGTCATAGTACTTTAGGAAATCTGGAGACTTTCCCCTGGATTCTCAGGATGCCATTGCAGTCTTCAGTCAGTCTATTATGATAATTATTGGTGGTGAAAGTGGTGGTGGAGGTCGTAGTGGTGGTGGCAGCAGTGGTGGTGCTTGTGATGGTGGTGGTCTGTGGGGTGCAAAATTTAAGCCCTAATTTGTTTCCTGTATTTCAGACATTATTATACTTTTGGATGTTAGTGTGTGACGTGTCAAGGAGGGAAAGGCATATGTAAGCACCTTTATAGACAACAACATGCCATATTGATGTTGTGTTAGATATATGCAAGCTGGTCTGTCAAATTAGTTTCATTGTCCATTTTTCGTGTCGATTGCAACCTGTTGTATGGTATTTATGATTTCTTGGTACTGGCTTTGCATTTCTCTTCTGCTTATAGCCACCTACACAGGTCAAAGGTAACCAGAGGAGCAACACAGAGCTGGGCAGGTTTAGGTTCCAATCTTTTTATTGTTGTTGTCATTGTGTTACAAATAATATATTGCAAAACAATAAGACACGACCCAACATGTTCAAGGTAAGAAAACAAATGGAACAAACCCAACCCCCCTCCCTTCTCCCTCCGCCCGTTCTTCCTCCCGAAACCCACCCAATGTACTGCAGCCACCCTGGCCCTCCCACCCCTCAAGGGCAATATGATATATCGTCGTCATTGTCGAGCTAGGGCCTGCCGGTCCCCTGGTCGTTTGACGTAGATGGGGTATTTGGGGCATGTGAGCTCCCTCATCTCTGTTCCAAGTAGTGAAATGAACGTAAGTGCTGGGCATGTTTAAACCAAACGAGCATCCTCATAGTCAGCCCAGCAAACCAGATAATGACAAGAGCAGAAGCCAGGCAACCTTTAAAAGGCAATGTGAGAGGCATTGCACTACATGAGCAAAATAACAAGAGGAAGAGCAATACAAGGAGCAAATATTCTCAGAACTTACCCAACCTTTAAACACCCAGATGTCAGACTGTATTCCTGCGCCAAAAGAGGCAACATTTACATAGGGGTTCACAACCCAAGCCCAATTCTTCAGTAAACTTGTATGGGTGAATGATCTCAAGGGAGATGAGCCCCGATTGGGCCATGGTTCAAACCCTAGCCAGACTGACACCCTGCATTCATGAGGGTGAGACTCAAAACGTGACACACTCCTGCCCTGACACCTAGACCACTGGGTCACGCCCCATGTTGCCATCCTGTAATCAATAGTCCATGCAAGCCCAGTACTTTATTTTAGATCAGGTCACAGAGACTCTTGCTGTTTGTGTCTTATCTTAGCCCCCCCGACATTTTCACTTTCATTTTTAGAAGGAACTTAAGTTTCAAGGAGAAAAACTAAAATAGGGCACAAAGAATAAGCAATGTTTAGGCGACTGAGACTTACTAAGCTTTTAATAGTTTGGCTAGGACATCAGCATCACCTAGATTTGGTAGGACAGTGGTAGGTGGTTTTTTTATTTAGTGTTTTTACATACTCTGAATCTCTGCGTTTATTATATATGTGGAGCATTTTAAAAAGGTGAACCTTTTTAACGTTTAAATGATATTAATGGATTTCTAACTAATTTGCACTTTATGCTATGCATCAAGGATTCTTCATGTTTGTACCTTATGCCATGAATTGATAGGTTTTGTTGGTGCTGAGCCTGAATCTATTTGAATTGCCACGGGCAGTATTGGTTGGTCGGGAGGCTTTGTAGTGGGGAACGGAGTCAACTTTCCAGATCGTTTTGAATTTAAGGGTTTCTCGAGTGGGCTGATATTTTTCACTAGCTCCCTTGGTCATCTAGAGGTGCCATTTTATATGTTAGCGACCTACTGGTTTGCGGGCACGGGGAGCAGCTGGCCCAACTCCTTACCCTAAATGCAGTCAGTGGTGTTGCTGCACCACTGGAGCACAGAAGAAGTGCCAGGGGCTAGACCGTCTGAGCCCCTCCTCAACTCGACCATGGCCAGCACCAGCCATGCTGCCAGGTTACCATCTTATGGTAATGCCAGGCTCACTTGGAACAGGGACTCTCTGATAAGACTGCAGAAGAGGTGTGGTGCAGCGGCCAGGGCGCCTGACTCCGGAACACGAGGGCTCAGGGAACGATCCCCGGCGCCAGCGGCAGGTTAGCCCAGCACCTTGTGACTCTGGGCAATAGCTCGCGTAATCTTCCCGACAGCCCCCAGCGCCCGGACACCTCTCTGGAGGTAGCTGTGCGATTTACAAATGCTGGTATTTCAAGGCGGCTCGAACATAGCCTTCCAAGAATGCTGGACCTTGTGCTCATCTTGAAACACACAGTTTTAACCCAGTGCAGGGAGCTGGCTCTTTATGCGATATATTAATAACTTGATATACCATGCAAAGGGTCCAGTGGTTCCCTTGAAAGAAGACAGGGCCTTGCTATGCAATCCCTAAGTGCTCTGTTAGGGGTAGTGTGGTCGAGCAGCCTTAGGCTTAACACAGAGGAGAATAAGACATTTGCAAATACACACAATTATTATTAAATGACAACATGACACCAGAAGGAGATAAAAACCAATTTATAAAAATAGCCTGTATCTTGATATAGGTTTAGGCACCAGAGAAAATTTGTTCAGGTAAATACTGTTTAAAATAGTATATTTGAAGTAAACAGCTGTTTTATACTTTCAATTGTGAATAAAGCACTTCACAGGGATGTTAAGCTATAGAGAAAACATATGCTGGATATGGTTACTTAACGACTTACGGGAACCTTACCCGGGACATGATAGGAGTAAAGGGCAAGGTCCTAAGCAGCACCAACAGGTCACCTGAGGAGGCACTGGGGTGTCCGGGTGCAGAGATGTGTTTTTCAGCATCAGGAGATTTTGAGTGATTTTTGATGCATGAAATTGGAATTGAAAGTCTTTTGCGTAATGTTAAGCAATGCAGGAAAAACACATGCAGCATCCAGGCACTTAGCAGCGACTTACGGGACCGATCTTCTAGAATTAAGGTGACTATGGGGCAAGGTCCAAAGAAGCACCAAAAGCTCACTTCAGGAGGCTCTGGGGCGTCCAGATGCGGAGGTGAATTATAACGTCTGGTGTCTGTTCACTTCTATGGTGTATCGGTCTGGTCACAAAGAGGCTGCAGGCTTGGACTGGGGGACCAGTCTAGCTGAACCAGAAAGGGGCCTCAACTGTTGCGATGTCCAGGGATGTGGGGGCACCTTCGGTTCTCTTCTCCAGGGCCCAGGGGTGACGGGCACAGAGGTGTCCTTAGGTGTCAGGCTTTTGTCACGGGGAGCAGTTGCAGTTGAGGGGGCCAGCACAAAGAGGCTGCAGGCGGCTTGGGGTTCTCCCTTGGGTGGTAGAAATTTGTCTCTGGTGTTAGGCTAGCTAAAACTAGGGCTGTTTCCGGGGGCACTTCTGAGGTTCCCTATGGGTGCATGTATTGATAAATCCAACACTGAAATCAGTATAGGTTCATCAATACGAGATGTTTGATATCAGGCATTTTTATTTTCAGTGAAGCCATCATGTAGCTGGGGAACTCTTCTTTTACCAGGGCCCTGCACATGTTTTAACATGGCTTCCCTGTTCACTTCCACTGGCAGTTACCGAAGTGCCCAGTTCAGGGGCATATCTGCTCATGCAGTAAGGACCTCACATGTAGTATGAAGTAGTATGTAGTAGAAGGCATCTTACCTATACTGCATCCTATGTCTTCAGCATGGCACACAGGGATGTGTGCCATGTCGACGCTTCAGTTTTCTCTACACCAAGACATGCAGCCTTCAATGGCAGTTTGCGTGATACTGGTGATAGTGATGTCTTAAGACGGTCTGGTATTTTCAACAGCACACTGTTGAGCAACATAAAAGTGGAAGCTAACTTCCTTACACATGGCCTTTCTTACGAGATTGCCCTGATTAACAAAAGGGGGCCTATGAGAAATCATACATCTTCGGTGTGTTTTTTCCCATTTCCGAAGTATGAAGCAAACATGTAAAAGGCTAGGGAGAATCTGGAGGAAAAACTATTGCCCGGAGCATAATGCGGTATATAATGCCGCTTTGAAAGACTTCCAAAAATTAATCAAGAAAACAAAAACGATGTTTGCTCACCAAATTGCTCAATCCAAAAATTCATGCAGGGAAACTTTTAAGATTGTTAAAACTTTTCTGTTCAATGTCAAAAGGGATGAATGTTCCAGGCGAGCCTGTCCTTTTGCAATGGGGATATTATTTTCTTTCAGATGTCCTTTGTTAATGGGAGATCTCTGAACTATTGAGTGAAGTGCATGCTTTAGAGTAAGGTCAGAGCTGAGATGTTGCTTTAATATACGTTGTATTCCAATAAATTAGGTCTGTGGTCTTTTAATTTTGTTTTGCAAGTTTGTTTATTTCCTGGGATAAAAGCATGTGCTTGAGAGTGGCTCTTGAGTTCAGAATCACCTATTTTGTTTCAACACAGATTGCTATGAACAAATCCGGACGATTCTGGTGACGCGTTAAGTGAAGACAGCCAACATGTGTTTCACCCACTTACAGCAAGCAGACCTGGGGCTTTCTCAAGGCTGAATGGTAAAGTGCAATAGAAAGCACAGGAAGAGCAACGGTGTCAAGATCTGGCAACCAGGAAGTTTCCACTGGTTACGTATATGTGCTGCACGGACTGTCTTGTGTGGGACAGTTAAAAACGTGCCTGGTGCCATGTAGGGCACCGGCTCGATGCGTGAATATCTACTCAGTCCGAGAGTGCCAACCTGTTCATGTGAGGTCCTGGCGCCGGGCACGTTTTTGACTGTCCCACACATGATAGACCCTACAGCAAATATACACAACCAGTCAAGACTTCCTGGTTGCCAGATCTTGATGCCGTTGCTCTTCCTGTGCTTTACTGTACCCTTGGGGTAATCAACTAAATATTCCCCCTCTCGAGCATTAGTAGATCAACTAGAAGCTCATTTTCAGATAAAAGGCCGAGGATATCCACTTGTCATTCACTACCGAGTATGAAATACCTAAGACCCCGACGGTCCCATGATACATCCCATGGGAGAAGCAATTGTATACTCCTTTGACCCGGTCTCACTTAGAGATACTGAAATGTGCATTTTAGCAGTTAGATCTGGGTGTCTTTTAGACCCCTGCCCTCCGTGGCTACTAAAGAATGTAGCCTTCTGTTCAAAAATTATATCAATGATTTATTCATTCAATTATTATCATTCATTATCCACTGTTGTTCCTCGTTGTTGGAACAAGTATTTGAGACATAACTCTAACCTTAATACTTTTAGGATTTTAGTGCTGGCCAACGTTTTTAAAAAGTTGGGTAATACACAACTGACACTATTATTGGAGGAAAACAGGATTGTGCATGCTACCAAGGTGAGATTCTGTCAAGGGCACAGCACAGAGACTGCAATATGGAGGTCTTCAATTTGATAAATTGGTGCTGGATGTGGGTAACAAAGCTGTGGTTGTTCTTTTAGGTCTGTCTGCAGTGTTAAACACTGTATCTCATAATACTCTACTGGAACATCTGGAAATAATTGGGGTGAGGGATGTCGCTCTCAAATGGTTGAAATCGTTCCTTTATTTTTGAGGACAAGTTGTACAACTTCAACCTTTTACCATCTGAATTCACAGACATATTTTAGTGTACTTAGGGATCGGCCCGAGCTCCATTCTTATCAACGTTTATATGGCTCCTTTGGGGGACATAGCTGAACCGTTGGGGTTTAAGATAGTGTTGTACGCTGATGACATACAACTGTTACTCTTGTTCCAGCAGGTTGACAGATCACTGGTAGTGCATTTTCAGGGCTGCTTGAAAGCTGTCGCAGACTGGATGCAATCAAATTGACAGAAGCTTAATAAGTCTAATTTAAAGGTCTTCAGCAATTCTTCTTGGTTTAATTTGGCTTGTCGTTGGCCACACTCGCTGGGCTCTCCTCCTGCACCTGGCCAGACTGTAAGAATGTTTGGTATTAATTTTGATTTGGACCTCTCCTTTAATTCCCATATTCGGGATGTTATAGCTGAATGCTTTCTTTTGCTAAAATTTCTAGCCAAGTTTTTAAAATTCTTAACAGAGTATACTAGAATACGAATTGAACAAGCATTGGTAATTTTCCGTTTGGATTATTTCAACTCCCTATTTTAGGTATGTATGCCAAATGTCTCCACACACGTCAAACAGTTCAAAATGGTGCCGCTCGCGTTGTCTTAAGGATCTTCAAAAGACATTCCATTAGGCAGGGTCTTTGTAGGCTCTGCCTCTTATGTTGCCCCCACTTTTTTCTGATGTTTACACTGGTTTCTGGCAATAGTCTGGCTGGGACCCTGCTAATCAGGGCCCCAGCCTCTCTGTTCTCTCTAAACGACATGGAGTGCATATTAGGTGCACTAGTGATTGGATACTGTGGTGCCTTATGAGTCCCTAGTACATGGTCCCTTAGGTACCAAGGGCATAGGTACTTTACAGGCCTACCAGGGACTTAAGCATGTATTATGCCACCCCTGAGAAGCAGACTAAATCTGACACCACAGGCCTGCTACTGCAGCCTGGGTGAGGTGGTGCTGGCACTCCTCACTGAGATATAGGTTCCCTATATCTCTCCAGCACACACATTTAAACCTATCAGTCACCCCTAAGGCAAGCCCTATCAATCCTGAGGGCAGGGTGCTTGGTTTCCATGTGAGGGGGTGCCTTTGCCTGACCAGGGCCCCTCTGCAGCTCTCAGAGTCCATTCTCTGGGGCTGTTTGTGAATGCGGTCAAACCATATACGCTTAAGTGCATTATAACCTCGCGGTAAATGCTAACTTTGGAATGGCTGCATCGAAACATGTCGTGTTTGGTGTCAAACGCTTTGGAATCATAGCCCCACACCAATTACTGGTGTGGGAGTATGATTCCACCCTTCTAGAGGGATAGACATGTACCTACTGTGGAAACACGGTAGAATCCTGAAGAGCCCTGGCATCACAAAATGGATGCCACCAGTCATAGACACTGGGCTGCCCTCCTACTGATGACCGAAACTCGCAGTGGAGGAAGCCCAACAATAGGTATCCTGTCACAGGGAGGTGTGACCACCTCCCAGATAGGGTTTAGTGTATTGGGGCTGGGTGGGTGCACTCTTAGAGTGCTTTGAAGTCCTGCACTGGGGGAGCAGTAGGCTCCTCTGTGCATACACGAGTTCAAACTGGCTCAAGGGCTACCTGCCCCAGCTCTGGCGCGAAACTGGACAAAGGGAAGTGGGTGTAGCCACCCACTCCCCTGACCCTCCCATAGGTGGGGTCATAGAGCTAGTCCCTCCCTTTCTTCTAGTATAAGTTAGGGAACCCTTGTTATTGCAAACTAGATATCCCTGGACGATGCTCTGAAGAAGAATCCCGGACCATCGACGTTCCATTACCTCTGGACGACTGAAGAATCTCCCTTGGAGTCAAGGAGTGACTCCCCTGCTTGGCAGTCACCAAAGACTGCAACAACGGTCGCAAACTCCACCGCTCCCGCCAAAGCCCAAAGTCCCTGCAGCCCAGGAAGAGGATTTCCTGACTTCTCTAAGGCCAACGTGAGTCCCCAGCGACGCTGAGGCAAGCGGACCCCACGAGCGACGAGGAACCGCAATCCCTGGGTACCGTGCACTATTGTCGAGTGCAAACCCCTCACAACGTTCTACGAACCTCTGTTTTGGGCCGCGTGTGGTCCAAGCCTCTAGCAGAGATCCCTCCAAAGATCAGAGGCCTACTCCGTCCCGAGTGACCGTGGCCCCTGTTGAGTGGATCCTCCCGAGGCGTCTTCACGATCCCTTGCCGGCTGGCTTGTGGGTCCCCTGAAGACTTTTCTACAATTCCAAAGGGCTCCCCTGGTTGCTCCATGCCTACCCTGACTCACCCTCGCTGGGTGAATCCCCCAGACCTTGCTGGTCTGCACAGCTGACTTTTTGTCCTTTCCACAAGACTTGCTGTTGCCAAGGCTTGTTGGCTCCAATCTGGTCGCTGACACCGCAGTAAGCTGCAGACTTCATGGGACACGCCGAATCCAGCTCCTGGTCGTCGTCGCCACCGCCTGGACCTCGTGGCTGAAGAGTCAAGACACCCGTGAACTACCTGAAAACACCCGACGACTGTGGGCATTCATCTTCCTTGCTCCGGGTCACTGCCAAGTGACTTTGAACATTGTCCCCTCTGCTTTCAGGTCTTCCTCCTTCTGAATCCAGGCTTGGATTCCACCGGACACTTTTTTGGTCTTCACAAGCAGCAAGTCTTCACTGGCTCCCATTGAAAACGACGCCGTGACCAGACACCTATGCACCCGGCTTCCCTGAGTGAGGTAACTCGAGCACTACGGTGCTCCTGTGGGCTCTAGAACTACTTACCCTGTAAGTGACTTGCTTGCAGACTCTCCCGAAGTGCCCTTAAACTCTTAATTTCTAACCGCGACTTGCCCCATTGAAGTCTACTGCGATTCGCGCCTGTGTTCACACACTGCACACGTTCCTCATGGGTCCTTTACTTACCTGCCTTGGGTGGTTTTGTGAGGCCCCAACACTTCTAAAGACCCTAGGCCTGGTCCCTTTGCAAGTCGTTGTTCTTAAGTCTCTTCTTTAGTATATGGTCTGGTACGCCCCTAGGGCCCCAGCCATATCTGTGCTTAATTTATTGTGAAACGTTGATTTGTGCATATGTTCCTGACTTCTAATCTCATAAAGAGATTAGTAGAGAGTTGTTTAGTAATAAATACATATATATTTGATATATATACACCTGTGTGTGTCCTTTCATTTTGTGATTCAAGAGATTATGTGGTAAAACAAGCTGCTTTACATTCCTCTAAGACTTAGCCTGAAGGCTGCTTTCCACAGCTACCACTAGGATAGCTTTCTTTAAAGGTTGTCTTAAACCTACTACCATAAGAGTCGAATTGTACTGGTGCAAGGTGTCCACTTTAACTAGTGAACAGCATATACCAGGCCAACTTCTCACAGTCTTAAACAGCTGCACTGGCTTCCTGTGGTAAAGTGGAGCTCCTTTAAAGCTCTACTGATTACATTTAGAGACATTCACAAGAAGGCCCACCTTTTTCTTCAGCAGAGACTTAGCTGGTACAGACCAAGAAGAGATCTGCTTTCTAGCAACAAGCTGTTCTTGGCTTTACCCGGGGTAAAGCGAGCTAGAACTGAGGGTTGTGCTTTCTCCTATCGGGCTGCTAAGCTCTGGAACAGCTTTCCCTTGGAGCTTAGGAAACCGGACTAAGAAACATGGTTTAAAAAAGGACTTGAAGACTTTTCTGTTTATAATATATATATATATATATATATATATTACCTACTGGCGGTCGCCAGTAGGTAGTTATAGTTAGGACCCTGTTTCCATAGGAAATCCGCAACATTCTATTTGGAATAACTTTGGCGCCGGTCGACGAATCCTCGCGAACTTTTCAAAATAGGTGGGGCGCTACGCTCCGCTCCTACCCTGAAAGTCTCGGGGGGATTCGTCAAGCAGGGGCCGAGAAAAAAGGGGGGTCCCAAAACGCATTTTCCCCATGCATTTTTCCATAGGACCTTTAGACACAGCTACAGCCCGAACGGCTGAACAGAATTACTTGAAATTTGGCAGAGAGGTAGCCATAAGGTCAAGGAAGTGCCTTTTGCAGGTCTGGTGTAAATCTGTTCAGTATTTCCTGAGAAAATAGCATTTAAAAGCATATATATATGTGGGCGGAGCCTAACCACACATCTCATCCTGAGATCTGATTGGCTGTCAGCACTTCATCCAAGAAGTGTTGGCAGCCATCTTGGGACCAATATACATGATAGCACCTCATTAAAAAGCATTGCAGTTAATAGAAGGTTTTAAGACTTTAGTTACATTATAAATCATTTGTTGATGGTACCATACTCGTTTTAGGAATTGTGGTATGTTCTAAGGTGATTTCACCATGTGAAAAAGCCTTCTGCTGGGATATCATGATTGAGAGAAAAATATTTTCTCATGCTTTTACCACAGAGGTTTGGAAGGTGATCTATAGGCTAAACTGAGAGCTTATTTTCTGTAAATTCACATTATCTTTCTCAGTCATGTGAGAATGAAGTCTGACATTCTCAGTAAAACATGTACATCCAACAAGGGCAGAGACTGTCAGTTGATTCCTTTGTGTTCTACTGCAGCTTCCCAGAGTGTTCCAAAGAACTACTAGAGCGCTAACAGTCCTACTTATGATAAACGTATGGCACACCTGAAGCCATCTTGCTTGGATTAAAGTGGTAACTCTTAAAACATTTAATTTAAAAAGGAACAAAATGAGGGGGTTCATTTTTCCATAAAAAGTATGAATAGTGCTGCAGAAAGAAAAATTAGGGCACATTTTGAGTGACTTCTCAAATCCTCTTCTATTTCATTAAAAAATTCTGACATGCAGACTGAAACATGCACTTTCAATACCAGCAGCAGTTTTCCCTGGTGAGCAGTAGCTTTACTACAGTGATCTAATGAGCAAAAAGAGTGCTAACATTCTGAATTTATGGCAAATGTGTGACACATCTGAATGCCTTCTTGATGGAATCAAAGTAAAAAACTGAAAGTATTTCCTACTGAGGAGACTGCAGTAAATGAGGAAATTAGGAAACTTCATAACAAATAAGTCTCCCAAGATGGCCACCAGAGACAAAAGAGCCCAAATGTAGCCCAAATATCACCCAGATGTAGCCCAAGTATAGCCCAATGACAGAATGTCCCAGAATGTTCTTAAAAACAACTAGAGCGCTTACTGTCTTCATTATGACAAAAGTATGGCACACCTGAAGCCATCTTGATTGGAATAAACTGGTAACACTTAAAACATTTAATTTAAAAAGGAACACAATGAGGAGGTTCATTTTGCCATAGAAATTATGATTAATGCTGAAGAAAGAAAATGAGGGCACATTTTGAGTGACTTCTCAAATCCTCTTCTATTTCATTAAAAAATTCTGACATGCAGACTGAAACATGCACTTTTAATACCAGGAGCAGACTTCCATGGTGCAGTAGTTTTACTACAGTGATCTAATGAGCAACTAGAGTGCTAACATTCAGAATTTATGGCAAATGTGTGACATATCTGAATACCTTCATGATGGAATCAAAGTAAAAAACTGAAAGCATTTCCTACTGAGGAGACTGCAGTACATGAGGAAATTAGGAAACTTCATAACAAATAAATCTCCCAAGATGGCCACCGGAGACAAAAGAGCCCAAATGTAGCCCAAAATCACCCAGATGTAGCCCAAATATAGCCCAATGACAGAAGTGTGCAAAACACTTATTATTTTGTGTTTTTGCAGTGTTATATAGTGCAGACTTGTCAGGTATTGGAGTGCTTTACATGAGCATTGGTTACATCACACAAGAACAAATTCATTTTGGTTGTAGACATGGGGAGACTAAGTGATTTGACCAGAATCACAGAATGTCGAGCTGAAGCAGAAACTTCAACCTGGTTCCCCAGTTGCAAAGTCTGCAGTTCTGGAAGTAACACCACATCCTCTCCCCTAAGTGCAACATTTAATCAAGTGGTCAACTGGATAAAAAAACATAAAGATAACAAATAATTTAAAAGTGCTTTGTCGCTATTTGAAAACTCAGAAAATATGTCCTTATTTTAGTCTTTTAGAGCACTAACCATAATTTTGATGCCAATAAGACCCTCTCATATATGTAATTTCTAAAGGAAATGCTCTAGGTATTACAGTTTTGTTTACATCAAGATGATGTCAGGCGTTCCACACTTTTGTAATAAATATAGAATGTTAGCAATCTAGTTGTTCATTAGGATACTGTTGAGAGGCAGAGGCCAGGGGCACGGACTCTGAAAATTGAAGGCAGGTAGGAGGGTGCAAAGGCAACAATTTAACCACACTGAGCAGGCAGGAAGGGCCGTGGAAGCACAACAGACTATGGAGGGCAGTGGAAAGGGGGGCAGGGGCAACAAACCAACAATACAGGACTTGCAAGAGAGGCTGTTGGAGGGAAGATCTATTACGGGTCAAGGAAGCTAGGGGCGGTCCCCAGATCCCCGGGAGCCACCACAGAACTGAGCAGGAGAGTGAGTCAGGGACAAAAGGGGCACCTTAATTTGAGCCGGGGTGCCTAGGAACGCTTGCTCCAAAAATGAAGAAAACAGACATATGAGACATGGAATTGGAGGCAGAATACAATGGCAGTTTAATGAGAAGATGCAACTTCAAAGAAACCGCAGAATAGAGACATAAAGTACAAAATACAGAATCCAGATAATCATACAGCTGTCATAATATTCTCTGTATCTCAATTAATGTACTGACAGAGAGAGAGAGAAAACACATCTATAAATGCATCATGAGAAACAAGTTACACCAAGGAAAATGTTACCTAGGAACACTCACGTTTACTCTTAGAGCAAGCATTCCTGCAATTACAATACAAAATCTTTTAAATGCAAAAGTAAAGAGAACAATGGTTAAACATAACATGACATTTCATATAGGTAAAATAGAATAAGATACTTCAAGCAAAGCAGAGCAAGACATTTTAAGCAAAGGAAGACAAGAGCTCCCAGCTCTTGGGGAAAACCTGCACTGCCTGTTAACCTACATACAGACGGCGAGGTAGTCCGTCGATATCTGTGGGTGCTCCCTTTTTATATCATTTTGTGGGCTCCTTTGCACGCTACATCTACCTACGTATGCTACCCAAAAGCTTCGTCTGCAGATTTTACCAGACATTTCGTCATTTACCCACTTAATGCTGACAATGGACTGGGTGAAAAGGTCAGTCTCTCAGGCCAATCGCTTATCGTAAGTTCCATAGAGCAAGCAGAAAATAATGGGTATTGTACGGGAATTCAATATATTCATGTATAAAATCTCCTCAGTTCTCCTAACTTGACGCTCTGCGGTTGCCTCTTCCTTAAAAGCGGGAAACCTGCCCAGGAAGCAAGTACCAGTCCAGGATGCAGCCTACTGTATGTCGACAGCTTCAGGGGGATGTTGAACTTTGATACCGAGCACGGAGCACTCGGGTAGGGTGGGGGCTACTAGTTTGGATAAGAAGGCCTCGCAGACCTGCCTTCAGACTGCTATACACTAAAATTGCAGAGCTATGGTCAATTTAACAAAGAGGCCTACATATTGAACAGAAGGGCCTACACAGGGGTTTTATGCTGGCTGAGTGGTAAGGATGTCTCAGGATAATTATATAGCAACACAGGACCCGCTGGTCAATTTAATACGGCCTACAAATGCAGCTGGCAGGGCAAGGACAAGGGTCTCATACTTCAGGTGTGGACAGAACGGGCCAGGGGCCCCCTGTGATACAAAATCTACCCTCCTTCAAGGCTGTGGCAATGTAATAGACCATTGTGGGCAGAAGGAAGAGGCAATGGTAGTACAACCATACATGCCAACAGACCCGATTCAGCTAGGAAACGTCCAATATTTTTAAGCTCAAATGGGCTTTATTTGATCTGTCTCCTGTCTACAATATCCTCTTTTTCAATGTAACTCAAAGGGGAAAATCAATACCCCAGTTTTTTTCAAAATCTCCCTCTTACCAAGTTCAAAATGTTCGCAAGTATGGTACATTGGATCATGGAAGGAAATGGGATAGGGACATGGACTTGGATAACAGAGGACAGGAGGGACATGGAGAGGTGCACCAAACTGACCCTGCAGGGCAGGCATCAGGGTTTGCAGCAGCACAATACACCACACAGGGCATGCAGGACGGGAGTGCAGCACAACAATCCATAGAAAGCAAGAGGGAGGGGACAGGACCATGCACATGGACAACAGAGAACAGAGGGGCAAGAGGCAATGGTAGCTAGCTGACCATAATGGACAGACAGGAGAGAAAGCTGCAGCATAACAGACCATAAAGGGCAGGAGGGACGGATCAGGGGCATTACAATGGAACAGACAAGCCAGGAGGGAGGGAGTAGGGCTGGGGGCAAGGGGGCAGGGCAGGAGCAGCAAGATAGCCATGGAGGTCAGGCAGGATGGGAACTAGAAGCAAGACACACCATGAAGAGCAACAGTGAGACTGTGATGGCATACACACAGACCATGGATGGAAGGTGGGAGGGGGTCAGGGACAGCTAACTGACCACACAGGGAAGGTGGGAGGGGCCATGGCAGCACAGAAGACCATGCATGGCAAGTGGGAGGGTTAGTGGCAGCACAATGGCTATGATGGGCAAGAAGGAGGGTGGAGGGGCATGCACAAAGGACGATGGAGGATAGAAGGGAGGGTCAGGACCTGTGCACAGACAAGAAAGTTCAGGGGAAGGGACCTCACAACAGACCACACGGGGCAGGCAGGAGGAGCAGTTGCAGCAAAACAGACCAGGGAGGGCAGAAGGGTGTGGCAGTACAATGGACCATGTAGGACAGGAGGAAGAGGATAGGGGCATGGCATGTGGACAGGCAGGGTGGAGCTGGCAAGGACAGGTTACAGTCATCTGACAATGCTAGGCAGGTGGGAGGGGAGTGGCAGCTCAACAGAACACTCAGAGTAGATAGGAGTGGCAGGTCCATGGGACATGGTGGGCAAAAAGGATGGAGCAGGGGCATGCACAAAGACATCGGAGGGCAGGGGGAAGGAGAATAGGGGCAGCAAGCTAAGCACAGAGTTTAAGCAGGAGGTCAATGATGGGGCATAGAATTGGGCAATGGAGGGCAGGAGGAGTGGACTGGTACATCATACTAAATTGAGGGCAGTGGCAGCACATCAGACCATGCATGGCAGGAGGGAGGAGGCTAGTCCATGGATTCACACAACAGAGGATAGGGAGGAAGGGGATGGGGCAGCAAGCTAACTGTTCAGAGAAGGCGGGTAATAGGAACTTTATTGTTTTTAAAACATTGTGTCTGTGCGAACTACTTAAAATATGAACAAGTATGCAGCATAATCTCACTTTTATTCAGGAAGAAGAGGACGTTTGTGACTGTGACTCCGGGCTCACTTGGCAGAAACACCCCCTGACCCTCCACCCCCTATCGCAAAATGTAATGCCCGTGAAAAGGGTAGGTGAACACAGTGTTATATAGAACATAGTCCTGAGAGCACGATTGAAAATGAAAACTAGATATAGTGTATGGTATAAACTATGCACCAAAAAGTGTGATATAAGATGAACCGGGCGTGAAATATAATATGCAATACATTGTGCGCAATGACAGATTCATTGGAGAGCGCGAGATAGCACAGGCACTAGCGCGTGCTATGCGATATGCGCCTGGGAGTGTAATATGCACAGGGCAGTGTTGTGTAACCTAACTAGTCTCTAAAGTTGTAATATAAAATATGTGCTGGGGAGTGTAACGTTGCATATGCACTGTGACAAAGATATGGATCCCAGATTGTAATATGTATGGCATAGCACTGTGCGTTATAACATAGGCATCGAGAAAGGCACGTTAGATGGGGCAATATAACCCGTGCGAAGACAAGTGTGGCATGACATATTCACGGGGTGGTGTTACAGTGCACATGGGCTAGAGAGTGTCATAGCATATGCACTAGCTAGTGGAATACAACACAGAGGTGTGTGGCACTCAGCAGGCAATGGTGGGTGTAACACAGCATTGGGCTCTGTCAGGAGCACGCCGTGAATCTCAAGTGATGTTCGTCCCCTTTCCAGAGAGTAAAATAAAAAGTATTACACATCCGGCAGTGGATGTGTGTTTTATTAACCGTGAGGGGGGTTTCTTGCATAGTTTTGGTCGAATTTTTGTCGAATCCCCTTTGAATGGCTTGGTGTGCATGTGTATTAAATGTGCCCGTCAATAGCTACCCATGTTTGTATAAATAAACAACAAGGGTGTCTACCAGGATTAGGCACGGTAGGGCATCAGACATGTCAGAGCTTCACTAGTGGTGTAAATACATTCCACGTGGATTCATTGCATGCATAGTCGCCTTTTAATGAATATCACGCAAATCGTCATGGTGATAGGTGCGTACGGTTTGTCCAGCATGTCCTAGGTGTGTCTATAAATATATATTTTTTAAAAATAATAAAAAACAGTGGCCGGCCCTGGGGATTGGGGTCAAAAAAATATAATTGGGAGACTGGCCCTGGGGGATGGGGTCATCAGGGCCAATAAATTAGAATAAGAAGGGGAACCAAACAGCCCCCCTTCTTAAAAAACTAAAATAAATAAAAGACTGGCATCGTGCCGGAGGCCATGCCCCCTCCGTGCAGCACTCTGCAAACGCGCCCCCAACAGGCATCTCCAGTATGCGCCAGGGAGCTGCGCTGCAGCCAGGTGTTCTGAGGCCAAGCCCCTTTTTACACCTCTCTGCAACGCAGCTCTGTGGCCCTTACTGGAGGTACCTAGTGGTCTAGTTTGACCCTAGGGACCCTTAGGATTCAAGGGGACTTAATCTCTCAACTTAGAACAGCCACAGGGCGCGTTTACACAGTGGTGAAGGGAGGGGACGGGGCCTGAGGTGACGTGAGCAAACACGCACTATGGCACGTTTTAAATTGGGGATATAATTTCCCTTCAATACTGAGGGCCCCTGGGGGCTAACTAGCCCACCAAGTGCTTCCAGTAAGCGCCACTGAGCTGCATTGCAGAGAGGTGGTCCAGGCCGTGCCACTTTTTACACCTCTCTGCAACGCAGCTCTGTGGCACTTACTGGAGGTACCTAGTGGGCTAGTTGGACCCTAGGGACCCTCAGGATTCAAATGAACTTAATCTCCCAACTAAAAATGGACACAGGGCGTGTTTACACAGTGGTGAATGGAGGGGACGGGGCCTGAGTTAACGTGTGCAAAAACGCCCTGTGGCCTGTTTTAAGAGGTAGTTTTAATCCCCATGCCCTATTATATACTAGGGGCTTACAGAGGAGGTCCTGCTAATCACAGGGGGACCCCAACGCATAATGTTCCCTAGTGTATGTAGGTGTTTTCACTGTATTCTAAGTGTCTTTTAACATAGCACTGGCTCTAGGACTGGTTAGTCAGACTCAGTTACCACCAGTATCCGTCTGAAAAAGTTGAGGGTACAGGATGATTTTGCAACAAGGCTTCTTTCTGCTCTTCTTTTTGTTCTTTCTGCACGTTATCCTTCTTCCTGCACTTATCTTCGTATTTGAGGACTTCTGTTGCTTCTTTCTGCACTTCTTTTGTTTCTTTCTGTGCATTTTTTCTTCTTTCTTCACATGTCCTATCTCTGTAGGCATAGTTAGAAATTAGCATTTAAAAAACCTTTGAAATTCACAGAAAATACCATAGGTTTCAGGCACGTTATAGTTAGGAATTAGCATTTAAAAAACCTCAGAAATTCACAGAAAAAACCATAGGTTTCAGGGGTGTTATAGTTAGCTGGACTTTTCACTTGTACAAAACCATTGAAATTCCCCCGTTATAGTTAGTTCAGCTAACTATAACTCGCGCGCCCGCAATGCACTGCTGATGACGTCACATATTACATCACTCATGACATGGTCAGTGACATCACTCATGACATCACTGATGACATCTCAAATGACATCACTGATGACATCACTGATGACATCATCCTTGTGATAGAGTGGCAGACCTCCTCTCACCCTAATATAACCTTTGATACACACATTCAAAAATAGAGACTAAAATTTTCAAAACAATGGACATACCAATACCAGTTACAACAACCTCTTCAGTAATTCTAAGATCCACATACACATCCACTCATTCACCAACAGTCCTATACAGTCACTCATACATGTACTCACTCATCATATGTACTCATACACCTATACATCCTGTTACACAATGCCACTCATCCATAGACTTACTCACACACATAGTCACTCATGCTAATAAAGAATCAAACATCCATTTACTTGCATATACAGTTATACACACACCACCACACTTACTTCTACAGAAACTTACACATACTTAGTCTTTTAACCCCTTGCATGCCCGCCCCTTTCCCCGCCCAGTGCCGCGCCTTCCATTAGCGGGCGGAGTTCATGACGAGCTGGACTCGTCATGGGCACAGCGCCACCGCAGCCCATGACGAGTCCAGCTCGACATGGGCACTGAAGGGGTTAAACAATCACTTATAGAAACACATACTTATTCATACAGGAACTCTTTCAATCTCTCACTCTCACATATACTCACTTATATACAACAATAGTCACATATACTAGTTTAAAACATATGTAGTTACTCATAAAGACACTATTGAGACAGTCATTCACTCACTAACACACCCATACACACACTCATCCACCCATACAGTCCTGCACACATGCTGTGTTCAACACATACAAACAGTGAGTCACTCATTCATGCACCTATGCACTACGTAATACCCCCCACCGAACCATGCAGACACTCAGACTGATACTCAAAAAACCAACTAATAACCTATATAGACACCCATGTAGCTACTCACCAACCCATGCAGCCACTTATACACAAAGTGAGAGACTGATACAGATATTTACATATTTAAACATTACTCACTAAGCCATGTATTCACTATGATACACTTAGTCAGTTACACAATCAATTTTTCAAAAACAAATCATCCATTTAGACACTTATATACCCATTTATTATTCCATCGACCTTGAGATATACATATATAAAACATATTTAATTTTCAGAAAAACACACATTCACTGGATGATGTCATGAGTGATGTCATCAGTGATGTCACTGACCAGGTCATGAGTGATGTAATATGTGACGTCATCAGCAGTGCATTGCGGGCGCGCGAGTTATAGTTAGCTGAACTAACTATAACGGGGGAATTTCAATGGTTTTGTACAAGTGAAAAGTCCAGCTAACTAGAACACCCCTGAAACCTATGGTTTTTTCAGTGAATTTCTGAGGTTTTTTAAATGCTAATTCCTAACTATAACGTGCCTGAAACCTATGTTTTTTTCTGTGAATATATATATATATATATATATATTACCTACTGGCGGTCGCCAGTAGGTAGTTATAGTTAGGACCCTGTTTCCATAGGAAATCCGCAACATTCTATTTGGAATAACTTTGGCGCCGGTCGACGAATCCTCGCGAAATTTTCAAAATAGGTGGGGCGCTACGCTCCGCTCCTACCCTGAAAGTCTCGGGGGGATTCGTCAAGCGGGGGTTGAGAAAAAAGGGGGGTCCCAAACGCGTTTTTCCCATGCATTTTTCCATAGGACCTTTAGACACAGCTACAGCCCGAACGGCCGAACAGAGTTACTTGAAATTTGGCAGAGAGGTAGTCTACAGGTCAAGGAAGTGCCTTTTGTAGGTCTGGGGTAAATCTGTTCAGTAGATCCTGAGAAATAGCATTTAAATCAATATATATATCTGAGCCAGCTTACGGTGCGCTTACCGTGCGCTTACGGTAAGCTTACGGTACGCGTACGGTGCCGTGCGCGAGCGTGATTCTGATTGGCTGTTAGATCTTAGTAAACATTCGAATCGGTCGAAACCAGGAAGCGGCGGCCGCCATTTTCTCTCTCGCACTCTGAGGGGGGGAGGAAAAACAAAGGCAAAAAACATGTAAAGGGGCTGTTTATACAGCTCCTAACCACCTAGCCTTGATTAAGGTGTCCCAAAAGAACCCCCAATGTTAAAAATTCAATTTATTTTTTTTCGAAAAAACGCCGATTACGCTTACCGTACGCGTACGGTAAAAATTATGTTTAAAAAAAAAAAAACTATCCACACTTTCCCCACCCCGTGTGCAAAAGGTGCCCGAAGGTCACCTTATGTGCATGGCAAACGATTCATATGGAACATTTAAAATATTACCTTTCACAACGAAGCGCATAATATGTCCTCCATGTGCGGACGGTGCGCGAAGCGCATCGTGCGTACATGGCCCATGAAGCGTAACGTGGGCACGCGGTGCGCGTAGCGCACCGCGTGCCCACCGTGCGTGCACGGCACTAACTGCGTAAAGTGGGCACGCGGTGCGCGAAGCGCACTGCGTGCCCACTGTGCGCGCACGGTGCGCGAAGCGCACCGTGCGCGCACGGAACGAACTGCGTTAAGTGGGCGCGCACGCCACGAACGGCGTAAAGTAACTTAGCATTTAAAAAAACGTACAAATTCACTGAAAAAACCATAGGTTTCACACACACGTTATAGTTAGGAATTAGCATTTAAAAATCCTTGCAAATTCAGTGAAAAAACCATAGGTTTCACACATGCTATAGTTAGCTGGAGATTTTACTCATAAAAAACCAATGAAATTCCCCCGTTATAGTTAGTGCAGGCAACTATAACTCACGCGACCGCAATCCTCTGCTGATGACATAAGTGTCTTTATGAAAAAAAAATATTTGTAATATAAGTATAGCTAAAATTTAATGGAAGAAGACATGGGCAAATAAGTGTCTAAATACAGTATTAGCATCAGCAGAGGATTGCGGTCGCGTGAGTTATAGTTGCCTGCACTAACTATAACGGGGGAATTTCATTGGTTTTTTATGAGTTAAATCTCCAGCTAACTATAGCATGTGTGAAACCTATGGTTTTTTCACTGAATTTGCAAGGTTTTTTAAATGCTAATTCCTAACTATAACGTGTGTGAAACCTATGGTTTTTTCAGTGAATATATATATATATATATATATATATATATATATATATATATATATATATATATATATATTTTCACTGAAAAAAACCAAAGGTTACAGGGGCGTTCTAGTTAGGCTCCGGTTTCACTCGTACAAAACCAGTGAAATTCAGAAGTTATAGTTAGCTGGGCTAACTATAAGTGAGTGTATGAGTTATAGTCTGTATGGGTTAGCGAGTGTGTGTGTGAGGAGCTGTATGGGTCAAAGAGTATATTTGGCTGTGCAGGTAAGTGAATGTGTCAGTCGTATAAGGGTGAGTAACCGGGAATGTGAAAGGCAGGGTATGTAAGTGATTGTATGCATGAGTGAATGTGAGAGTTACTGTATGGGTGAGTGTGTGTTTATGTCAGTGACTGTATAGGTGAGTGAAGATGTGTGAGTATCTGTATGAGTAAGTGAGTGGGTGTGTGGGTATCTGTATGGGTGTGTAAGTGGTTGTGTGATTGACTGTATGGGTGAGTGACTAGGTGCATGAGTAGCTCTATGGGTGACTGACTCAGTGTGTGACTGGCTGTATGAGTGGATATGGCAGTGGCTGTATTAGCGACTGGGTGGCTGTTTGGTGGCTGTATGGGTGAGTGAGTGGATGTGTGTGTAGATCTATGAATCAGTGAGTGGGTGTGTAAGTACTGGTATGGGTCTGTGCATGGGTTTGTGAATTGTTGTGTGGGAGTGGGTGTATAAATGGTTGGGTGTATGAAAGGTACTATGGGGATGTGAGTGAGTGTGTCAGTGATTCTGTTGATGATGTCATCAGAGATGTCATTTGAGATCGCATCTGCAATGTCACTGTCCATTTCATGAGTGATGTAATATGTGAGGTCTTAAGTTGGGCATTGCAGGGGGCGAGAGTTATAGTTAGCTCAGCTAAGCTAACTATAAATTCTGATTTTCACTGGTTTTCTATGAGTGAAACCCCTGGGGCCTGGTCTGTTGAGTGGGTGCCTTGGTCCCGCCTAACCTTATTTTCATAGACAAGGGAACCCAAGGATAAATCAGGGACCATGGGTACAGTTATTTATAGAGGAACAGGTGGCCCCTTTCAACAGAATACTATACAAGAAAAAACATAGAAGTCAGAATAGTTTCTATGACAACAAAAAACAATTGAAGTAATAACACAATGTAATTAATGTTAAAAAAGGGTAAAAGAAAACAAAAGCAAATAAAGTGAGAAACATACGAGACACCAAATAAATTGGTTAACATAACTCATACATTTGCAGTCACTGCATAAATAATAAACAATTAGTGTCACGTCTATTAAGGTACCAATACAATCGTTATTAAAATAAAGAAGACATTGCAATCGTCATGGTACTACATGTCGACGACGTTTCAATCCCCTTTCAAAATCTAGGGATCATCATCAGGACTGAGTAATATATGCCTAAGACAAGAAATGCCTGCACATAAAAAGAAATTGGAGAAGGAGGGGGGAAAAAAAGGGGAGAAGGGGTTAAATAGTGATAGTAACTGAAAAAAGGATCGACTGCCTCACATACCATGCCATGCACGTGTGTGGTTGGATGTTTATACATCCAAATAGGACTAGAGTGAAAGGAGCTGCTCAGTTGTATGTGGGGCATGCATATACAATGTGTGGGGGAGAGTGAGGTGATAGGAGTATAGGATTTGCAATGATGGGCAAGGGCTCACCTGTGGAGGAGAGCCCACAATACGAAATGTGACAGTAATAGAGCCCGATATGATTGCCGATAGAAGGGAGTGCTGGTCCTGGTGTGTAGTAAATAACAAAGCTGCGGGGAAATTATAGCAGGAGTAAGGTAATGGCAATTGGGAGGTTGTGGTTCACATGAGTAAGGAAGAAGTATCCTTACCGAGTAGCAAATTGTACCAATTCAGGGTTTGAGGAAACCAGGACTGAGTGTTACTATTAAGCACCAGAGTCGATGAAGAGGAAACCATCACTGGCTTGATTGCATAAAGCGGCTGCTACCGAAAAGAGATCAGGGCAATGGTGGCAGTAGACAAGCTCCAGGTCGCAATGTTACTAATAAACAAAGGGAGTGTGATTAGGCGGAACCCATAAAAAACTGACAAGTTAGTAGTGACCGCATGGAGTGGCTGCTTACCGAAAAAGTTGCACGAAGGCAGGAATGCGGGCTGCATCTATACCGCCTGAGCGTGAAGAGAGAGTGGCAGTAATATGTGACTCTCTGCTAAAGCGCGCACCAGAGCGGCGGCGCCTTGAGTCAAATTAGGTTTCGTAAAGCTGACTACAACGAATGGCTACAACCCGGAAATAGGCCTCATGGCGCGTGTGCATTAAAAACAGAAGCCTGGCAAGAGATTGAGCAGAGAGATGGCAGCCATCTTAGAGAAGGGAATTTAAAAATGGAGCGATAGGATAGTGAAGAAGAGAGAAAGAGGAAGGGCCCATTGTAGACTCAAATGTATACTGAAAGCAATATTCGGTTTAGTGAGGAAACATATGTACAACAAAAAGACATTGCTCAACCATAATCGCTTAGAGAACATATTAGGCGATTAAAATATTGGTTCTTGATTAGTGAGGACATTACCCTAAATGAAGTACAGAATAATAAAAATGAAAAAAAAAGGGGCTACCAGAACCAACACGGCCTGAAAATGTCCAAAGACTATTTGAAGTACGTTGCACAAGGAAATGGTATGCTCTCAGCGTCCTGCGTAAGTCGGCATTGTTGTTACACATAGAAAGCTGCTAACATGTACCTCGCTGTGTGTAAAGTCAAATTGTGCTCCGCTTTGAGCAATCAAGAGCAAAACGCTCTTGTTTGCTCAAAGCAGAGCACTGCTTGCTATGGCTTGGTGGGAGCTGTGGGAGAACATAAAGCACACAATACTGAAACAATGGAATATTTGTAAGTAGCACAATACACAGCGGGCTCCAGGGGGAGACCGAACCATATACTAAAAAAATGGTATAACAATCCTGACTGAACAATCCTGACTTGACTAGACACTGTGCCTAGAGCACGTAGAATCGCTGGGACCTCAAGGATCCACCCAAGGTAGTGACACGGGGAGCCCACGGAGGACGGGTGCAGTGTGGAAACACGACAGCGTGCCTCGTACAACTCTATGGGAAAGTCGCGGTTGCAAAGTTCTAGTTTAAGGACACTTCTACGAGGACTTCAAGCAAACCCTTTGGAACTTAAGAGGTTTTAGAGCCAACCCACCAGTGAGTACCTGTGTTAACTATCCCAGAGGAGCCGGGTGCATAGGGGTCAAGTTGTGTCGGAAACCTTTGTCATTTTCAATGGAGGGCGGCAAGGAAGTACTGCTGTCAGGAAAGCGGAGAGTGTCCAGTGGAATCCAATCATGGATTCCAGGTGAGAGGAAACTGAAAGCAGAGGGGACAGAGTCTGGGTCACTTCAGGTGACCAGGGGCTCGGTAGTCGAATGCCCACCGATGTCGGGTGCTTCAGGTGCGAAGAAGAGATGCTTGACTCTGCAGCCAGGGGGACCAGAAGACGTCAAGGACGACAAGGATCCGGAGGTGAGCTGTCCTACAAAGGATGTCGAGTGCTGAGGGGTCAGTGTCCAGCTGGAGCACCAACAAGCATTGGCAAATGTAACCCACGTGGGCAGAGAAAACAGGTTACAGTGTGGAACAGCAAGGTCCAGGGGACTCTCCAAGCAATGGGGAGTCAGGCACGTCTGGAGCAACCAGGGAAGCCCAAGAACAAACAAGGTGACCCTCGCCAGGACACACAGGCCAACGGACCAGGAGTCGCGAGGAGACCTCAAGCAAGCTTGCAAAGCACCAGCCCACGGAGCACTCAATGAGAGGAGGTCGGATATTTTTGGTGCAAATATTACTCGGGGTCATGACTACTCAGAGTCTAATGCACAAGCTCAGGAATCGCCAACAAGCATATGCATTTGCAAATGTACGCAGTGCACGGGGTTTAGGTTACACGGCCCCAACAAGGGATACTGGTCTCAGAATTACTGAGAGGTCAGATCAACCTCAGGGACCTTTGGAAACCCACCTCCTGTGTATCTGAAATCTTCTGAGTCCTCAGGAGCTTGGAAGAAGCAAACCGGTCAGATGCACTTAGGTGTCTGCTTCTGCAGGGGAGTAACTCCTTTACTCCAATGGAGATTCTTCAGTCGTCCAGCGTCATGCAGACAGTCGAAGTACTTTGTTTCTTCTTAGCAGAATCTTGTCCAAGTAAAATCCAAAGTCCTGTAGCCAGGTATCCCACTTTATACCCACGGGAAAGGGTTGGAAATATCCTAGGGGAGGGGCAGGACAGAGGGGCAGCTACACCCATGTCCTTTATCCAGTTTCGCACCAGAGCAGGAGCCAATGGCTCTCAGAATTGGTTTGAGCTGGAGTATGCACAGGGACACCAAATGTGCCCCCAGTGCAGACTTTCTGGCATTCACAGAGTGCACCCACCCATCCCCAATACACTAAACCCTGTATGGGAGGTGGTCACACAGGATGCCTATTGTCATGCCTTTTTCTGCTCGAGCTTGGCTCAGTAGCAGGACAACAGAATTGTGTCTGTGGCTGGCAGCATCCATTTTGAGCTGCCCGGGTCGACAAAGCTGGTAGCGGGTAGACCGTTGACCCACACATGTCCCCATTGGAAGGGTGGAATCATACCTCGCACACTAGTTACTGATGTGGAGGTATGATTCCAAGGTGTTTGACACCAAACACGACATGATTCTAAGTAGCCGTTTTAAAGTTAGCATTTACCACGAGGTTATAATGCACTTAGAACTATAAGTCTAGCTGCATCACAGACAACCCCGGAGAATGGTCTCCGAAGGCTGCAGAGTGGCTCTGCTCATGCAGGGGCACCCTCTCGCGTAAAACCCAGCACCTTGCCTTCAGGATTGATAAGGCCTGCCATAGGGGTGACTGATAGGTTTTTGAGTGTAGTGATTTAGAATGATTGGGAAAGTTTGGGGGTGCAGTGGGGACTGAGAATTTGGGGCATGTAATAAGGTTGCATTTGTAACGTTAATTCCCATAGGGAGCTTTAGCCACCTGTACACCCAAGCCGCACGGACTTACACCAAATTTGGCAGGGAGGTAGATGTTGGTTCAAGAAAGTGCCTTTTGCTTATTTGGTGTAAATCAGTTTAAAATTATAGTGATATCTCTGGCCATGGATATTTCGCAGAGGTTTCGCGATGAATCGAGAATGCATGCGCCAACAGGAATGCTCTGATTGGCTCAATGCAACCTGAGCAGAAAGTTGTGGTGCTATTTTTCTATCCGGAATGGTTCGCAGGGCTGAAAATCTGCGTGAAAGCCCACAGAAGGGGTCAGGGCAGAGATACTCTGACCTCATGGTTGAGAAATGTAGGTGTTAGTGACACAAGTTATGTGTCAAAATGTATTTTTTTAATCACGGATCATATTCATGACAAGGATGTGACTCCTAGCGCGATTCCCTGGGTGTACTGTCTAAGGGACGTCACTACTACCAACGTCGTCGTGAATATTGGTGGAAATATTTTTTTAAAAATATCCGTGACTCATTAATACGCATTGTTATAAAGATATTGATATTCTGATAAATGTTTTTATAGAGTTATTTATATAGTGAGTTATCTACTGTGATGGTTAGAATGAATTATATAGTTATAATTTTTTTTGTGGTGGTGGCTATTGAATTCCTTCTTCTGCTTTGTTTTCACAATATAACCGCGGGAATCATGATGAGCGATGGCCTCACCAGATACACAGAAAATAGGTTTTAGAGACGGTTGTTCTAGAAAACATACAATAGGTCTCGCCTTTTATTAAGTTAAAGCCATTTGCTTTGCTATATAATACCAATAGCAAAGCAAATGCTTTCACTTAATTAAAGGCTAGACCTATTGCATTTTCAATGCTTGTTTAAGGTTGTGGTAGAAATGTTAAAATAATACCTCGTCCCTCAACAATGTATTTTGTAATTACTTCCTATTACAAAATACATGCCCGTCCAATCCACTTTTTACTCTACTAATTGTTGGAAGCTTTTGTATTTTTAACAAATGTTATTTTCCGTACCCAAGGTTCGATATCGGGCGTTCCCTATTTTTCCTCTTTTACCAGTCTCACAAATGTGATTTCTGACACATGTTTTTTCAACGCTTTGGATTCTCATATGTCAGTTATTTCCTACAGCTGGGGGCCCGCCCTTTCCTACCACCGGCAGCCCCCAGTTCTGCCACTGCTGTTCCATTCTGACCACATGAGACATCATTCAAGCCCCGGTGCTCTTCTGAAGCTCTAAGTAGCATTGGCTGGATTGTTTCTACTGCACCCACTGCAGACACAGACATCGGCACCGGGCAGAGGCTGCCTGCTGCCCCAGGTCTGCCGAGGGGCCTACCTAGGAAGCAACGGGGGGACAGAACTGGGGAGTGCAGTGTTGCACTGCAAACAAGGTAACAGATGAAGCAGAGTAGCTGTCGCACACACGCACACATCCAGTAAAGACAAAAGAGCAGGAGTCCACGATCATGGTTGAAGCAAAGCCACGCCGGAGCAGCTGTAACTTATGCAGCTAATGAAGACGCACTGACAGCCCAGTGACTAGCCAGCCTCCTGCTCTCAGTGTACACTTCAGTGTACTGTAAGGGAGCTACCAGCCTAGGGGTACTGCTACTTCTACGGCGTGCTCCCTGCAATCCTCACAGGCTGAAGCCAGAGCTCTGTTTGAATGGTGGTGAACAGCAGGCGGAGTGAGTATATGGGGAGCTCAGTTATTTATTAATGGGTGTGTTGTAATGTTGGAACCCTGGCGGAGCTGTGCTGTCATTTAGTGCTGAGAAACACAGAGTACAGCCCGCCAGCCGCATGACACCAAACAAAGCTCAGAGATGTGCAAGTGAAGGCGTCCAAGAGAAAGCGCTGATGAGTAAACAGATGGGTAGTAGGCTGTGCTGTACACAGGAGAGCTACTCACAGGTAGCGGGAGAGCTACCAGTATCCCAAGAGTTAATCCTTGGAGAACCCAGGGCTATTTATTGTTTCTTCTGCAGATGAACTGTTAGATGTACATGAGTGTGTTGCAACACCTTCTAACTCCCCTCATTCCAATTCCACTGCCGGGGTGCTGGGCTGTCACTGAAAACAAACACAGGCACTTAGAGGTTGATTCACCAAGGGGGAAAATGCCAGCTATCTACTTACGCTAGTGTGCTGGAACTTTTTTTTTTTACTACATAAGGCCAGGAAGTACTATTTACTGCTGCCTGACCTCAAAATGTGATAGGAAGGAAAAGCTAAATCGATACGTGGTGCTGCATCAAAATCAGCCCATTAGGAGCCCTTCTATCTTGCCATTCCCAAACTTAGTATCCTTTTTGGGCTCTACTTATGTTAACTGTTTACCGGTTTCCAACATAGGCACCTGTTGGAGGTGGTCCGGCAGTCATGTTGAGAACAGGAAAACACTTAACCTCTTCTGTGCCCATGACGAGATAGTCTCGTCATGGAGCACGGTCGCGCTGTGCCCATGACGAGACTATCTCGTCATGAACCCCACCCACTAATGTAACGCCCGGCACAGGAGGGGGAAAGGGCGTGGCACAGAAGGGGTTAATGTACGAGAAGGGTGTGACGGCTACCAAGGTGAGGACAAGCAACTCCTGAGGTTCTGATGTACAACTAGTGATTACGCTCCATAGCTTCACTTCCCAGGAGTGGGTGGATGGGGCAATATATCCAGGGCCAGAAGGATGGTGAATCACAGATTAACATATTTACACCAAGGTAATCACACAAGTCACACAAACCCAAATGAAACTGCATGGAAAACGTGCCTCCTGTAGCACTCCTATGCATTCCCAACTGTGGCATAACAACCCAATCCTTTGAATGCACAACTAGCAGCAGTTTAACGCTCTCCTCTCTGCCTGTGGCAATGTCCTCTTCCCTTGACCACAGTTGCAAGAAACCCACTCCTCACTGTAACTCATCTCTGCACAGGCACACAGTGCAACCAGTACCTCACAGCCATCACTGCTGTGAGTGCCTCCCTAGTGCTGACTCCATCGACTTTGGTAAGCATTGCAGTTTTCACACTCGCATCCATCTCCCCTCCCAATGCATCTGAAAGAGGCGCTGTAGTATTACACCCCCCCATGCGATGTAACCTAATGCACACGCCTTATCTATATAATCTTCAACCCATCCCTGTTTGTGACACCCTGACAGCAGACACCCTGCACAACAGCCAGATGTCCATTGCTTTTTGCTTTTTGTCATGAGATTAACTCGTAAATTCACCACTGCACCTACATTTTATATTGGGCTGCAGGAGTTAATGTTTCCAGTAATTTCAGCAAAGTTAGCCTGCCCCTTCGGGAAGGGAGGCGGTTCGGATTTCACAAGCTCATCAAGGTAATTTATGATTGGACATGTGCAGACTTTCTGTGAAACCGATGACAAAGTTCAAACTCTGCACCGCAGAGAAAAGTACAAAATCTAATTGCGTGGGGAGGAGGGGCCAGAGCATCGACTCTTCCCGGTGAAAATAGAACAATAAATGTTCACGGCGTGATTATAAGGCAACCTTGTTTGCGTGTTTACACTCCCCGCATTTCAAGTAGAGCCCAGAAGCCACACGTACACATTTGTGCAAATTGCGTGAGTACATGGCGAGCCACTGAAAACTCATCCTATCGATCTGAACCCATAGAAAGCCGCACCTCTATCTGGTCTCTTCACCCAATATCCCTGATGAAAGTTGCTGGCTGAGGAGTCGGACACTGAACACCAGCCATTACAAGCGCCCCGTTCCCTTACTCTCTACAGTGAGCTGGAGGGGGAGGGGCAGACTTCATGCCACATGATTGTCAGCATATGGGCCAATTGAGGCGGGGTACAAGCGTTTTCTGTTTTCACATGTGCAGAGACCGCGGCTGGACGCGCTAAGGTGACATGCACCCCCGATGCATGCTTTTCAGCCACAACGGCCCCGAACAAGCCGCTAGATGGCAACGAATGTCGATCATTACAAATGCCGGTGTGGTGGCAGTTCATGCGAATGTGCCAAAGGGTCCGGGCATGCCGCGCCGTCCACAGCAGCCCCCCACAATCAGAGTGAAGCACCCAAGTCAGAGCCGTACCTTGTGCATCCTGTAAGAGGGAGGGATGAATCACACCCCCTCCTGCCATCATCTTGCAGGCACACAGCAAGGGGGCAGGGGTTGTGTGTGTTCTATAAACACACAGACCCGCATCTACTGTCGGAAAGGATCCCTAGGTGCTCATGTATGGGGTTCCTTTCCACGCCAGTCTGAATGCAGCTCACCGTGTGCTCTCCAGAGCGCGAGTATGAACAGCAGCCGCGTGTTTACTTTCGCATTGCTCTTTCACTTAAAGTGAAAGAGCGGTTCGAAAGTAAACACGCGGCTGCCTTTGACAAAGCTGAGAGGGAAAAAAGAAGTGTTGTAGGGAGTAATTGAAGGAGAGAGTGTCACGCTGCCGGTATAAGATCAAATCCCGGTGGGCGTGGCCAAAAGGAGACAAGGCGGCAACAAGGAGGGACTAAGAAGCCTCCTTTACAATCAGAAGCCAGCGTTTTGCATGGAAGATCATGCTGGCCAATTAAAAATATGGGCGGGCTTCAACTCCGCCTCCGAGAGTTTTGGAATCTGTATTGATTCCAAGAAGTTCTCGAATGCCGAGAGCAGCGCATGCGCTGCTTTCGACAGCCGAGACCATAAAATATGACTTTGAAGTTTACAGTAATAAACCTCTAGTGTGTATAACACTGGAATGTGTGTGCATATATGTGTTTTCACTTTCTGGGAAGGTGCAATCGTCGCGGTTAACAACATCATCGCAACGTCTCAAATAACCGCGAAAAATGGAAAATAGGTCTGAAAGATGGTTTTTAAAGAAACTTAGTACAAAAAATGAGTTTAAACATGCTTTGAAATAAGTATCTATATAGTAATGTGTGGGGGCAATGTTCAAAATGGATTTTTTTTACATATTTTTTTTTATTTCAAATTATCTTTATTGGAATTTTATATAAGAACAGAACAAAAGCTGGTAACATGATCGAGAGCACAATGTACATGAGATGGAGTTTAGACTGATCAATAAGCAAATGCCATCAATAGACGTACATGTTAACAGTGAAGTAATCACTTAATCACCAGCTCAAGAAAGGAAGGAAGGAAAGAGGGAGTAAAGGAGAAAAAGAGGAAAGGAAGGCCGGAAGGAGAAGAGAAGAGAGAGAAGAGATTGTCTAGCACCTCGAGCCCCATACTTAGTATAGCATAGTATAACAAATATCCGGCCAGGGCAATTTCCGTAAATGAGAAGCCCACATAGGAATTATTTTTTAATGTGTTAGTGGCCATTGGATGTCTGCTTTTCCGTTTCTGCGGCGTGTCCGCGAGGATCGCAACATCGTCGCGAAGATGCCCAAAAACTAAAGACAAAAAAAAAACCTTTAGAAAAAGACTTCACAATTTCTGGGGTATGAGGGTAGCATTGACAAAAGCAGTTGCATTGGTTGTGTGTATATGGCTGCTACAAATAAGACCGGATGCAGAGAGGTATATATTTTGGGAAAGATGACTTTAAGGTGTACATCTATTAACCCCTTCAGTGCCCGCCCCTTTCCCCGCCCAGTGCCGGCCGTTGCATTAGCGGGCGGGGTCTATGACGAGCTGGACTCGTCATGGGCACAGCGCCACCGCGGCCCATGACGAGTCCAGCTCGTCATGGGCACTGAAGGGGTTAAGAGATCGCATATATATTTACATGGTGGTCTATGTTCAGAAAGGCTTATGAAAATGTAATGTATATGGTGAGGGTAGTGCTTTTCCTTAAACATAGTTTGTTTAAAATTGAGAAGGATTAATAGTGCAGAATGCCTCAAGAGTACTTGTGCTAGCTTCATTTCAAGTGTAACTTTTGTTTGTGATATGCTGAATATATGTTTCAGAAGCAGAAGAAGTATTTGAGAAATGGTGTAGGCATGCCATTCCCAAAAGGTTTTGTGCTTTGAAAATTTTCAAAATGTCGTTTTCCGTTTTAGAAACGTACAGATGCATGTGTACGCTCAGTAACAAAGCAACATATGTTTCTTGAGGACCATAAATGCAATTTTATATCAAGTGCGATACCTATATTTCACTCACAAATAGCTCAGAAGAGAAGCATGTATACAGTAAAACAGGTAGTTTGATACTGACAGAAGGAGATAACCAATGATTCAGAGATATAGTGACAACTGTTATGTACCTAACAGGAATGAAGGTACTTTCTCAGGCTCTCGTGGAATCACCCAGCCACTACTCAGGCAGTCATCAAATCAGTGATTTACTTTCCATGGAGTTATTGAAGTATGCAGACACTACGTATTCATTCATCTAATCACCTAGGTACTATCTGTTGACATGCAATTAACAAAGCTGTAACTATGCAATCATTAGAACATTTGTGCAGAACCTATGCAGCCATCTAGACACCCACTTGCACCCCATGCAGTCATTGAAATACTGAGGCATACGCGTGCACAGATGAAACACTCCGACTTTACTCATGCACTCATGTAATTACATATAGAGTACCGTTGTAGTAAACCCATCACCCATCCAGTACATATGCAGTCATTCAATTACTGAGCCAATAGTCTTGCACTAATACAATCACCCCTGCAGTATACTTACTTTCATCCACTCTCTCAAGCTTTAACAATGGAATCATGCAGTCACTCAGACACTAGTTATGCACTCATCTAATTAGAAAGGCACTATTGATGCACTTTTTAAATTCTCCGGGCTCTAACAATGTAGTTATGTAAGCATCCAGTCACTACCTGTTCAGTCAAACAAAAAGACATGGGCTGCATACAATCGCTGAAACACTTTTCATCCACTCATCCAACAGGCTAGGTGCTATGCATGGGCTTAAAAAATCTTTAAATCACTATCCATGCACTGCATAAAACACCTATATACTGTGTATGCACTCTTGCAATCATGAAGGCACTAGAGTTGCACTTATTTAACTATCCTACCAGTATCTAGGCATGTATTAAATTATTGAAGCATTAGTCATGCACTTGTCAAGTCATTCAGGCTCAACTCGCACTCATCGGAACACCCAGATATTAGTGGTATACTCATGCAAACACACAGGCAGTAAGTATGCAGATATGGAATGACCCATGGAGTTATGACATAGTCAGGGAATCACCTAGGCACTACCTATGCACTCATTCAATATTCCAGGGAGTATTGATGTATTTAACCACAAACCCATGTATTTACAAGTTTTACTGAGGCAAATGTAGTCTAGGGGTGATAGGTTCCATACAAAGGTACTCTCCACGTAATTACATGAGTGCATGAGTAAAACCTGAGTGTTTCATTAGTGCATGAGTGTGCCTCAGTATTTCAATGACTGCATGGTTGTAAGTGGGTGTTTATATGGCTGCATAGGTTCTGCGCATATGTTATAATGATTGCATAGTTACAGCCTTGTAGATTTAGTGTTAAACTAAAAAAAGTGTAGAAAAAGGAGAGACGCAGTGAAACAGAATGAACGAGTTGAGAAGGTAGTTGATAAGGCCTTTGCTTTGAGGAGGAAGCTTTTCATTGTGATTCTAAATAGACTGAAGTCTCTTGACAAAATTGCGTTTTCCATAAGGAGACAAAACCAGAAGAAAAGATTAGTTAATAGAAGCAACTGTTGTAGAGTTTTTAGTTGTCAATGAATATAAATTTCTTGTACAGAGACTGTATTTAATAAAGAAAGTTATCTCCAGGATAACAAATTTGTTCATGCTATTGACCAAACAATCCAAACCCTGGTTTAATGAATCCCTAAATGAGGAATATTGCAAACTTCAGCTTTCAGAGAGAATATGGAGAAACACTCCCTCCACTACAATCCTCAAGTAGTTCAGGAGGATGAGAAGCAGATACAACAACCACATTCGCAGTGCGAAATCAGATCACTTAAGGACCCAGCTGGCAAGCGCTAAAAATAGACCCAAGAAACTGTTTGAAATCATCCAACAACAAGCCACCGATACCATAAACTACATTTTGGCACTCATGACCTCGTACCCCAGTGAGGAAGATTTCTCAGCTCACTTCTCGGAGAAGGCAAGGAAAATGGAACTTGAACTGCAATGTGCTACAACTAATCAATGGTCCTAGAGTTCTCCAGCAGTGGGTGTACCTAAGGCAGAGATAGCTTTTTTCACACCCCTTTGTAGGCTCTCCTAAAAACAACGTTTCTTGCAACTCTTTCCTGCTCCCGGATGATGCTGAGCTGGCACTCTCCCTGGCGTCTCTCAAACCCTCTAACCACTTCAAAGATCCACGTACCACTAAACTTCTCAAAGATTTCAATTCAGCCATTCTCCCACTTTGGGCCCGGATCATTCAAGAATCTCTTGTTCAAGGGAGGATCATTCAAGAATCTCTTGTAAAAGGGAGGATTCCTGACTGCCTCAAGATGGGGCAAGTCACTCCCATTCCTAAGAAGCCTAATGTTGACCTAGCGGATCCTACTAATTTCCGTTTGATCACTAGCATCATGACTTTAGCAAAATTACTCAAGAAATGCATCCACACACAGTTCTGCAATCACATCGAGAAATTTCAGCTCCTTGAACCTTACCAGTCTGGTTTTAGAGCAGGACACAGTACTGAAACCGCACTAACCCACATAGTTGATGATACCTTGAGATCCCTTGATCAAAATGTCCCTTGTCTTCTGATCTTTCTTGACTTGTCCTCAGCATTTGACACTAATAAACATGAAAACCTGATTGCTATTCTTCAACACAGGATCGGGCTATCGGGCCCTGTCTTAAATTGGTTTGCTTCTTTCTTGCATAACCGTGCCCAAAGAATCAAAGTTAACCAATCACTTTTTGCCAGTACTCTTCAACCTTTTTATGGAACCTATTTCCAATATTCTGAACGACTCCAACATTCAATACCATATGTATGCTGATGACACACAACTTTATTTGAAGATCTCCTCTCCTGATGACATAAAAACTCTACATGATGCGCTTTGGAAAACACAACAGTGGCTAACACAATCATCTGTTGTTAAACTCCCTTAAAACAGAATTCCTTCAGATTTCCCTCTGCAACGACTCAGCTCCTACCCACGACTGGATCAAACAACTCTCTGCACTGAACTGCACCCCTCATGTTGACGACTCTGCTAGATCTTTAGGCATCACCCTGGAAAAATACCTAAGGAAAGTCAAGCCATTCTTGCCTCCCGAGGACATCCAGACAGCTGTCCAATCCATAATTATGTCAAGCTTGGAATATGGTTTGGTGACCCTTCCTAAAGCTAGTCTGGCTCTGTTGAGAGCCACTCTTAACACATCGGCCAGACTCATCACGGGCTCCAGAAAACATGATCATATAACACCAGGCTTAATTCAGCTTAACTGGCTAGCAATTGAAGCAAGGATTCACTTCAAGATTGCTTGCCTGACCCACAAAGCTATTCACTACAACACCCCCGCCTACCTAGCAAAACAACTTTAGCTACCTGGCTTCAGTCAGAACTTAAGAAGCTCTAATACTCTACTTTTGAAACCACCGAAATTCAAAAAGAAAAGAACTGTGCCTTCTCTGGTCTTGCTCCTAGAATTTGGAATACTCTTCCTCCCGAGATCAGATCCAACCCATTGACTACCTCTTTCAAAAAACATGTCAACTGGCTAATACTGAACGACCATCTACAGCAATAGCCCTGATGCCATCTTTAATTCACTTCCATGGCCAGCTTGACAATCTTTTTAGTGATCGCTCTAAATTTGTTATGTTTCTCTTCACATGTCCTTTTTGATGTATTACCTGCTATAACTTTTTAGATACTTCTTGTGTGCTATTTTGTACTGCACCCTTGTTTTAAAACTCTTGCCATGGACCCTCCTTTGTACAGCGCTCCGATACCCTTTGTTGGGTCATGTTTGCGCTCTATAAAACGTTTCAAATAAATAAATTGGTTAAAGAGGAGAATGTTATGAAATGAAGAATGGTAGTCCCATAGCAAAAGAGGTGATGGTATCTAGAAATGTAGAAGTTATTGCAAAAAAGGTACAAGGAAAGTGTAGTCAGGGTATTGTATACAAATGGAATTGTAGTATTGTTTCTAGCATTAGATAGCAATCCATTGATATATTAAGAAAATTACTATGTATCTTTCCAATGCGAATTTTAAAACACAAAATAAGTTACACCACTCAACAATGCGAACTTTAGATAGAAGGCTGTATTATGTGAAAGGAGCTTTATGTTTAGGAAAAATAAGTAGAGCACTTTTGCATGGTAGTGTGGCACACGTAGAAAAGGTTTGTCGTGATGTGCAGTTTCGTATCTGTGGTCCTGAGCAGGATTCTAGGGAAAATGAGGAGCTGTTGAAAGGAGGAGTTGCAGAACAAGACACATATATTACAGGTGATCTTTTTTTTAAAACTATTTCAAAATTTAACACAGTGTTCTGTAAAAAATAGAGTATGTTTGTATATGTTGTTGATGTATTTACTAGAAGATTTAAACACAGACTGTTGACATATTTAAAAAGTGAAAAAGTAAATTATGATAACTGGCAAAAGTTTCCGGTGTATTTATTTGTAGAGAGATGGTTTGACTTGTCTATACGGCAAGTTATATGTAAATAGTGTTACAAAAATTTGGAAGATAATAAAATGAACAACACATAGATATTAGATACCCATTCTGTAAGACAGTGTTACACAGGGCCCCCCTTGAGCAAAATGTTTTAGAGTCCAGCCCCCCCTCAAACCTTTGAAAGGGTAGATTGAGAAAAGGGCAAGGACGCTACTAAACAGGGGTGACTTTATAGTTTGTGAAACCTTTCAAACACAGGTAAAAAGGGTTGGGGGCAAGCATCTATGCTTGTTCAGACACATGCCTTTGCAAGTAACTCGGCAGTAGATTGTTTGCTACTGGGATGGTGGTTTTCTTATGTTAAAGCACTTGGCGCATGTGTGCTGCAAGTGTAGCATCCTGGCATCAAAGTTTATCAGAAAACAACATTAAAAGAAGTATTTGTAAATAGTAGTATGGCATTAAAATGGAAAGATTCATGTTGAAAGCCTTTTCAAATCTAAAAGAATCTTCATTTAGTTAAATAAAAAAGGACTTTGTATTGCCTGCACCTTGTTTGGTAGTGGCACATAAAGCAACAAGTCGTTGGAGGGTTGAAGCTCATGACTATACTCACTTACGAATTCACAGACCAAGAAGAGGAAGTGGGAGACGAGAAGAGTTCACTGAAAACTGATTTGGTGCACAATGCATAGCGCCTTCCAATGACTGATCCTTGGCAACAGAAGCCAAAGAAGGTATCGAAGTATCACTGACAACTGGGCTGCAGCATTCTGGATGTGCGGCCTCAGAGGAGATACTGGCAGGCCTAAATAAAGGTTACATCTGGCCTCAGGACATGTTATCACTTTGCAATGATGATAGACATGTTGTGGTACGAGGTTATGCCGCTCACAAGGATTATCCCTGTAGTAGTGTCACTGCCATGAATTTCCCCCATAAAGCGTACTTTGGAAAGTAAGCCAAATGTTTGAAAACACACCTTCTGCAGACAAACATATACTTAAGTGATAGCTACTCAGTACTTGTTGTACCTGCCCTACCCATACTGCAGCAGTATAGGGGCTGCAGGAGAGCCATACAAAAACTACAAATGAAAAGAATTTAAATTATCAAGTTTGCACAAAACAAGGTCATACCCAGCTGAAGTAAAATTCCAGAAAGAGGTGTTCTAGAGTATTAAAATGGTAAAAACAAAATGTAACACCTCTGCAACCCGCGGAGCTTGTAAATAACTGGGAATCGATGAATGCAAACAAACTATTTTTTGTATATGTAATTAATAATTTGGACCAATTCCCATTTAAACGAAAGTCATAATTCTAAAATCAAGATGAAATATAATGACCTCAGTTTTGATGGGATAAAGGTTTGACCAGTTATTATTTGTGATTTTATTTAGAGTAGAATTGACTATTAGCATTACATGGCCCTGCCATGAGCGTACAAAGGAAAAGGCATATAACATGCACATTGACCCAATGTGAATAGCAGACACATTCATCGAGGTCTGACTTCAACATTAAACAGTGCTTGAAATGGAAATATACAAGTGCAGGTACCCTATACCAGATTATGTACTTGCTTTTGAGTAGTGTCGATACTGTCCAATTAAAAGTATTGCACATCTGCTGAGAAGTGCTGGTACTCTTCCTCTCAAAATAAAGAAGTGTAGGCACTAATTCTGGCCTATTTAAAAACACTTAGCTGCCAAGATTGCCCGGTCCATGCGTGATGCAGTGCGCCAGTCCAATTTTTTCAACTGAATTCTGGGAATTGTTGTCCCGTTTTATAATGAACTAAACAAGACTACAAGTTCCAGAATTCAAAGAAAACACCTGGAATGGAGCAACACATCAAGCATGGGCCTGGGAATCTTGGCAGGGCTACTGACTTTAAACATGTATGCATGCTTCCCCTTTCACTACAACCAATACTGAAACAAAAGAAAAGTATGCATTGGCAGCTAGAAAATAACAAACACCAAGGAAGCAGTGCATCAAAACAAAGGTGAGTAAAAATAAGTTTTATTGAATAAACTATCAGCACTTGATAGCAAAGGTCTGCAGCATGGCACAAAAGTAGTGTATTCTAATTAACTGTAGGGGTGGCAAACATTGTGATACAATGGGATGCCAAAATGAATTATGTGGTTATTAACAAGCAGACTAGAGTCAACAAATTGCTTTAAAGAAAAAAAGAATTGCAAAATGCTTTCTTACACACAGTCC
The DNA here is from genome assembly GCF_964204655.1 of Triturus cristatus. Taxonomy (NCBI): domain Eukaryota; kingdom Metazoa; phylum Chordata; class Amphibia; order Caudata; family Salamandridae; genus Triturus; species Triturus cristatus. Next base: position 1,281,670,817 of record NC_140590.1, read on the forward strand.
AGTCTCCCTGCCCACCATCGCTTCCTTACCGAGCTTCCTGCAATAGGCTTAACCATTGAAAAGGAGCATTTGGAGCAGAGGCCCAAATACCTTTAAAAATAAGGCCACAAAAATATAAAACTACGGGAATAGGTTACTTAATATTTCAGAAAAAACTGCGAGTGAACTTTGGGGCCTGCGATTGCTGGGGGTGTGTGGAGCTGTGGTCCCCTTCAGAAGACCCCACGCCCACCCAGGGGGGCGCTTCCCACAATGTGAAGATCAATGCTGTAAGATAATAAAATGCCTGCTAATGTGAAAAAAAAGTATGAAGGGCAAAAATAAACATTTATTTTTCTTTCCAGCATTGCGGAGGGCCGTTATGGATTGCTCTCAAGCACCAACTACAACTCCACAATCCATGCAGTATGATGCCAACGGGGAAAACTGCGGAGCCAAATCCTGAAGTTGAGATTGGGCTTTTGAATGGACTCTCTGCTTCGGTGTTGTTGTGCTGCTATTGAAGTAGAGGGTCTTTCAGCTTTGCATTGCCTTCTTGCTGCTCACTATGAACTCCTCTTATGAAATGTGCAAAAAATATGAAAGGGGAAAATAAATATCATGTATGATTTTTGGCAGCATTGTGAATAGCTGTAACACACTGCTCACCAGCTGTTATAACAACACTAAAGTCCAAGCAATACGTGGCCATTCTTGAAAACTGTGGAACCATATCTATTGTAGTAGTCTGTATCTCTAAAGGGACTTTCTGGGCGGGAATTGATGTAGATGGTCCTCCAGCTTCCCTCTTGTAGACCGCCAGTTGGAGACGTTATCTATGATAGGTTTAAAGATAATATGAGCTGGACGTCGTCCCACAAGAATATGTTTTGTTCGTCCCTCTAGAAAGGTCCTGTCACACATTGTGCATTGCACTAGTTTTGCAGCAGTTTTTGATACCCCATGACTTTGGGTAACAATGGCTAGTTTGATGTTTGTTTGAAAGTTATGTTGTGTTCGTGAATTCAGATGTTGAAAGTTATTTTTTGAAACTGTTTTTTTTTTTTTTTACAAATATGTTGTTAAAATAAAGTTAAACCAATATGTTACTAAACAGCTAGACTGAAACTTTGTGTAAAATATGTCTATATATCTGTTTTACACTTTATTTGTATTCGTGAATGCGGATGTCAATTCAATTTAAAATTACTTTATTCGATTAATACAGTATTAATCATAAAAGTTATACAGACATCACAACCTCACGTTGTTATGCATTTATGCACCAAACACGGACTGCCCTGACTTTTTCCATGAGCTGCATGTGCAGATTGCTCGCCTCGACGTAAACTCTCTGAAAATCGGCGGGGATTTGAATTTGATATTAGACCCCACCTTGGACTGCTGATCTGTCTCAACTGCCACTAAACAGCGTGCGCGTAGGGCGCTCCGCGATCTCTGCGACTCCCTGACTTTAATTGACATATGGCGGCACCAAAAACCCACTCGCCGCTGCTTATACACATTATGCGGCCCAATACAACAAGTGGACTAGGATTGACTACTGGCTACTCGCACCAGGTGCATGCCAGTGGTACAAATCTATCATCACACTCCCTAGGACCTATTCCGATCATTCCCCCATGCTGCTTCAGCTCCGAGTTCCTAGACCTGAGGGCTACGAGTGCCAATGGCGTGGCCATGCTGGGCCCTGCAGGATGACTTATTCCTCACTGAGGTGGGGGAGGCGATAGAGGACTATTTCACCATTAATACCGGCTCAGTGGACACATGGGCGGCGCTGTGGAAGGCCTTTAAGGCCTACATTAGGGGGGGTTTGTATTGCGAAACATGCTGGAGTGTTGAGAGACTTGCGGTCTACACTGTCCCGTCTTGAGCAGCAGCTGGCAGAGCTGGACAGGGAATGCTTGACCCACCCTAGCCCAGAAAACACGAAACAACGGATCTCATTATTAACTGAATTCAGGGACGCAGCGGAACGAGAATCCCATTTTTGGAGTAAATACGCAACTGCCCGCAGGTACGGAGAGGGAGAGCGCCCCAGCCGCACGCTGGCACACATGCTGAGACGATCGTACAATAAAGCCTATATTACTGAACTGAAGGCTTCCTCGGGTCAGCTCCTCAATACCACTACCGAGATCCGGGATGAATTTTTGGACTAGCTATACTGATCTGTATTCCTCCAGGGCTGCACAAGATCCCACTGCCCAAGAGGACTGTCTGTCTGAGGTAGCCCTGGTGTATTTGGGGAAATATATGCAGAATTTCCTGGCAGAGCCCTTCTCGAAGGGGGAGGTCATTGGTGCAATAGAGGCCTTGAATGTCTCCACTGAGCTTGGCCTGGATGGCTTCACGGGCATTTTTTATAAGACATATAAAGATATACTGGCTCCTAAGTTGATAGAAGTCTACGCCGAATCACCTGAGCGAAACATGCTGCCCCCTATGCTCAGAGAAGCAGTAGTTATACTTCTCCCTAAGCCAGGCAAAGATCCCCTTTATTGTGTCTCGTATCGGCCGCTATCCCTATTGAATTTGGACAACAAAATCCTCGCAAAAATTATCGCGATCCGCCTCGCACTCCTGATGGACAAGATCATTGCCCCGGCGCAATCCAGATTTGTTTCCCAAAGATACACTTCACTCAATCTTCGCACCCTGTTTGCGGTCCTCCATAGAATAATCCCAGAGGTCCCCGCGGCGGCCATTCTCTTGGACACGGAGAAGGCTTTCAACTCCTTAGAGTGGCCCTTCTTTGTGTCCGTCATGCTACGTATGGGTATGCCCAAGGGATTTGTGGCCAATACGGCGATGCTCTACAGCGGCCCCACTGCGAGATTGCAATTGAACGGTTCCCCGTCACGCCCCTTTCCGCTATCGCGAGGTACCAGACAGGGCTGCCCCCCGTCACTGCTTTTATTTGTACTTGCAATGGACCCATTAGTTCGCCATTTTCAAGAGAAGCATCTGCATAGGGATCTGCAGTTTAATACTTGACCATTATTAGTTTCTCTATATGCGGACGATGTCATTCTTTATGTGCGACAACCTCTGCATAACCTAGACCCCTTGATACGGGAAATTATACGTTTTGGACAATTCTCGGGGTTGGGTATAAATTGGGGCAAATCAGTAATATTTCCCCTAACGTCCAGCAAGGTACAGTGGGATTGTGAATTCCCGCTGAATTGGCGCACAGATTCTACCAAATATTTAGGCGTGCACATCCACCTAGATACTGCTCAAATGCTCAGGCTTAATTAAGGTCAGGCGGTCCATAACTTGGAGACACAGGTGGAGAGGTGGCTGCGTCTTCCCCTCTCCCTTGCGGAACGGGTCGCCCTGATCAAAATGATCGTGCTGCCAACATTTTTATACCTCTTTAACAACATTCCAATTCCTTTACCGAATAGCTTCTTTTTAACATTGCACTCGCATTTGATTAGACTGACATGGGGTGTAGGCGTCCAAGGGTGAGGTGGTAGATATTAACATTACCCTACGACACTGTGGTTTCAGTGTCCCAGATCTTAAGCTTTATTATTTGGTCACCCACTGCAGCTATGAATATGCTTGGTATCATCCTGATGCCAGAATTCCTTATCTACGACCCGAGGCGGACTTAGTGCTCCCGGATGCCTTACACACTGTGTTGCCCAGGGGCCTGGCCAGCGACCCCAAGCACATCCAGACAGTTTCCACCACTAGCTGTGCCTGGCACAAGCTGCGACGCACTGCTGGCGCCCCTTACCTCTATTCTTCGGCACTGCCTATCCCTAATAATCGCTGGATACCAATAATGGGGCACAAATTGGTACAACACACATTAGCCAAGTTTAAAATGACTACATTTGGAGACCTGTTCCCTGGGAGGCATGTCTTCCAGGTGACAGAGGAGGAGCGCTTCCACACTGCCTCCTTTATAGATAGATTTGTCATGGACCGGGTGCGCTCGGCTCTTCGGGCAACATTACCCAGTTTCCCCTCTTGAACCAGATTCGTTCACCCCACTCACGATGACAATAGAGAATGCCAAGGGCGCGCATTTGATTTCTAAGCTATTTTGTGAATGCATGTCCATAATCCCTGTCGTGGATGATAAACTCCACAAGGCATGGGAGGAGGACCTGGGGCACCCCATACTTGATGAGCAATGGGTTAAATGCTGTTCCATGACAAAGACGGTCTCCTTAAATAGCCGCCATAAGCTAATTCACTTTAAATTTCAACGCCGGCAATACGTGACACCAGCGAGGACCCATAGACTAGACCCGACCAGACCACACATCTGTTTAAAATGCGGGGCTCCGCAGGCAGACTTTGCACACCGAACCTGGACATGTACAAAGATACAGGCTTTTTGGGAGGAGGTACATAAGGCGTTAGGGGACTTCTGTCCGGAAGTTTGTCACCCTCAGCCTCCTGCTAGCGAAGAGAGAGCTTGCCCTACACTGGGGGCGAAAAGCCGCCCCTATGTGTAAGAATTGGCTGAATAGCTTAACATATTGCAATACGAATAGCGACTTGTACGCCACCAACTTACCACGCTCCTCGCGGCCCAAGGACATCTGGGGTCCACTTAAGAACTATGGGGCCATGGAGAGACTGCAACCTTCTAAACCTCTTGAACAGGGCAGGGTTCCTACCGGGGAGGGTTAATGTCATCAAACAAGTTGGATGCGCCCTTTTCTTCAATCCTCTAGAAAGGGAACCGCAAAGCTGTGCACGGATATCATGATGGATACGCGGCAAAGATATAGTAGGGACTGGGACGTTGTCGAGACGACTACAAATAGCCTTTGAGATGATGCTGGATATTTTTTTGTGATGACTATATGCCATTATTTTTATGCTGACGAATTGTGACATTGGGCTACATGGTTTCATTCTGATGTAAGATGCAAAATGGTAAATAAAGTTTAAAAAAAAAAAAGGTCGATATTTGTCAAAAACAGAGTATTCGCAGTCTGTCCTAGGCAATGGCACTCATAGAATCATACAGGCACTACGTGTGCAATCATCAAGAACGTCCTTTCTGCATCACTCTGCAACTGTGCCTCCTGGCATAGTACTAGTTGGGGGATGAAGTCTCCTTGGCTATTGAGGGTATTTCGGGGCCAAGTATCCCTCTTGTTACCTCCAGCAAGTTCCACACAGGCAATTTGTTAAGAGGTGTTCTGCAGCCACACACCCTTTCTGCACCAGTCTATAAACACGTCTCCTAGCACACTAGTGGTTGGAGAACTAAGTTCTCTTGGATGCTAAGGCACCTTAGGGAACAAAAAGCCCTCCTGGTACTTTCTATAAGTTCTACTCAGTAGGGTTTCTGACAGCTGATGAGGGGCCCTGTCCCCTTCCCACACCATTCTGCAAAGACCATTGCTACTTAAACAAATAAAAGAGGTTCAAAAAAAAAAAGGGCTGTTATAGTTTAGATATTCACTGTTATAGTTAGGCTGATATTACACACGTACAAAACCATAGAAATTCAGCAGTTATAATTAGCTGAGCTACCTATAACTCACACTCCAGCAATGCACTGCTTATGAACTCACATATTACATCACTCAAGACATTGTCAGTGAAATCACTGATGACATCTCAAATGACATCACTGATGATATCATCCACAAAGTTTCTGACGCAGCCACCGGGGCACGGGCTTTATTTTTATTTATTTTTGACATAGGAGTGGTGCCGTACCGCTCACCTCCTCAGGTCTATTTCGGCCCCAGGGACGCCAACTTCCGAGGCAGGCCTTCAACATTTTTTTTTAATGGGGAGGGGCGCCAGCACAACCTCCACCCCGGGGTGTTATTGCCCCGAGGACCCCATCACCCAGGGCATGGCCACCTTGTTGGGGACCGCAAAGGAGCCTGAAGGCCCCTGCGGTCCCCGCTGAATAACGGAGCATTTACAAGTCGCCATCCCACTGGAGGGTAATGTACAATGCTTACTTAATGAGTTTTGCCTAGGGTGCGTGTCTGGGTGAAACTAAGCAAAGGTCAAAACAACATGGAGCAGATGCATGACAGTGTTGCTTGATTGTTAGCCAGTTCATTCTAGTCCCCCCACGTCTGTTTTGTTTAGGCTTTTTTTGGTTCCTTCTCGTTTTGGGTTTTTCCCTGTTGCTATTGCAGTTTATGGGTCTATTATGTCCTAGTTCCTTTGGGTATTCACTTAGTTTTTTACTTTGTAAGCTCAGGTTCAGTTGGTCTTGTTGGAGTCCTGTATTGTACAATATCAAATAGGAGGAGGGACTAGGAGCAGTTAGAAAAAGGTCCTGAACCAATGCTCCTAAAAGTCATACATTGTTCCAATGGATGGTTACAGTTCCTATAATGTAAGAGAGAAATAACAGCCAGCAGGTAAGCTGTAGATAGAAGGGAATGTCTCCAAGGGTAGGGTGAGTATGCAGAGTGAGGAGAGAGTACTCCTCTGGTGGTACTGTGTGCCCTCACACACCCTCGCGGATGTATAGCATCATCATTGGGCACGGTTGCTTCTCGTGGGGGTGGCGCTGCAGTCCCTCACGGGCCCTTGGTTAGGGGCTCTCTGGTGGAGACATTCCCTTCTATCTACAGCTTACCTGCTGGCTGTTATTTCTCTCTTACATTATAGGAACTGTAACCATCCATTGGAACAACGGAGTCCTGCATTGGTCAAGTTCTGCACAAGTTACAAGTTACAAAAATGTCACCCATGGTGAACATCTATGCCTTTGAAGCTAACAGTAATATAGGCAACCCACTTCAGTTTAACTCTCTCATTAGCATTTCCAGAGAAATATGGAGATGACCCCCATTTTTCAGTCTTTTTAAGCTCAGATACGCATGCATTTTTTGTCCCGGCGCCAACATTTTGCTCTAAATACAACAAAGATAGTGTTTGCACATTATACTTAGCTAAAGACACCCTGAACTGTCCTATAACTTCAATCCTAAATAAGAGTTCTTGGCTTCTACATTGGGGCCATTTAAATACCCAGTTTCTTGCACTTTTCTGCACATACTGAATTAATGAAAATCTGCACCCTCTAAACCAGGTGACCAAATCTAGCTTTCGTTTTATAAAACCGTAATAATGGGAAGCAAACTAAAAATGAAATCATTATTGCATAATATATGTTAATCTCACAAAAAGATTCTATAATGCTTAATTAAACAACACATTAAAAGCATCTTTAGACATAAAATATATCCCCATGTCTCTCATGGAGCATACGCTTCTAGTCCATGTTTCAAGTAATGAATATTCCTTATCGAGCAATCCTAATAATCCACTCTGGTAGGATACAAGCTCCGACAGTTCAAGCATCCAAAATTCTTAGTCCATATTTAAAGTTAGTCCGATCTTATAGATAACATTTGTATGTACGCAATGTAAGCTCAAAGCAAACTTAAGGCCTGATTACGATGTCGGTTGGACCGCCACCTACAGGCCGTCGGTGGTGGTTTGACCAACCGACAACCTTTGGTCCTTCCACCATACTACAATCCAGGCGGTCAGAACGAATGCAGTAGGGGGGAAAACCGCCACCTCTGACAGGATCAGTGAGCCCATCAGGGCGGCGGTCGGAATAGAAATCCCGATTTAAGGCGGAGCCGAGGCCGGCACCACCTTCAGGATTACAATATCCCTTTCCGGAAGCCTTTCTATGTCGGAAAGACCGTCATTAAACAACAGACAGAAGCTGATTTTGAGGGCCCCAAATAGGGCCCCCTTCCGTTGTGAGCCACTGTAAAGTGGCCCAGGGCGCACATGTAGTGCCCCCACATACCTCCATGCACTGTGTGCCTTGCACCACATGGTGCATGGCATATGGATGCGCAGGAAGTGCTCCTTTACACAGCGGCTTGTGCTACAACCCTTTTCATGGGCTGCAGCACCAGTCACTGTGTACAGGAGCACTTTCCAACTGCCAGCCCGGCAGTCGCATCCTAATGCGGCAGTCGGACTACTGACTGCTTGTCGGGCAGTCTCCTGACCACTGCGATAGCTGTTGGCGGTCCGACTAGCCGCAATCAAAAAAAACCTTACTCTACATCAACAGGAGAGTGTGATCTGCTGCTAATAAGTACTGCTAGGACACGGCTAGGTCCTTGACAGGCAATATTGATAGCACTTCACACGGGATGAGACACTCATGGTACAAAGAAAGACATAAAGCAAGATAATCTGAAAGACCAGACTTATATGGTGAAAGTAGGTTAAAGAGCAAAGGTTTGAGGCTCCCATGCCACTTCTAAGAAGGATGCGTATGAGGATTATAACCTCAATAATGATTACGATGATTTTGACACTGGTCTCTACTCATATCGCCACTCATGATTGAGATGAGGCTTCATCCAAAGTTGAATAAAAAATCCTGCCCACATTTTAAATATACAGTGCAAATTATTCCTCAACTCCAATTGCACACAGTGCCACACAGTGAAAGATTGATTGCCTATAACATATGAAGTCGGATCTTAAATTGTTGTGTCCATAAGCACCATTGAGGGAAGAGTCAGAATTATCCCCTAGTTGATTGCAGAGTACATCCATCCGAAGGCCACCATCGTAACAGATATTAAAGATACCACAATGGGTATGAAACGTTTCTGAAGTGCTTCTAAGGGATCACTGTGTGTAGGGTAGGCCATTTGGCCAAAAATCGATACATCAAAAAAAGTGTGTACTGAGTAAGTTTCCATGTTTTATTTTTTTTAAATGACATATCTTTCTCTTAAATATTATCAATGAGGTTATGTATATTCAGCGTATTTCCATTATAATCTTAATATCTTGTACCGTGTCTGATCTTAATGAACAGGATGCTTGAATATGCATCTACAGTTATTACACTGTATATACATTATCACTACATACATAATACATCCAACACTGCAAAACAGAAATGTACCAGTATATATATTCCAATTGGGGAACAATATATCATCTGTTGTTTTGAAGAGTCATAACAGGGCCACGCATCGATTCTTCTCTAGAATCATCAGAGGCAGTCTCTCCTGTCAGGCTTCCCTGTTGAGAGCTGCTCAAGCTCCTTCTTGGTAAATGGACTCGTATGGCACTGCTCGATACTGCTCACACCACCAAGCCAAGTTGGGGCCAGGAAACTCTGATCCCACAGCAGAGGCCCCTCGGCATAGCAGATGATGACGCATTCTTGGGCAGTGCTCAGGAGTTTGCTCAAGTGGTGTTTGCTATGATGGCTTCCTTAGCCACGCCCTTGCCAGTGTCCAGGTTGACGCAAATCTAATGCATGGACCCGGCAGATCTTCTGCATGTTAGGGAATACCAAAGAAGTCTCCGCATTAGAGAAGGAAAACAATATTGATGGAAATGTGTTCAAAGGTTTTGAACGAAACAGTGACAGACTCAGGACAAGAGGCTCAGGCCATCTATTTGGTGAACCCTCTGACAGAGTTAGAGGAATCTGCAAGCACAAAGACAGCTTGGGACAAAAGGCAAACATAAGTCAGATCACAAATGCAATAATTACACCTTTTCATCTTTTATAGGTCGAGCATTAGCGATGACCTGTTGTATCTCTCTGTGGGGCTTTGGCAAACCCACCCATTGCCATTGGCTGCGGCATTCAGAAATGCTGGTTTCAGATTGGTCTTATTACTGCAATTGTCCCTCCTTTGTGAGGCTCCTTCCTCCCATGGCGATTTCACTAGTTTCTTTTGGTTGGTTCACAGGAGGGGGCTGTGCCTAGTTTTGTTCATTTAGCTATTTCAGTATCCTCTTCTTCACTATCATTTATTGTGCATTTTTTAAACTTAAGTGAAGTCACGGCCAGTATTTCCAGCATGGTTGAAGACCATGTGACATTTCCTGTGATGCCACCAGGGTTAATGGTGAAATTATGTCACTTATTGTGATGTCATTGAGGGTCAAGGAGCATATGATATCACTTCACTGCCCCCCGCATTTTAATAAATCAATGTATACATCAAACAGAACAATACTGTCCTGGATCTTGTATGTGTATAGCTTATGTTTTTTTTTTAGATTGCTTTCTTTAATAAAAGACCGAATTAAAACCATCCCTGTCAGAAAGCTTTTCTCGGACAATTGTGATCGAAGTATCAAATACATTTTGTCGGGAAGTTTTTACTTTGAGGCTTCTTCCACTGTGATGTGTAGCGAAGAAAATGCTACAGCTACCTCACCCTGTCTCCTGGAAATCCCCAGCCCTGTCACTCCAAAACCAGACAGTCAATACACATAACAGCAGAGCACACTGGAAGGTTTAGGCAAGAAAATACCTACTTTCTAAAAGTGGTATTTCCAAACACAGAATAAAAAAATAAACTTCACTAAAAGATGTATTTTAATATTCTGAGCTCAGGCATACTAAATTCGTTTTCCTACCATGTTCCTGGGGTCAGTTAGGACTATAGAGTGTAATAGTCAAACTGCCCAATCTGGCCTATGGAGAACAGGTAGCCTTACAGTAGTGAAAAACGAAATTGGGTGTAATTCACTACCAGGACATGCTACACACACTGTGGCATCAGAGAGCGGGGGGCAGTTGCCCCAGGTGCCCAGCACCTTTTGTACACTCTCCCTTCTGTTAGGTCAGGAACGTCACCCTGACTCTGACCCGCCAGCCCTGGGCCTGTATCCAGCGGCTGGACCGGAGACTGGGGTGGGCTTTCCCACACCCGGTCCTCCTCCTTGGGCCTCGGTACCCTCCCACCTGGAGCGATAGCCCCTTCCAGAATTGTCAGGGCACCTGTGGCAGGTGTCCTGCACAAATCGCCCACCAGTTCAGGGGTTCTATCCTGCAACTGGCATCCCAGCCTAGGGTCTGTACCCTTAGACTGGGCGGAGGTCAGGTGTGAGGTTGCCCTCTCCCCGCTCCCCCTACTGGGGCCCTGCACCCTCCCACCTGGAGATGTGCCCCCATAACACAAACCGGTAGGGGCACTGTTAGCATTGCCCCTTCCTCCAGGTCAGGGGGGACACCCTGAACCTGGCCCTTCAACCCAGGGTCTGTACCCTTAGGCTGGGCCTGTGCCTGGCAACCCAGGACTTCTGGGTTTCCCCCCAAAGGAAAGCACACTCATCTAGAGTTGTGCAACAGTCTGCCTGGCGCACCAGGACTTCCTGGGGAGCACACTGGCCCCCCTCGAGGGAAACACATGCCTCCACCAGTTCAGGGCCTTGACCCTGCAACCGATCTACCAACCTGGAAAACCCCTCAGGTGGCACCGGGGTCAGAGGTGAGGACTCCCTCCCTCTGCACCCCCTTCCAGCATACTGCACCTTCCAACATGGAGTGGTGCTCTTAGAAAAAAAAATGGTTGGGACACTGCTTACAGTTGTCCCTCCCTCCAGGTCAGACAACACCGGGACCTGACTTGCCAACCCAGGGACCAACCCTTGCGGCGGAACAACTGCCTGGCCAACCAGGACTTCAAGGGGTACACACAACATCAACCCCACGGGCAGGACACCACCCATCAATGTCCTTCCCTCCAGGTCAGGAATCGCCAGTACCTGGCCTCCCAACCCAGGGACCATCCTCTGCGGTTGAGCAATTGCCCGGCGAACCAGGACTTCCTGGGGAGTACAACCACCCTCCCCGAGGGTAACACAGGACTCCTGTGTTGCAAGACAGTCTGCCTGGCGCAGATCTCCCAGTCCCTGTCCACCTGACAGGGCGCAAAGATCTCCCAGGACAGAAGTGGTGTCACTATGGTCACTCCTCTGGGGCTCAGCCCTCCTGACTGGCCCTTTACCTACTGGTTCTCCCACTGGGAGCGCCTTCCCCCTCTCAACCCTCAAGCTTGACTTCTGCACCCTCCCCCTAGGAGTGGCACTGCCAGACACAAGAACTGATGGAGGCCTGACTACAGGCACTCCCAGCTCATCTAACACGGGGAGACTCCCCACAACTGACGGTCCATCCGGACAGACTAGATTCCCTACCTGGTGTTCCCTCATGGAACCATGCAGTACTGGAGACTGAGGTGGGGGCACTTTGGGACCTATCCCAGTCTCACTCCTGCTCCCACGAGACAGGATGTGAGGCCCTACAACCTCCTCACAACAAGGGGACCTAGCTGCATCACTCCAGACCTCTCCCACCACTCTGGGTTGGAAGACATCTGAACCACTCCTATTATGGTCATTCCCTAATGCCTCTACAGAGCCTTTGGTACTCACCCAGAGGTCTGCCTCCTGTGCAAGCTTCCTATGATCAGAGAACTCACGCTTTAACAGGTGTTGGTTTAGCTCTGGAAAACAGGAACTCACAATATGCTCTCCCACAATTGGATTACACAGTTCCACGCAGGTGCTAACCTTCACCTCACAATCCAGTGCCTCACATACGTACCCCACACCACTCTCCTGAAATGGGCGAGACATTACATGACTGTCTCTATCACTCAACCCACACTCTTCTGGGCGGTTCTCACACTCATACACCAGGACTTCAACCACGGGGGAACCCCTCTCCCTCCACCTCACATCTAGAGTCGGTAGGGTGTTCTTCGCCTCACTAGGACTATGGGCCCCTGCGCTAGTTCCCCAATCCACCTCAGGGTCACTGCACACCAATGGAGCTACCTCATATCCTTGAATCCCCTGGTGTAGATCAACCCCCTTCTTCGCGTCAGGTGCCACATCTCTGGGTGGGCGTACTACACTGTCATCATTACATATCTCAATGTTGCTGCCACCACTGGACCTCACCCTCACTGGTAAGTCCAGACAATTAAAATTGCGCTCAGGGGACAATCTACCCTCCCAAGCTAACTTCTCCTTTGCTGCTATCTGTGCTTGTTGTGCCTCCAGCTGGGCAATCTCAATTTGGAGCCTCTCTAATTCCAGCTGGTTCTCACTCTCCCTCTGCCTGTCCAACTCCTCTGGGGATCATGAAGGGGATTGGGCACTACTCTGGGCACTAGACCCCGCAAGGGACTCCCTACCTATGGGACCCTCCCACCTGTCCACCAACTCCTCTGGGGACCATAAAGGGAATCGGTCACTACCATAGGCACTAAACTCAGCAAGGGACTCCCCACCTCTTAGATATTCCATAACACTTTCTCCATCCTCTTCAAATTCTCCAGAGCCACCCTCAGACCAACTACCCTCTTGGTAGGTGTACTGGGACTCCAAGAATCTCCATCGGTCTTGTTGCCAAAGCCTCAGGGATGTCTGCAAGGACAGCTGAGTCTCCTTCCTACTCACTGCTAAACCTCTCTCTTCACAGAACCCCCTTAGCTCCTCTAGACTGTAGGTCAACAGGTCCTCTATATTAAAAGTAGGTCTCATTTCAGCAAGACCCATTGTAGCAATAACTGGCAATGAGGAATCAAAAATAGAACCAAAACCTCAAAAACGTACATGGTTATGTTATGGTTTGCACTCACTAGTAGTGTACACTATAATTACTGTATGCGATCATAAATGCAAGTCCAGATCCTCACCGCTGACCACCAATGTTAGAAATGGGGGTCTCTAGTTGGCAATGGCTGGCCACTGTCCAAGTAGGGACCCTTCTTCCTAAGTCAGAGTAAGCAGACTACACCCTTTGATAACCCCTGCTCAACCCTGTGGTAACGTAGCACGAGCAGCTAGGCTTATCTCAGAGGCAGTGTGTGAAGCATTTATGACCATACACAGTAACACAGTGAAGAACACTACAAATGGACACCACTCAAGTAGTTATAAAAAATAAGTATCTTTATATAAAGACTTAAAACAAGACCAATAACAGTAAAAAGCCACAATACTAAAAAAAATAGGGTTACTCTAAAAAGGCTGCAAAAATAGTTCAAGGTGTACAAAGAGGTGTTCAGTTCAAGGCTGTGGTCTCTGCGACCCTTTTACTCACAAGAAACCTGGATTCTGTAGCAAAGCAACAAAAATGTCGCTAAGGAGTTGTAGCGATGATTTTCCTGCCGCTAACCAGCGATGCGTTGAATCCTTGCCGCAAGGGAGGATGATGCGCTGGTCTGTGGGCAGGACAAAGCGACAAACTTCTGCACGCTAAGCCGGCGATGCGATCAAATCCTTGCCGTGAAGGGAGGATGAGGCGCCGAGCCCGTTGCATGTGCGATCTTGTTGCGATGAAAGAAAATGGCGCTCCGCGAGGGAGCGACGATCCTGGTGCGATGCGATGAAAATGGCAAACGCTCGGCGTCCGCGCTGCGATGTCGTGAAGCGATGAACTCGATGCGATGATCTTTGGTCAGCGAGTGTTTTGAGGCCCGCTAACATGCAATGCGATAATCTTTGCGTTAGCGAGCGTCTTCAGGTCCACCGACAGGTGATGCGATGAACTTGGTTTAGCAAGCGTTTTGGGGCCTGCTGACATGCAATGCGATAATCTTCGGGTTGGCGAGCGTTTGGCAGCCCACGAACAGGTGATGCGATGAGCTCTGGTAGCAAGCACTCGGCGGCAGCAAAGCGCCGATTTTCCTCACGCTTTCCAGCTGCAGCGGCTCGCTAAAGGGGGTTAGCGACGATTTTCAGCGCTCTCTTCTCCACAGTAGAACTAGAAGCCCTGGAACTCATAGGAGCCTCACCTGGAGATAAAATCCTCGCTGGGAGGAAACAGGAGGCTGGTGGTGGAGTCTGATGTGCCTGAGACTCCTGCAGGAGGCTAGCTCTCTTCTAGCCCTTGGGTGATTGCTGTAGCAAAAATAAGAGTTCCTTCAAAGTCATTTTCCTCTTCTTCTAAGTCCAGTAGTAACCACTGGAGGCCAGTCCAAGAAACAGTACACAAGCACAAGGACAGTCCTTCTCCTGCAGATTCCTGTAGTTACACGGATAAAGGTTCTTCTTGTGGCCCGGAGCAATACAAATTGTAGGGGTTCCAGCACAGATATTTATATCCCAAAAGTCTTTGTTCTAAAGAGTCACAAGTCCCTGAACCCAGCCAGAACCAGTTCTGCTCAGTCCTGGAGCACTTTGTTTACCAGGCTGCTTCTTTCCTTTCAGAGTGCAGGGCAGAGACATCAGACACACCGCAGGAGGTGGAGCCAGCATTGTGGAGGGAAGGCACAGCCCTATTCAGGTCCCAGGTGCAACTCCTCTCACCCATCTAGATGCAGATCTCTCTATTCACCAGTGGGACACCTCACCCTATCTCCTGGAATTCCCCAGCCCTGTCACTCCAAAACCAGACAGTCAATACACATAACAGCAGAGCACACTGGAAGGTTTAGGCAAGAAAATACCTACTTTCTAAAAGTGGTATTTCCAAACACAGAATATAAAAATAAACTTCACTAAAAGATGTATTTTAATATTCTGAGCTCAGGCATACTAAATTAGTTTTTTCTACCATGTTCCTGGGGTCAGTTAGGACTATAGAGTGTAATAGTCAAACTGCCCATTCTGGCCTATGGAGAACAGGTAGCTTTACAGTAGTAAAAAAAGAAATTGGGTGTAATTCACTACCAGGACATGCTGCACACACCAAGGCATTTCCTACCTTACACATACAAAGCACCCTACCATAGGGGTGGCTCACATGATGCCAAGGGAAGGGGCAGGGAAGTGGGTGCACTTCGCAGCCAAGATGGCAGATCTGGACTGCACACAGACTCTGCAGTGGCAAGTCTGAGACACACTTTACAAGCTGTTTCTGTGGGTGGCGCAAACCAGCGCTGCAGGCCCACCAGCAGCATTGGGTTTACCCGCCCTGGGCACACACAGGCCACGCTACTAGGGACTAACAGGTAAACCAAAGAAGCCAATCATGGATATACCAATTCACATGTCATATTTACACAGGGAGAGCATATGCACTTTAGCACTGATCGGCAGTGGTAAAGTGTCCAGAGTCATAAAGCCAACAAAAAGAGGTTAGGAAAAATCCAGGAGGAAGGCAAAAAGCTTAGGGATGACCCTGCAAAAAGGGACATTTCCAACACCCCATCTCTGATAAATGCATATGTGAGTTGGCACAGCCTAGAGTGGATGGGGCATTGGCATGTTCCTTGGCAGTACATACACTGCTGGGGCACTGCGCTCCCTCCACCCCTCTGGCTGTCAGCCATTCTCAGAGATACGCTCGAGGCAGACCTCGAGGGGAGCTGAGCCTCGATTGGCACAGAAACTCATGGGCTGTATACACCCACCGCCATTTAATGACAAACTACCTGTGTTGTATTCATTTACTTATTTGTCATGATGTGTTGTGTGACCTGCAACTTTTGCTGAAGCTGATAAGAAAGGGGTCTAATCTGTGTGAGCCAAGGATGCTCTCAAGTTCAAGGGACTGACGTTATGCTTCTCACTCCTGAATGTCAAAACAATATGATTTCTCCCTCCCTCATTGCTCCCCTCTCCCACCAGGCCTCTCGTCCCTCCTCTCGTCCATCCTCTCCCTCCAGGCCTCTATTCCCTCCCCTCTCTCTCCAGGCTTCTTGTCCCTCCCTTGTTGCTCCCCTCTCCCTTTAGGCCTCTCGCCCCTCCCTCATTGCTCCCCTCTCCCTCCAGGCTTCTCGTCCCTCCCTCTTTGCTCCCCTCTCCCTCCAGGCTTCTCGACATCCCATGCTAGTCTCTTCTCCCTCCAGGCCTCTCTTCCCTCCCCTCTCCCTCCAGGCTTCTCGTCCCTCCCTTGTTGCTTCCCTCTCCCTTTAGGCCTCTCGCCCCCTCCCTCATTGCTCCCCTCTCCCTCCAGGCTTCTCGTCCCTCCCTCTTTGCTCCCCTCTCCCTCCAGGCTTCTCGACATCCCATGCTAGTCTCTTCTCCCTGGAGGCCTCTCTTCCCTCCCCTCTCCCTCCAGGCTTCTTGTCCCTCCCTTGTTGCTCCCCTCTCCCTTTAGGCCTCTCGCCCCTCCCTCATTGCTCCCCTCTCCCTCCAGGCTTCTCGTCCCTCCCGCTTTGCTCCCCTCTCCCTCCAGGCTTCTCGACATCCCATGCTAGTCTCGACATCCCATGCTAGTCTCTTCTCCCTCCAGGCCTCTCTTCCCTCCCCTCTCCCTCCAGGCTTCTCGTCCCTCCCTTGTTGCTTCCCTCTCCCTCTGCTTAATATGAGCCAGTGTTTGCAGCACCCAGGATAATGTGCTGCATGGATAAATACTTAAAAGGTCCCAAAGGCGAGACCGATTGCATCACAAGCGTCCTCACGTGGTACAGAGCCTTTGAACGTGGAAACACAATGACACTCCTGTCTCGATCACTGCAACAATTGGACTAGGTCATGTTTGGCAACTTTAGACAGTACAGGCTTTGAAGAGGTCTCTTCATTTCAAGCTTACAATGGAAACAATAAAACGTGAAATCCCAGAACGTAAAATACTGTTGTTTAAAAGGCAAGTGCTTGATGAAGGTGCCACACATGCCATGATACCACTTGGCAGCTATATTACACAAAAGCCCTGATTAGGAATCAAGTAGAGAGGTATTAAATTATGCAATTCAGATCTGCCAGATTCCGAGAGGGCAGGTGACCGTCCTCTCAGTCAGTTATCCTGGGTGTTGCTAGACCCGAATTTGCCAAGCAGTACTTTTGCCTAGGGAAATTAAATGAGCTTTGGTTGCAACAGCATGTTTTTTTCTGGCGGAGGAGCATACAATGCTCTCTCATGCCAGAACTTCGCTTTCTCATGCCAGAACTTAGCTTGGCCTCCCCCCTGACTCCACACGCCCTCTTCGTTTACCCGACATCAAACAGAGGCCGAAGCGTACATAAACCGCCTCCTTAGAATATATTCCACGGGGTTTAACTCATAATTGCATGGGAGTGGCACTGTGTTTCCGTGCAGCAATGTACATTTTGCATGTTGCGTTTGCATCCCACGAGTACTTTGCAACTTGTAATCAGGGCCACAGAGTGCTGCTTCTTCAAGCTTTTGGGGACTATAAAATGTAGGATTTATTAAAGATAAGGAAGTGAGTGTTGTCATTCTCTGAGATTCTCATTACCTAGGTTTAGCTAACATATTGGTGCCTTTATACAAAATTGAGGAAATGTTTGTAGTGAGGAATTACATGTGAATGAAGTTAGCTGTAACAAGAAAAGTTGCTTGCAATTCACGAGATCACGTGATTCAATAAACTGTTTGTTTTCAGATTACAATTTCCTGAAGGACTCTGCGGACTTTAGGAAACGTAGAAAACTGCTTTGAAAAATATCCTTTCGGGACTTTTTTTTCAGTTTGTCAGAAACGGACATCATAATTTAGGAAATGCATGAGTGGATTTTCAAAGCAGATCCCGATTTACAAAATCATAAGAAGTACATTTACAATTCTCAACACCTACACTACTCCTTAAATTGATATCTTTAGGGACTCATACAAATCCTATAGTTAGTGCATATAAATCTATTAAAATTATAGATTTCATAGCATTTAAGACACTGATGGTAATACAACTGGTTTAAAGTTAGGTTTACAATGCAAGCAGCTAACTTTTTCACCACATGAAACTGGTTTCTCATATTAGGAAACCCCTGTGCACCCTGAAATTATGGGGGTTTTCAAGACTTTGTAGAACCTATTTTGCACGTTTATTTCAGTCTTTTTAGGCCTTGCCTATCAGGCAGCACAAGCTGACTGCTTTGTGAAAAGACCTATTGTCAGCTTACAGTAGGCTTAAAGTCAGCCCATTGCTTACCAATGGTTGGCTTTGTCACCCTCATTTGCTTGCTGTAGGATTTTTCTTGACACTGCCTGACTTTAAAATGGAGGCTCCAGCGAGATTTTGGTAGCCAAGAGATTTTGTACCCTGGTAACCGAAAAAGCAGGAAGTTTTGCTTTGTTACTGGCAGGTGTGCTGTTACACGCTGTAATGGAGGAGAAAGCTGGTTCTTCATCTGCTCTCCCTTCTTTGCAGTCAACCAGCTGATCATTGGGCAAGCTACAACGAACCCAAAATGCGGCTGCCCGGATGCTGATGGGTCTTCCTTCCAGAACCTCTGCCAGACCTGCGCTTAAGGCTCTCCACTGGTTGCCAGTGCGAGAGAGGATCGAGTTTAAGGCAATGTGCATCGCTCACAAGCTCCTCAATGGACAAGGCCCTTCGATCCTAGGAGATATGGTTACCCCGTACAAAGCCTCGAGATCTCTGCGCTCGGACAATGAGCGACTGGCAATTGTTCCCAAGTTTAGGAGGGTGCGTGCTGGAGGCCGTCGCTTCTCCGTAAAGGCAGCCACACGCTGGAATTCGCTTCCCCGCAGTTTGCGGTTGGAACCCTGCTACTTGCGTTTTCGCAAGCAGCTTAAAACTCTGCTTTTCCCTAAATAAGTTTTTTCCTCCCCTCTTGGCCAATTTGAAGCTCTCACAGCGCGGGGATGCCTCCGGGTCACCAGGCGCTTTACAAATCTTTAAATAATAATAATAAATAATAATTGAGGCAGCGGTAGAGGCTGCCTTTAGAGCGAGGGGTTCTGCAGCACCATCTCCTTCAAAAATACCTTGCCAGGATGAAGTCCCTCAAGACGATCTAGAAGAAGAAGACAAGCAGGGTCGCTATGTCCAAGGCACAAAACTAGCTGAGATCTTTCAACATGTTAAGAAAAATCTGGGTTTGCCTATGCTACAAGCAAGTACTAATGAGGAAGATTTCCTTATGAAATACTATCATCCAGATCCAAAATCATTACTTCTTCATAGAGTGGGCACAGGGTCCTCATCACCAATGAGTGGAAGGACATTAACAAATCATTGTTTCCACTTTTTCTCTCAAAGCAGTATCCCTTGAATGGTTTTGCAAAGTATGTGCTACCTACAGTGAAGGCGGATGGTCAATACTCATCAATACTCAAGGGGCAGAGCATTTGGCTATCGCAGAGCTTTTGGTCTTTCCTCTGTTAAAACCTTCAACCAGCTCTTTGGGTGTCATGGCGGGGCCCTTGCCAATGACAAATCCTGGTTCCACCCATCTGGTTCCTTTACTTCTGCTCCTCCCAAAGCCAAGCAATGCCACAATCCCAATGGAGGGGGGTCGATTGCTGTTTTTTCGAGAAGAATGGGATCATTCAATAAATGCAAATCCTGTATTTGTAAAGCGCAAACCGCTACCAGAAGGCATCCTAGCGCTGGGGGCCGTCCGGAAGATTAAGCAAGCTATTGCCCAGAGTCACATGGTGCTGGGTGATCGAACCGTGAGCCCCAGATTCCAGCGTCAGTTGCCCTGGCCGCGGCACCACACCTCTTCCCGCAATAAGATACCTGGGCTCCTCAGATTGTTTCAAAGGGTTATCACATCCACTTTGCCATCCTGCCTCACGACAGTTTTCGTCAAACTCCTCTGCCAAGACATCCAATAAGCTGCTAAGCTCTTCTGTCCAGAGTTCAGCTCCTTCGAGAAAAGTCTGCAATCATGCCAGTCTCTCCAGTCACACAGGATCTTGGCTTTTATTCCATTCTCTTCTTTGTGAAAAAAAAGCATCAGGAGGCTATAGCCCAGTTCTGGACCTCAAAGGGGTGAATAATTTCATTCCTCGCCCTTCGTTCAAGACTGTAACAGTTGAGGCCAACCTGCAGCTAGTCCATCAAAGAGACTGTTTGGCATCCCAGGTCATGATGGATACATCTCTGCATGTGTCAATTTCAAATACGCACAAGAAATTCTTGCGATTTGTCATCAACGGGAACTATTATCAGTTCAAGGTCCTGACTTTCGGCCTTTCCTTAGCTCCGATAATTTTTACCAAACTCTTGGTACCCTTGAGGGGTATTTTACATTTCAAGGTATTCAGGTATCCTCATATCTTGATCACTGTCTGATTGTATCTTGTTCTCTTCCTAAGGCAACAGATCATGTGCAACAGGTCTGCAACTTTCTAATGAGCTTCAGATTCCTTCTCAACTACAAGAAGTCGGACTTCCAGCCTTCTCAGACACTGCAGTTACTGGGAACTTTGTTTCAGGCAGGTAGAGGGAAGGTCTTCTTGATCGAGGATGGAAAGAAAAACCCGATGTTCATCTGTCCTTCCTATTATCTCATTCCACTGATCCAGTGAGGCTTTGGTTGCGGAGCCGTAGAGAAATGGCTTTGGCTGTGGCCATTCTTCTCTGCAGCCGGCTTCATTTGTAATTATTAGTCCACCACTTGTTACAGATTTGGAACCCCCTGTCTCAAAATTACCAGGCTCTTAACCCAATCAGATCTTGCATTTCTCTGGATCTTCAATTGTGGCTCTCTCCTCAGACTCTAGACAGGGGATTCCTTCCGATTCCTCCTCCATCCTCAATCATCACCACAGTTGCCAGTGGGGTGGGGAGCAATTTAGGAGGGTCAGCAGACCACGGGCAAATGGAACTCAATAAAACAGCTTCAATCTTCCAACTCGAAGGAGCTAGCAGCTATGTGGAAGGCTCTCCTTTGGTTTTCTCTGTTTCTATTCCAAATATTTAAGTCAGACAATCAGATTGTCAGGCCATATGTCAATTGGCAAGGTGGTATGACTCACCAGCTATAGCTCCCTTTGCTGAAGATCAGTCGTTGGGCCGAGAGACATCCGTTTTACCCCTCAGCACTTTATCTTCTGAGGAAGGAGAATGGGCCTGTAGACAAATTCAGCCTTCCATAGTTAGATCTTTTCACTACAAAGGCAAACTCTCTTCTTCCTCGTTTTTGCAGTCTGACTACCTCTAGTAGGGTCTGGGCTTGCGATTCCTTGTCCATCACCTTGCCTCGGGGTCTTCTCTGTTGATTTCTTTCCTTCCCATTAATCGACAAGGTGTTAAGGAAAATTAGGCAGGATCATGAGAAGGTTCTCATGGTGGTCCTGGAGTGTCCCAGAAGACCAGGGCTTCTTCTGCATCTTCTGTATCTTAACGTTCAGTCTAATTGGAAGTTTCCAATTTATCCCTCTCCATTGAGACTTCCACAGCTTCAGGAGGACTCCCTCAGACATCTTTGTCTGGGGCCTGGCATTTGAGAGGCTAACCCTTCTGGCTCAGAGTTGTTTTTCAGAAATGGCCGAATTCATTCAATTGTCCAGAAAATTTCTACCAGTAATGTTTACTCTTGCCATTGGCGAAACTTCTTTCTTTTTGGTATTCTAGATAATCTGCAGCCATCTTAGAGTAACTTTTTTATTCAGCTAGGGAATGGTGTTCTGTCGAGCATGGGAAATGCTCACTTGGTAAGGCCTGCAACAGGACAAACCTGGGCTCCAAGTAATGAGGGTGTAAAGCATGGCTAAAAGGCATTGGCAAAGCCAATAAATCCCAAAGGCAAGACTTATTAGCTTTACCAATACATGCTTTGTAATGAGGCTAAGAATGCAAATTGAATGTAAAATATTAATTGGGATTGTTTCTGACTACATACAGAGCGCCATCTTTGTGGCTGGTCGCCTTATTCTCAATTCCCACCCTCTTCCTGTCCTTGAGACACATCGATGTTTCCACTCCAACCCTCAACTTACTACATTAGAAAACTGCAACATCTATTGATTTTCTTGTCATAGATCAGACTAATGGATATAAGTGTCGCCAAATCATAATTCTTCTTTTTTATTTATGACACACGAAAATAATTTTTCAACTTTACAGTAGCATAAATGTTTCTAACCTCATCAGTCATTCAATTTTCTTTCATCACAAACTAAATGCTTATTTGCTGCCTTTAAAGACATGCATGGCGGCAATAAAATTTTCAAATGAAAAGACATTAAAATAGTTGATAATCGTAGTCAAAATTCGTAGCTAACTTTAATTCCTCATACCATAATGCTTAAAGCCAAACAGTAGATTTCTTTTTATCACCCTGCTCATGTTTGGTGAAAAATCATAATCATCAAAATTATAATTCAGTGACTCAGAGTGGGAAAATTTTGAGTCTAAATCCAATTTTTTGCGCTCTTAAGGGCAATTTCAGACTCAAAAAATATTTGTGAAATAGGATAAAAAAAATGGGAAAGCGGTGCCTCTCATGCCCTAAATCGATGTTTTGTTATTTTTAGGTCTCACCAGGTGTTGCAGCGCGCATACGCTGCTCACTCTGCGAGGGCTTTTTGGAATCAATACGGTTTGAGAAAATGACTTTAAGCCACGCCCTTCTTTTTCATTGGCTTGCGTCTGCGTTAATGTTAAACGCTGGCACGTGATTGCCAATTGGGCCTTGTTACCACCTTGTCCTCTTTTAGTACGGTCCAATTTCCACAGGCCGATGCCTTCGTTGCTCCTGTGACGTATGAGGGGTCCAGTGAATGCCAGGAGCCAATGATAAGCAGGTTCGAGAAAATTCAAGCGCACTGCATCCTAGTCTTTCCTTCCGCTGTCTTGAGTTTTCATCGGTGCTGCACACGACGAAAGGGGATCCATTGCTGTGAACGTTGTAGAGGTGGCTCCAAGGTGAGGATGGGGTTGCGACCCGATTCTCTAGGGTCGCTTTCCATTCGTTGCCTTTCTGCTACACTCTTTCTTAAAGACGTTCGGCTGAGGTGATCAAACCTAAGCATCCTCTTGTGGCGTTCAAAGCGACTTAGCAAAGGTGGAATATTTAAGCATAGCGTAGGTTCTAGAGGTGCGGTTTGCGTTTGTGCAGTCTATGTGCAGGACGTCCCTTTGTGTTAAGTATTTCCCCATACCACTGTTGCGTGCATGATTGATGTGTACGCTCCAAAACATAATTGAATCACATTGTTTGATAAGACTTCTGTGTTTTTGTAAGATCCTATTTTGTGTTTTTGAAATTCAGCATCAAGTTTGATTCATTTGGATGCTTGGATGGGGTTAGCATATAGGTGCTGCACATGCATGTGTTGATGTAAGACACAAAGCGTATGCCGTATGCATCTGATGTATTTCTTGTGATACAGCAGTGGCTGAAGACGCCCATATTTATTGTGTGAATGCGCCGATGATGTTGCCTTGAAACCGTATGTAGTGTGTATGCTGGATGTGGTTAGGGGGAAGTTTTGTAATGCATCGACCTTGTCTGGTCTGCTTAAGTTACAAAGCCATTGGCAGTCGTTTGCATCATCAAAAATCTGCCCGTTGGTAATGGAATGTGGATGTCACTTATGTTACAGAAGAATTATCAGATATTACTGGACGTGTTGACAAGAACCAGTAACATGGTTATACAATGTGCTAACCCCATATGTCACCAACCTTTGTTAGCCGAAGAAGGCACTTGATTAAGAACGGTTTGTAGTATGACTTCATAACATTACAGAGAACGTTATCTACCAAATCTCACTTATACATTAAATTCCTGTCATTCTGATAAGCACATGTGATCTGCAGGTTCTGTGCACCAGGTGCTAACTCCCTGAGCTGTAACGAGAGTTGGTCTGAGTACAGTCTGGCAGCTGTCTCCTTTTAAATGTGACTTTATTGCCTGTTTTTGCTAATGCTTACTGTTACCTCCAAACCTTCACCCCCTGTCAAATCTAATGGTTTCTCCCATTGCCAGAGAGTGTGCATGGCTAAATACTTATAAGGTCCCAAAGGCGAGACTGATTGCATTGCAAATGCTTGTTTTAAGTTTCAGCTGCACTCGGCGGAAACACAATGGGAGAAAGTAAATGATAATTGGCTTACTAAAAATATATCTTTTTCAGTATCTGAAATTGGGGAAATGACACTCTTCCCAGAAGCCATGATTCTGGTTTTCCAAGATTCTTCTTTGTCATACGATATACGACACAAGGCGAGGGAAGAAGCAGAGGAGGCGGGAGAACGAAGGAGCGATGAAGCCTGCTGCATGAAGGGCGGAGATAAAAAACAAGAATATGACCGGAAACACCTTGGAACGTTCTGTGCAAATGTGTTTTATGCACAGAGTAATTGGCAAATGCTGCCTGGCTCGTCATGGCCCTGAATTCCATAGTTTTTTAGGTCTCGACTAGCGACGCAGCGCATGCGCTGCTCGCCTTGGCGAGACCTATTGTTGTCGGTTTGGTGGCCGAAGAGGGGACAGGAGACGTGCACGCTCACGGCGTCTCTTTCAGACAGCCCATGTGCACGCTCACGGCATCTCTTTCAGCGTGCACCTGGACAGGTCTGAACACACGCGCCCGGACAGCCCATGTTCACACGTATGACTCACGTGACAAAGCGAGCTTGCGCGGCCCGCGTCGCGATTTACACCGATCCAACAACCTAGCCGGGCCCACAGCAGCTGACAGACTCACTGAACAGTGCAGACATCCGACTCTCACTACGGCAGCCTGGTAGTTAATTTGAGGCCTCAGAGGGAGCACCATGACCCCTAACTGCAGCAGAGCCGGTCCCGCCGCCCGAGCGAGCATGATGTGGGCGGCCGGCACAGAGAGAAGCAAACCAGGCATCCAGCACGTATAAGGAAATGGAGCTGCTCTTGCTGGCCACAGGTGGGCCATCACTGCAACTAAATTCAAGCAAGTAAGTCTGCGCCTGGCCCTGAAGTCACAGGCATAAATTAAAATCGGAAATAAAGTTCAAAATGTGGTTTGGCTTGCCTTGCCTGGCTTCCTTCAAATTCCATGCACACATCACGACCCCCGTCACCCATACTACCTCCCAGCCACACACAGACTTCACTTCAGACTGTAGACTAAACACACTGGCAGATTGCACGGAAAGTCAGAAGTCCTTGAAATAATTATTCAACGTGGGCAAAAGATAATGTCCACAGCTGAATTCAGAAAAAAATGCACAACAGATAGTGCTCGGCCGAGACAGGCGTGTTTCAATAGCTTTATGAATGGTTACACACCGATTTTAAAGTAATGCATTGTCTGCATAGGTAGAACACACTCTACGCACCCTTAAAAAGTCCTAGTAATGCAGAGCACTTGATGCGCTATGTTCGTTGCATATATATCCTAAGTATCTCTGAAAGCCTCCACTTTTCGCTCTTTGTTGTTGCTTCTTGATGGTGTATGTGTCGCTGAACTCGTGACAAATGAGAAAGAAATGTGTTGTGTGAACACTGCACTGAACGGAGTCTTGCATGCCGAGCGTGCAGTCAAAGCTTTGATCTCTGAAGATCCCCTGCCACTGGGCGGCTATGGAATACCATTTCCAATCTTAAAGCTGAAGACCCAAACGCTTTGATGGCTGTATGAACCCCCTGCTAAAAAAAAAACAGATGGCTGCAGAAAGCTTACCAGGAGGTCACAAGGTTTTACAGCAGGAGAGTGAGCGCGTAAGGCTTTTTGCAGGAACAAGATGGAGTGCTGACCCTGCTGGCGAAAAGGACGCAGGGCTGTGCAGGAGGTGCATGAAGGGGTCTCTGCAGGTGTACAGAAGTGCTTTTCTATCATTCCTTAACTCATTCCCCTGTTATTGTTGGTGTTTGATTCTGTAGTCATCGTCTCCTTTCTGCACTTCATGTATTCCCAGTAACTCACCCATTCACCAATAACCATACACGTAAAAAAAACCTCAGTCCACATCCGACATTGCCAACACGTAGGTACAGTGCTGGCACTGGAAACATCAGTGAACCTCCTTGTCCCGCCTGACCTCAGAATGAACAAGCATTATGTCAGAATTTGAGCTATTGGCATTTTAAATGACAATGCCTTTTATTTATGTGTTGGTTCAGAAAAAAGATAAATAAAGGCATTGTCATTTACAATGCCAATAGCTTAAACTCTCGCAAATGTGAGACCTATTGCATTGCAAATGCTTGTTTTTTTTACTGAAAGAACCGGGGATAAATGAGGAACATAAGGTCAAGGCAGGGGCGCGACTAAACTCGAACTTCGGGAGGGGGGGGGGGGGGGGGGGGTCTAAGACATGAACAGTGGGGGCGAGGACATCTTCAGAGTTTAATTCAAAAATACTTCTGGGGCCTTCTTTTTCTTTCACTGTTCTGGGCCGATGTGTTACAATGGGGGGGGGGGGGCGGGCTTTATCTGGACAAAGTGTGGTGAGCAGGGTATTTTCAAGCACACTGTGCCAGGCGGAATGATCTCAGCAAAACAGGATTTAACATTTACAGTGTTGCTGGGCTCTCCATTAACGACATTTAGCAAGATGAATGGCAAACGTTGCATTTCCAAATACTTCGGGGCAATGGCTCTGGCAGGATGTGGAATTTCTTTTTCTAGTATCTGGAATTATCATCGATTTTTTTAAATTCTAAAATACAATGGGCCAGTTGCATAGGTCGTATCCTGTTGCTTGCAAAATATTTGAGCATGCTCCCCCAAAGGATGTGTGGAAAAGTGGTGGAAAATAGCCCAGTTCAAACAAAAAAAAATCATTTCACATTGCACTTACACACACACACACACACACACACATAATACCTTTCCAATATTTTTAGTATGGGACCTTAGTGAAGGAGAACACTCTCTTGCTTTCATGGGGGAAGGATTCCCCAAGAGCATGCCCTACAACGGATAGAATGTGGAATATGTACTCCATGGTACTACATAAGAAATCCAAGCACCACCTTCCATCAAATAGTCTTGGTTTTAATATGATTTGCCCCTACAGCTTGAAATGTGATCCACATTTGAAGAGAGAGTGGATGTAGAAACATGCATAAAGCAGAGAAACCAAGCATAAAGCGGAAGCTTCTATGGTTCTATTTCAGCACAGAACGTATACCCAGACTTACAAGATACCCATTAACACTGGTTAAATCAGAATAATATAGTTGTACAGCCGGCTGCCAGGGGCTAGACCGGTTGTTAAAGGCCATAAATCCGAAGTATAGGCCCGAGCTGCAGACGAGGACCTATTGTGAGGGAGAGGGCCTTTAACTACCGGTATAGCCCCAGGGAGAAGGGCAATAATGCTATTACAACATCTACCCACTAAGGGTTGAATGTTCTCAATTAGAAAGGGAGAAACATATAGACAAACTTTGGAATGTTATATTATAAGCCCAGAGCCACACCATTGTCTTCAATGGAGCTCTCAACATTCCAATGTTCTCATAAATAATAGCTTCATGAAAATAACTGACAGTGGGGCATGAACAATAATTTGGCTGAAAGCTGCAACTGTTGCAGACTTTTTACACATATTTCTACAAATGGCATTGTGAGTGTTTTCTGAGGCGAGTGGATCATGAAATAGAACCTCTTGGAGAAATACTCAGAAGTAGCATAACAAGCCATGCAGAAAGAGAGGTGGGGAAAATCCGAAACGGAACCAAAAAAAGCTTTTGGACAAATTGAGGTGAGAGCAAAAGAGAGAGCTGTATGAACATTTCATTTTCAGAGGTAGAGTTCTGGGTAGTAAGCAAGCGCTCAAAACCAGTAAGTAAATGCATTTGGCATTATCCATTTCAAGCACTGACTCCCAATCTAATCCTTTCGCAACAACCGCAGTAAATCCTGGTAAAAGATTGGACTTCCTTAACTATCACGGTATCTGTCCTTCCAGAAACTAAGTTCTCTCTCCTTCAGCTGAATATGTCTATTAGAAGACTCATTGTGTGCAACATGTGGAGGGTTTTCTGTCTCCGAGTGTCTTGCCGAGCCTGCCCTAGAATCTCTTGAACAGCTCAAGGTGTTGAACCCTCTGCCAAGCCCTAATGCCTCTCTTAATCACCAAAGATGTCTAGCTCCCTCCCCATCTCATATTGACCTGCCCTCTCCTGCACCCCATTATCTCCTTTAACCTCCTTTCTTCCCCATTGGTCAGGCACTTCAAAAATAATCATTATTCTGTCTTGTGAGAGACCGGTATGTTGGGGATGATCACTCGATTCACAATGTTCCTTCTTTATTCATTTTTTTCTGATCTACTCTTTTCCTGTTCTCCTGGTCCCTTTTTATCTTACTCTCCTGTTTCCTCCCCTTTAAATCTACACTATCTCCTCTTTCCCATCTCCCCCCACCACTCCTCCCAATCTGTCTTTCTCCCCCTCCCTCTCTGGGGATCTCTCTCTCCCTCTCTCTTTTTGTCTTGGTCTCTCAGTCTCTGTCTCACTAGGTCTCAAAACTTGTCTTTTGGGAAGTGCTGAAAGGACATGGACAGGCTGAGGAAGAGTTGAGGAGCGATAGATTAGGGGATAACAATTTCTAAGGGGAGTGCGAGGAAGGGATATCTGGCAGAGGATAGGACGGAGGGGTGGAGAGGGGGTAAAGGTGAGGAGGGATTGATGCAGGAGAGGAAGGGATGAGAGAAGAGGGTTATGTGGTTGTGGGGTGTGTAGAGATCCCCCTCCTCATCCTATACCCACATACCCTTTCCTCTCCCCTCATCCATCTTCATTTGTCCTGCCGGCTAGGAGTACAGCTGTAGATGCCTAAGGACCATGTCATTTATTTTCACCTGCAGACAAGCAAAGGTATCCATTTATAGGCACAACGAGAATGATTCTAATAGGAGTGTTGATGAGAGAACATGCTGTTGAGGTGCAAACTCTTAGAGCCTGATTAAGAGTCCAAATTTGCGGTGTAGGTGCCCTGGCAATCGGGGACCACCGCACCAGCAGTGCAACCCCCGTTTTAAAGGTACAGCCGTCAGACCTCCAGAGAACCACCGCAACCGTCAGGGATCCACGATCCCTGGCAGTAGCACAGCGGTCTGAGGCCACAATATGCTTGGTGGTGGCGCTGCGGCACCGGCAAAC
The DNA here is from genome assembly GCF_964204655.1 of Triturus cristatus. Taxonomy (NCBI): domain Eukaryota; kingdom Metazoa; phylum Chordata; class Amphibia; order Caudata; family Salamandridae; genus Triturus; species Triturus cristatus. Next base: position 1,281,700,286 of record NC_140590.1, read on the forward strand.
ATATTATAAGTTTCCTCACTGCCCTCCTTTTCATGGCAGTGAGTCCAAAATGAAAAGGGTGGCGGTGAGGAAACTTAGTGGGCCCTGCAGGGCTCCATGCTGCCTCGGTGAACGTGGGTGCATGCAGGGGGCATATGGTGTGCCCTCTTGACTTTCAGCATCCCCAGTTCCAGCACGGCATGGACTTTACAGTTCATGCCGTGCTGGAATGCACTTTGGCTATCCCATGGCTCTGCCTTTTTAAGGCTCTCCTAAGACTTCAATGCCTTGATGTTGTGTGTAATGACCTCCGGGAGTGTGTCTAATGAGTCCATCCATTGTGAGGCATGGTATAAAGTTGATAATGTGGATGTCTTGCTGTGGTGGCAATGCTTAACCAACTGTGTGACTCTGGTGTTGTGTTGTGTGAATATGTGTTTCAAAAAAAGAGTTGCAGTCCTTAGAACTTACATGTGAGGTAACATTTACTGTTCAAGAAAATGACCTAAACTAGAGTACAAAATTGTCCCTTTAAAGCAAATTTGGGCAGCAATACTGATCTAATAATTATAGTTTAAGATCTTACTGAACACACAAAAGCAATTACAGGATCTTCCTCAAGCAAACTGTTTGATAGTTGATACAAAATGCCTCATTTTACAGTTCTTTCGGCCCACCTCACTAGACGAAGCCTGACAGAGCTTTAAGATACTTACTGTTTGCATGTTATAAATATTGACCCATTGTAGATCTGATATGTAGTTTGTAATGTCTCTTGATGAAAAGGTTGTCCCTTTTACAGCAGATGAAAATACTTTGTATTATTAACATTCTCTCTTTCTTCTTGTTCTCCCTTCTCTAGATCTCACTCCTCTTAAATTCTCCTACTCTCTCTCTACCTGATCCAGTCTCTATTCTGAGTCTCTTCTCTTCGTCTTTCTACCTACTTTTCGCTCACTATTGCTAGCCTTCTCTATCCGGTCTGTCTTGATAAAATGTTTCTGTATCACTGTTGCCTTCATTTTCTCCCCCCCTTTTCTTTATCTTCTGTTTTTAGTACTGCTTCCCCCTTACCCCTCCTTTTCCTCCTTTCTTTTCTCTTCACTTTTTCTGTTCCTCTTGGTCCTCTTTCTCATCTTTCTTCCCAACTTTCTTGCCTGTAGCTCTATATTTTTTATTTTCGACCCATCCTTCTCTCACTTTTCCCTCTCCTTGTCTTTCTTGCTTACACTTTTTGTATGCTCTCCCAATTTATTTTCTTTGTTCCTGTATCCCTGCTTTCGTTTATTTTCATTTTTTTCTTGTATTTCTGTTTTCACTCTCATTTCCTCCTCTCGCCAACTTATTTTCTTATCTCTCCTGGTCTGCTCTTTTCCACATGCCTTGTCTTATTTCTTTCTATCACACTTCTTTCTTAACATCCCATCCCATCACTCGGCATTCTTGTTCCACCTTTCTCTACCTCTTTCTCTTTCTAAAAAATGTTAACTATTTCTTCTGTCACCCTCTTCTATTATCTGTCTCTTTTTCATTTCTCCTCCATTTGCTGTCCCTTAACCGCTTTTCGTTCAGTTGCCACCATTTTCTAGGCTATTCGCTTTTTAATATAACTCACAACAGGCAGTACTCTACAAAGCCTTAATTATGAATACTCCAGAAAAACATGAAATGATCATGTAGGATTTTTTTAAAGCACTCTATCCAATATATTTTCATTGTTATGAAACGGTGTCTTTTTTTAGGTCTGGCATTAGCCAAGACCATTAGTTTTCCTAAAATGTATATATAATAAATATTTCTGGTAGAGGCTTTGAAACATTGTTCTTCATCCATTAGTTGGTTGTTCCCTTCTCATTTCGTCTCAATATCACAGAGAGGAGCAATGGGTCAGCTCCCTTTAGCCATTGACCAACTTCATTGTAAGCAACAAAATTGTGCTCTTTCGTAAGGAGCACATTTGCACATGAAGTACTTCCCTTCAGTGCCACAGATTGCTATGGGCATGTTTGCTTTTTGATACCCACAAATATTAGCTGTTAACTATTTTCTTTATATATTGGCAATGGCCCAGCAGCTCCCAGAACGAAATGTTTCACAAAAATCACAAAACGAAACAATCATTGACAAAGTCAAAATGCTGTGCCCAATGTCAGACCTATTGGCTTTGCCAGGGCTAGTTTTATGTAGTACTTTGTTCCTGCTGCACTCTTAGCTTCCACAGAAACATGTTTCTTGATTGCACTATTATGGTAACTTTTGATTTATATAGCACTTGCTCCAGCAGATTTCTCTAGTCAGTTCAGTGACAAACATTTTATAAATTTAAGAAGGAGGAAGGGCTGTGATGCTCATGCTGGAATTCATGTTTGTGCCCTATAGGATAGAAACAGATTTTTGCAAAAGTCGCAATATTGGCGCATTTACCCACATTGGGCACTGCCAAAATTTTCATTACATAGACTAATTCTTGTGAAATTCACAAATTGTGTGTTAAGGAAATTTTGCAAAATGTATTCCCATGTGATGAGTGCAAATCTTTGAGAACACTAGGCGGAGCATAAACTGTATTACAGGGACAGCAAAACCAAAGTAGAGGTACATTGTTATCCTTTAACCAGTTTCTTACTAGATTTTCGTGTGACTCTTATATACAAGCAATGCCCTCCCATCAAATCTTTACTCAAGATACCGGCCAACTACAGCCAAACATTACATGTATTTTAAAAATTACACGCATTTTGGAGAAAAAAAATGCAATTGTGGCCACTCTTAACCCTCACATCATATATCAATATGTGTACTAAATAAATCCCAATGGCAGAATGTTAAATATATTTTGTACAGTTAAGTTAAAAAAGTGGCACATATTATTATTGCTCTCGCATTACTGAGAAAACAATACAGGCTACTATCAAGATTTCTATTCTAATGTAGCACTTTACTTTGGAAACTAAACCAGGTGTCACAATGTTCCTGTTGCTCGCTCTGCCATCATTTCATGCTGATAGTGGCCTTCCTCTCCTTTCGTTCCAATAGAAGAATGCACAACACAATACACCTGCTGCATAGTGCTTGACATTTAGGTTCAATGCTGCTTTCAGCCTACCCCTAGAACACCTTATGTAGCCCAGGTGAGTGTTTATTGTTACATAAGTGAAATCACAAGAATCAATGAACTTTAAAAAAAAAAAACGAAAAACAGAGGCCAGTAAAACTACAACTGGCTCTCTGACTTCAAACAGGATGAGAATGACCTTTTGGTCCGTCTGCTGCAGACCAGCTAGCCCCACTTACAGCAGCTGGAGGGGTGGCTAAAGCCCTTTCAGCCAATGGGTGTTGCGCCCTGGGTCACGAGTCATTCCCTGTATCAGGCAAATGTCTAAGAGCAGCTTTTCTTTTGAGGGGCTCCAGACAGGAGAGAAGGTCGCGGTTTCAGCCATGTGCCAATCCTGGCCTCACTAGAGACAGATCCCAATTCATTTTAGGACTCGCCTTCTGACCATTGTAGCTGACTAAGAATGGACTCAAATTTGTCCCTTGTTGGGGGCCATGTTTCGCCTTGCCAAGATGGCGGACGCGCTGTGAGTGCGCTCCCGGACCTTCCCTGATCTGGCACTATCTGAAATATCACACTTCCTCCTCATCTCCCAAAGTACGGGCGAAGTTGCCCACCAACTATCTGGCACCCTCTGATGCTGCCTTTTGTACCTGGGACAGGGACTCAGACTGCCAATGCAGGGAAGACCTGATGGAGGCATAGTGAGGAAACTGGAGACCTTAGGGACAGCTGCGGAGAGACTCTGGAGTCCCGACTCTGTTGCTGCCTGCTGAGCCTGCTGGAGCAGAGTTTTCTGTTTGAAAATTCGTTGGTTTTTGAAGCTCTGGCATGTCTATTTGTCACACTAATTTATTAATAACTAGTAATTAATTATTTTTCTTGTGCAAGTATGTTTATATTAATCAATCTGTTTGTCCTAATAAGAGAGAGTTACACGTGGGTGCGCATAAATGTGCTGTTTAACAATAACGTGCGTGTTTTCATGTTTAAACATTGCTATGTGCTGTTTATTTTTGAGCACAAAACGCTTTCCGAATTAATGCTTTTCTATGTTGCAAGTGCTAGATAGATGCATACACATAAGGGTATTAGTGGGGTTAACACTGTTTAATCATTATGCTGTGGTAACGTTGTTTTTGTTTCTTTTAATTAAGATGGTCTATTGTGGCCTATGGTGGCCTAGTCAAAGATGGCCGATTTTGTAAGCCTGGCCTCGATTTGAAAGTAGAAAACTGTGATGGAAGAGAGCCCTGCTGAAAATGGTCCTGAAGTCAGCTGACCACAGTCCTTGCTTGTTTTGCAAAATTTTCCGTGAGGACATCAGCAGCCTGGGTAATCTTCGAGTGAAATGGAACGTCCTTGGCAGCCTTGGGAAACAAAGGAGCCTTAGAGAAAGACTCTGAACATTGGTCTCATTGCCGAGGAAAAGTAGAACTAACAAGATACATTTGTGATTCTTGGTTCCTGTTCCGTAGTCTTTATTTTGTGATTTTTCCTGAGCGGAGATTTTCGAATATAGCAAAGTTACATCCTTTCCTTCTCGCTCTGCTCAGCGGTCCAGCGGACATTACAACTTTTTTATGTATCTTTCTTTTGTTCGATTCATTATAAGAATTGTTAGCCTAGAGAGGTTTCTTGCCACTTGCCATTTGCCTTTGCCGCGTACCGAATCTGCGTTGCTGAGGATTGATGCTGAAGGGACTTCGTCTTGAGAGACTTTACCGAGAGACTTGTCCTGACCCGTTCTGACATTTAGCTAGAATAGGTAACTATGAGAAAAATGATTTATTCTGCTTGATTTCCATTTTGACTAATTTTAGATAAAGCAATATAATTTGAACATGGTGTTGGATATTATTTCTTGTCAATTATTGTGTATTATATTTTGATTATTGCCGTATAGGTTGTATAGATTATGTTTATGGACAGTCTCAATAACCAGATCTTATCGACCCCGATATTGATGCAGGGTGACTAGGAGTTTTCTTTCCACAGAGTATTTGAGCGTATGTTAGTGAAATGGGCCCTAGCGTATGATGAATGTATGTGCGTGTAACTGTGAGATTACTCTATCTGTGGTAGCGGGAATATTATACACACCCTGATCTCTATCAATTTCCTGGTAGCAGAGTAGGATGGTTATTGATGATTGTCTTGATCTGATAAGATTGCTTGTACATTAGCTTATCGATTAATGTTGGTATATGTACTAATACTATATGTTGGAGTCGTAATGTTGAGTTATATGTAGTGCTTCTGGAACTTGGGAGCTGGTAGCAGTTCCGTAGTAGGGCAGAAGTATATGCTGCTCTCTGGAAAGACGGAATTGTAAGGAATAACGTGTGACAATTGAAGTTGCGCGTCACATTGTCTGGGTTCGGAATCAGTGACATCGTCGTATGTTACTATTAGATATTTCTGGTATATAAGGAGTGTGTATGATAGTGAAGGTTATCTGTGAAACTCTGGTCTTAAGTCCCAGGGATCCGTAAGGATTACCGTTAAAGCTTATTGCGGGAGAAGTAATAGGTATTCTCTGAGCTTGTTTGAGAAACTGAACAGAGGAAAGCTGTTTAGTTGATGTATGTGTGTTATAATTCTGTAGTGGAGCAGATTGTCTGTTCTCGGGAAGCAGGATTCTGTGTGTATGTACTATATTTTCTTGTATGAATGTGCGTGAATGTTCGTATATTTAACTGACTGTAAGACTCTTTGGATAAGTCCTAGAGGAAACAGTTAATGAATGTATGTTAGAAGGGCAGAGTAGAGGGAAGTGCTACTGTGTCAATGAGAGGTTTCTTGTGAAATAGATTCTCTTTTACTATTCTGTGGTTAGCGAAGCAGACAATGGAGATGTTTTTATGTTGTAGCTAATAGATTTTGTAGATTTTTTTGACACGAAGTCTACTGAGAAGATTTTGTAAAGGAGGGGTAGACGAGTGACAGAAGACAGGAGACAAGCGACTGCAGCGACTGTTGACGTCAGAAAGACCGCGCTCTGATTGGATAATAGATCAGAATAGTGTTCGCGCTAGGATTGGTGCGTTAGTGTGAGCCGCGCAAGGATTGGAAGAGCTAATTAGTGACGTAGACGCTCCAGGATTGGTGCGTTAGTGTGAGTCGCGCTGCTATTGGTTGAAAATTCGTATTGTATATTTATAATACGGAAAGAGTAGAGAGTTTTTGGTAAACGCTAAAGTGTATTACCAAGAAGAGAAAAAGAAGAAAACATTTTTTGGTAAAATTAAAAAGTGGTTTAACAAGGATAAAGATGTTAAAACGAGAGAGGGTGAGTTGTTACCTCCACCGAAAACACCTGCATCCTTCATGGCTGCAAGACATGGGTTTCATACCTGTATATGGTTGGAGAATTGGGTTAGGTATACTAAAGAAGATGGTGTTCTAGCATTTCCAGAACATGGTTCATTTAATCTGGCCGTGTTGAGAAATTTACGGGAAAAGATGTTATGTCTAGACCCGAAACCAAGACCTACACAGTTCGAGGCTTTAGTGGAATGGGAAGAGGAAGTACATGAGCGAGAAAAACAGAGATCTGGAGGGTATTACAGATACATGTTTGGGAGGAGACATGATCGTGAGACTCATCATGATCGAATGAAAAGGTGGCGAGATGTTAGTATGTCAGAGGGATTATATCCGATGAGAACAGTTGAGGGAGGAGCAGAAAGGGTTCCTGAGTCAGAAATGAGAAAATATGGAGTTAATGAGTATGAGGATGAGGTCTTGAATGACATGATTTACAAGAGACCACCTCCATATAGACCAGAACCGGATAAAAGTACACCAGTTGTTTCTCCGATAAGAGATACAGTTTGTGTCAGTGAGACAGAAAATGAGACACCCGAGGTAAGAAGTGATCACTACCTTGATGAGAATGCCAGACAATTAGCCAGAACTACAACAGAGTTGACTGAGAAGATTAGAGAGTTAACGAAGAATCTGGAAGCTGTTACGGTGCCTGTAACTATAGGTCCGGTTATGCCTGTGTTTGACAAACAGAGGACAGGTGAAAATGGACTGGTGATTCCATATGTTGGGAATAATTTGACAAATTCAGTTGGTCCTTCAGGAGATTCAGGCAAAAGAGCAGAAAGAAGTGACCTGAGACAATCAAGACATGACACATGTAGTGAAATATTGGATGCTAGTGAAGCTAGTTGTTCAGGGATGCCAATTTTAGAACCACAGAAGAGAGTGGTTCCAGTGAGAAAAACTGCTGAAATAACAGTTGAAGATTTGAATGATTGGATGAAAGTTCTACAGAAAAAGGATAAAGATTCACAAGTAATTGATGTGGCTAGGTTACGTGTAGAACTAGAAGAGCTTGTTACAGGAACAGTTCCAACAGAAATTCTGAAGAGTCATCATGATGGTGAACTAATGTTCATGTGCAAGAACATTACTTGGAGAGCAAGGAATACACATGACAGGCTAAGAGCAATAGCGAATGAGCAGGGAGTTGACATTGATAAACTGAAAGCTTTACAAAAAACATACAGGATGGATTTTACAGAGAAGGATATTGAAAATTTGAATGCTACTGGTAGAACAGGACAGATTAAGGAAATGGTAGCATTATTGCGAAGATGGGGTGATGTAGAAAAGTGGAAGGATAGGTGGTATAAGAAAAGAGATGAAGCTGAAGATAGAACGACTTATTCAGCATTTCCAGTGAGAGAAAAAGAGAAACCAGTGGATAATTATCCTATGAGAGAAATACCTGGAGGAGGATATGTACATGTTCCATGGACCAGACAGGATATTTTATCATTCACGAATGATTTCCCTCGATTGAGAGAAAAGCCCGTCGAGTGGTATAGGCAGGTAGATAGGTTTGTGAAATTGTCAAAAGTGCTGTGGGTTGACCTGAATAGTCTGTTTGATATAATTGTTCCAGCAGACTTGTGGACTGAGTGTAAAATAGTTGTGAGTTGGCCTACTGAGGAATATCCAAGAGACCCAAGAACAGGGGCACCAGATCCAGAGGTAATGAGAAAGTATGATCAGGTGATGGTATACCTGAAGAGTAAAGTTCCTGCAAAAGAGACAGACTGGGTAAAGATAGATCGAACACAACAGGAAGCGAAAGAATCAGTTCATGCTTTTTACGAGAGGCTGATACTAGCATTTAAACAATTCAGTGGAGATGAACACCTGGGTGACAAAGATTTGAGTCATTTTGTATACAGATTTGTATATGGCCTTAGACCTGAAATTGGTGAGAGAATTCGTGAGCATACAGTGGATTGGCAGAGTAAGAAAGTAGATGAGATTCTGAGACATGCGAAATACTTCAGTGATGAAATTGAAGCGAAACAAAGAAAGCTGAAAGAGAAAGCAATGTGGGCACAAGTGAAAGTTGCAGAAAGACAGGAAGCACAGTTAGTGGAACAGGCGAATAATCCAGGAAACAATGCAGGGAATAGACCTAGATATGCAGGGAAAGGAAAAGGAAGTCTTGAGGAAGCGAAAAAAAAGTTTCCTTGTCACAACTGTGGCCAATTGGGGCATTGGAGATCGGAGTGTCCTAATCCACCATTAGTGAGTAATGAGAATAAATCCTTGAATCAACAGGTGCAGAATGAAGGAAGTAATCAACAGCAGCAACAACAGAGAGTTGTGAGACAGCAGAGTCAAGAGCCAAAACCGCCCTTGCCGCAGAATAAAAGGTTACAAAAGTATAATCAGGATTCAGGATTCTACAATGATGAACAGGTAAACAAACCAAGACGTTCAAACAAGGTACAACAGTACTTGTTAAAGAGTGAAGGGAGTGAATCTGAGGGTGATTATTGACGGTGCCGAGGAGAGGAAGAAGAGTGCATACTTGGTGCAACTCTAGAAATAGACCAGGCAGGACCATTTGTGGATGGGAAAATAAATGAGGAGAGTGTTACTTTTTTGGTAGACACAGGTGCGACAAGATCAACTGTCAGGTCAACAGATGTTAAAAATCTTCCTCTCTCGGATGAAGCAATCCAAGTAGTTGGTGTAGCCAATATGCAAATCAGAACACGTCTTACTGAACCAGTAAGAGTACAGATAGGGACATTTTCAGACATGCACAGATTCATTGTCTGTGACACGAGTCCAGTGAACCTGTTAGGTAGGGACTTGTTGTGCAAGATGAACTGCACAATTTTTTGTACACCGGATGGAATAGCCTTTGAGACACCAGATGAGGATGTTTTGTACCGAGTGACTCTAGAGAATAGAGAAAGTGAGTTAATTGGTGCATTTGCTGTGTTTAATCCGGAGGATTTGCCTCGAGAGCTGAGAGACACAGTGAAAAGGACAGTTTGGGATTTTACTGGAGAGGATGTGGGATTGATGAATAATGTAGATCCAGTGAAAATTGCAGTAAAAGAGGGAATTACATATCCTAACATTCCTCAATACAAAATGACACCAGAAATAATTGAAGGAATAACTCCTATAATTGAGAAAATGATTCAGCAGGGAGTCCTGAGAGAACTACTGAGTAGTCCGTGTAATTCACCGATAATGGGACTAAAAAAGCCTAATGGGAAATTTAGAATCGTACAGGATTTGAGAAAAGTTAATCAAATTGTGGTGGCATATTGTCCTATCGTGCCAAATCCATCAGTGATCCTGTATCAAATTCCACATGATGCCGAGTGGTATACAGTAATTGATTTGTGTCATGCGTTCTTTTCAATTCCATTACATCATGATAGCCAGCCGATTTTTGCATTTAGGTTTGGCCAGCGTATCTTAGCATGGTGTCGAATCCCACAGGGGTATACGGAGAGTCCTTCGATATTCAATCAGTTATTGAAGAAATCGTTGGAGAGTTTGATCATGCCTGAGAGCTCAGTACTAGTGCAGTACATTGATGACCTACTTGTGGCATCAAAGACACGTGAAGCTTGTGAAGTAGATACCATAGCTTTACTGAATCATCTGGCAGATGGAGGGTTAAAGGTATCTCCAGCCAAATTGCAATTTTGCAAGAAAGAGGTGCATTATCTTGGACACAATATTGAAAAGGGTCTGAGAAAAGTGACGGATGACAGGATCAGAATAATCAGAGAATTGAAAGCCCCAAAAACTCAGAGAGAAGTGAGAATGTTCCTGGGTATGGTGGGTTATTGTCGTCAGTGGATAATTAATTTTTCCTTGATAGCAAAGCCACTGATTAAACTGACAAAAAGTGAGATGACAGACCCATTGGATCTAGATGCAGAACAAATGGCAGCATTTGAAGAGCTCAAAAGTAAAATGTGTGAGGCTCCAGCTTTAGGTATGCCTGACTATGAAAAGGAGTTTGAGCTGTACTGCAGTGAGAGAAATGGATGTGCACTTTCAGTGTTAATTCAGAAACATGGATTACTGAGAAGGCCTATTGCGCACTTCTCATCGACACTTGACCCTGTAGCTGTGGGTTTACCAGGTTGTCTGAAATCTGTGGCTGCAACATGCAGGAGTCTGGAACAAAGTGAGGGAATCATAATGGGATATCCTGTAAGGGTATTCGTACCTCACAATGTGGCAATTCTTTTGACAAGAAGCAGAACCCAGTACATGTCACATAGTCGGTTGACTAAATATGAAAAAGTGATTCTAGGAGCATCAAATGTGACTCTTGAGAGATGTGTGAATGTGAATCCAGCGACACTCTTGCCGGATATTGAAAACGTGGGTGTGAAAATGGAAAATGATCATGATTGTTTGGATGTGCTTGAGTACTGTACAAAACCGAGACCAGACATAAGGGATCTTCCCTTGCATGAGAGTGATCATGTGTTGTTTGTGGATGGTTCATGCCTGAGAAATGATGATGGTGTGTTATGTGCAGCATATGCGGTGTGCAAAGTTTCAGAGGTCATGGAAGCATCACCATTGAAAGGAGTGAAGTCTGCGCAAGTTGCTGAATTGATAGCATTGACAAAAGCTTGCGAAATTGGGAAAGATTTGAGGACGACTGTGTTGACTGATAGTCAGTATGGATTTGGAGTGGTGCATGATTTTGGCCAGCTTTGGCTACAAAGAGGGTTCTTGACATCGAGTGGAACTCCAATAAAGAATGCTGAAATGATTGGTAAATTGCTTGAGGCGATACAGCTGCCTAAAGAGTTAGCAGTTGTAAAATGTGCTGCCCATGGACCAGGAGAAGATTTTATAACGGTTGGAAACCGTTACGCCAATGATGTTGCGCAATACTGTGCCAAGACAAATCAGTCCATTAATCGGGACCGAGAGGGGGAAATGTCTTTTCTCTCTGTGATGTTTACTAATGTCCTAGAAACCTGGGATGAAGTGAAACAGTTGCAAGATGAGGCAGGAGAGGAAGAGAAAAAAGATTGGATTAAGGCAGGATGTGCTCCAAGAGAAATAGACCATGTTTGGGTCTACAGAGATGGCAGACCAGTAATGCCTAACTCCATTTTGTCGTCAATGGCAAGAATGTATCATGGCCAGGGACATTTGGGGAGGGATGCGATGGTTAGGTCATTTAAACAAACCTGGTACAATGCAAAGTTCAGGACAATTGCAGAAAGCATCTGTCAGAGGTGTTTGGTTTGTCAGCAATTTAACACTGGGAAAAAGACAGTGGTGAGTCTGGGATCAATAGGCAGAGAAGGAGGTCCTTTTATAAGAATGCAGATTGATTTCATTGAAATGCCCCAAGTAAACAGACTGAGGTATGTTCTAGTGGTAGTCTGTTTGTTTTCAAGGTGGGTGGAAGCTTACCCGACTAGAAGAAATGATGGAATAACAGTGGCAAAGTTACTGTTAAGGGAGTTGATTCCTAGGTACGGGTTTCCAGTAACAGTTGAGTCTGATAGAGGTGGACACTTTCAAAATGAACTCATGGGTTTGATTTGTGAAGCATTGAAAATACAGCAGAAGCTACATTGTGCATACCGACCAGAGGCTTCTGGTGTGGTTGAGCAGATTAATGGCACAATCAAGAACAGGATTGGAAAGATGTGCTTAGCCACTGGCATGAAATGGCCAGATGTTTTACCTCTAGTGCTGATGACTATTAGATCTACTCCAGATAGAACTACTGGCTTGAGTCCGCATGAAATAATCATGGGACGTGCAATGCGCCATGCATTTGTGCCTGTCAATAAGTTGGTGACAATAACTGATGACATGATTTTGGATTACTGTAAAGGCCTGGCTGACGCAGTTCATTCTGTGTTTCACCAGGTTGGAGAAGAAGCTACCACACTTGAGAAGAAGCAAGCCCATGATCTGAGTCCAGGAGACTGGGTGAGGATTAAAGTACACAGAAGAAGAAATTGCTTGGTTCCAAGGTGGGGAAGGCCGAGACAAGTTATTCTGACTACGACGACTGCAGTAAAGTGTGCTGGAGTGAGACACTGGGTACATGCAAGTCATACTCTGAGAGTTCCAAACCCAAAAGAAGGGACTGGTAAAGAGTATTTTGAAGAGTCAGATTCCAGTGATGATGAAGATACAGAATCAGTGGGGAAAGAAGTAGGAAAAGCTTCGAATGAACCACTGCGAGTATCAGAGAAGAGATCAGATTCTGTAAGAGAGCCTGAAGTTTCAAAAAGCAGTGAAGGAAAAAGAAAAGAAAAGAGAAATTTCACAGAGACTACTCCTGAATCAGAAGAGGAGGAGATCGAAGAACCACTTGAGATTATACTTGAAGAAGTAGGGTCAGAAGAAGATAGAGAGGGACAGATTGCGGAAGACCCCCGAGGAGGTGTAGGGAACATTCTTGATGAGCTAGGTGAAGGGACAAGTAGACAGCAAGAAGATTGCGTGTCGGAGACTCGAGGAGGGACAGAAGTAGGGAAATCTCAAACAGTGGTGAAAGAATCTGTGGAAAAAAAGAAAACTGCTAGAAAACAGAAGGCACTTGAAGCAGAATTGGATGATGAGAATGAACAAACAGAGGGTCGAGTTCTGAGAAGGAGAACTTGGATTGGAGAAAGAAGTAATAAAGAAATAAAGCCGAAAAAGGTGATAAAAGGAGATCGTTGGCCTAACAACAGAGTTAAGAGGCTGAGATACAAAATAATAAGAGCAAGTACATCAAAAGCTGAACAAGTGAATGAAGTATCGAGTCAAAGTTCAAAAGCTGAAGGAGAAGAATCAAAGGAGTCAAAAGAACCAGTAGAAATAAAAAGAGTAAGAAGACCCAACCAAAAGTACAGATCACCGGAATGGTCTTATGTGGCACTGTCTGAAGGAGGAAAAGAAGAAACAGTGACTCGAGATAATCCGGAAGAGATCTTGAGAGAAGTGGTTGAGGAAGATACTGGTGAAATTCTGAAAGTACTCTTGACTGACATTGGAGAAGAGTCGAGTACTGAGGATTTTGATGTTGGAGATCTGATAAAATTTGATGTTGAAGAAATTGAAGTGAAGAATGACAAGTATCCAAACTGAATAAAGGAAGGATTCACTTGGATTAAGTGAACGAAAGGATCATTTGGAAAAACTGACAACTGAAGAATTGCTGAAGAATTTAAGAGTTCCAATTTCAGTAGTGGAGTAGTAGAGGCTAAACTAAAGTAGTAAAATGGCTAACATAGAAGATAATCGAAATAGATGTGCCTTCTTTAAAAGGTGGTGTAGAATGTGCTGCTGCTGTACTGGATTATTAATGCTTCTATGGGGTGTTTTAGTTTTATTAGTTACTTTAAAAGTTGAGTTTGAAATGCATACAGAGAATGTGACAAATGAAGAGAAGAATTCGCAAAAAATAGTTCCAATTAGAATTAGTAATACTTACATACACAAAGATAGGTCAATTAATAACTTTTCTAGTAATGTTTTTTCAAAATTGTTATATGAATATGTGAAAACAATGGAAGTGAGGGATTGCTACGTTTGTATGCAATTACCTGCATCCGTTTCAGAGGGTGTTACTTATCATTTACCAGCTACATATGGTATTTCTTGTAGTATTTTAAGTAGTGTTTTTTATTTGTTAGGGAAAGTAGATTATAAGATGTCTAACAGAGATAGTATTTTTGGGCATTTGCCAATGAACAAAGAGCTGAATCCAGCTAAAGAAGCTAACACTTTTGGTGAAATTTTTATTGAAGAAAAAGGATTAACATTAGATTACATTTTTAAGAATAATTTAACTTGCAGTCTGAAAGGAGAGGAGAAAGCTTTCCTGGATATGGTAGAGGAAAGGAGATTGAACATGCAGGAGAAAGCAGGAAAATATAAAGTGAGTGAGACAATTTGGGACATTGAGATGGGAAAAGAGTTGAAGAATGGGGCTAGTCCAACTTTAGCTTTAGATGCACCACAGAAGGGTAAACTTTGCATTACAAGAAGGAAATCCCAATACGATACATATTTTGTTGGGACTAGTGAGTGCCATGATACATACTTCATTGCAACAGGTTGGGGTTTCAGAGGTGGAGAAGATACAATTTTTCCAGGAGTATACTATGTTTGTGGGAACAAGGCTTATTACAAGTTGCCTGACCATTGGTATGGCACGTGTTATGTGGGCCTGGTTTTTCCAAAGATTTTTCATATAGATAAAATAACAGATGTAGAACATATTAATTTACTAATGCGTTTTAAGAGAGAAACTTGGTCTGAAATAGTGGGTGATATTTTTGGAGTTTTGATTCCAGCAGTGGGAATTTCTTTGAATGCTTATGGAATTCGGAAACTGTCCACAGTGGTTGATCGCTTATCGACAAATACCGCTGGAGGGTTTCTTTTGGTGAATACGGAATTAAGTGCCGTACGTGCCATGTCTATGCAAAATCGACTTGCCCTTGATATTCTATTGGCCAAGGAGGGTGGAGTCTGTGGAATGCTGAAAGTTCAACATTGTTGCACTTACATTCCAGACGAAAGCAAAGACCTGAAGGTCTATATCAAAAATATTACTGATTTGCATGAAGAATTAGTACCACTTGAAGCTGAGAATTTATGGACTAAAATAGCTAATAAAATGATAGCTGTTAAAGATTTTATTGCAAAAATAGGTAGTACTATTATAGGTAGAATATTGTTTCCTTTAACTTGTATAATTGTTGCTTTATTGATAATAAGATTAGTGTGTGTGTGTTGTAAAAACAGGGGAGGGAGGAAGAAATTGAATAAAGAGAAGAAAAACAAGAGGTTGAAAAGAGAACCTCAAGAAATTGAATTAGAAGAATTGAGGGAGAGTGTTTACTTAGAGACAAAAAGGGATGATGTAAGAGTGACTGGTGTGTAATGTTGTGTAAGGGGAAAAAGACATTTCCGATTTCTCCTAAAATGGGACTAAATTTTCACTAAATTTTTTTTTTGGGGTTTATTTGGTGATAAAATCACCAAAGGGGGGATTGCTGGAGCAGAGTTTTCTGTTTGAAAATTCGTTGGTTTTTGAAGCTCTGGCATGTCTATTTGTCATACTAATTTATTAATAACTAGTAATTAATTATTTTTCTTGTGCAAGTATGTTTATATTAATCAATCTGTTTGTCCTAATAAGAGAGAGTTACACGTGGGTGCGCATAAATGTGCTGTTTAACAATAACGTGCGTGTTTTCATGTTTAAACATTGCTATGTGCTGTTTATTTTTGAGCACAAAACGCTTTCCGAATTAATGCTTTTCTATGTTGCAAGTGCTAGATAGATGCATACACATAAGGGTATTAGTGGGGTTAACACTGTTTAATCATTATGCTGTGGTAACGTTGTTTTTGTTTCTTTTAATTAAGATGGTCTATTGTGGCCTATGGTGGCCTAGTCAAAGATGGCCGATTTTGTAAGCCTGGCCTCGATTTGAAAGTAGAAAACTGTGATGGAAGAGAGCCCTGCTGAAAATGGTCCTGAAGTCAGCTGACCACAGTCCTTGCTTGCTTTGCAAAATTTTCCGTGAGGACATCAGCAGCCTGGGTAATCTTCGAGTGAAATGGAACGTCCTTGGCAGCCTTGGGAAACAAAGGAGCCTTAGAGAAAGACTCTGAACATTGGTCTCATTGCCGAGGAAAAGTAGAACTAACAAGATACATTTGTGATTCTTGGTTCCTGTTCCGTAGTCTTTATTTTGTGATTTTTCCTGAGCGGAGATTTTCGAATGTAGCAATGTTACATCCTTTCCTTCTCGCTCTGCTCAGCGGTCCAGCGGACATTACAACTTTTTTATGTATCTTTCTTTTGTTCGATTCATTATAAGAATTGTTAGCCTAGAGAGGTTTCTTGCCACTTGCCATTGCCGCGTACCGAATCTGCGTTGCTGAGGATTGATGCTGAAGGGACTTCGTCTTGAGAGACTTTACCGAGAGACTTGTCCTGACCCGTTCTGACATTTAGCTAGAATAGGTAACTATGAGAAAAATGATTTATTCTGCTTGATTTCCATTTTGACTAATTTTAGATAAAGCAATATAATTTGAACATGGTGTTGGATATTATTTCTTGTCAATTATTGTGTATTATATTTTGATTATTGCCGTATAGGTTGTATAGATTATGTTTATGGACAGTCTCAATAACCAGATCTTATCGACCCCGATATTGATGCAGGGTGACTAGGAGTTTTCTTTCCACAGGTTTATTGCTGGTAGAGTATTTGAGCGTATGTTAGTGAAATGGGCCCTAGCGTATGATGAATGTATGTGCGTGTAACTGTGAGATTACTCTATCTGTGGTAGCGGGAATATTATACACACCCTGATCTCTATCAAGCCTACCACGCCGCAGGACTTGCCGATCACGAAGTGAGAGGGAGCATCCCTCTTATGGAAGGTGCGTCATCGAGCTGTGACAGCCCGCATGGAACCTTGCATGAGCGCCAGGAGCGGACCTGCATACCCCAGGGCAGCGGCGGTGGGCCTGCTTCCCTGGCTGCGCACCATTGGACGTCCTCTCTCTCTGGCTGGGGCGAAGAGAGCCGGTGCTTGTGGGACCCACCTGTCAGGCCACGCGGTTGGCTTCAGCTGCGTCCCGATACCTGATGGCTCGCGAATCGGGCCCCAGGGCTCCCCCCACCTCACTGGGTGAACATCAGGACGACCGTGGCTGCTCGTGGTGCTCCAAACCAAGAAGCAAGTGGGTCAGGTCGCAAAGGAATCGACTCCTCTGAAACATCGCAGCCTGCCACACCTAGGGGCTATCCCACCAAGAGGAGAGGCCTGTCAGGTTTCTGCCGAAGCCCTGAACTGAGCAGCTTATGTTGAACCTCTCGATGCGGGAGCCATACAACGCCACTGGAACTGGGGCCTTGATCTAGGCTGCACGTGCTGCTCCTCACACCCGCAGGAGTAAGTGGGCCTAGAGGGTCCTGTGACAGGCAGCACTTCTCACAACACAACTATACGTGACCACCCCACACACAGACCAGATGGCATGGGGAAAGACAGAGGCCCTGCGACCAGCGCACAGAACAAGATAGACACATTTGCAACTATTTCCACAAGATGCACAGTGCCACAAAATGTACCTTCCCAACACCCTAAGAGTGCAGATCCCATGACCTCCAGATTGTACTACAGGCCATCCAGGCATTCCGAGATACAGCTGAAACTAAAGTTGGGAAAGTCGGGGTGGTTATTTCACTACTACGTCAAGATCTCCACAACGTCAGCCTTAGAGTCATCAAGGGACTAGACAGGATCTCCACAGTAGAAGATGATCTCACTTCCCTCAAAACCACAGTGACAAAACTCCTCTACCACACGGCCTCCCTTGAACAGTGACCAGAAGACGCAGGAAATCTATTGTAGTGCAATAATCTTTGCTTTGTGGGTGTCCCTTAAGGCGCAGAGATACTGGATCCTGCCCAATTTTTGCAAACATTGCTAGCCACCTGGCTACCAGAGGGCAACCTATCAGAACTATTCATCATTGAGCGTGCGCATGGGTCTCTGGCTCAGAAACCACCACCGGAGGCCCCTGTGCCCCATCATTAAGTGGCTCTTTATCTATTGTGACAGGAATGCCATCCTCCGCGAGGCCTGCAAATGTGTACGTTGGCTCATAAATCATCCTGAACCATGATCTTTATGGACTTCACCCAAGAGACACAACAATAGCAACGCTCCTTCGATGAAGTTAAACAAAACCTCAGAGCCCTCAAACTGAAATACATGCTTCTTTTCCCTGCAAGACAGACTCAAAGTACTCCATGAAGGGCGAACCCATTTCTTCGACAATGCAGAAGCAGCTTGGGAATGGGCAACTGAAAGTTCATGTATAGGCCTGGATGGGCAATACATAGAATATTAATACGCTACAAGTAAACTAACAAATTTTACATCTTTTGACGTGATGAAAAATAAGGAAAATGTTGAAAAAGAAGGAGAAAATAAAACGGATTACTTTGGTGGATGTGTACCAATGTGTATACGGCTGTGCAACCTGATTGTGACCCACTAAACATTGGCCACTGCTTTCAAATGAATTATGCTCAGGTGCGTAGGAACAGCGCACTATTTCAGGTGCTGCACGCTAAATGGGAATAAAATGAAAGGAAACACGAACTACACAAGAAGAAACAGGGTGTGCTTCAGGATACCTTGGTCTTGTCATCATAACATGCTGTTTCATCACCTGATAGCACCCTAATATAAGGACTAAAATTGAGAAGGAAAAGCAAACAGCGTGCTTCACGTCAAAGGAAGTTTACCTCGCTCGGATTACTGAAACGTCACTAATAAGGACTGTTAATTTCTAATAATGTTCATTTGACATGCAAACACATGCTTCAATCAATCAATCATGGAATTTATATCGCGCACTACTCACCCGGAAGGGTCTCAAGGCGCTTGAGGGAGGGGGTCTGCTACTGCTCGAACAGCCAGGTCTTGAGCTGTTTCCTGAAGGCGAGGTGGTCCTGGGTCAGCCGCAGGTGGACGGGCAGGGAGTTCCATGTCTTAGCCGCCAGGTAGGAGAAGGATCTTCCTCCGGCGGTGGCTCTCTGGATGCGAGGGACGACGGCGAGGGCGAGGTTCGCGGATCGTAGCTGTCGGGTGGGCGTGTAGAAGGTCAGGTGGTCGTTGAGGTACCTTGGGCCCAGGTCGTGGAGGGATTTGTGTGCGTGGGTGAGGAGTCTGAACGTGATCCTCTTGTTGACAGGGAGCCAGTGCAGGTCTTTTAGGTGGCTCGAGATGTGGCTGCGTCGGGGGGCGTCCAGGATGAGACGGGCGGAGGCGTTCTGGATACGCTGAAGTCTTTTCTGAAGCTTGGCTGTTGTACCGGCGTAGAGGGTGTTTCCGTAGTCTACTCTGCTGGTGACGAGGGCCTGGGTGACAGTCTTCCTGGTCTCGGTCGGGATCCATCTGAAGATCTTGCGGAGCATGCGGAGGTTGTGGAAGCAAGATGAGGAGACGGCGTTGACTTGTCTGGTCATCGATAGGGAGGAGTCCAGGATGACGCCCAAGTTGCGTGCGTGGTCCGTTGGCTTGGGTGCGGTGCCCAGGGCCGGGGGCCACCAGGAGTCGTCCCATGCGGAGGGCGACGGTCCCAGGATGAGGACTTCTGTCTTGTCCGTGTTCAACTTCAGGCGGCTGATGTTCATCCATTCGGCGACATCTTTCATCCCTTCGTGTAGGTCGGCTTTGGCGGTGTCGGGGTCTCTGGTGAGGGAGAGAATCAGCTGGGTGTCATCGGCGTAGGAAATGATGTTGAGATTGTGTTGGCGTGCGATGGCAGCGAGGGGTTTCATGTAGATGTTGAAGAGAGTGGGGCTGAGCGATGATCCTTGCGGGACGCCGCAGATGACTTCGGTGGCCTCAGAGCGGAACGGAGGGAGGCGTACTCTCTGTGTTCTGCCGGAGAGGTATGAGATGATCCATTCCAGAGCAATCCCCTGGATGCCGGTGTCGTTGAGGCGTTGGACTAGGGTGCGGTGGCAGACAGTGTCAAATGCTGCGGAGAGGTCAAGGAGGATGAGTGCCGCTGTTTCACCTTTGTCGAGCAGGGCTCGGATGTCGTCGGTGGCTGCGATGAGGGCGGTCTCGGTGCTGTGGTTGGCTCTGAATTCGGATTGCGATGGGTCGAGGGATCCGTTCGTCTCGAGGAAGGCGGCCAGCTGCTTGTTGACGACCTTCTCGATGACTTTGGCAGGGAATGGAAGGAGCGAGATTGGGCGGAAGTTCTTGAGGTCGGCCGGGTCCGCTGTTGGTTTCTTCAGTAGTGCGCTGAGCTCGGCGTGCTTCCAGCTCTCCGGGAAGGTGGCTGTGTCGAAGGAGGCGTTGATGATGTCTCGGAGGTGGGGTGCGATGGTAGAGGCGGCCTTGTTGAAGACATGGTGGGGGCATGGGTCGGTCGGCGATCCGGAGTGGATGGTGTTCATTATGCGTGTCGTGTCTTCGGGGGTCACTTTGGTCCATGTCTGGAGGATAGCGGCGGGGTGCGTAGGTTCGGTCGATGGGTGCGGGGGTGGAGCGCCGAAACTGTTGTGGATGTCGGCGATCTTGCGGTGGAAGTACGAGGCGAGGGAGTCACAGAGGTCCTGCGAGGGAGTGATGTCGTTGTTGCCGGTGCTGGGGTTGGAGAACTCCTTGACGATGTTGAAGAGCTCCTTGCTGTCATGGGCGTTCTTGTCCAGTCGTTCCTTCAAAGATTTCTTCTTGGTGGTGCGGATGAGCTGGTGATGTCTGCGGGTGGCGAGTTTGAGGGCGGTCATGTTGTCGGTGGTCTTGTCGAGGAGCCAGGCCTTCTCGAGGGTGCGGCAGGCCTTCTTGGAGTCCTTGAGTTCGTCGGTGAACCAGGGGGCCTTCTTGCTTCTGGGCCTGGTGAGTGGGTTCTTCAGTGGGGCGAGGTCGTTGGCACAGGAGGTCAGCCATTGCGTGAGGTCGAGGGCTGCTGTGTTAGGGTCCGTTGTCCTGACCGGTGGGTTCTGGCTGAGGGAGGTGGTGAGCTGGTCGACGGTGATCTTGCTCCAGTTTCTGTGGGGAACCTGCTTCGGGTGGTGGTGGACCGTGTTCTTCTTGAAGCTGAAGTGGACGCAGCTGTGGTCAGTCCAGTGGAGTCCGGTGCAGTGGCTGAAGGTGACGTGCTTGCTGGATGAGAAGAGGGGGTCGAGCGTGTGGCCGGCGTAGTGGGTGGGGGTGTTGACCAGTTGCTGGAGTCCGAGGTTGGCGAGGTTGTCCAGCAGGGTGGTCGTGTTGCGGTCGTTGTTGTTCTCCAGGTGGAAGTTGAGGTCCCCGAGGAGGATGTAGTCGGTGGAGGGGAGGGCGTGAGGGCTGATGAAGTCCGTGATGTCTTCGCAGAACTGTGCGCGTGGTCCCGGGGGTCTGTAGATGAGGGTGCCTCTGAGGGTAGTCTTGGGGTCGGTGTGGATCTGGAAGTGCAGGTATTCGGCGGTGTTGAATGCGTCGGTGGAGTCAGTCGAGATGCGAATGGTGCTTTTGTGAGCGATGGCGATGCCCCCTCCGGTCTGGTTGTTGCGATCCCTCCTGATGATCTTGTAGCCGTCCGGGATGGCTATGGCGATGTCGGGGGCTGAGGAGTTGTTCATCCAGGTTTCCGTGAGGAAGGCGACGTCTGGAGATGCGGTGTCGAGGAGGTTCCAGAGTTCCACGGCGTGTCTGTGGACGGAGCGGGTGTTGATCAGGATGCACTTGAGGTGGTTGCTGTTGTCCGTCTTGGTGGGCGTGGTGCTTGTTCGGAGGCAGGAGAAGTTGCAGGATCGGCAGACGAAGGGTCCATGGGTGCTTCGCGGGGACGCTCGGTAGCATCCGGGGGCTCGGGCGGTTTTGAGTGCGATGAGTGTAGCGAAGTCGTAGGTCCTGCGGGTGGGCTGGCGGGGGCCAGGGGTCCTGGCGCGGGGCGCGGTCCAGGCGCGGACGGGCGCAGACGGGCTTACCTTTGGCGCACCTTTGGCGCACCCGCTGCGCGCGTCCGCTGCGCGGTCGCTGGGGGGGCGTCATAAGTGAGGAGCCGGGAGGGAGGGTCCGCTGGGAGGCGGGAGGCTGGGTGGCCAATGGGCAGGGAGGAGAGGCGTGACTGCGGGGTCAGCGGCGGGAAACCGGGATGGCGAGTGACCGGGGCAGCGGCGGCGGAGAGGAGGCAAGGAGTGTGGCCAGCAGCAGCAGGAGGAGAGCGGCGAGAAGCAGAGGTCAGCGCTGGTGAGGAGGGAGCGGCGTGAGCGGGATCGGCACCAGCAGGTAGGCGACAGGCAGCAGCAGTGCGAGGGGAGCGACCGTCTGTGTGGGGCACAGGGGTCATGCTTATGTTTATTACACTTGCATTTATACAACAGAGGGTGATTGTAGCTAAGGTTTCATTTGCAGAGGGTTGTGGTTAATGTAGTCAACACTTAAACGGATTACATGGATCGGGAGGAGTAGCTGGTGAGAATACACGTGATGTTTTACACCAATGACCGGAAAGGTGGGGCGAGTAATATCTATTTAAAGTTTGGGAGAGTTAGCATGGTTGCGAAATAAGATACAACAAGCGCGTTTGAGGAAGGCAAAGCGATGAGCATTTTACATCAGGTATGCACGTGGAATGGGCATGGTGTTTGAATCTGTGATGGGGAGTGGTTTAGTATTCTCGGGGGTAGTTAAGCAGGATAGAGGTGATTAGAGATTGATAGGGGTTAGGAGGTTAGAATGTCAGGGGGTCCGTTGATTTAGGGCGCACGGGTTAGAGGATATGTTTTTTTTTAAATTAGGATGTAATGTTCACCATTGGGGTTAGATGGAGGGTCACGTTATGATTTGGAGTTCGTTGTTGAGAAGGGTAATATGTTTAGGGGGATGGGATTTGGTTTGATAGGCACTTTTAGTAGAAACTGGATGGGACAAAATAAGTATGGGAAGTCATGCAAACAACATCTTGATATCACGGGGTTGTAAATGCAATGTGACTGACACACGTATTTTTAACTTGTAGATACTCCTGATTAAAGTTTATTTAAAACCGAAATGCATTGAGTAAGATGTATATCGAACTGAGTGGAGGATATGAAAATTCGGAACAAGTTCATGTATAGGCCTGGATGGGCAATACATAGAATATTAATACGCTACAAGTAAACTAACAAATTTTACATCTTTTGAAGTGATGAAAAATAAGGACAAATTTTGAAAAAGAAGGAGAAAATAAAACGGATTACTTTGGTGGATGTGTACTACTTTAAGATACCAATGTGTATACGGCTGTGCAACCTGATTGTGACCCACTAAACATTGGCCACTACTTTCCACTGAAAGACCCGCCAGAGGAAGGACCATTGGGTTGCGAGATAAGAACGCTTTGGGCCCACATGCCCTCTTGCATCCCTCACCACACACCCTAAACAGCGACGATACACTAAGTTCCAGAGAACATGCAGATGGACCTTTAACTCCTCCTAATAATCTGGGTCGCAGGGGGGATGCCGCTGGCGCCTCGTTACCTCACAGACAGACGACAATGTACTCCCACACCGAAGAAAGAGGCCTGAGCGGCAGTGGTGAACTGGCACGAGAGCGAACCCCACCCGATCCCACCCACATGAAGCGGCTACAGTGGAGCACTGGCACCTCTAGATGATCCGAGGATAAGCGATGGTCCACATCTGATGCTTTGATTACCAACTTTTTCTTGTATTTAATCGGGGAGTTTTGGGCGCCGGATCCTTTGGGGTTGGAAGTAGGGGGAGGGGGGATGTTAGGGGGTTGGGAAGTTTACTACCTTACAAACACTCTGGGATGCACACCACGCACCAAAACCGTCAAACAATCCCACAAACCCCAACGTTTTTTAGGCCCCCACTACGACTACCCTTTACGGCATGGAACTCCAGCTATCCATGAACACCTGGTCATTCGGAGCCCACAGAATTATGCCATGGAACATAAACAGGCTCTTAGAAAGAGTTAAAAGAACAGCGGTACTTTGATACACCAAGCAACTACAAGAAACTCACCTTATGGGTGGTAATTGCCCATTCTTCAAACGTTTACATCAGGCAAGAGGGCAAACACTACAGCATTATACAGCGTGTACATCCCCCCACACATAACGTCTTCCACTCACATCGAGGGAATCACACAACTCCCTGTAGCACCAACTGTTATAGGAGGAGATTTAAACACCACCCTCAACCCCCAAAATAGATGCCACTGGAACCCCACTGATACATGGGCTGACGAGGGCCAAACCGCTAAAGAAATGGCCAGAATCCATGGGTCTCATTGGTATCTGGCAGACCTTTCATTCCGGAGACAAAATACAATGTTGCATACCGACCTCCTTCTGACCCCTGCAAGTGACGCCATACAGTTCACTCAAGTGGCCATTCTCCTAAGAGGTATCTCAGACCACTCGCCAGTGGAAGCCTGAATTGGCAAACACATGCCCTCTTCCAGACCTACCTGGGGTTAAACGCCTGGTTTCGCCAAGATAAGAAATGCGTAGACCTCAGCCTCGGAAATACAAGCATATTTTGACAGAATCAAGGACTCTGTATCCTCTGTCGGCACTCTATGGGTTGCGGGTAAGGTGACTATCCATGGAGTGGCAACAGGGTTCGTGCGATGTGCCAAAAAAGACCACTTACGTAAGATGATGGAACTTGAGGCACATATTCTCCAATTGGAGAAAAAGCACGACAAAGTCCCCCAAACATTGCGGCGAGAGCTGGCGAACGCTTAAGTCCCCCTCCACCAAACAGACTAGGAGGAGGCCCTCCAATGCTGGTGGGCATCTAGGCAGACAGTGTATAATAAGCACGGGGTTAAAATTGGCAAGCTGCATTTCTGGTTGGCCATGAAGGACGCAGTCACTAGAATAATCCTCGAAGTTTTGCACAAGGCAGGCTACCCTAAATGCACGTCATGAAATCACCATGACCTTTGCCGACTACTATTGCACACTGTACGCATGCCACCCAGTGGCGTAACAAAGGCCCCTGCAGTGTGGGGGCCCCCGAGCTCCAGGGGGCCCCCTCAGGACAGTTCCTGACCTGAGAGCTATGGAGTAAGTCCAGAAGGGAGCCCCTCCATGCACTTTTTAGGGGGCCTCCTCCTGTTTCGTTATGCCACTGAAGCCACCCTAGACTGCCCTGTGAGTGGAATGCCCCATACCTGCAGACATACCGCTCCCTTGGGTGTCAAGATCGAAATGCAACCTAGTTGACGAGCCCATAGCCCGGGAAGAAATCTAAAAGACAATATCAGACTTGAAGTCCGGCAAATGCCTGGTCCAGATGGATACTCCATGTAGTACTAAAATACCTTTCGAGAGCTCCTCTTCCCCCCAGCTCCTTAATCTATATCTCAAGGCGACCTGGGAGGGTCACTTCCCGAAGAGTTGGATTTCACCATCCTAGTTGTCCTCCCCAAGGCTAACCGACTACCCATCACTGCAGCTCCTACGGGCTATTTCCCTTATTAATAAAGAGGTCAAGATCTTTGCTAAGATCCTCGCCAATTTATTTGCAAGAGTAATACCAACACTGATCCATCGAACCACTGTGGCAGGTCCACATACTAATAAATGGAGCGCTATCAGATCACTCCCCCATTCAACGGGGCACTCAACAGGGCTGTCCCTTCTCACCACTTGTTTTTTGGCCTTACAATAGAACCCCTGGCCAGCCTAGAGCAATGAGACACCAAGACCCGTGTCTGGCAATGGGAAAATTCTACTGAATAGCAAATTGTGCTATACGTGGATGACGTCCTGCTCAACTTGGCAAACCCCCACCTCACAGGGCCATGATGCCTTAAGATCTTTGACTTGTATGAGCAAGCATCCAGACTGCGAGTAAACAAAGGTAAATCACTACTGATCTCAATCAAAGGAGACGCCACAGTCATGTGAGGGTCCTTGTCCACACCGATAAAAAGACTCAGCTTCAAATGCTTATGCATACTCATTTCCCGCATGCCGGAGCGGACATGGAATCTTAACCTGGTGACCCTTCTCAACACCACGAAATCAAACATTCACCGATGGTTGTCACTACCAATCAATACACTTGGCAGAGTGGCCCTTTTCAAAATGATGGTCTTACCCCGCTATCTTTACTTTTCTCATAGCTCCTGCAATGGACTGGTCAGCGAAAATCAAAGAACCCAATTTCAAAGTGAGGGTGTGCCCTCGGAAACACGTCTGGATTTGGGGGAAATGGTGGGACTATGATGGTCTTGATTTCTTTGACCTACACAAGTGACTTGCATATTGTTCATGAGGGGACACAAACAGAATGTGTAATGGTGCCGTTTTATGTTTACATTTTATGTTCTCACCAATACAAACTAATAAAAGTGTTTATAAAAAAAATGTGCCCCTTGCTCGTGATTTAATGATGTTTTAATCTATTTCAATTCCCTTCTCTCGATTTTATGGTTTTCCTCCCAATTTTTAGGTCCAGCCTGGGCAGCGTATGCACTGCTGCGAGGCATGCAGTAGTGGAGTATGGCTTTAATGCCCTGTCTACTCTCCACCCATATTTTTAATTGGCTTTTGTCATTGTGCTTTGTAAACGCTGGTTACCGAGTCGTTATTAGGCTCATTAATCCCTCCTCGGTACCGCCTTATTTGCATTTTTCACCAACCTCCCATGGCGACTGGCCTTTTTACTTCTGTTGCGACACGGTATGTCTTATTTAGTCTGTAAGCACTATTTTTTTAATGAGTTTTCCGACTGCAGGCACGGCTGTTTTCCTCGCCATGCCCGCTTTCACTTGCAAGCAGCTCCGGACAATAGCAGGCACTTCTTTGAAGTGAAATAGGTTTTGCATTCACAAGAGTTTGATCTATTGCCATTGTAAATGACAATAGCTTAAACTCTCGTAAATGCGAGACCTAGTGCATTTCAAATGCTTGTTATTTTTGTCCCGCTCAAGGGGCATTTGGGTCTCACCGTGATTTGATTGAGGAGTTTTATGCTTCAATGCCGACATCAAGAATGGCTATTTTCTCTCTCTATATTTATCACCTTGTTGTACATGTGCACCTCCCGTGTACCAACCTGCTCTTTTTATTTAAAAATTAGGTCCTCGTACTTCCATCCACGTGCACTCATCATGTCTGTCTACAGCCCCTCACCAATACAGGAAACATTTGTAACCATTCCAAGGTGACCAATGTGAGACATCTTCAGGAGACCACAGGGAAGGCAGGGGCAACTAGGCCACAATATGAGAGTAGAGGCCTTTTACTACTGCAGTCTCGGGGCCTATCCTACTCTGGCACTGCAAACCTGGCCATGGAAAACCATTTCCGCACTTGACTCTCAGTGGTAGAGGAGTTGAGCAGTCACAGGATCCTCGTGGAGGTTATGGTACAAGTAAATCAGGCTCAAGAATCAATACCATACCCCCAGCAGTGCAATAAGATCACTGTCCAGTTCAGTGCATCTCTTTGTGGAAAAGACAAGTTCCTTCTTATAAAGAGCACATAGAAGTCCTCTACGCATTCAATAATGCATGCATACTCAATTGACAGGTGTGAGTCTTTGCGCTTTCAGGGGCCTCTGCATACTAATCCAATAACCCCTTCATGGGTTCTCCCTACTTTGCGTTTCCCCCCTCAGGATTAGAGTTTGAGGTAAGGTCTATAGATACAGCTTGTACTAGCCCACAGTGCATCCACCCTCTCTTTAATTTTAGCACTCAGTCACTCTGGCTTAGGCCCTCTCAGTCTAGCACTCAGTTTATAGAAGCAGTGCCGAGCCACATTCAGCCCTCCCACAAGATTGGAATCACACCAGAAGCAGGATGATTTCAGACAGCACATGACAGTCTACCAGGGAGCTACGTAGTAGCAAGCTACCCTCGGTAGACCTCTTCCAGGTAGTTGGCTGTAGATCGTGGCTTCCTTCAGCGCGGTGGTAGTTACTTCACTCCCAGAGCAGCTCACTCCTACACTCCGGTGAGTACTTTGCACCTCTTCTTGGGCAAGATGGCCACATGCCTGCAGGTGATGATACTTCATCCTGGCAAGTGCTAGGTGATCTCTTCAGCATACAGTTCCTCGAGGCGAAGACGTGGATTCTTCATGATGCACCCCAAGGGCACCTCTCAGGTCACGGACCTTCCGGACTCGTTCTGACCTATTGACACACTTGAGCAGTCCCACATTTTACTAGTGGGGCACACAGGCTACCACCAGACGCTTATCCTGGCTTCAGTAGGCCTACCATTCGGGTACACACACTGCTTTAAGTGCCTTAGTAGCTACATTAGGGATAAGTGAGAAAGATTGCACTGCCCAGTCCAGCAGTACCACAATTCCTTTGGCACCCTTGTTTACTGAGTTTCTGTCAGACAAACTCTGCACCAGTGCCAATTACAGCAGCCCCTTTCACAATTAGTTCCTCGTGCAGGGTTGACATTGGTTTCCCTTACTCACAGGGTGGATGTCTTGGCACCCAAGACAGTCCAGTAATTCCTCCTTCAGATTCAGTTCGGGCTTCAATAAATGTCCCCTCACCTCTGGGGAGTTGGCTGTCAGTATTACACCACTCCTTGCCTGCTTGGTAGTCCCCGAGTGCTCTGCAGAGTACCCGCTCCTTAGTAGAAGAGACAACAAGGAAGGATCTTGGGCTCCCATCTTTATATTAATTTCACAGTCGGAAGATGTGTATTCCAGGTCTTCTTTCTTTAAACCAGATTTGGTCAGTTCCTTATCATGTGTCCTCACCAAAAAACAACCTTCAAAACGCAGCCTTTGTCTTCAATGCTGCTCTCCTAGCATGACAATCTCCAGGTGGAGAGCCCATCACAGAAGCACAAAGAGGTATGAGCAGACTGCACCCTACTATGTATGACCCCTTCTCACAGAGATCAGGAAGAGAGACAAGAACCTAAGCCCCATTAAAGGACTCCTTGCGGGGGCGTGGTCTCGCCGCGGACGATGTGAGTCGCGCATCGCTGAGGCTCCGGGCCGCCGCCGAGGAAAACAGCCTTTAAAGCAGTTGCAGTTGCAGTGGCTGCGGAGACGACCTAGCTGGGGGGGACCGGCTGGCCACTGGGAGCGGGCAGCTACCGGGCGCCTTGGAGACCCCTGGCTCGAGCTGTGGCGAGTCGACGCGGCACCTGAGACGAGGCACCGGCGGGAGAGAACGCGACCGCCATCTTTGATGCCCTGACCCGCCGCGCTGCGGTGGGACTGTGCCTGGCTGCCCCGGGAAGATTGTCGCCGGAGAAGCAACGCGGACGAGTGGCGGAGCAGCGGCAGCGGCGAGACGTGCGGGGCCGACGACGGGGAAGATCGGGCTTTGTGGGTGGGGACGGTCGCGGCCGCCATCTTGTGGTCCGCGGCTGGCCCTGGCCCGTAGCTCCGGCTGCCCGCCCGGTAGTGCCACAGAGGAGGTAGGCCACACTGAGGCCTCGGACTGGGAGCGGACTGCTGAGGCTGACTTGGGAGCATCCGGCGACATACACTGCGCCCCGCTGCACGCGTGGAGCTACTGTCGCGTGGCGGCGCTGCTGGCCCTGCTGCGGGTGCCCGGGGACCCTGGTTTGGCCTGGCCGGGCCTGGACCGGAGCATCGTACCGCTGGCTGGTGAGGAGACTGTGCCTGGGGGCGCCGGCCATCTGCGGAGTGCGGAAGCAGAGAGCCACCGGGAAGCCACGAGCAGTGCAGCGGATGACGCCTGCAACGCCCAGAACTGGTAGGCCGGGACCTCCCGGACGAGCTGTGTGACCGCTGGGGACCGGATCGGCGGCGGGGGCCCGAAGGTGGCGGCGGACGACGCGGAGTGTGCGTGTGGCTGTGGCCTGGCGGGCGCGGGCGGCGCCGGGGGCTGAGAGAAGCCGGCTGCCACCTTGATTAACCACGTGGGAGAGGCCTGGCCCGCACGGCGACTGGACGGGGGAGGCGATTGAGAAAGAAACGCACTCGGGGGGCGACTGGCCCCAGCGACCTGATGCCTGTGTCCTTTTGCTTGCGCCCCCGGACCTAGAAGTGGTGGACTAGCGCTGGGCTGGGTGAGGTCCGTTGCCGCGCCTTGGCCTGGGAGCCTGCTGGTGGCACGCGTTGCAGGCGCGACGGCCATTCCTCACGCTGGGTGTCGCCTCTGAAGTTACATCGCGGCCCTCGCCGGGGTCCAGGACGGCGAGGGAGCTTGAACCTGGAGTTGGCGGTGGATCCCGTGGAGGGGTGCAGTTTAGCGGCCGCATCGCTTCGTGGTGCTGTGCCGGGAGAACCTTCTACACTGCGGCGCCCTGCGCCACGACCCTGTCGTCTGCGCTCATCCTGGCGCCCCTGTGTTTCCGAGACTGGAAGGTCGGAGCTGGGCGTCCACCATACGACTGCGGGGCTTTGAGCTGCTGGGGGCTGCTACTCCCATACACTGAGAGGCCGATCCCAGGTGCGGCCACATCATGACCCGCACGAAGCCAGGGAAAGAGCCGCCGGCGACCCCCAAAGACGCCTCTGTCAAGGACTTGTGGAACAAGCCCAACACAGCATCGCAGAGTGCGGAGCCATCAGGGGCAGGTGTCTCGGCGGCCCCCGTCACGCAATCCTTCATGACGGCGTTCATGCAAGAACTTAAGTCAGAAATTGGGTCCCTCCGCACAGAAGTCCAGGCATGCGTGAAGGACCTTCGGAAGGATGTGGGGGAGCTGGGAGGCCGAGTAGATGACTTAGAAAAGACCCTGGATGCGCATACAGAAGACCAAGAGCACCTATGGCAAAGCTTGGCGACCTTGGAAGAGCAACATGTTGAGCTCCAGATCAAACAGGAGGATTTGGAAAATAGGGGGCGCCGGAACAACATACGCATCCGGGGGGTGCCGCCTGGGGCAGAAGGGGCAGATATTATGTCCTTCGTGGCGGACTTACTCCATGACATCCGAGGGGATGAAGATACTTCGCCGCCCACCTTGGACCGCGCCCATAGGGTTTCAGGGCCGATGGGGAGGCCGGGTCTCATCCCTGGCATCTTGAAACGGGTTCGTTTCTTTGTTGAAAAGGAAGCCATTCTAAAGGCAGCCAGAGGCAAATCCGAAATCCTCTGCGGGGGAAAGCCCATCCAATTGTTTCAAGACTTGGCCTCCACCACTCTCCGGCGACGTCGGGACTTCAAACCCATCACGGACAAATTGAGGGAGCTCAACATCCGCTACCAATGGGCCCACCCCTTCGCCCTCATGTTTCAGTGGGAGTCTAAACGGCGGGTGCTGCGCTCATACCGGGAGGCGGCTCAATTACTGCAGATTCCCGATTCACCACCGGCCAGCCCCTCGCGGCGCCCCCCCAAACTTAGAGTCCCGTTGAAGCCACAGTGGTCCACAGTGCGACGCCCTCGACACCCATCGTCGCCGGAGGGCAGCAGGGCCTCCCGGGACAAGCAGGACATTATTGAACATATCAAATCCCTGGAGGGCTCCTCCTCGCCGCTGGGCTCACAGGCCTCTGCCCTTAAATGACCACTACCATTGCGGAACATCCCACCTGATTGCAGCTTTACAACTGAGACGACTGGGAGGTGCGGCCGGCTGTGGGCTGCATCTCTCCCCCATTACTCGACGCCTTGGACGCCTCACTCGGAGGCGCACCGCCGTCTCTTCTACGGGGCGCTGCCTCCCCGGCTTGGGCGGCGGCCCGGGACGGACTCTCGACACATAGCTTAGCGGTTCAGCGATGGCGCACCCCCACTCCTATTTCTGGGAGAGTGACATCTCCGAGACAGCCTGTGCCGTGGTGCCTGGCTACTCTCTTGACTGGAATAGGCTCTTCCGGCCCTGTTGGCCGACTACAGGTTTCCATGGTTGTATTTGTTTTTATTTGTTCCCCTCAGTACCCCCTTTCATTCACTCCCCTTGGCGGGGGGGACATGTGTATGGGTGGGATGTTCATGCGGGAGGTGCCCTACTAGGGATTTTACGACAATGAATACCACCTCTCCCTGGAAGATTCTCTCTCTCAATGTGAAAGGGCTCAACTCTCCCAACAAACGACGCCTAATCTGGCGCTACCTGCTCCTACAGAATCCCGATATCATCCTCCTCCAAGAGACACACCTCCTCAAGTCGGATGTGGGCCGGATGGCGAACCCGCGCTTCCCCCTCCAGATCTGGTCCTCGGCTCCCTCGAAGACGGCGGGAGTGGCGATCCTGTGCAGGGCGGGGATATCCCGGGGGGACGCCAGAGTACATAGGGATGCTGAGGGGCGGTTTCTGCGGGTG
The DNA here is from genome assembly GCF_964204655.1 of Triturus cristatus. Classification (NCBI taxonomy): domain Eukaryota; kingdom Metazoa; phylum Chordata; class Amphibia; order Caudata; family Salamandridae; genus Triturus; species Triturus cristatus. The sequence goes on from NC_140590.1 coordinate 1,281,732,390, forward strand.
GAGGTCCGGCGGGGCGCCCGCGCTCTGACACGGTGTAATTTGTATGCCCCCACTCAGGGTCAGGATCTCTTCTTGCGTAGGATAATCAGGGAACACCTTGAGCCAGTGACCACTGACCTCATAGTCGGAGGGGACTTCAATTGGGAGTGGGACGCGGAGCTCGATCGCTGTGGGGGCGCTTTCCACGGGGTGGGAGCCATGTCTGCGGCGGTGAAACGCTCCCTAACCGCCTTAAACTTAGTAGATGTCTGGAGGTATCACTCCCCGGGGCTGCGAGACTACACCTTTTACTCCCATGTCCACCGCACTTACTCCCGCATTGACCTCCTCCTCGTATCGCACTCATTGCTCAAGGACTCCGTCTCGGTGTCCCATTCCACCATCTCGGTCTCAGATCACGCCCATGTTGAGCTGCTTCTACGGGAGGGTCCTCCCCACCCACTACGGCCGCGCCGCTGGCGATTCCCGGATCACGTCCTTCGTGACCCAGTAGATAGAGAGGAAATCCAGACAGCCATCCTGGCATATTTCGAAGACAATGACTTGCCGGGGACCCCTCTCCCCCTTCTCTGGGACGCCTTCAAAGCCACTATACGGGGCACTCTCACAGCCTTGGCGGTCGCTCGAGCGCGAGAGGCCCAGCTATACGAGACAAAACTTACGAGGGAGATACAGGTGCTCGAGCAGATGGACAAGGAGCGCCCGCTGGCGACGCACAAGCGCCGCTTGGCCGTCCTTCGGGGGCAGCTCCGCGCGCACAGGGTCAACAAGGCTGAGCGCGCTCTGCTTGCACTCAAGCAGCGCTACTACGCGGGGGGCGACAAGGTGGGCACTGTTCTGGCACGACGCTTGCGGACGCGGGCAGCTACGGCGCATGTCGCGAAACTACAGAAGGCGGACGGGTCCTGGGCCGTTGCGGAACCGGCAAAGCTCCAAATGTTTCACGACTACTATGCAGCCCTCTATACTGGCGACTCCCCTGCGGCGGAGCTGGTTGCGGAGGCCTTAGACTCTTGCCACTGGGACCCGTTGAGTGAGCATCAATCCGGGCTTCTGGAGGACTCTATTACTCCGGCAGAGCTGGCTGGCGCCCTGCGCGACCTCCCGCTTGGCAAAGCGCCCGGCCCGGACGGGCTCCCGGTGTCGTTCTTCCGCGCCTTTTTGCCGCAATTGCAGCCGTACCTTTTGCGCCTCTTTAATTCCTTCGAGGAGTCGGTAGGGCCCTCGGCAGACATGGCAATGGCCGACATAACCCTCATCCCGAAACCCGGGAAGGACCATACGCTGTGCTCCTCTTACCGGCCCATCGCCCTGCTGAACACCGATTTAAAACTTTACACCAAAATCCTGGCTAAGCGACTTAGCCCTCACCTACCTAATCTCATTGAGCCCGACCAGGTGGGGTTTATCCATCAACGCCAGGGCGCGGATAATGTACGGCGTATTGAGCCTTCCCAACGATATGCGCAACACTGGAGGATCCCGGCCTGCCTGTTGTCGCTCGACGCGGAAAAAGCGTTGGACCGGGTGGACTGGACTTTTCTCCGAGCAGTGCTGCGGAAAGTGGGCCTGGGCCCTAAGATGGTGGCGCGCATTATGGCCCCGTATATTTCGCCGGTCGCCAGGGTACGAGTCAACGGCCTGCTCACGCAACCCTTCCCCATCTGTAGAGGCACCCGGCAGGGCCGTCCTCTGTCGCCCCTGCTGTTCGCCCTGGTGGTGGAGCCCCTGGCCATTATGATTCGGCGGTCCCCTGATATCTGCGGTATACCTCTTGGCGGAGTGCAGCACAAGATCGCTCTCTTTGCAGACGATCTCCTTCTCACCCTTTCCGAGCCCCTACGCTCACTGCCGGCGGTGCACTCGCTACTCCGAACCTACGAACGCGCCTCTGGGCTCAAAATTAACCATGCCAAGTCCTGGGCCCTCAATATTTCGATCCCGGCCGGAGAGCTTCCGGCGATCCGAGCTTCGGCCCCATACCAGTGGGCGGAAGCGTCAGTGCGATACCTGGGTCTTAACTTGACCCCAGACCTGGCCACTTGGACGCAGGCCAACTGGCAGGAATACAAAATCTCTGTCCTAGCTGATCTACGGGCGTGGAGGGCCTTGCCGCTCTCTTGGCTGGGCCGACTCAACACAGTGAAGATGTCGATATTGCCAAAGGTCCTCTATCTTTTTCAAACACTGCCAACTCCGATTCCGGAGCATCAAATACAGGGGCTCCAACGCGAGCTCAACGCATTTGTTTGGGGGGGGGGGGAAAACCGCGGATTTCGAATAGAATCTTGAGCCTCCCCCGGGATAGGGGTGGCCTGGCCTGCCCTAACCTTCTCGAATACTACTGGGCGTCGCATCTCCGCTGTGTCCTGGAGTGGGGGGCGTGGGAGAGTGAGAAGGTGTGGTTCCACATGGATAGGGCAGTCACCTGTCGCCCGCTATGGGACCATGCCTGGCTTCCCCGAGCGGCCCGCCATCGCAGCGCTTACATGGCCGTCCCTACCAAAACGGTCCTGGAGATCTGGGATAAAGTGGCGGTGAGTAGGGGCCTGACCACCATTCCATCCCCGCACACCCCGATTGCGCGAAATCCGCAATTCCCGCCGGCATGTCGACCACCCCACTTCGCGAACTGGACGGAGTCGGGATGCAGGACGATACGGGACCTGTTTCTCGGTGACTCTCTCAAAACCTTTGCTCAGTGCAAGCAGGAGTTCGGGCTCCTGGACGGTGACAAATACCAGTATATACAACTGCGTCACTGGATACAGGGCTCGTCCCTGACGCCGGCGGCCACGCGACCCTACACGCAGTTCGAACAGCTAGCGCGCGACCTCGGCAACTACAAGGGGCTAATATCTTGCATATACAAGGTGCTGCAGCGCTCGCACCGGCTGGACCCCCACCCATACCAAACGAGATGGCAACCCTCTACTGGCTCAGGCGTTACCCCTGCCCAATGGGCCCGGCTCTGGGGTGACATCCCTAAAATCTTGCGTAGCATTCCCCAACAGGAATCGGCCTACAAAGTAATGACCCAATGGTACTACACCCCTGCCAGACTTCACAAAATGTTCCCCAATTCATCCCCCCTGTGCTGGCGATGCACCCAGGCGCAGGGAGACTTCATACATATTTGGTGGACATGCCCGCTTCTGAAAATCTTTTGGAAAGAGGTCCTCAGCCATGTAAAAAAGGTACTCGGGTTCCCCCTTCCGGAGGATCCGCTGGTGGTCCTTCTGGGCATTAGACCAGCAACCCTGAGAGCCATGACTGGCCGCGATCGGCGCCTTAGCCTACACATGCTGGGCGCTGCAAAACAAACAGTAGCCCTTTACTGGAAGAAGCTGGAGTCGCCCTCCGTAAACGTGTGGTTTACTCGTATGTGGCATGTGGTGGCGATGGAGTCTCTCACGGCGCGTCTGCAGCTCCGAGACGCCAAATATAAGAAGCTCTGGAAGCCTTTGGTTGATTACCTGGGGCGGCTAGAACATGCTCGTCTGCAGCCGCCACGGCTTCGAGCCCTGAAGCTCTTTGATGACGTGCTACATCCCACTGACCCGGGGGGGTTCTGGAAACCCACGGGGGGTGTATAACATAAGTCCCTAGTGAAAGCGTGCCTGGAAGGGAGGAGACCTTGCTGTTAGCGGACTAAATCCCGTAGGCCCCCACCTGATGATGACAATGGAGCGCACACCCCTTCCTCCCCGCCACGATTGTTGCCCTTTGCGCTGGTTCACACCCCCTCCCTTTTCCCTGGTTCTGTCCCCCTGGTTGATTGGTCGTCGCATTGGCAATCCTTGATGCAGGGACTGGGGCGGTATCTCTGCCCTGGCATGGCTGCTGGATATTGGGGGTGGAGTGCTCAATCCCTAGTTGCTCTTGCAGTGGAAGGCCTACCGGAAGCCGACTTGCATAATGCCCTGTACATCATTGATGAAAGTTCTGGACTTATACAGCGCCTCTTCTAGGCGATATTCGCTATAATAAGTCATGACTGTTGCATTGCACGAATGGGGCGCCATTGCAGTCTTGCCCTAACGCTACCTGCCCGGCTGGCCCGTGACAATTGTGATATACTATTAGCCATGAGTTCCTGCCCTCTATGAACTGTTTATGCAGGGTTGCTGGGCGGGAGGTTTACTGAGGGCTCGACGCCGCTAAGGCGGGAGCCTCTGTGAGTAACTGTCTCTGTGGGGGCCGGGTTCTGGGCTATAGGTGATGTTACTTGTGCTCCTTTATGTGCCTTTGCTCCTGACAATGAGTAGTCACCCGCAGCCGGCCGTTATGGTTGTAGGCAAATAAGCTGTGTATGGACTTTTGCATGACCGTTAAAATCAATAAAAGTTGGTTAAAAAAAAAAAAAAAAAAAAAGGACTCCTTGCCCTAACAACAGATACTGCAGAGGCCCAGAGGCGCAACTAGAGCCAAATTTCGGGGGGGGGGGGGGGGGGGGGCTGAGCAAAAATTTCGGGGGGGGGGGCTGAACTTTAAGCAATAGGCAGAGTGGAGCTGCAGGGGCTCTTAGAAGGGGTGAAACAACAGCAAGGCCTCATTAACATGCAACTGGTCTTTTAAAGACCTGTGAAGTGCTCGGGTGCGGCTGCTTTTTTGCCCAGGAAGGTGTCTCATCCCGGGCTGCCACACACGACGGGGGGGGGGGGGGGGGGGGGGGGCTGAAGCCCTTTGAGTCCAATGGGTGTTGCGCGCCTGCTGAGGCCTCACCCTGAACTCCCTGCCATCTACCCAACGGCAGCTAAAGTCAGTAATTTACAGCCAAATGTATCAGGAATAGTCCTGGCACTTCTAAAGAAAGCATGTCTTCTCTTTCTTCACTATACCGTCTGGTTGTCCCCCCTCCCATCTAGGAGATGTCGGCAATACAAATATGAGGTCTCGGAAAAGTAACCTCTCATCCAAATTGTACTGTGGTCCAGGCTGTGAGCTTACAAAAAGGAAATTGCAAGCCTTACCACTCTTGCATGGCACGCAATCAATCCTAGTGCACATGCACTTGTACAATCCATGGGATGACAGTGTTCAGGATTCCGGGTTCATCCTGAGCAGTAGAACTTTAGATGAAAGGGCCTATGACCACTCATTCATGTCTCGCAGATTAAAGGCCTGTCACTATAATTTGCCAAACTCAGTATGCTGCCACAGTCGCACTCCACGAATGAAACCAGTGACAGGAATGTTAATACTCAGTGAGTATGAGGGTGTGCTTCTGGTGACAAGGTGCTGAAGTGCATTCGCATATGGCTTGCATGCTGTTGTGTGGGAGTGTTTGGATGGAAGAGTGTAGTTGGGTTGTGTAGACTACATCAGTCGTGTTTCAATGCTATGGTGAGGACCAAAGGTGTGCTCTTTCATGTTTTGTCCCAACCCCTTTGGGTGAAGTGAAGCAATATGCAGGGACAGACGGAATGGTTAGCATTAGATGCTAGTGTGTGGATGAATAGAAAGTGCGAGAGTGCAGTGTGGAAAATGTAAAAAAGTGTTTTGGGGTGTCTATGACAGACACCGCTCAAGCCATGTTACTCTAACATATAGCTGCTTGTGTGCAGGGTTCTTTGAGAAAACAGTGACATTACATGGGGTTGTACATGCATGCGGATACCTACCGTGTTTGAAGTGGTCTGTATCATGCAAAATAAAGTGCCTTGATTATGAAGCAAGGAGGGTGCTAGAGGTGACAGAGACCTGCTCTTGGAAGGAGCAATATTCCATCTCATACATGCTCTGGATCCTACACAGGGGCAGTAGACGGACAACTCTTAAGTATGAGCATTATGTAACTCATCAGGTATTTGCTTTTAAGGGTCTACCTTTGAGAGACAGAGAAGTGACCACCACACGTTCCCTCATTCTCCCATTTGTCAGTGCTTAATTCACATGTTGGTTGCTCATCTCCATTCAAGGTTATCCCTCACCCACTAAATGTGCTCTAAGATACTTTCCTTGTTGTATTCTTCACTGCCGAGGCCCACTGTAAACAGAGATGCCTTGGTGTCTACCTGAATTACACTACACACTTTGAACACTACCCAACACCACTAAAACTCCTTGGCACCCACTGTTTGCATGCATTTTATGCCCCTTCACAAACATTCACCCCTGATATGTCTATGCCCCCTAACACCAGCCTGACTATATGCACCCACACATCCAGTCCCCCTACACCGTGTAAGCTTCTATGCACCCTCTATGCCTCTCACTGATGCTACACCACTCACGCCTCTAACCCGACAGACACTGCCTATGCCCCAATGCTCACAAAGATCCAAACCTCTGCCAATTAGTACCATTTGCCTACCTAGGCTATTAATCTCCCCAACAGCCACAAACCCATCTTAAACCATGTACAAACTTTGGCACTATGTATGCCCCTTAACAGCCTATAAGGGGTCATTCTAAATGGTTATAAGCCTTCAAGACACTTCCCATTCTCCCTGATATCCTGCATGCCCACTGACTCTTCCTTTTCCTTTTACACCACATGTCCCTTCAGGGGGTCAACTACAGCCAAATTTCGGGGGGGTGGGGGGCTGAAAAAGACTTGGGGGGGGGGGGGGGGCTACGTCTTCCAGCCATAGGCAGAATGGCTGTAAGAGGGGCTGAAAACACAACAAAAGCCTCATTAACGAGTAAATGGTCTTTTACAGACCCTTGAGGTACTCTGGTGCGGCTGCAATTAGACGGACGCCAGCCCGCGAGGTTGTCACACACGACGGGGGGGGGGGGGGGGGGGGGGGGGCTGAAGCCCGGTGAGCCCAATGGGTGTTGCGCGCCTGTCTCCCTTATACCCCACGAATACCTGCCAACTAAATAAGATTTCACTGTATGAGGAAGGGGAGGGGTCATGGAGGGGCGAGGGTCCGTGCCAAGAACGACCCAATAGACACTTTTGTCCCCACCCCGATCTCAAGCCACATCTTCCAAAAAGAAGAAAAAGCTAGCTGGGGGCCCTTAAAGGACATCATCACTTCAAAGCTTCCGAAAATGAGCTGAAATCAACTGCTTACAGTGCTTTTCGGCTTGGTTTTCCTGCCACCGTGTGATTTTGGCTCCTCGCCGTGTGACAATGTGAAAGCGGCCGACATCGTGTTTCACACGGTGGCACTGTGTGAGTTGGCAGGTCTCGCCACAGGACCTGATGCCCTCGGTGCCTCTGCTACAAAGGCCAGCTAAGCTACCAGACAGTTGCAGACACCCTCTTTTCCCATCACTTAAGAGTACAGCAGAGGCATGGAAACTTCCCTCTAGAACAAAAATCAGGAGGCATGGCCAGACCTCTATATTTGGAACATAAGAGAATATAAAAGTAATAGCACCGAAAGAGCAGTGATGAAATCATAATGCGAAACATCATCAGAAATCACTATAAAGTTAAAGGTAAAAAACAATAAGGAGAAACCACAGGGTTATGTGTGAGGATGAAAAAAGAAAGTAATTATGTGCGAGGGTAAATTGAGAGGTCGGTACGGGGGTGTAGTTCCAGAGGGTTGTTTGGGGTGTTACACCACCCAAAAGCCTAAAACATGTTTTCTTTAGTAAATAGTTGGGTATAAGGGCTTTCAGTCGAGTATTGTGTAAACTGTCCGTCAGATTTCACCTGTGATTTGTACATGCCCATTTGGACAAAAACACACTCTCGTCTAAGTTTTGATGGCCTTAAAATATATTGATTAGTTTGAAAAATATTGCGTTTTAAGTACTCCTAAAATTCCGCATTCTTCTATCTTTCCACTGCTCATTAATCCCGCTTCTAATATAATTAACAAAATGACCCTGCGTGATTGTGGGAAATCTGACCTGCCCTCCCGACTCCCCCAACCAATCAATTATACTGACCAAGCTACGCCCCTCAATACGAGTCATGAGGAGTCACTGGCAATAATATGGCAGGATAAAATCGAGAATTCGACAATAGTTCTGGATATCAGTTATACACGATAAAATCAGGAGTCGCTCGTAAAGAAAGTATAAGAGTTAGAAAGACAGGTGCAGAACACAACTTGCCTTTGTACCTGTTTGTCTGCATCTGTTGGAGCTGTTTTTCCTTGGGTCAGTCCAGTCGCTATGAATGTTTGTTGACTCCAGTAGTGGCGGAAGGGCTCTCTTATGCGGACGCTCATGGGTCTTCGAAAATCTTCCACGGACTCCACTGGCACCAGCCCAACCAACACAGCGTGCAAGAAATACGTGCTGCCGGAGGGAGAGGCAGCGATAAAACAGCAGGTTCGGTAGTTCTGGGCAACCGAAGCAGATAAAGACGGCGAATGGCTACAAAAATCTGTTTGTGAGAAGGGGCAACCCGTAGTTCGCGCTATATTTGTTATCGCTCGTCTCCGTGATATTAGTCTTTCCACGCTTTTCTCTCGACTCCGAATTTCCTTTCTCTTGTACTTGCTTATCGTTATGAATCCTCGACAAAACAGGACCTTTGACTAAAATACAAAATACGAGCCACTTGTTGCAGGCAAGAATCCCCCTTACCAGAAGGATGAAAAAGAACCCTTTTAAATCCTAAACGTTATTTTCAAAGTGAAAAGTTTCACTCAGTTTAAAAACAGAAGAGTTAAATAATTGTCTACAAGGCCCACATAAACGGGTAGGGTAATTATCATATAATCAAAAGAAAATGTTCATATTTAACATATTTTATGACGACTTTATAATTGAGATACTATAGAATAGAAAATAGCCCAGCTCACTCTTGGCTCGAGACTTGGACCGGGGCTGGAAAAGCACTAGTAGCCAAAGAGCTGTCACACAAGAGCACAGGGTGACTAACCACAACTGCCTGCACAACAATTCCATCTCATGAGAGGGCCAAACAGCTTCCATAACCCCATCAATCAATCAATGGACACCTACCGAGCACCCGGCTACCTCAATAGAGGTGTCCCAGTGCTAGTAAAACGCAATGGAGAGACTTAGCGACTTGAGATACTACTCCACCTGACTGAAAATCCAGATTTGTAACGCCTTTCTGAACTCATTTTCCGTATCTAACATGCGTAGGTGATAAGGCAAGGCATTCCAAAGTTTGCCAGTCCTGACTCTGAAGGACCTTCCTCCCCCTGTTACATTTTAGCAAAAGGAGGGACATTGAGGAGGCGCTGCTGATTAGATCTCAATGCCCGTTCCTTGCGATATAGGCTAAGCCTCGACCTGCGGTAGCCGGGGCCTTTGCCATGGATGGCTCGAAATGCAAGGGTGAGTGCCTTAAACTCAATCCTCCTGGCCACGGGGAGCAAGTGAAGCTGTCTTAGGTGGGGGAAATGTGCTGGCGCAAAGGGACCGTACAGATGAGCCTTGCCGTCGCATTCTGAACTGTCCGTAGCCTGTGGGTCAGGTAGCTCTGCAACCCCAGGTAGAGGCAGTGGGCATAGTCTAGCTGGGAGGTTACTAATGCATGGACTGTGATCCTGTGGCTCTCTTCTGGCAGGAAGCGTAAACATTTCCTGATATATCTCATTTTCGCAAAACAGGCAGCGTAAATTTCCGGGACTTGTGCCGTGAGGGCAAGGTCCTTCTCCCACCTAACTCCAAGATTTTTAACTGAGTCCTTAGAAGTGGGCACCCCGCCCAGCTCCCCAGGCCACCAAAGACACAACAGGGTAGGAGATGCTTGATTGAAAAGTAAGACCTCCATCTTATCGGCGTTAGGCTTCAAGCAATTTTTGTTCATCCAGCCAAGCAATGTCCTTCAGGCATTCCTTCAGTTTATAAAAGGCTGCAGAGGATTGTTCTTTAAAGGAGAACACCAACTGAGTGTCACCCGCATAGGACACTACCTGAACCCCCCACTTGGAAATGAGAGCCGCCAGCGGGGCAAGGTAGATGTTAAAAGAGCAGCGGGCTTAAGGTAGAACCCCGGGACACTCCGCATGTAAGTAGTTTGACTGAAGATGAGAAAGCGCTGAGGAAAACTTGTTGACCACGGTCTTCAAGATAAGACCGGATCCACTCAAGTGCTACCCTCTGCATGCCGATATGTTTTAGTTTTTCTAGCAGGATTGTGTGAGCCACCGTATCAAAGGCTGCAGAAAGGTCCAACAGCACCAACATAGCAGAAAAGCCACCATCCACTGACATTCTCACTTATTCGGCTACTTCTACTAACGCTATCTCTGTGCTGTAGCCTGACCGGAAGCCTGACTGAGAATCGTGTAAGAAGTCATTGCTTTTATATAGTTGGCTAGTTATTGCTGAGCCACTTTCTCTAACACTTTGGCTTGTGCAGATAACAGGGAAATCAGTCTAAAGTTGCTAAGAACGTTCGGGTCAGCATTGGGTTTCTTCAGCAGTGGCAACAGGCAGGCCTGTTTCCAAGAGGCTATAAAAAAATTCCCATCCTGAAGGACGCATTCCAGATTTGGTTTCCGAGAATTCATGCAGTCCGTTCTGAGGGACTAGGTGGTTCTAGCTTTTAATGGAATGTCACTGGTGTGAATGAAGAATACAGCTTCTGTATCTTCTCATCAAAGAATTCAGACAGGCTTGAACATAAAGCCTGGGAGGGAAGGAAATTATGATCCAGGGCTGTGGGTTTGGTAAAGGATTTTTATGATCATAAAAATTTCTTTAGCAGAGTTTTCTGCACTCGCAATACAACTAGCCTGATATTTCCTCCTCTTACATCTTAGCAGTTTGAGGAATTTCTTTATAAGCCCTTTTAGCAAATATAACTTTCTCCATTCACTCTCCAACCTTTTGCCGCTGCTTTTTTTCCTGTCTGAGCTCCGCTGAGAACCAAGGAGCTGACGGGGTGGATCTGGAAGAAGTAACTGACCTCAGTGGAATAACCATATCAATCCCAGACATCAACCAAGCATTGAAGTAGGCGGCGTCACTATTGAGATTGCCTGATAATTGTGGCCTTGATCAATCAAGAATTGGCACCGGGGTATTAATAGCGACCCAGCTCCAGTTCCTCTTAACTTCTGTTGATTTTATGTTTTCCACATCTATGGCCCTAAGACTAAACCTAAACGGAACTCAAAAATGGTCCGTCCAAACCATACACAGCGTATCCCCGACCATCAACCCTTGCATGTTTGAGCAGACAAGTTCTAACACATGGCCTGCTCTGTGGGTAGGACATGTAACCAACTGGGTTAGGTTGCAACCATTAGTTGCTGATATAAAGTGAGCACCATGAATGCAGCTAGGGTCCTCAACAGGCAGATTAAGCTCGCCCAGCTCTGTAAAATTGACATAATACACGGATATCTGAGTCTTTCATATGCCAAAACCCGCATCTGCTGTACAGATTCGATTAGAACTGGACCTTCTAATTCACGAAATGCTAAGCGCAGGTGCTTATTTAAAACTGTGCCACAAGTTAAGGCAGGCCGGAGTTGGTTCCCTCGAGTCACTGTTATGGTCAGATATTAGCTTTAGTAATCCTGGTGGGTCCTACAGTCAGTTCTTTCACAAATGCGTACAGCAATTATCAGCAAGCGATCTCTGGAACCTTAACCCTAGTAATACAGTTTTTAAAACAAGTATCAAGAAGCGCATCCGTATGTGGTCACATAATACCGACAAAGAACTCTTCGCCAAACGCAAGCATGCATGGGCAGTAATCAACTCTTACCAGCTGGCTTCGCTTCCACCATACCTGCCCTGCACATATTACCTGTACTTAAAATTGCGGTTTATGGCACTTAGATTGGGGGAATGACATTTCCTGAAACATTTACCACTTTGGCGTTGCCCATCAGAGGAGCTACAGTGCAGGGGCTGCGGGGACTTGGTGGAGTCTTTGGAGCATGTTGTATGCCCCTGCCCAGCATTGCTGGCCCAGCGCACACTAAACCTGAGGCCAGAGAAGGAACTGATTGGGAGTCCGGTCCTGTAGGCAGGCAATCATCGTGGCATTGAACCCAGAGAACACTACTTTAAACATAAGCTTCACAATCTTTATTCACTGTGCATGCCACAAGCTCAATCAGCAAATTCCAGGCCCTGTACCAACCTACAGGAACGTGCAAAGGTGACTAAAACAACGGCATATCCACGAAGCACTATTCCAGCAAAATCTGTGTACTCTTCCCCTTTAATAATGTAGAACGCGATCCTGATGACCCGACATCGACTACCGACAATTGACAGCTGCCACACCGAACTGTACCTATCCTTTGGGACACTTTACAACTTAGTGTCTTATCTGTAGTTTTTAGCAGCAACTTTTGTTCTCTTTTTATTTTATTAACTGTTTTTAAGGATATTATGCTGCCATGCGGTTTTACGTAAGTGATGGTTATTTTGCATTAGAAGAAACTCTACATCAATCACTTTACAACTTGAAGATAATCAATGTTTGTGTTGTGTCTTCCATTTCTATATGCCATGAGGAGCTTGGTTTTCCTTAATCAAAGATTCCATTAAACAAGCCCCATTATCACCCAGGCTCCCAGTTCGGTCCAATCTTCGTGTTACCTTCAATCAATCCCAGTTTGATCCAATCCTCTTGTTACTTTCAATCAATCTGTTATCAAGGATTGTCTAGGCTGCAAGGAGTGTCTAAAAATTCCCTGGTTGCCTTACAGTAAAGATGTTTTAGAGGTCCCGGGGAAAGCTAGTCCATTCACAGTCCCAGTTAATATTTGTAAACAAGATATGTATAATTTAAAGGCCCAGTTCTTGAACAATAGATATATGGAAAATGAAGATGTGGAACTTTTCGACCTTATATCATGCTGCACTCATGCCTAAGAACTGAATACGATTCATCGAAGGTGGCTGGGTGTGTGAATAGGACACCCCTTACTTGTTGTCGGACCGGTATTACTCATTTCTAAATCTGTTTCCCACTGGGTCGGTATTACCACTTTGTGTGTTTGTCACTGTGATGGGGTCTCTTTCCAGGCATTTTTACATTTCGACTCTTTCAGCAAATTGTACTGTATTTACTCAAAATGTTTTTTAATTCCTACATTGAAAAGATACAACTTTTTTTAGCATAGAACAGTTCTTTGATTTTTACCTTTACTAAAGGGGGATGTTATTTGTTTTGCTGTAAGTTCCTTTCAAAATCTGTCTTGACATGCCGAAAGACAATGTGGTTTTAAAATTTGTAGTCTTATTACATTTTGGTCATCTTAACCTCTCAGTTTTGTATATGTATTGTATGCATGTTTTACTTTTATAATGATATTTTTAATCAAATAAAGTACCAATTACACAAAAAAAAAAGATATCTGGGCGATGAAATCAGCCAATTAAGGCATGTGGCTATGTAGGCAATCTGGTGGCCTATAAAGCAGCAGCCCAGCAAAGAAAAGAGAGGGGGATATTTTAATACAAAAGATTAGTCCTTCAATTTTGTGGATCTGGCCCAAGTTGGAAGTGGAAATCTCTCCTGAATCCTTAAAGATAATGGCCACCCTTCCTCCTAACCTATCTCCACCCATGTTGGCACACACAATTCTATAGCCTGGGGGAATCGTAAGGGCCACGTCAGAGTTAGTTCCTTCCCTCAAACAGGTCTCTGTAAGAAACATAATATTCCACGAATAAGGGATTGGCAGATATCATCCGCTTGCTTAGGTAAAGAACTGCAATTGATTAGGCAGGCTTTAATGTCCGTTAATCTAGAGGTCTGGTGAGTAAGGTGTGCTTCTTTCTTTTACCTATAACTCCGGTCTCACTTTAAAAGTAAAACTACAGGCCAAGCAGCAAAACTACAAGCACCCGCCCCCAAGTCAGGCAGAGGCATACCTGAACATATCTCACCTATCAAGGCTGTGAGGCCATCACGTGCCCATTTGCTGGTCTTGCTCCTATCCATTTGAGCAGCGTGGCTGGCGCTGGCTGCGATCTCGACCCAGACGGGTGCAGACGGGCTTGCCTTTGGCACTCCAGTGGCCCGTCCGCTGTGCGCCTGCATTGCCATGAGCAAGAAATTGCAGTCGGGAGGGAACTGGACTGCTAACCCACCCAAAATGGCGTCAGTTGGAGCCCTAACGGAGCGAAGGAAAAATAGTGCGGAAGAAGCCCCAAGGTCGGGTCTTCCTCACAGAGGTATGTGCAGTTAAAAATTACAAAGGGTATGTGCAGTTAAAATTCACAGTAAAAATTGACAGTCAAAGCATTAAAAAGTTTAACAGATGTAAAGCCCGAAACCTCTTACTGCGCACCCTGCAACACACAGTAGTGCACACAGATAGTTCCTTCAGCAAAGAACACAATAAGCAGGAAAGCAGGTAGCCGCACAGGCTTGCTCAATCTAAAAGTCTGCTGTGCGTCTGCATCGCCGTGACGAAGATTTAGAGGCTGGGAAGAGAACTGGACTGCTAACCCACCCTAAATGGCATCAGGTTAGAGCCCCAACGGAGCGAAGGAAAAATGGCACTCCTTTCCGAAGCAAGCACGCGGAAGAAGCCCCAATGTCGGGTCTTACTCACAGAGGTATGGGCAGTTAAACATTACAAAGAGTGTGTGCAGTTAAAATTCGTAGTAAAAATTGACAGTCAAAGCGTTAAAAACGTTAACAGATGTGAAGCCCAGAAATCTCTTACTGCACACCCTGCAACACATAGTAGTGCACACAGATAGTTCCTTCAGCAAAGAACACAATAAACAGGAAAGTAGGTAGCCGCACAGGCTTGCTCAATCTAAAAGTCTGCAGTGCGTCTGCGTTGCCGTGACGAAGATTTAGAGGCTGCGAATAGAACTGGACTGCTAACCCACCCTAAATGGCATCAGGTTAGAGCCCCAACGGAGCGAAGGAAAAATGGCGCTCCTTTCCGAAGCTAGCACGCTGAAGAAGCCCCAAGGTCGGACCTTACTCACAGAGGTATGGGTAGTTAAAAATTACAAAGAGTGTGTGCAGTTAAAATTCATAGTAAAAATTGACAGTCAAAGCGTTAAAAACGTTAACAGATGTGAAGCCCAGAAACCCCTCACCGCGCACCCTGCAACACGCAGTAGTGCACACAGATAGTTCCCTCAGCAAAGAACACACAATAAGCAGAAAAGTGGGTAGCAGCACAGGCTTGCTCAAGATACAAGTCTGCTACACCCTTGGACAAGCAAATTCGAAAGTTAACTGGTGTGTACCATTCTTAAGAGGTAATGTTATCGCTGCCTTCCATCCCCTCTCTCACAAAGCAGTTGCCTGCCCTCCCTCCTTCCCAATGCCCTGACTGTGAGCCTCCAATACTATATTCAGGGCCACTGGAATTATGTTGCTGGAGAGGGCCAAATTATGTGCAGGGTTGAGTCAATTATGTGGCAAGGAATTGTAAATTATGCGGCATAATGTGGCACCTTAGTAGTACTATTACTTCATTATTTTGTCATTTTTAAACTTGGTAACACTGTCTGGGCATTGGTTGCAACTCATTAGTACCAGTTTAATACACAAATTTAGCAATAAGCATCAGAAAGGTGATCAATCCAGCTTTGCTGAGGTCCTTCCACTTCACAGCAGCACGTCGCTGCATCTTTAGTAACTTTTGAACCGTTTGAGCTAGAAGCAAAATAATTTTTTTGTTAAAATCTGCAGATTATTCAGCAGATGAGGGAGTATGTGGTGAATGTGGCAAATCTAAAATTATGCGGAATTCGCTACAGTCGCACAATCGCAGAATTCCAGTTGCCCTGGCTATATTCAAGCTCTGCCACATGACTGCCCGCATTCTTTGAAAGTTGCATCCTGCATTGGAATGCCCGTTTCCTATCACTTTCTCCCAGTACATGACTCCTCTACGGACAACCCTATGGATCACTCTTCCTGCCGTGTCTGGCCTTTTACTTGCCCACCTTTCCGTCATTGGTGCTGGAATAATTTTCAGAGTGGGGAGCTTCCATTTAAAGACAGAAAATATTTTCACTGAAATGACAACACAATGATATGGAGTTTTATTGAGAAAACTACATAGCACACAAACAAAAAGTGTGGAGATCAGGTTTCTGCAAATATTTAATCATTTCCACATCACCAAGTAAAGTGATTGAATTGCTTTGATACTATTAAAATCTGAACGAGTTTTTAGTGGTCTTCATTTCATTAACAAACCAGAAAGATCCTCAATGTCCTTAATGTCTCTTGAAATGCACATGTGCTTGTACTACAATGGCAACGTTTTCAGATGAATACATTGTGTTTCCTTAATTTAAATAAATGTGAAAAAACACTAGCTGCAGCCAAAATAAATGTGGATAAATACAGATAAATTGACCAATAATGTTGAAAAACGAAATACCATAAAACCAGGATCCCTATTTAGGAGGTTTGGAAAAACATTGGGGTACTCAAGTCTCAAGCCGTTCTCAATTGGCATTAAATAATTGTTGCTGGATGAAGAGCCAGAAATGAACGAGGAACTTCAGCTCAGAACAAACATGCCCATCCCAGATGGCGACGTCAAATGATTACTAAATAGTAGGGTTTGTTTCGGCCCCTCAATCCATTTCAGATAATTGCTGATGCTTCAACTTTTATACCCTTTTTCCTTTTCGGCTTCTTTTCTCTGCTAATCTCCTCTTCACTTTTTCCTCTTCTCCCCTTATTTGCTCCTCACTATTAGCCCTCAACAGCAGAAGCCCTTGGGCAGAGGGGATCCTGGGCTCAGATTCTGCCCATCAGACCATTTTACTTCTGGTGTCCTGGGACAGACCCTTGTTATTGTGCCCAATCTGAGCACCAAGTACTCCCACTTAGATAGCGCATCTTCCGTAAGTTCCATAGGAAATAATGGAATTGTAATTCGGAGGATGGGATATCCATCACATTTGTGATGGAGTAACACTGTCTGCCAGACTCGTCATCAGGCCCTTAGTGTTTGAAAAGGATAAAGTGAATTACTCACCCTATACAACACAATACCATACATAATGTTACAGACCACTGGAAATAGTGAGGAGACTGACAATGTTTCACCCATTGCAGGGTACACAGACAAGGCTAGTCCTGTGGGTCAAGCTCTTTGGGATTCTTTATGTAGCAGTCCTTAGTGGCTCCTGTGCAAAGGATGGAAGCTGGGAAGTTTCTGGAAAAATAAGACCTTGTTGTGTGCCAGTACTTTATGGTACCCTCTCTCCATTAACAAGGACATTACTCGCCCTCCTCCCGGGTTTTCCTAGGTTTGCACAGTACCTTTGT
The DNA here is from genome assembly GCF_964204655.1 of Triturus cristatus. NCBI lineage: Eukaryota > Metazoa > Chordata > Amphibia > Caudata > Salamandridae > Triturus > Triturus cristatus. The sequence continues at coordinate 1,281,749,512 of NC_140590.1, forward strand.
GCTGTTATGGGTGCAGGGAGCACCTAGGTTACTTGGAAGGGAACAGCATCCCTCTATGTAGTGTGTGCTGCAAGGCCCAGGAACTGTAAGGAGTGGTGATCTAAACTCAGATCTGCTGATTCATGCTGACTGAAGACTTCTGTCCTGGCACCGCATAACAGGTAAGCGGAGGCAGTGTCCGCACCAATCATGGAGGCTGATGTGGAGGTGTGGTGCTCACAGCTCATCAGATTCAGCAACTTGGTTTCTTCCTCTGACCCAAACAGAAAACCCACCACACAAGCAAGTTTGATGCCCACCTCCAGTTGTAAAGGTGAGTACTTAGGTCTTGGTTCACGTGCTCTTGCATTCTCTTTCAGGGGACCATTAGCTGAGGTCCGATCTTTTGCTGCTGCATGGCTTATTGGTGTTCAGTGTTGCAGAAGAACGCAACTGGACACAAGTTCCTCACTACCATCCATCCACCAGGGGTGGAAAGTCTCACTCCTACTGTAAGTTCGATTTGGGATCCCTGGGCCTCACCTACACAACGTGGTAAAGACCCTTCCCAGGAGCTACAGTGGACATGTTCAGTTCATCCTGCCTCAGTGTGTTCCCTGCCCCTTCCTTTCTGAGCATCATCATCCTCATTCAAGGGCATCTCCAATGTCCCTCCTGAGTAGTTTGTGAGCTCTGTACCTTAAAGCATGGTCTGGGCAGCTCATCCGTGCAGTCTTTGCAGAGGTCCCAGATTTATGAGCTCAAAAGTAGCAACCTGCCAAGGGACGTGGGTAGTAATCCCCCCACCCACAGAGCACAGACAGATTCCCAGTTGCAACTCATGTGGAGACTCCAGATTCTTGGTAGTAAAATATTGGCACACTGACTGAAAATGTCTGCCCCATTTCTATACTAAAGTTTCAGAAAATAGTGGGGTACCCCAACAGTTATCTCTAAAACTAGTTTTGGGCAGTTTTCCCCCTTTTTCTGATTCCATACTGACTGGTCCAGCATGCCTTTGCTACAAGGTGCTCAATAACGTATTTCATCTAAATATTGACTCAAAAATGCAGTCTGACCATAATATCAGGGTCAAAATATTGTGAGTGCAAAAATATAGTGGCCAAAAAGATCTTTTTTGGGGTATTCCCAATAGTATCAACATTTTAAATATCATTTATATAGTGATATATTATTTCTATATTGTTCTTTTTTAGGTCTGATGATAACCAAGTCCTTACAATTTAAAAAAATAGATGAATAAAATATATATATATATATATATATATATATATATATATATATATATATATATATATATATATATATATATATATATATACACATACATATTACTTACTGGCGGCCGCCAGCAGGTAGATATAGTTAGGACCTATTTTCCATAGGAAATCCGCAACATTCTATTTGGAATAACGTTGGCGCCGATTGACGAATCTTCGCGAAACTTTTGGCCAGCTCCGGTCCGCTCCTATCCTGAAAATTTCACTGTGATTCGTCAAGCGGGGGCCGAGAAAAAAGGGGGGTCCCAAAACGCGTTTTCCCCATGCATTTTCCCATAGGACCTTTTGACGCAGCTACAGCCCGGACTGCTGAACGGAATTACACCAAATTTTGCAAAGAGGTAGTCCCCAGTTCAGACTCGTGCCTTTTGCTTAAATGGTGTAAATCCGTTCAGTAGTTCCTTAGAAAATTAGAGGTAAAAGTACATATATATCTATGGCCTCGGAGGATCCGCGCACCCTCCCCGCACCCTCCCGAGCACGAGCTGAATGCTAATTGGCTGCCCACCCCCGGGACACTGCTGTTTGCAATGGCAGGGCGGGAGCCTCGTGGCTCCCGCCCTGCCATTGCAAACTGCTTTGCTTCATTGAAGCGAGAGCAGGGAAACCTGCTCTCGCTTCAATGAAGCAAAGCAGATTGCTTTTCCACATGGGGAGCAGCATGTTAGCTGCTCCCCATGTGGAAAAGCAATGCCGGCTCCCGCAGGAGGTGGGGAGCTGGCTGGGACCGTGGGGGGGGGATTGGGGACCCCCCACGGTCTCCAACGAGAGGCCAGGCCCCGGGGGATGGGGTCCCCGGGCCAGAAGTGGCCCGGGAGGGGGACCACGCGGCCCCCCTCCCCCATTAAATAAAAAAATATATATATATAACAATGGCCGGCCCCGGGGGATGGGATCCCTGGGGCCTTAAGTGGTCACAGGAGGGGGCTATGCAGCCCCCCTCCATAATTTTTCCCGATTTTGTTTTTTTTAAAAATAAATAAAAATAAGGGGCAGGGGGTCCCTAGGGCCAAAAAAATAGAAAAAGAAGGAGGGCTACACAGCCCCCCTTCTAAAACAAAGAAGAAAAAAAAAACAGGATTGGGTCGGAGGCCACGCTCCCTCCTTACACCACTCTGCAAACGCGCCCCCTGGCGCGTTTGCAGAGGGGGAACTAGTTCCCCTTGAATACTGGGGGTCCCTGGGGGCCAACTAGCCCACCAGGAACCTCCAGTATGCGCCAGGGGGCTGCGTTGCAGAGGGGTGTAATGAGGCCATGCCCCTTTTTACACCTCTCTGCAACGCAGCTCCGTGGCGCTTACTGGAGGTACCTGGTGGCCTAGTTGGCCGCCAGGGGACATCAGGATTCAAGGGGACTTAATCCCCCAACTTAAAACGCGCCACTGGGCGCGTTTGCACAGTGGTGAAGGTAGGGGGCGGGGCTTGAGTTGATATGTGTGTAAACACGCCCTGTGGAGCGTTTTAAGTTGGGGAATTGATTCCTCTTCAATCCAGAGGTCCCCTAGGGGCCAACTAGCCCACCAGGTACCTCCAGTAAGCGCCACGGAGCAACGCAGCTCCCTGGCGCATACTGGAGGTACCTGGTGGGCTAGTTGGCCCCCAGGGGACCGCAGGATTGAAGAGGAATTAATTCCCCAACTTAAAACGCGCCACAGGGCGTGTTTGCACATGTCACCTCAGGCCCCGCCCCCTTCCTTCACCATTGGACCAATATTCCTCTAAAATCAGCCGAACTACGAATTCCGATTTACTCACCTGTTATCAGGAGAGAACCCAGTGCTGCATCTTTTAGACCAGCACTGACCTTGAAAAGTAATTCTAAGCGTACTTACCAGTAACTTATATTTCCTTCCATAGGAATCCATTGTGTGGTTTTCAGCAGAAAAGTTTCCAAGTGTCCATTTTTGAAACTTACAAATATTCCTCTAAAATCAGTCGAACTACGAATTCCGATTTACTCACCTGTTATCAGGATAGAACCCAGGGCTGCATCTTTTAGCCCAGCACTGACCCTGGAAAGTAATTCTAAGCGTACTTACCAGTAACTTGTATTTCCTTCCATATGAATCCATTGTGTGGTTTTCAGCAGAAAAGTTTCTAAGTGTCCATTTTTGAAACTTACAAATATTCCTCTAAAATCAGTCGAACTACGAATTCCGATTTACTCACCTGTTATCAGGAGAGAACCCAGGGCCGCATCTTTTAGCCCATCAGTGAGGCTTGTATGCCCGTTTTTTGTTTTGTTAAGGCGGAAGTGATGTCAATGAACTTTAATTTTAAAATACCCGTGCGCGGCGTCTGTAACTAGACACTAAAGAAGGAATTTCCGAAACGCGTCTGTTTTTGCTGTTTTTGTTTATCTGCTGATTAAATAAGAACTGATACGGAACCTCCCCGGGAGTGCTTAACTTTGTTGAAAGACAAGGACTAAGTTGGGAAGCGCTGATATCGAAAACGTGGGACACCACCACGTGACAGCACCCGCCTGCGAGTGCCTTGGCTTATTTGGTGTAAACTTGGGAGCGGAATCTATATCCAGGGCACCACTCCAGGATACAGCAGTTGCATATGAATGCACGAGCGGAGATTGAAAATAAAGCACGGACCGGCTTGCCGAATGATCGCAGCGGAAACGGGTAAGCCGTGCTACTAAAACTTTTTCAATCTTTCCATTGACTGTATTACGAACCTGGTGTAAGGCGTGTGGGAGGACGTATCGTGGGAAGAGCGTCTGGCCTTCCCCTAGCAGACAAAGAAAAATGTTCGATGAGACAGACCGCCGCGAGGCAGCGCGCGTCATCTTTAAAAAAACTACAACAAAGACAACAGTGGGCTCCGAGGATACACTGAATGAGCCCAATACCCGCAAAACTTTACGTATGCTATTTACTAAACTTGAAAGGCTCTATGAAAGGGAGATGAGAAAGTGGTGGGAAGTCACCTCTCTCCAAAATTTCATGGATGTGGATAGGGTGCCAAGGGGCTTACGAATCTACACTGTGCCCGCCAATGAGAACCCGACCCACATCTTCTAGAAGAATGGGCTGAATATACAGCAGCCTCTTGCAAGGGTATGTTGGCCATTCTGGTAAAATTTGCATGGAGTGACAGAGAGAAAGCATTGGCAGAAATAGAGAGTTTGGAAAAGGAAATAGCTAATGACGCTGATAAATCCAAACAAGAAGAATTAAAAGAAGAAATGAGGAAACGGCTACATAAATATGAACTAACGATACGGCAAAGAAAGCAGGATAAATTTGAGCGTGACGAACGAGACTACGCTCAGGGAAGGATTCTGACTTTTGCCAAGAAATTTGATGAACCCCGTAAAGAACTCAATAAAAAGAAACCTCTTGTACCCATGGAAAGAATTGAAACCTCTGAATCAGAGATCACGGAGAGTGAGTTATCAGGAGACGAATCGACTGTCTCTCCTAGTGACCAAACGAAAACTCCTTTTCATTTGGAGTTCAATCTCATCCGTCAAACTTGGCTTAGCGGTGGGAAGAGCAAGCCACCCGAAAACGAAGACGGACAAGGAGAGGTGGCTGGCAGGGGAAGAGGCAGAGGAAGGGGCAGAGCTGCATCTCGAGCAAAACGCAGCAACAGGGGCAAAAGATGGTAGGAGATGCGAATGACCTTACCATCATTAACCTCACATCACGAGTATTGACAGAAGCGGAAGAATCGTCCCTGAAACTGGGACTGTCATTCTGTCCCAATGATCGCATGGAATACACACAAACGAGAATAGATCTGTTCAAATTTATACGTAAAATCAAACTGCACAAATTCTTTAAACTCAAACCATCTATAATGGAAGCTAGGAGACTCAAACTAAAATTCCATCAAAAAGAAACTGACATCTTAACGGTCCAGGATCTCAGTATGCTTGAGATGCTTGAAGAGTTGCGAGCAGAAGAAGAGTCTAGGAGCAGTCAGAGCGGTGATGTAGTTCTAAGAGCATGCTGGGCAGGTATTGAACAGGAAACACCAGTTACCACCTTTAAGCCTCCATCACTCTTCAACCCACAAATGCCATACGATGCAATTGATTCTTTCTCGGATGCTGTGCTACAGGAACTCCTAAAATTCAGGACTAAGGCTATATCACATAAGCCCAAACAGAAAATTCTGACTGAAGAACAAGCAATGATTCTCAGAGACTTAGCCATGGATGATCAAATAATCTGTAAACCTTCAGATAAATGAGGGAACGTAGTGCTGCTTACCAGAGAACAATATTGCCGTGAAACCTATCGTCAGTTAAATGACAACAGATACTATGAAAAAACCAACAAGGAACAATATCACGAAAGTATCACCTTGTACCATAACCTCATTTCTAAATGGCGTGACAAAGGGATGTTGGACACTAATGAATTTCTCTTTCTGCGCAATAGTGACCCAGTGACACCAACGTTTTACCAACTTCCTAAAATTCATAAGGGCAGAGTTGATCCACCGGGGAGGCCGATAGTCTCCTCCAAAGGAGGTCTCACAGAAAATATGTTTACATATATAGACGGTTTTCTTTTTCAACTGGTTATACTACTTGCATCTTACGTAAAAGACACCAAAGATTTCATCATACAGAGGAGTGACATTCAATGGGAACCCACCTTTTTATTAATTGTCCTCGACATTACCAGTCTGTATACCTGTATTGATCACAGTCAGGGTTTAGAGGCAATGAAGTATTTCCTTAACAAAAGACCCCTGAAATTCATGGAACATAATAACATGCTAATTGAATTTATTCAATTTTGTCTATTAAATAACATCTTTTTATTTCAGGGTCAGTTATACAGACAGATCTCGGGAACGGCTATGGGTATCTGCTTCGCCCCCAGCTATGCGAATCTATTCGTAGGCTGGTGTAAGGAGCAGGTGGCCCTTAGCAACGAGAGAAAAAAATGGGCTGTTCATATCTGAACTCAACAGCAATGATCTTAATCTTGGGTTCACATATGAAATCAGTTCAGCAGCAGTCAATTACTTAGATCTTAAGGTATGCGTGAGAGATGGTAATCTTGAAACTGAACTATATCGGAAACCAACTGCCGGCAATTCTATCTTACATGCCGGCAGCAACCATCCTCCGAAACTTATCAATAGCATACCTTACGGAGAACTTCTCCGTCTGAAGCGCAATTGCTCTAGAGAAGCTGACTTCAAAACTGCTGCTGCAAACTGTATGATAAGATTTCAAGCCAGGGGCTATAATCAGGAAGTGTTGACATCTGTACTCCATAAAGTGGAAAGAATCCCCAGGAAAGAACTCCTAACCAAGCATTTACAATGCAATGGTCTCGGTATTGTTAAAGTTAGAGCTATTGGCATTGCTCATGACATTATTTTTGTTTATGTTTTTGTTTTTAAAACATTTCAAGAAACGGCATTGTTATTTACAATGTCAATAGCTTAATCACTCGCAAATGCGAGACCTATTGCATTTGCACCCACACACACAAAGCCACCCACACACACAGAGCCACCCACAGAGCCACTCACATAGAGCAACCCACACACAAATAGAGCCACCTACAGAGCCACCTACACACACACATGCAGTAGCCCACTGACCTATTTACATTATGTGCACTTTGTGATCTGCATGGTACATGTTCTTTGCTGCAGGCACATTAACCCTATTTGCTACCTTTCCAGGAGTCAAAACTTCCACTAGACAAAACTTCGATCTCTCTCTAGGAAGAACATTAAACAGAGCCCTCATGACATTTTTATTGTTGCCGAAAATTACTGGAGGCCAGGAAGGAGGCAGCAAGCGCTTTTAAAACCTTAATTTACTTGCAAACATAATGTCTCCACCCAAAGTCAGTGCCCGGTCTCACCGGTTGCACTGCCCTAGAGCTGGCCCTTCTCAAGGGTCCTGTGACCTAAGTGACAGAGTCACTGTTGTTCTTGGCTGTGCTGCTTTATAGGCCTGCTAGCACGACTGGAGGTGAACTTCAGTATGGATTGTGGTGGACAAACCTTGAAGGTTATCCCAGACTTGCCAGTGCTAGGGTCCACCTGCTGGTGCTAAGACACCAGCGCTTCTAAGGTCTTGTGAAGCCTTCTAAGGTCTAGCATGGGATTGTGCTCTCTCAGCAGAGTCGTCTGCTGGACTGGTTATTAAGGCTGAACGTGGTTCCCCAGTTCCAAATTCAGCAGCTCTGGCCATAGTGCCACATTGTCTCCCCCACTGAACACCATACTGTCCCACTGAGAAAAACTCACACTGCCTTCAACTACAACTCAATTGCTTCCGGCTATAAACACCTGGATGAGGCTCAATTTAAATGACGCAATAGACAAGAGCAATATGCGGCCTACAAAAAAAAGTAACATCATCCTGGAAAAAGCAAACACTGATAGGGGAATGCAAAATTTAGCAAACCACGTGAAATGCAAGCAGGAACAACATTGTTACCTTAACGCTTTTACACTCACTATTCAGAAATCAGTGAGTGCTTTTGCGTGAAAGGGGCCTTGAATGGTCCCATTTCAATGTCCATTGCTGATATCCTTACAAAACTTTAGCAGTATGGTAAAAAGACCACATCCCTGGACGCAGAGCCGCAGTACACATTTTGTTTTCTAATCCACACCTTGCAGTACCTCCAGGATTTGTGCACTAGTTGCAAGCCCAGGGAAAACAAAGGCAAGAAAACTAAAATAGCGCTTCACTGGCAAAAACACCATCAAGAACAGAGGGTTACCAGCTCACTTGGTGCTCACGGTGTGATGCTGGCTCTCCACCAGGCGACCGTGTGACACACCCTGTGGTTTGCCAGGTCCAATAGTACATTAATCTTGAATTACAAATTGAAATGCGCTCCAAAGGGGCTGCCGCAGCTCACTTCTGACACTGATAATACCAGTTATGCAAATCTTGTTTTAATAATTCACAAATCCGTGCAGCTTTAGCTGAGCAACTAAAGTTGTTTTCCAACACAGTTTACTTGAATTGCTCCAGGGAAATTATTGCAGGTAATGAAAAATAAACCATGCGCTCCTGACAGATAAAAAGTAATGTATTATTAAGGAACATATTTACAGGCTCTGAAAAGGTCAAACAATTTGGACAGAGTAGGAGGGAAACAAAACGCTTTTGCTCTTCTAGGCCTGATGATCAAAATGCCACATAAACCAGTAGTCATGATAAATAGCCAGGCTTGGAACCTCCAATCTGGTGGTTGCAAGCAGCTTTCTGCATCGCTCGAGTTAACCCCCTGAGATTTCTCACTGGCCTGTAGAATTTGAAATGTTTTACCACGGTCTAAATAACATGCCTCCAAAATGCTCATGTAGTCAACAGATCAGCAACGTAGCAAGTGTATCATGAGCCCTACTGCAAGAAAGGAAAAAGCCCCTTTTACACCCTGCTGGGTAGTAAAAAAAAAAAAAAGCATTGGCATAGCCAATAGGTCTCGCTTTTGGGACCTTATAAGTGTTTAGCCATGCAACAGTTGATGTTGTTGCACCAACGATATTGTGGTGCATAACTAAATACTTATAAAGTCCCAAAGGCGAGACCTATTGGCTATGCCAATGCTTGTTTAGTTAGTGGTTGGGTGTGCTTGCCTGTGAAACCCCACTGCACCCACCTTTGTAGTTCAAGCGTACTTGTTAAACTCGGGTATAACATTTCTGCCTCACCCCTTTTCAAATCTACTAGCCCCCACTGCCTATCTAAATTAATGGTCAAGTTGTAAAAAGGACATTGCTTTTGTGGTAACTTAAGTAAAATACCTAAAACTTCAAGCACTCATTTTCAGTCTGTCTAATGCCTTTCTCAGTGCTGCATACCACATAACTTACAAAAGAAACCCCTCAGTAGTTGTCTGAGAGATAACGGCACGTAGTTCTACAAAAACCGTGATCTTGTTATCCATAATTTCTGAAATTTTGCATTGATTTTCCAACTCATTACACAAAACAACGCCAAATCAAGTGACTGTAGGAGAAGATAAATAATTGAGCTATACGCAGAAATTCCGAACCTCAAAAGGTAATCCAAAGCCACCCTAAAACTTAAACCAAGGGGTTCATTATTTTTAAAATGACATATCGCTGATTCAGACTGCAGCAAAATAGGCCACGTATTTGCCAATCAACTGCATCTAAACAATTAGGCTTACTTTAAACAGCTTAGGGATCATGTCCATACTTCCCACAGCATGCATGATGGAACTAGGAGAGGATGGGTTTCGTCGGCTAGACTGCCGACTTTGGTGCTGGAAACCAGGGTTCGAGCATTGGGATCGCGTCCACGTCCTGTGATTCTGGGCATATCACTGAATCCCCCCGTGCCTGAATGTGTAACGTAACCGGTGCTCATATAAAGCGCCCCAATACCTTCAGGTCGAGTTCGCGCTATATAAAATATACAAAAAAAACCAAAAACCTAGAGTTCACCTCAAGACAGCGCAGGGATACCCTTGCGGATGACAGTAAGTCGGTGATGTCAGTGCTGTATTTATACGCATACTGAGGTAAATGGGACCACTGCAACCGTTCGAAGATGGCACTCGCTGCTCTGCTTCTCCACGAACGCCGGTAAAAGGACCCATTTCAAGAGGGACGTTTCTATTACGAACGGACGCAATACTGCTTTGGCATCGACCCGCCCCCTTCAGCTAATAGATATGTCTGATTGGTGTATGACCACCTTTCCGGATGCATGGCGATCTATTATTCGCCAAAATTCTCAGGGTTCAATGTGACGTTTCTTCCAATTGGTGGAATCGGCTTGTGAAATGAAAACAGACTGTTTCGGTTGGTGACGCCGCGCCCGAGTCGACTACAGCTAGTATCTGCTGCAGGGAACCGTTCGTGGCAAATTGCCCACGGTGGCTTCACAGAAACCTGAAGTGAGCAGGTCAAGACCGTAAGTGTGGTTAACGATGGGCACCTGGGGTGCTAAAAGTGGCCGGTGAGGACGTAAAAAAGTTGGATTGGGGACCTTTTATGGTGCAAGTGCCTCTAGAGAATGACCACTCAGCAGTTTGTACATGAATCAGTCAGCGCAGGACGAGAATATCGGGTCCCCTGATGGAACAGGCTGCAGGGAGCTACAACAGAAACACTGGTCTCAAGAACACCACTGCCTTTCTCCGAGGCGAAGCAGAAATGCCTTGGAGAAAGGCAGCGTTGTTTTCAGATTCGGGGGCGTGTTTTGCTTTTCTCTCCTCTAGCCATTGGCTGGAGGAGATAATTAGATTTGTTGCAAAAAACACGCCCCCGAATCCGAAAACGACGGGGCCTGTTCGGAGTGACTGACCTCTTCTCCAATGGCTGGCCAGCATTCAAGAGGCCAGCCAATGGAGAACAGGGGAGAAGAGGGGCGGGTTCAAGCCCCTCTTCTCCAAGTCATTAAATCTCGGATCGAGACTGCGCAAGCGCAGCCTTCGAGCCGAGACCTAATAAAAAAGATGCCCACACAGTAAATAAGAAAAAGGATAGTGAGGCTGGCAAATTCCGTATGATTACAACATTTTCGGATGATGCCAATATCCTTAGGAGAATGCTACAAAGAAACTGGCAGATTCTCCAGACTGATTCGGTGATAGGCAAAGATATTCCACCAGTGCCATTAATAACATTTCGTAAATCACGGTCACTCAAAGATAAATTGGTTCAGAGTCACCTGTCACCTATCACACAGACTAGGGGTACACTCAAAGAAATGAAAGGCTTTTTTCCATGTGGAAAATGTAGGGCCTGTACGAACAGTAAAAAAATCTTGAGGTATAACATCGAAGGAGTGAAAAAACCTAGAACGATAGACAAATTCATTACATGTTCCACCACACACATGGTTTACTGTCTGATATGCCCCTGTAGGCTGAGATATATTGGAAGTACTATCCATAATGTTAAAATGCGCATCCTTGAACACCAGCGCGCCATAATGAACAAAGATGGCAACTACCCAGTGGCCAGACACTTTGCCCTTAAACATCAGAGCAATAGGGAGCTGCTGCAATATTTTGGTCTGGATTATGTACCTATAAATCCGAGAGGCGTAGATAGAGTACAAAGATTACGGCGACTGGAATCCCGCTATATAATTGATCTACATACCAAAGTGCCTTACGGTCTTAATAGTGGAGAGGAATTAGCTGTACATTTAGGAAGATGAATTAGATCACACTGAATGTATTGCAAAGAGATCTGGCCATGTACCATATTTTCCAACTTTTATAGTTCTGCCATCCTTCTAGTTCTGCCACTTCTGTTAGTTCTGCGGTAATTGTGACCCCTTCTTTTCAACAGCGACAAGTTCTCCTATAACATATATTTACACTAGTATAGTAACAAGAATGGTGCCAATACACGGCATTATTTGAGTATACCGATTGCCGATACACGGCTTGATGCGATAGTACTCTTAGTCTTGCAGATCGAGAGCGACAAGTTCCCCAATAACATTCATTGATATGAATACAGTAACCAAACATGGTGCCAATTTTGGGCGTGATTGACAATAACTGTATGCCGATACACGGCGTAATTTGATGGTTTCTCTATACTATAATGTATGTAGGGCTATTATGAAATTCAACTAACATGTATAAATATGTGTTTACATCTATCATATAAGGTGGGGAGAACAGAATGATATAGAGCGTTTTTGTAATTACTGTTGTGAGAAGCTTGATATTATTGATATAAATGCCTACTGAAATGTTAGGTCACAACGAGATCAAATATTGCATGATGTCCATACCGTTGCAAGATGGCCGCCGTACAATAGCACATCAGTGAGGCTTGTATGCCCGTCATTTGTTTTGTTACGGCGGAAGTGATGTCAATGAACTTTAATTTTAAAATGCCCGTGCGCGGCGTCTGTAACTAGACACTGAAGAAGGAATTTCCGAAACTCGTCTTTTTTTGCTGTTTTTGTTTATCTGCAGATTAAATAAGAACTGATACGGAACCTCCCCGGGAGTGCTTAACTTTGTTGAAAGACGAGGACTAAGTTGGGAAGCGCTGATATCGAAAACGTGGGACACCACCACGCGACAGCACCCGCCTGCGAGTGCTTTGGCTTCTTTGGTGTAAACTTGGGAGCGGAATATATATATATATATATATATATATATATATATATATATATATATATATATATATATATATATATATATATATATATATATATATATATATATATATATATATATATATATATACATATTACCTACTGGCAGTCGCCAGTAGGTAGATATAGTTAGGACCTATTTTCCATAGGAAATCCGCAAAATTCTATTTGGAATAACGTTGGCGCCGATTGACGAATCTTCGCGAAACTTTTGGCCAGCTCCGGTCCACTCCTATCCTGAAATTTTCATGGTGATTCGTCAAGCGGGGGCCGAGAAAAAAGGGGGGACCCAAAACGCGTTTTCCCCATGCATTTTCCCATAGGACCTTTTGACGCAGCTACAGCCCGAACTGCTGAACGGAATTACACCAAATTTTGCAAAGAGGTAGTCCTCAGTTCAGACTCGTGCCTTTTGCTTAAATGGTGTTAATCCGTTAAGTAGTTCCCTAGAAAATTAGAGGTAAAAGTACATATATATCTATGGCCTCGGAGGATCCGCGCACCCTCCCCGCACCCTCCCGAGCACAAGCTGAATGCTAATTGGCTGCCCACCCCCGGGACACTGCTGTTTGCAATGGCAGGGCGGGAGCCTCGTGGCTCCCGCCCTGCCATTGCAAACTGCTTTGCTTCATTGAAGCGAGAGCAGGGAAACCTGCTCTCGCTTCAATAAAGCAAAGCAGATTGCTTTTCCACATGGGGAGAAGTATGTTAGCTGCTCCCCATGTGGAAAAACAATGCCGGCTCCCGCAGGAGGTGGGGAGCTGGCTGGGACCGTGGGGGGGGATTGGGGACCCCCCACGGTCTCCAACGAGAGGCCAGGCCCCGGGGGATGGGGTACCCGGGCCAGAAGTGGCCCGGGAGGGTGACCATGTGGCCCCCTCCCCCATTAAAAAAAAAATATATATATATAACAATGGCCGGCCCCGGGGGATGGGGTCCCCAGGGCCTTAAGTGGCCACAGGAGGGGGGCTACGCAGCCCCTCTCCATAATTTTTTTTTTTTAAAGAAAAGGGTCATGCCCCGGGGGATGGGGTCCCCAGGGCAAATTATGGCCTCGGGAAGGGGGCCACGCGGCCCCCCTCCCGATTTTTTTAAAAAAATAAATAAAAATAAGGGGCAGGCCCTGGGGGATGGGGTCCCTAGGGCCAAAAAAATTGAAAAAGAAGGAGGGCTACACAGCCCCCCTTCTAAAACAAAGAAGAAAAAAAAAACGGGATTGGGTCGGAGGCCACGCTCCCTCCTTACACCACTCTGCAAACGCACCCCCTGGCGCGTTTGCAGAGGGGGAACTAGTTCCCCTTGAATACTGGGTGCCAGGGGGCCAACTAGCCCACCAGGAACCTCCAGTATGCGCCAGGGGGCTGCGTTGCAGAGGGGTGTAATGAGGCCATGCCCCTTTTTACACCTCTCTGCAACGCAGCTCCGTGGCGCTTACTGGAGGTACCTGGTGGCCTAGTTGGCCGCCAGGGGACCTCAGGATTCAAGGGGACTTAATCCCCCAACTTAAAACGCGCCACTGGGTGCGTTTGCACAGTGGTGAAGGTAGGGGGCGGGGCTTGAGGTGATACTGAGCAAACACGCCCTGTGGCACGTTTTAAGTTGGGGAATTCATTCCTCTTCAATCCAGAGGTCCCCTAGGGGCCGACTAGCCCACCAGGAACCTCCAGTAAGCGCCACAGAGCTCATTGCAGGATGTTGTAAAAAGGGGCGTGGCCTCTGAAAACCTCTCTGCAATGCAGCTCCCTGGCGCATTCTGGAGGTACCTGGTGGGCTAGTTGGCCGCCAGGGGACCTCAGGTTTCAAGGGGACTTAATCCCCCAACTTACAACACGCCACGGGGCGCGTTTGCACAGTAGTGAATGTAGGTGGCGGGGCCTGAGGTGATATGTGTGCAAACACGCCCTGTGGAGCGTTTTAAGTTGAGGAATTGATTTCTCTTCAATCCAGAGGTCCTCTAGGGGCCAACTAGCCCACCAGGTACCTCCAGTAAGCGCCACGGAGCATCGCAGCTCCCTGGCGCATACTGGAGGTACCTGGTGGGCTAGTTGGCCCCCAGGGGACCGCAGGATTGAAGAGGAATTAATTCCCCAACTTAAAACGCGCCACAGGGCGTGTTTGCACATGTCACCTCAGGCCCCGCCCCCTTTCTTCACCATTGTACAAATATTCCTCTAAAATCAGCCGAACTACGAATTCCGATTTACTCACCTGTTATCAGGAGAGAACCCAGTGCTGCATCTTTTAGCCCAGCACTGACCCTGAAAAGTAATTCTAAGCGTACTTACCAGTAACTTGTATTTCCTTCCATAGGAATCCATTGTGTGGTTTTCAGCAGAAAAGTTCCTGTGTCCATTTTTGAAACGTACAAATATTCCTCTAAAATCAGCCGAACTACAAATTCCGATTTACTCACCTGTTATCAGGAGAGAATCCAGTGCTGCATCGTTTAGACCAGCACTGACCCTGAAAAGTAATTCTAAGCGTACTTACCAGTAACTTGTATTTCCATCCATAGAAATCCATTGTGTGGTTTTCACCAAAAAAGTTTCTAAGTGTCCATTTTTGAAACGTACAAATATTCCTCTAAAATCAGCCGAACTACGAATTCCGATTTACTCACCTGTTATCAGGAGAGAACCCAGTGCTGCATCTTTTAGACCAGCACTGACCCTGAAAAGTAATTTTAAGCGTACCTACCAGTAACTTGTATTTCCTTCCATAGGAATCCATTGTGTGGTAATCAGCAGAAAATGTTCTAAGTGTCCATTTTTGAAACGTACAAATATTCCTCTAAAATCAGCCGAACTACGATTTCCGATTTACTCACCTGTTATCAGGAGAAAACCCAGTGCTGCATCTTTTAGACCAGCACTGACCCTGAAAAGTAAATTTACGCGTACTTACCAGTAACTTGTATTTCCTTCCATAGGAATCCATTGTGTGGTTTTCAGCAAGTGTCCATTTTTGAAACGTACAAATATTCCTCTAACATCAGCCGAGCTACGAATTCCGATTTACTCACCTGTTATCAGGAGAGAATCCAGTGCTGCATCTTTTAGACCAGCACTGACCCTGAAAAGTAATTCTAAGCGTACTTACCAGTAACTTGTATTTCCTTCCATAGGAATCCATTGTGTGGTTATCAGCAGAAAATTTTCTAAGTGTCCATTTTTGAAACGTACAAATATTCCTCTAAAATCAGTCGAACTACGAATTCCGATTTACTCACCTGTTATCAGGATAGAACTCAGGGCTGCATCTTTTAGCCCAGCACTGACCCTGGAAAGTAATTCTAAGTGTACTTACCAGTAACTTGTATTTCCTTCCATATGAATCCATTGTGTGGTTTTCAGCAGAATAGTTTCTAAGTGTCCATTTTTGAAACTTACAAATATTCCTCTAAAATCAGTCGAACTACGAATTCCGATTTACTCACCTGTTATCAGGAGAGAACCCAGGGCTGCATCTTTTAGCCCATCAGTGAGGCTTGTATGCCCGTCATTTGTTTTGTTAAGGCGGAAGTGATGTCAAGGAACTTTAATTTTAAAATGCCCGTGCGCGGCGTCTGTAACTAGACACCGAAGAAGGAATTTCCGAAACGCCGTTTTCGGATGCACCCGCCGTTGTGTTCGGCCGCCTGGTGGAACTGTGTTGTTGGATATTTTGGCGTGCCTGAACCGCCGCTGCCAGCGCCTGTCGTCCTGCAAGGGCGCGGACTATGGAGTTTGGGATGCCTCGACCATATGCGGGACATCCACAGATGCATGTGCATATTAAAATCAGCGGCTGGCAAGGGGAAGAGCTCAGTTTCCGAAATAGTAAATAGCGGCCACCCACTTGAAACAACACCAAATTGGGCCAATGCAAAGGCCATAGAAGACTTGAATAACGGAAATGGAAAAATGGTGAATTATGGGACATTGAGGCCCCCATCACCTGTTATTCATGCCGATGCGAAATGGGTTGTTCCTATTGGCTCTCGCCCCACCAATGGAGTGTATATGAGTAAGGGTTCAAAACTGAGCGAAATTCAAAATGGTTTTAGCACTGAAGAAGGTTACATACCGAAATGCATTTGCGAGAATAAACCGTTTTTAAGGATCCCCGGAGTGCTCTGCTTCTTGTAGTTGTTGTGGAACATGACGGCTTCACCCGCCGTTTTCGGATGCACCCGCCGTTGTGTTCGGCCGCCTGGTGGAACTGTGTTGTTGGATATTTTGGCGTGCCTGAACCGCCGCTGCCAGCGCCTGTCGTCCTGCAAGGGCGCGGACTTTGGAGTTTGGGATGCCTCGACCATATGCGGGACATCCACAGATGCATGTGCATATTAAAATCAGCGGCTGGCGAGGGGAAGAGCTCAGTTTCCGAAATAGTAAATAGCGGCCACCCACTTGAAACAACACCAAATTGGGCCAATGCAAAGGCCATAGAAGACTTGAATAACGGAAATGGAAAAATGGTGAATTATGGGACATTGAGGCCCCCATCACCTGTTATTCATGCCGATGCGAAATGGGTTGATCCTATTGGCTCTCGCCCCACCAATGGAGTGTATATGAGTAAGGGTTCAAAACTGAGCGAAATTCAAAATGGTTTTAGCACTGAAGAAGGTTACATACCGAAATGCATTTGCGAGAATAAACCGTTTTTAAGGATCCCCGGAGTGCTCTGCTTCTTGTAGTTGTTGTGGAACATAACGGCTTCACCCGCCGTTTTCGGATGCACCCGCCGTTGTGTTCGGCCGCCTGGTGGAACTGTGTTGTTGGATATTTTGGCGTGCCTGAACCGCCGCTGCCAGCGCCTGTCGTCCTGCAAGGGCGCGGACTATGGAGTTTGGGATGCCTCGACCATATGCGGGACATCCACAGATGCATGTGCATATTAAAATCAGCGGCTGGCGAGGGGAAGAGCTCAGTTTCCGAAATAGTAAATAGCGGCCACCCACTTGAAACAACACCAAATTGGGCCAATGCAAAGGCCATAAGAGACTTGAATAACGGAAATGGAAAAATGTTGAATTATGGGACATTGAGGCCCCCATCACCTGTTATTCATGCCGATGCGAAATGGGTTGTTCCTATTGGCTCTCGCCCCACCAATGGAGTGTATATGAGTAAGGGTTCAAAACTGAGCGAAATTCAAAATGGTTTTAGCACTGAAGAAGGTTACATACCGAAATGCATTTGCGAGAATAAACCGTTTTTAAGGATCCCCGGAGTGCTCTGCTTCTTGTAGTTGTTGTGGAACATGACGGCTTCACCCGCCGTTTTCGGATGCACCCGCCGTTGTGTTCGGCCGCCTGGTGGAACTGTGCTGTTGGATATTTTGGCGTGCCTGAACCTCCGCTGCCAGCGCCTGTCGTCCTGCAAGGGCGCGGACTATGGAGTTTTGGAAGCCTCGACCATATGCGGGACATCCACAGATGCATGTGCATATTAAAATCAGCGGCTGGCGAGGGGAAGAGCTCAGTTTCCGAAATAGTAAATAGCGGCCACCCACTTGAAACAACACCAAATTGGGCCAATGCAAAGGCCATAGAAGACTTGAATAACGGAAATGGAAAAATGGTGAATTATGGGACATTGAGGCCCCCATCACCTGTTATTCATGCCGATGCGAAATGGGTTGTTCCTATTGGCTCTCGCCCCACCAATGGAGTGTATATGAGTAAGGGTTCAAAACTGAGCGAAATTCAAAATGGTTTTAGCACTGAAGAAGGTTACATACCGAAATGCATTTGCGAGAATAAACCGTTTTTAAGGATCCCCGGAGTGCTCTGCTTCTTGTAGTTGTTGTGGAACATGACGGCTTCACCCGCCGTTTTCGGATGCACCCGCCGTTGTGTTCGGCCGCCTGGTGGAACTGTGTTGTTGGATATTTTGGCGTGCCTGAACCGCCGCTGCCAGCGCCTGTCGTCCTGCAAGGGCGCGGACTATGGAGTTTGGGATGCCTCGACCATATGCGGGACATCCACAGATGCATGTGCATATTAAAATCAGCGGCTGGCGAGGGGAAGAGCTCAGTTTCCGAAATAGTAAATAGCGGCCACCCACTTGAAACAACACCAAATTGGGCCAATGCAAAGGCCATAGAAGACTTGAATAACGGAAATGGAAAAATGGTGAATTATGGGACATTGAGGCCCCCATCACCTGTTATTCATGCCGATGCGAAATGGGTTGTTCCTATTGGCTCTCGCCCCACCAATGGAGTGTATATGAGTAAGGGTTCAAAACTGAGCAAAATTCAAAATGGTTTTAGCACTGAAGAAGGTTACATACCGAAATGCATTTGCGAGAATAAACCGTTTTTAAGGATCCCCGGAGTGCTCTGCTTCTTGTAGTTGTTGTGGAACATGACGGCTTCACCCGCCGTTTTCGGATGGACCCGCCGTTGTGTTCGGCCGCCTGGTGGAACTGTGTTGTTGGATATTTTTGCGTGCCTGAACCGCCGCTGCCAGCGCCTGTCGTCCTGCAAGGGCGCGGACTATGGAGTTTGGGATGCCTCGACCATATGCGGGACATCCACAGATGCATGTGCATATTAAAATCAGCGGCTGGTGAGGGGAAGAGCTCAGTTTCCGAAATAGTAAATAGCGGCCACCCACTTGAAACAACACCAAATTGGGCCAATGCAAAGGCCATAGAAGACTTGAATAACGGAAATGGAAAAATGGTGAATTATGGGACATTGAGGCCCCCATCACCTGTTATTCATGCCTATGCGAAATGGGTTGTTCCTATTGGCTCTCGCCCCACCAATGGAGTGTATATGAGTAAGGGTTCAAAACTGAGCGAAATTCAAAATGGTTTTAGCACTGAAGAAGGTTACATACCGAAATGCATTTGCGAGAATAAACCGTTTTTAAGGATCCCCGGAGTGCTCTGCTTCTTGTAGTTGTTGTGGAACATGACGGCTTCACCTGCCGTTTTCGGATGCACCCGCCGTTGTGTTCGGCCGCCTGGTGGAACTGTGTTGTTGGATATTTTGGCGTGCCTGAACCGCCGCTGCCAGCGCCTGTCGTCCTGCAAGGGCGCGGACTATGGAGTTTGGGATGCCTCGACCATATGCGGGACATCCACAGATGCATGTGCATATTAAAATCAGCGGCTGGCGAGGGGAAGAGCTCAGTTTCCGAAATAGTAAATAGCGGCCACCCACTTGAAACAACACCAAATTGGGCCAATGCAAAGGCCATAGAAGACTTGAATAACGGAAATGGAAAAATGGTGAATTATGGGACATTGAGGCCCCCATCACCTGTTATTCATGCCGATGCGAAATGGGTTGTTCCTATTGGCTCTCGCCCCACCAATGGAGTGTATATGAGTAAGGGTTCAAAACTGAGCGAAATTCAAAATGGTTTTAGCACTGAAGAAGGTTACATACCGAAATGCATTTGCGAGAATAAACCTTTTTTAAGGATCCCCGGAGTGCTCTGCTTATTGTAGTTGTTGTGGAACATGACGGCTTCACCCGCCATTTTCGGATGCACCCGCCGTTGTGTTCGGCCGCCTGGTGGAACTGTGTTGTTGGATATTTTGGCGTGCCTGAACCGCCGCTGCCAGCGCCTGTCGTCCTGCAAGGGCGCGGACTATGGAGTTTGGGATGCCTCGACCATATGCGGGACATCCACAGATGCATGTGCATATTAAAATCAGCGGCTGGCGAGGGGAAGAGCTCAGTTTCCGAAATAGTAAATAGCGGCCACCCACTTGAAACAACACCAAATTGGGCCAATGCAAAGGCCATAGAAGACTTGAATAACGGAAATGGAAAAATGGTGAATTATGGGACATTGAGGCCCCCATCACCTGTTATTCATGCCGATGCGAAATGGGTTGTTCCTATTGGCTCTCGCCCCACCAATGGAGTGTATATGAGTAAGGGTTCAAAACTGAGCTTAATTCAAAATGGTTTTAGCACTGAAGAAGGTTACATACCGAAATGCATTTGCGAGAATAAACCGTTTTTAAGGATCCCCGGAGTGCTCTGCTTCTTGTAGTTGCTGTGGAACATGACGGCTTCACCCGCCGTTTTCGGATGCACCCGCCGTTGTGTTCGGCCGCCTGGTGGAACTGTGTTGTTGGATATTTTGGCGTGCCTGAACCGCCGCTGCCAGCGCCTGTCGTCCTGCAAGGGCGCGGACTATGGAGTTTGGGATGCCTCGACCATATGCGGGACATCCACAGATGCATGTGCATATTAAAATCAGCGGCTGGCGAGGGGAAGAGCTCAGTTTCCGAAATAGTAAATAGCGGCCACGCACTTGAAACAACACCAAATTGGGACAATGCAAAGGCCATAGAAGACTTGAATAACGGAAATGGAAAAATGGTGAATTATGGGACATTGAGGCCCCCATCACCTGTTATTCATGCCGATGCGAAATGGGTTGTTCCTATTGGCTCTCGCCCCACCAATGGAGTGTATATGAGTAAGGGTTCAAAACTGAGCGAAATTCAAAATGGTTTTAGCACTGAAGAAGGTTACATACCGAAATGCATTTGCGAGAATAAACCGTTTTTAAGGATCCCCGGAGTGCTCTGCTTCTTGTAGTTGTTGTGGAACATGACGGCTTCACCCGCCGTTTTCGGATGCACCCGCCGTTGTGTTCGGCCGCCTGGTGGAACTGTGTTGTTGGATATTTTGGCGTGCCTGAACCGCCGCTGCCAGCGCCTGTCGTCCTGCAAGGGCGCGGACTATGGAGTTTGGGATGCCTCGACCATATGCGGGACATCCACAGATGCATGTGCATATTAAAATCAGCGGCTGGCGAGGGGAAGAGCTCAGTTTCCGAAATAGTAAATAGCGGCCACCCACTTGAAACAACACCAAATTGGGCCAATGCAAAGGCCATAGAAGACTTGAATAACGGAAATGGAAAAATGGTGAATTATGGGACATTGAGGCCCCCATCACCTGTTATTCATGCCGATGCGAAATGGGTTGTTCCTATTGGCTCTCGCCCCACCAATGGAGTGTATATGAGTAAGGGTTCAAAACTGAGCGAAATTCAAAATGGTTTTAGCACTGAAGAAGGTTACATACCGAAATGCATTTGCGAGAATAAACCGTTTTTAAGGATCCCCGGAGTGCTCTGCTTCTTGTAGTTGTTGTGGAACATGACGGCTTCACCCGCCGTTTTCGGATGCACCCGCCGTTGTGTTCGGCCGCCTGGTGGAACTGTGTTGTTGGATATTTTGGCGTGCCTGAACCTCCGCTGCCAGCGCCTGTCGTCCTGCAAGGGCGCGGACTATGGAGTTTGGGATGCCTCGACCATATGCGGGACATCCACAGATGCATGTGCATATTAAAATCAGCGGCTGGCGAGGGGAAGAGCTCAGTTTCCGAAATAGTAAATAGCGGCCACCCACTTGAAACAACACCAAATTGGGCCAATGCAAAGGCCATAGAAGACTTGAATAACGGAAATGGAAAAATGGTGAATTATGGGACATTGAGGCCCCCATCACCTGTTATTCATGCCGATGCGAAATGGGTTGTTCCTATTGGCTCTCGCCCCACCAATGGAGTGTATATGAGTAAGGGTTCAAAACTGAGCGAAATTCAAAATGGTTTTAGCACTGAAGAAGGTTACATACCGAAATGCATTTGCGAGAATAAACCGTTTTTAAGGATCCCCGGAGTGCTCTGCTTCTTGTAGTTGTTGTGGAACATGACGGCTTCACCCGCCGTTTTCGGATGCACCCGCCGTTGTGTTCGGCCGCCTGGTGGAACTGTGTTGTTGGATATTTTGGCGTGCCTGAACCGCCGCTGCCAGCGCCTGTCGTCCTGCAAGGGCGCGGACTATGGAGTTTGGGATGCCTCGACCATATGCGGGACATCCACAGATGCATGTGCATATTAAAATCAGCGGCTGGCGAGGGGAAGAGCTCAGTTTCCGAAATAGTAAATAGCGGCCACCCACTTGAAACAACACCAAATTGGGCCAATGCAAAGGCCATAGAAGACTTGAATAACGGAAATGGAAAAATGGTGAATTATGGGACATTGAGGCCCCCATCACCTGTTATTCATGCCGATGCGAAATGGGTTGTTCCTATTGGCTCTCGCCCCACCAATGGAGTGTATATGAGTAAGGGTTCAAAACTGAGCAAAATTCAAAATGGTTTTAGCACTGAAGAAGGTTACATACCGAAATGCATTTGCGAGAATAAACCGTTTTTAAGGATCCCCGGAGTGCTCTGCTTCTTGTAGTTGTTGTGGAACATGACGGCTTCACCCGCCGTTTTCGGATGCACCCGCCGTTGTGTTCGGCCGCCTGGTGGAACTGTGTTGTTGGATATTTTGGCGTGCCTGAACCGCCGCTGCCAGCGCCTGTCGTCCTGCAAGGGCGCGGACTTTGGAGTTTGGGATGCCTCGACCATATGCGGGACATCCACAGATGCATGTGCATATTAAAATCAGCGGCTGGCGAGGGGAAGAGCTCAGTTTCCGAAATAGTAAATAGCGGCCACCCACTTGAAACAACACCAAATTGGGCCAATGCAAAGGCCATAGAAGACTTGAATAACGGAAATGGAAAAATGGTGAATTATGGGACATTGAGGCCCCCATCACCTGTTATTCATGCCGATGCGAAATGGGTTGTTCCTATTGGCTCTCGCCCCACCAATGGAGTGTATATGAGTAAGGGTTCAAAACTGAGCGAAATTCAAAATGGTTTTAGCACTGAAGAAGGTTACATACCGAAATGCATTTGCGAGAATAAACCGTTTTTAAGGATCCCCGGAGTGCTCTGCTTATTGTAGTTGTTGTGGAACATGACGGCTTCACCCGCCATTTTCGGATGCACCCGCCGTTGTGTTCGGCCGCCTGGTGGAACTGTGTTGTTGGATATTTTGGCGTGCCTGAACCGCCGCTGCCAGCGCCTGTCGTCCTGCAAGGGCGCGGACTATGGAGTTTGGGATGCCTCGACCATATGCGGGACATCCACAGATGCATGTGCATATTAAAATCAGCGGCTGGCGAGGGGAAGAGCTCAGTTTCCGAAATAGTAAATAGCGGCCACCCACTTGAAGCAACACCAAATTGGGCCAATGCAAAGGCCATAGAAGACTTGAATAACGGAAATGGAAAAATGGTGAATTATGGGACATTGAGGCCCCTATCACCTGTTATTCATGCCGATGCGAAATGGGTTGTTCCTATTGGCTCTCTCCCCACCAATGGAGTGTATATGAGTAAGGGTTCAAAACTGAGCGAAATTCAAAATGGTTTTAGCACTGAAGATGGTTACATACCGAAATGCATTTGCGAGAATAAACCGTTTTTAAGGATCCCCGGAGTGCTCTGCTTCTTGTAGTTGTTGTGGAACATGACGGCTTCACCCGCCGTTTTCGGATGCACCCGCCGTTGTGTTCGGCCGCCTGGTGGAACTGTGTTGTTGGATATTTTGGCGTGCCTGAACCGCCGCTGCCAGCGCCTGTCGTCCTGCAAGGGCGCGGACTATGGAGTTTGGGATGCCTCGACCATATGCGGGACATCCACAGATGCATGTGCATATTAAAATCAGCGGCTGGCGAGGGGAAGAGCTCAGTTTCCGAAATAGTAAATAGCGGCCACCCACTTGAAACAACACCAAATTGGGCCAATGCAAAGGCCATAGAAGACTTGAATAACGGAAATGGAAAAATGGTGAATTATGGGACATTGAGGCCCCCATCACCTGTTATTCATGCCGATGCGAAATGGGTTGTTCCTATTGGCTCTCGCCCCACCAATGGAGTGTATATGAGTAAGGGTTCAAAACTGAGCGAAATTCAAAATGGTTTTAGCACTGAAGAAGGTTACATACCGAAATGCATTTGCGAGAATAAACCGTTTTTAAGGATCCCCGGAGTGCTCTGCTTCTTGTAGTTGTTGTGGAACATGACGGCTTCACCCGCCGTTTTCGGATGCACCCGCCGTTGTGTTCGGCCGCCTGGTGGAACTGTGTTGTTGGATATTTTGGCGTGCCTGAACCGCCGCTGCCAGCGCCTGTCGTCCTGCAAGGGCGCGGACTATGGAGTTTGGGATGCCTCGACCATATGCGGGACATCCACAGATGCATGTGCATATTAAAATCAGCGGCTGGCGAGGGTAAGAGCTCAGTTTCCGAAATAGTAAATAGCGGCCACCCACTTGAAACAACACCAAATTGGGCCAATGCAAAGGCCATAGAAGACTTGAATAACGGAAATGGAAAAATGGTGAATTATGGGACATTGAGGCCCCCATCACCTGTTATTCATGCCGATGCGAAATGGGTTGTTCCTATTGGCTCTCGCCCCACCAATGGAGTGTATATGAGTAAGGGTTCAAAACTGAGCGAAATTCAAAATGGTTTTAGCACTGAAGAAGGTTACATACCGAAATGCATTTGCGAGAATAAACCGTTTTTAAGGATCCCCGGAGTGCTCTGCTTCTTGTAGTTGTTGTGGAACATGACGGCTTCACCCGCCGTTTTCGGATGCACCCGCCGTTGTGTTCGGCCGCCTGGTGGAACTGTGTTGTTGGATATTTTGGCGTGCCTGAACCGCCGCTGCCAGCGCCTGTCGTCCTGCAAGGGCGCGGACTATGGAGTTTGGGATGCCTCGACCATATGCGGGACATCCACAGATGCATGTGCATATTAAAATCAGCGGCTGGCGAGGGGAAGAGCTCAGTTTCCGAAATAGTAAATAGCGGCCACCCACTTGAAACAACACCAAATTGGGCCAATGCAAAGGCCATAGAAGACTTGAATAACGGAAATGGAAAAATGGTGAATTATGGGACATTGAGGCCCCCATCACCTGTTATTCATGCCGATGCGAAATGGGTTGTTCCTATTGGCTCTCGCCCCACCAATGGAGTGTATATGAGTAAGGGTTCAAAACTGAGCAAAATTCAAAATGGTTTTAGCACTGAAGAAGGTTACATACCGAAATGCATTTGCGAGAATAAACCGTTTTTAAGGATCCCCGGAGTGCTCTGCTTCTTGTAGTTGTTGTGGAACATGACGGCTTCACCCGCCGTTTTCGGATGCACCCGCCGTTGTGTTCGGCCGCCTGGTGGAACTGTGTTGTTGGATATTTTGGCGTGCCTGAACCGCCGCTGCCAGCGCCTGTCGTCCTGCAAGGGCGCGGACTTTGGAGTTTGGGATGCCTCGACCATATGCGGGACATCCACAGATGCATGTGCATATTAAAATCAGCGGCTGGCGAGGGGAAGAGCTCAGTTTCCGAAATAGTAAATAGCGGCCACCCACTTGAAACAACACCAAATTGGGCCAATGCAAAGGCCATAGAAGACTTGAATAACGGAAATGGAAAAATGGTGAATTATGGGACATTGAGGCCCCCATCACCTGTTATTCATGCCGATGCGAAATGGGTTGTTCCTATTGGCTCTCGCCCCACCAATGGAGTGTATATGAGTAAGGGTTCAAAACTGAGCGAAATTCAAAATGGTTTTAGCACTGAAGAAGGTTACATACCGAAGTGCATTTGCGAGAATAAACCGTTTTTAAGGATCCCCGGAGTGCTCTGCTTCTTGTAGTTGTTGTGGAACATGACGGCTTCACCTGCCGTTTTCGGATGCACCCGCCGTTGTGTTCGGCCGCCTGGTGGAACTGTGTTGTTGGATATTTTGGCGTGCCTGAACCGCCGCTGCCAGCGCCTGTCGTCCTGCAAGGGCGCGGACTATGGAGTTTGGGATGCCTCGACCATATGCGGGACATCCACAGATGCATGTGTATATTAAAATCAGCGGCTGGCGAGGGGAAGAGCTCAGTTTCCGAAATAGTAAATAGCGGCCACCCACTTGAAACAACACCAAATTGGGCCAATGCAAAGGCCATAGAAGACTTGAATAACGGAAATGGAAAAATGGTGAATTATGGGACATTGAGGCCCCCATCACCTGTTATTCATGCCGATGCGAAATGGGTTGTTCCTATTGGCTCTCGCCCCACCAATGGAGTGTATATGAGTAAGGGTTCAAAACTGAGCGAAATTCAAAATGGTTTTAGCACTGAAGAAGGTTACATACCGAAATGCATTTGCGAGAATAAACCGTTTTTAAGGATCCCCGGAGTGCTCTGCTTCTTGTAGTTGTTGTGGAACATGACGGCTTCACCCGCCGTTTTCGGATGCACCCGCCGTTGTGTTCGGCCGCCTGGTGGAACTGTGTTGTTGGATATTTTGGCGTGCCTGAACCGCCGCTGCCAGCGCCTGTCGTCCTGCAAGGGCGCGGACTATGGAGTTTGGGATGCCTCGACCATATGCGGGACATCCACAGATGCATGTGCATATTAAAATCAGCGGCTGGCGAGGGGAAGAGCTCAGTTTCCGAAATAGTAAATAGCGGCCACCCACTTGAAACAACACCAAATTGGGCCAATGCAAAGGCCATAGAAGACTTGAATAACGGAAATGGAAAAATGGTGAATTATGGGACATTGAGGCCCCCATCACCTGTTATTCATGCCGATGCGAAATGGGTTGTTCCTATTGGCTCTCTCCCCACCAATGGAGTGTATATGAGTAAGGGTTCAAAACTGAGCGAAATTCAAAATGGTTTTAGCACTGAAGAAGGTTACATACCGAAATGCATTTGCGAGAATAAACCGTTTTTAAGGATCCCCGGAGTGCTCTGCTTCTTGTAGTTGTTGTGGAACATGACGGCTTCACCCGCCGTTTTCGGATGCACCCGCCGTTGTGTTCGGCCGCCTGGTGGAACTGTGTTGTTGGATATTTTGGCGTGCCTGAACCGCCGCTGCCAGCGCCTGTCGTCCTGCAAGGGCGCGGACTATGGAGTTTGGGATGCCTCGACCATATGCGGGACATCCACAGATGCATGTGCATATTAAAATCAGCGGCTGGCGAGGGGAAGAGCTCAGTTTCCGAAATAGTAAATAGCGGCCACCCACTTGAAACAACACCAAATTGGGCCAATGCAAAGGCCATAGAAGACTTGAATAACGGAAATGGAAAAATGGTGAATTATGGGACATTGAGGCCCCCATCACCTGTTATTCATGCCGATGCAAAATGGGTTGTTCCTATTGGCTCTCGCCCCACCAATGGAGTGTATATGAGTAAGGGTTTAAAACTGAGCGAAATTCAAAATGGTTTTAGCACTGAAGAAGGTTACATACCGAAATGCATTTGCGAGAATAAACCGTTTTTAAGGATCCCCCGAGTGCTCTGCTTCTTGTAGTTGTTGTGGAACATGACGGCTTCACCCGCCGTTTTCGGATGCACCCGCCGTTGTGTTCGGCCGCCTGGTGGAACTGTGTTGTTGGATATTTTGGCGTGCCTGAACCGCCGCTGCCAGCGCCTGTCGTCCTGCAAGGGCGCGGACTATGGAGTTTGGGATGCCTCGACCATATGCGGGACATCCACAGATGCATGTGCATATTAAAATCAGCGGCTGGCGAGGGGAAGAGCTAAGTTTCCGAAATAGTAAATAGCGGCCACCCACTTGAAACAACACCAAATTGGGCCAATGCAAAGGCCATAGAAGACTTGAATAACGGAAATGGAAAAATGGTGAATTATGGGACATTGAGGCCCCCATCACCTGTTATTCATGCCGATGCGAAATGGGTTGTTCCTATTGGCTCTCGCCCCACCAATGGAGTGTATATGAGTAAGGGTTCAAAACTGAGCAAAATTCAAAATGGTTTTAGCACTGAAGAAGGTTACATACCGAAATGCATTTGCGAGAATAAACCGTTTTTAAGGATCCCCGGAGTGCTCTGCTTCTTGTAGTTGTTGTGGAACATGACGGCTTCACCCGCCGTTTTCGGATGCACCCGCCGTTGTGTTCGGCCGCCTGGTGGAACTGTGTTGTTGGATATTTTGGCGTGCCTGAACCGCCGCTGCCAGCGCCTGTCGTCCTGCAAGGGCGCGGACTTTGGAGTTTGGGATGCCTCGACCATATGCGGGACATCCACAGATGCATGTGCATATTAAAATCAGCGGCTGGCGAGGGGAAGAGCTCAGTTTCCGAAATAGTAAATAGCGGCCACCCACTTGAAACAACACCAAATTGGGCCAATGCAAAGGCCATAGAAGACTTGAATAACGGAAATGGAAAAATGGTGAATTATGGGACATTGAGGCCCCCATCACCTGTTATTCATGCCGATGCGAAATGGGTTGTTCCTATTGGCTCTCGCCCCACCAATGGAGTGTATATGAGTAAGGGTTCAAAACTGAGCGAAATTCAAAATGGTTTTAGCACTGAAGAAGGTTACATACCGAAATGCATTTGCGAGAATAAACCGTTTTTAAGGATCCCCGGAGTGCTCTGCTTATTGTAGTTGTTGTGGAACATGACGGCTTCACCCGCCATTTTCGGATGCACCCGCCGTTGTGTTCGGCCGCCTGGTGGAACTGTGTTGTTGGATATTTTGGCGTGCCTGAACCGCCGCTGCCAGCGCCTGTCGTCCTGCAAGGGCGCGGACTATGGAGTTTGGGATGCCTCGACCATATGCGGGACATCCACAGATGCATGTGCATATTAAAATCAGCGGCTGGCGAGGGGAAGAGCTCAGTTTCCGAAATAGTAAATAGCGGCCACCCACTTGAAACAACACCAAATTGGGCCAATGCAAAGGCCATAGAAGACTTGAATAACGGAAATGGAAAAATGGTGAATTATGGGACATTGAGGCCCCCATCACCTGTTATTCATGCCGATGCGAAATGGGTTGTTCCTATTGGCTCTCGCCCCACCAATGGAGTGTATATGAGTAAGGGTTCAAAACTGAGCGAAATTCAAAATGGTTTTAGCACTGAAGAAGGTTACATACCGAAATGCATTTGCGAGAATAAACCGTTTTTAAGGATCCCCGGAGTGCTCTGCTTCTTGTAGATGCTGTGGAACATGACGGCTTCACCCGCCGTTTTCGGATGCACCCGCCGTTGTGTTCGGCCGCCTGGTGGAACTGTGTTGTTGGATATTTTGGCGTGCCTGAACCGCCGCTGCCAGCGCCTGTCGTCCTGCAAGGGCGCGGACTATGGAGTTTGGGATGCCTCGACCATATGCGGGACATCCACAGATGCATGTGCATATTAAAATCAGCGGCTGGCGAGGGGAAGAGCTCAGTTTCCGAAATAGTAAATAGCGGCCACCCACTTGAAACAACACCAAATTGGGACAATGCAAAGGCCATAGAAGACTTGAATAACGGAAATGGAAAAATGGTGAATTATGGGACATTGAGGCCCCCATCACCTGTTATTCATGCCGATGCGAAATGGGTTGTTCCTATTGGCTCTCTCCCCACCAATGGAGTGTATATGAGTAAGGGTTCAAAACTGAGCGAAATTCAAAATGGTTTTAGCACTGAAGATGGTTACATACCGAAATGCATTTGCGAGAATAAACCGTTTTTAAGGATCCCCGGAGTGCTCTGCTTCTTGTAGTTGTTGTGGAACATGACGGCTTCACCCGCCGTTTTCGGATGCACCCGCCGTTGTGTTCGGCCGCATGGTGGAACTGTGTTGTTGGATATTTTGGCGTGCCTGAACCGCCGCTGCCAGCGCCTGTCGTCCTGCAAGGGCGCGGACTATGGAGTTTGGGATGCCTCGACCATATGCGGGACATCCACAGATGCATGTGCATATTAAAATCAGCGGCTGGCGAGGGGAAGAGCTCAGTTTCCGAAATAGTAAATAGCGGCCACCCACTTGAAACAACACCAAATTGGGCCAATGCAAAGGCCATAGAAGACTTGAATAACGGAAATGGAAAAATGGTGAATTATGGGACATTGAGGCCCCCATCACCTGTTATTCATGCCGATGCGAAATGGGTTGTTCCTATTGGCTCTCGCCCCACCAATGGAGTGTATATGAGTAAGGGTTCAAAACTGAGCGAAATTCAAAATGGTTTTAGCACTGAAGAAGGTTACATACCGAAATGCATTTGCGAGAATAAACCGTTTTTAAGGATCCCCGGAGTGCTCTGCTTCTTGTAGTTGTTGTGGAACATGACGGCTTCACCCGCCGTTTTCGGATGCACCCGCCGTTGTGTTCGGCCGCCTGGTGGAACTGTGTTGTTGGATATTTTGGCGTGCCTGAACCGCCGCTGCCAGCGCCTGTCGTCCTGCAAGGGCGCGGACTATGGAGTTTGGGATGCCTCGACCATATGCGGGACATCCACAGATGCATGTGCATATTAAAATCAGCGGCTGGCGAGGGGAAGAGCTCAGTTTCCGAAATAGTAAATAGCGGCCACCCACTTGAAACAACACCAAATTGGGCCAATGCAAAGGCCATAGAAGACTTGAATAACGGAAATGGAAAAATGGTGAATTATGGGACATTGAGGCCCCCATCACCTGTTATTCATGCCGATGCGAAATGGGTTGTTCCTATTGGCTCTCGCCCCACCAATGGAGTGTATATGAGTAAGGGTTCAAAACTGAGCGAAATTCAAAATGGTTTTAGCACTGAAGAAGGTTACATACCGAAATGCATTTGCGAGAATAAACCGTTTTTAAGGATCCCCGGAGTGCTCTGCTTCTTGTAGTTGTTGTGGAACATGACGGCTTCACCCGCCGTTTTCGGATGCACCCGCCGTTGTGTTCGGCCGCCTGGTGGAACTGTGTTGTTGGATATTTTGGCGTGCCTGAACCTCCGCTGCCAGCGCCTGTCGTCCTGCAAGGGCGCGGACTATGGAGTTTGGGATGCCTCGACCATATGCGGGACATCCACAGATGCATGTGCATATTAAAATCAGCGGCTGGCGAGGGGAAGAGCTCAGTTTCCGAAATAGTAAATAGCGGCCACCCACTTGAAACAACACCAAATTGGGCCAATGCAAAGGCCATAGAAGACTTGAATAACGGAAATGGAAAAATGGTGAATTATGGGACATTGAGGCCCCCATCACCTGTTATTCATGCCGATGCGAAATGGGTTGTTCCTATTGGCTCTCGCCCCACCAATGGAGTGTATATGAGTAAGGGTTCAAAACTGAGCGAAATTCAAAATGGTTTTAGCACTGAAGAAGGTTACATACCGAAATGCATTTGCGAGAATAAACCGTTTTTAAGGATCCCCGGAGTGCTCTGCTTCTTGTAGTTGTTGTGGAACATGACGGCTTCACCCGCCGTTTTCGGATGCACCCGCCGTTGTGCCGCCTGGTGGAACTGTGTTGTTGGATATTTTGGCGTGCCTGAACCGCCGCTGCCAGCGCCTGTCGTCCTGCAAGGGCGCGGACTATGGAGTTTGGGATGCCTCGACCATATGCGGGACATCCACAGATGCATGTGCATATTAAAATCAGCGGCTGGCGAGGGGAAGAGCTCAGTTTCCGAAATAGTAAATAGCGGCCACCCACTTGAAACAACACCAAATTGGGCCAATGCAAAGGCCATAGAAGACTTGAATAACGGAAATGGAAAAATGGTGAATTATGGGACATTGAGGCCCCCATCACCTGTTATTCATGCCGATGCGAAATGGGTTGTTCCTATTGGCTCTCGCCCCACCAATGGAGTGTATATGAGTAAGGGTTCAAAACTGAGCAAAATTCAAAATGGTTTTAGCACTGAAGAAGGTTACATACCGAAATGCATTTGCGAGAATAAACCGTTTTTAAGGATCCCCGGAGTGCTCTGCTTCTTGTAGTTGTTGTGGAACATGACGGCTTCACCCGCCGTTTTCGGATGCACCCGCCGTTGTGTTCGGCCGCCTGGTGGAACTGTGTTGTTGGATATTTTGGCGTGCCTGAACCGCCGCTGCCAGCGCCTGTCGTCCTGCAAGGGCGCGGACTTTGGAGTTTGGGATGCCTCGACCATATGCGGGACATCCACAGATGCATGTGCATATTAAAATCAGCGGCTGGCGAGGGGAAGAGCTCAGTTTCCGAAATAGTAAATAGCGGCCACCCACTTGAAACAACACCAAATTGGGCCAATGCAAAGGCCATAGAAGACTTGAATAACGGAAATGGAAAAATGGTGAATTATGGGACATTGAGGCCCCCATCACCTGTTATTCATGCCGATGCGAAATGGGTTGTTCCTATTGGCTCTCGCCCCACCAATGGAATGTATATGAGTAAGGGTTCAAAACTGAGCGAAATTCAAAATGGTTTTAGCACTGAAGAAGGTTACATACCGAAGTGCATTTGCGAGAATAAACCGTTTTTAAGGATCCCCGGAGTGCTCTGCTTCTTGTAGTTGTTGTGGAACATGACGGCTTCACCTGCCGTTTTCGGATGCACCCGCCGTTGTGTTCGGCCGCCTGGTGGAACTGTGTTGTTGGATATTTTGGCGTGCCTGAACCGCCGCTGCCAGCGCCTGTCGTCCTGCAAGGGCGCGGACTATGGAGTTTGGGATGCCTCGACCATATGCGGGACATCCACAGATGCATGTGTATATTAAAATCAGCGGCTGGCGAGGGGAAGAGCTCAGTTTCCGAAATAGTAAATAGCGGCCACCCACTTGAAACAACACCAAATTGGGCCAATGCAAAGGCCATAGAAGACTTGAATAACGGAAATGGAAAAATGGTGAATTATGGGACATTGAGGCCCCATCACCTGTTATTCATGCCGATGCGAAATGGGTTGTTCCTATTGGCTCTCGCCCCACCAATGGAGTGTATATGAGTAAGGGTTCAAAACTGAGCGAAATTCAAAATGGTTTTAGCACTGAAGAAGGTTACATACCGAAATGCATTTGCGAGAATAAACCGTTTTTAAGGATCCCCGGAGTGCTCTGCTTCTTGTAGTTGTTGTGGAACATGACGGCTTCACCCGCCGTTTTCGGATGCACCCGCCGTTGTGTTCGGCCGCCTGGTGGAACTGTGTTGTTGGATATTTTGGCGTGCCTGAACCGCCGCTGCCAGCGCCTGTTGTCCTGCAAGGGCGCGGACTATGGAGTTTGGGATGCCTCGACCATATGCGGGACATCCACAGATGCATGTGCATATTAAAATCAGCGGCTGGCGAGGGGAAGAGCTCAGTTTCCGAAATAGTAAATAGCGGCCACCCACTTGAAACAACACCAAATTGGGCCAATGCAAAGGCCATAGAAGACTTGAATAACGGAAATGGAAAAATGGTGAATTATGGGACATTGAGGCCCCCATCACCTGTTATTCATGCCGATGCGAAATGGGTTGTTCCTATTGGCTCTCGCCCCACCAATGGAGTGTATATGAGTAAGGGTTCAAAACTGAGCGAAATTCAAAATGGTTTTAGCACTGAAGAAGGTTACATACCGAAATGCATTTGCGAGAATAAACCGTTTTTAAGGATCCCCGGAGTGCTCTGCTTCTTGTAGTTGTTGTGGAACATGACGGCTTCACCCGCCGTTTTCGGATGCACCCGCCGTTGTGTTCGGCCGCCTGGTGGAACTGTGTTGTTGGATATTTTGGCGTGCCTGAACCGCCGCTGCCAGCGCCTGTCGTCCTGCAAGGGCGCGGACTATGGAGTTTGGGATGCCTCGACCATATGCGGGACATCCACAGATGCATGTGCATATTAAAATCAGCGGCTGGCGAGGGGAAGAGCTCAGTTTACGAAATAGTAAATAGCGGCCACCCACTTGAAACAACACCAAATTGGGCCAATGCAAAGGCCATAGAAGACTTGAATAACGGAAATGGAAAAATGGTGAATTATGGGACATTGAGGCCCCCATCACCTGTTATTCATGCCGATGCAAAATGGGTTGTTCCTATTGGCTCTCGCCCCACCAATGGAGTGTATATGAGTAAGGGTTCAAAACTGAGCGAAATTCAAAATGGTTTTGGCACTGAAGAAGGTTACATACCGAAATGCATTTGCGAGAATAAACCGTTTTTAAGGATCCCCGGAGTGCTCTGCTTCTTGAAGTTGTTGTGGAACATGACGGCTTCACCCGCCGTTTTCGGATGCACCCGCCGTTGTGTTCGGCCGCCTGGTGGAACTGTGTTGTTGGATATTTTGGCGTGCCTGAACCGCCGCTGCCAGCGCCTGTCGTCCTGCAAGGGCGCGGACTATGGAGTTTGGGATGCCTCGACCATATGCGGGACATCCACAGATGCATGTGCATATTAAAATCAGCGGCTGGCGAGGGGAAGAGCTCAGTTTCCGAAATAGTAAATAGCGGCCACCCACTTGAAACAACACCAAATTGGGGCAATGCAAAGGCCATAGAAGACTTGAATAACGGAAATGGAAAAATGGTGAATTATGGGACATTGAGGCCCCCCTCACCTGTTATTCATGCCGATGCGAAATGGGTTGTTCCTATTGGCTCTCGCCCCACCAATGGAGTGTATATGAGTAAGGGTTCAAAACTGAGCGAAATTCAAAATGGTTTTAGCACTGAAGAAGGTTACATACCGAAATGCATTTGCGAGAATAAACCGTTTTTAAGGATCCCCGGAGTGCTCTGCTTCTTGTAGTTGTTGTGGAACATGACGGCTTCACCCGCCGTTTTCGGATGCACCCGCCGTTGTGTTCGGCCGCCTGGTGGAACTGTGTTGTTGGATATTTTGGCGTGCCTGAACCGCCGCTGCCAGCGCCTGTCGTCCTGCAAGGGCGCGGACTATGGAGTTTGGGATGCCTCGACCATATGCGGGACATCCACAGATGCATGTGCATATTAAAATCAGCGGCTGGCGAGGGGAAGAGCTCAGTTTCCGAAATAGTAAATAGCGGCCACCCACTTGAAAC
This sequence comes from Triturus cristatus, assembly GCF_964204655.1. Taxonomy (NCBI): domain Eukaryota; kingdom Metazoa; phylum Chordata; class Amphibia; order Caudata; family Salamandridae; genus Triturus; species Triturus cristatus. The sequence continues at coordinate 1,281,784,576 of NC_140590.1, forward strand.
AACACCAAATTGGGCCAATGCAAAGGCCATAGAAGACTTGAATAACGGAAATGGAAAAATGGTGAATTATGGGACATTGAGGCCCCCATCACCTGTTATTCATGCCGATGCGAAATGGGTTGTTCCTATTGGCTCTCTCCCCACCAATGGAGTGTATATGAGTAAGGGTTCAAAACTGAGCGAAATTCAAAATGGTTTTAGCACTGAAGAAGGTTACATACCGAAATGCATTTGCGAGAATAAACCGTTTTTAAGGATCCCCGGAGTGCTCTGCTTCTTGTAGTTGTTGTGGAACATGACGGCTTCACCCGCCGTTTTCGGATGCACCCGCCGTTGTGTTCGGCCGCCTGGTGGAACTGTGTTGTTGGATATTTTGGCGTGCCTGAACCGCCGCTGCCAGCGCCTGTCGTCCTGCAAGGGCGCGGACTATGGAGTTTGGGATGCCTCGACCATATGCGGGACATCCACAGATGCATGTGCATATTAAAATCAGCGGCTGGCGAGGGGAAGAGCTCAGTTTCCGAAATAGTAAATAGCGGCCACCCACTTGAAACAACACCAAATTGGGCCAATGCAAAGGCCATAGAAGACTTGAATAACGGAAATGGAAAAATGGTGAATTATGGGACATTGAGGCCCCCATCACCTGTTATTCATGCCGATGCAAAATGGGTTGTTCCTATTGGCTCTCGCCCCACCAATGGAGTGTATATGAGTAAGGGTTTAAAACTGAGCGAAATTCAAAATGGTTTTAGCACTGAAGAAGGTTACATACCGAAATGCATTTGCGAGAATAAACCGTTTTTAAGGATCCCCCGAGTGCTCTGCTTCTTGTAGTTGTTGTGGAACATGACGGCTTCACCCGCCGTTTTCGGATGCACCCGCCGTTGTGTTCGGCCGCCTGGTGGAACTGTGTTGTTGGATATTTTGGCGTGCCTGAACCGCCGCTGCCAGCGCCTGTCGTCCTGCAAGGGCGCGGACTATGGAGTTTGGGATGCCTCGACCATATGCGGGACATCCACAGATGCATGTGCATATTAAAATCAGCGGCTGGCGAGGGGAAGAGCTCAGTTTCCGAAATAGTAAATAGCGGCCACCCACTTGAAACAACACCAAATTGGGCCAATGCAAAGGCCATAGAAGACTTGAATAACGGAAATGGAAAAATGGTGAATTATGGGACATTGAGGCCCCCATCACCTGTTATTCATGCCGATGCGAAATGGGTTGTTCCTATTGGCTCTCGCCCCACCAATGGAGTGTATATGAGTAAGGGTTCAAAACTGAGCGAAATTCAAAATGGTTTTCGCACTGAAGAAGGTTACATACCGAAATGCATTTGCGAGAATAAACCGTTTTTAAGGATCCCCGGAGTGCTCTGCTTCTTGTAGTTGTTGTGGAACATGACTGCTTCACCCGCCGTTTTCGGATGCACCCGCCGTTGTGTTCGGCCGCCTGGTGGAACTGTGTTGTTATATATATATATATATATATATATTACCTACTGGCGGTCGCCAGTAGGTAGTTATAGTTAGGACCACGTTTCCATAGGAAATCCGCAACATTCTATTTTGAATAACTTTGGCGCCGGTTGACGAATCCTCGCAAACTTTTCAAAATAGGTGGGGCGCTACGCTCCGCTCCTACCCTGAAAGTCTCGGGGGGATTCGTCAAGCGGGGGCTGAGAAAAAAGGGGGGTCCCAAAACGCGTTTTCCCCATGCATTTTCCCATAGGACCTTTAGTCCGAGCTAAAGCCCGAACGGCTGAACAGAATTACTTGAAATTGGGCAGAGAGGTAGTCCTCAGGTCAGGGATGTGCCTTTTGCAGGTCTGGTGTAAATCTGTTCAGTAGGTCCTGAGAAAATAGCATTTAAATCAATATATATATCTGTAAGCGCGCTCCGTGCGCTTACGGTAAGCTTACCGTACGCGTACGGTGCCGTGCGCGAGCTCAATTCTGATTGGTGGTTACATGACTGTAAACATTCGAATCGGTCGAAATCAGAAAGTATCGGCCGCCATTTTCTGTCTCTGGCACTGAAAATCAAAGGTTGATAACATGAAAAGGGGGCAACGAAGAGAGTTGCAGACCCCCTAGCGTTCGTCAGGGGGTTCACGAAGGACCAAAAAGTATGAAAAATAAATTTAATAATTTTAAAAAAAAAATCGCGGAGTGCGCGTACGGTAAGCTTACCGTACGCGTACGGTAAAAAAAAATCAAAAAAAAAAAAGAATTAACAATCACATTTAATATATAAATCTAAGGACCCCCAAGGGAGAAAAAAACAATTGATATTTTGTAAAAAATGGCGAGGCGTGCACGGTACGAAATGCGCAACGTGGGCGCTCGGTGCGCGAAGCGTTCGCGCAACGTGCGTGCAAAAATTTAAAATAAATATAACTTAGCATTTAAAAAACCGTACAAATTCACTGAAAAAACCATAGGTTGCACACACGTTATAGTTAGGAATTAGCATTTAAAAAACCTTGCAAATTCACTTAAAAAACCATAGGTTTCAAACAAGTTATAGTTAGCTGTACATTTCACTCGTAAAAAACCAATGAAATTCCACGTTATAGTTAGATCAGGTAACTATAACTTGCGCGACCGCAATGCACAATGTGTCATTTCAGATGTCATCATTGATGTCATGAGTGATGTCACTGACCATGTCATAAGTGATGTAATATGTGACGTCATCAGCAGTTTATTGTGGACGCGCAAGTTTTAGTTACCTGATCTAACTATAACGTGGAATTTCATTGGTTTTTTACGAGTGAAATGTACAGCTAACTATAACTTGTGTGAAACCTATGGTTTTTTAAGTGAATATATATATACATATTACCTACTGGCGGTCGCCAGTAGGTAGATATAGTTAGGACCTATGTTCCATAGGAAATCCGCAACATTCTATTTGGAATAACGTTGGCGCCGATTGACGAATCTTCGCAAAACTTTTGGCCAGCTCCGGTCCACTCCTATCCTGAAATTTTCACGGTGATACGTCAAGCGGGGGCCGAGAAAAAAGGGGGGACCCAAAAAGCGTTTTCCCCATGCATTTTCCCGTAGGACCTTTTGACGCAGCTACAGCCCGAACTTCTGAACGGAATTACACCAAATTTTGCAAAGAGGTAGTCCTCAGTTCAGACTCGTGCCTTTTGCTTAAATGGTGTAAATCTGTTAAGTAGTTCCTTAGAAAATTAGAGGTAAAAGTACATATATATCTATGGCCTTGGAGGATCCGCGCACCCTCCCCGCACCCTCCCGAGCACGAGCTGAATGCTAATTGGCTGCCCACCCCCGGGACACTGCTGTTTGCAATGGCAGGGCGGGAGCCTTGTGGCTCCCGCCCTGCCATTTCAAACTGCTTTGCTTCATTGAAGCGAGTGCAGGGAAACCTGCTCTCGCTTCAATGAAGCAAAGCAGATTGCTTTTCCACATGGGGAGAAGCATGTTAGCTGCTCCCCATGTGGAAAAGAAATGCCGGCTCCCGCAGGAGGTGGGGAGCCGGCTGGGACCGTGGGGGGGATTGGGGACCCCCCACGGCCTCCAACAAGAGGCCAGGGGTCCCCGGGCCAGAAGTGGCCCGGGAGGGGGACCATACGGCCCCCCTCCCCCATTAAATAAAAATATATATATATATAACAATGGCTGGCCCCGGGGGATGTGGTCCCCAGGGCCTTAAGTGGCCACAGGAGGGGGGCTACGCAGCCCCACTCCATAATTTTTTTTTTTTTTTAAACAAAAGGGTCATGCCCCGGGGGATGGGGTCCCCAGGGCAAATTATGGCCTCGGGAGGGGGGCCACGCGGCCCCCCTCCCGATTTTTTTTTAAAATAAATAAAAATAAGGGGCAGGCCCTGGGGGATGGGGTCCCTAGGGCCAAAAAAATAGAAAAAGAAGGAGGGCTACACAGCCCCCCTTCTAAAACAAAGAAGAAAAAAAAACTGGATTGGGTCGGAGGCCACGCTCCCTCCTTACACCACTCTGCAAACGCGCCCCCTGGCGCGTTTGCAGAGGGGGAACTAGTTCCCCTTGAATACTGGGTGCCAGGGGGCCAACTAGCCCACCAGGAACCTCCAGTATGCGCCAGGGGGCTGCGTTGCAGAGGGGTGTAATGAGGCCATGCCCCTTTTTACACCTCTCTGCAACGCAGCTCCGTGGCGCTTACTGGAGGTACCTGGTGGCCTAGTTGGCCGCCAGGGGACCTCAGGATTCAAGGGGACTTAATCCCCCAACTTAAAACGCGCCACTGGGCGCGTTTGCACAGTGGTGAAGGTAGGGGGCGGGGCTTGAGTTGATATGTGTGCAAACACGCCCTGTGGAGCGTTTTAAGTTGGAGAATTGATTCCTCTTCAATCCAGAGGTCCTCTAGGGGCCAACTAGCCCACCAGGTACCTCCAGTAAGCGCCACGGAGCAACGCAGCTCCCTGGCGCATACTGGAGGTACCTGGTGGGCTAGTTGGCCCCCAGGGGACCGCAGGATTGAAGAGGAATTAATTCCCCAACTTAAAACACGCCACAGGGCGTGTTTGCACATGTCACCTCAGGCCCCGCCCCCTTCCTTCACCATTGTACAAATATTCCTCTAAAATCAGCCGAACTACGAATTCCGATTTACTCACCTGTTATCAGGAGAGAACCCAGCGCTGCATCTTTTAGACCAGCACTGACCTTGAAAAGTAATTCTAAGCGTACTTACCAGTAACTTGTATTTCCTTCCATAGGAATCCATTGTGTGGTTATCAGCAGAAAATTTTCTAAGTGTCCATTTTTGAAACGTACAAATATTCCTCTAAAATCAGCCGAGCTACGAATTCCGATTTACTCACCTGTTATCAAGAGAGAACCCAGTGCTGCATCTTTTAGACCAGCACTGACCCTGAAAAGTAATTCTAAGGGTACTTACCAGAAACTTGTATTTCCTTCCATAGGAATCCATTGTGTGATTTTCACTAGAAAAGTTTCCAAGTGTCCATTTTTGAAACCTACAAATATTCCTCTAAAATCAGTCGAACTACGAATTCCGATTTACTCACCTGTTATCAGGATAGAACCCAGGGCTGCATCTTTTAGCCCAGCACTGACCCTGGAAAGTAATTCTAAGCGTACTTACCAGTAACTTATATTTCCTTCCATATGAATCCATTGTGTGGTTTTCAGCAGAAAAGTTTCTAAGTGTCCATTTTTGAAACTTACAAATATTCCTCTAAAATCAGTCGAACTACGAATTCCGATTTACTCACCTGTTATCAGAAGAGAAGCCAGGGCTGCATATTTTAGCCCAGCACTGACCCTGAAAAGTAATTCTAAGCGTACTTACTAGTAACTTGTATTTCCTTCCATAGGAATCCATTGTGTGGTTTTCAGCAAGTGTCCATTTTTGAAACGTACAATTATTCCTCTAAAATCAGCCGAGCTACGAATTCCGATTTACTCACCTGTTATCAGGAGAGAATCCAGTGCTGCATCTTTTAGACCAGCACTGACCCTGAAAAGTAAATCTAAGCGTACTTACCAGTAACTTGTATTTCCTTCCATAGGAATCCATTGTGTGGTTTTCAGCAGAAAAGTTTCTGTGTCCATTTTTGAAACGTACAAATATTCCTCTAAAATCAGCCGAACTACGAATTCCGATTTACTCACCTGTAATCAGGGGAGAACCCTGGGCTGCATCTTTTAGCCCAGCACTGACTCTGAAAAGTAATTCTAAGCATACTTACCAGTAACTTGTATTTCCTTCCATAGGAATCCATTGTGTGGTTATCAGCAGAAAAGTTTCCAAGTGTCCATTTTTGAAATGTATAAATATTCCTCTAAAATCAGCCGAAGTACGAATTCCGATTTACTCACCTGTTATCAGGAGAGAACCCAGTGCTGCATCTTTTAGACCAGCACTGACCCTGAAAAGTAATTTTAAGCGTACTTACCAGTAACTTGTATTTCCTTCCATAGGAATCCATTGTGTGGTTTTCAGCAAGTGTCCATTTTTGAAACGTACAAATATTCCTCTAAAATCAGCCGAGCTACGAATTCCGATTTACTCACCTGTTATCAGGAGAGAACCCAGTGCTGCTTCTTTTTGACCAGCACTGACCCTGAAAAGTATTTTTAAGCGTACTTAACAGTAACTTGTATTTCCTTCCATAGGAATCCATTGTGTGCTTTTAAGCAGAAACGTTTCTAAGTGTCTATTTTCACATACTAAAAATATTCCTAAAAAATCGTCTGTATGACTTAAACACATTCTTTCAACCGTTTACAGGAGATTCACCTGTGCTGGATCCAGGATCCACCACTGAGTAAGAAAAAGTAACAATAACACTACTTAGCTGCTAAGTGAATTTTCTGCCGTAGGATAACATTGGTGATTCTATGTGAAAATGTTTCCAAGTGTCAACTTTTAAAATACAAAAATAATCCTTAAAAATCACTACTGTAACCAAAACGCTTTTACTGAACTGTTTACAGGACTTGTCCAAGGACTGAATCTCGGATCCAGTCCTGTGGTTAGAAAAGTAATCCATAAAGTAACTAATTGCATTTGACTAGAAATTCACATTGAGCTCAATGTTGCTTTGTGTTTGAAATTGTGTTGCCCATTGCAACAACTGTAACTACTGTACTTAAAAGTCTCTTGCCTATTTGCAAAGTATTTAAACTAAAGTAATTCATTCAGAGAAAGTATATTTTGTATTGTAATGTATAATGTAATTAAAAAAATAAAATATCTAAAAATAAACAGTTAAAAAAATGTAGTAAATCAGTATTAAAAAATCAGTATCACAATTAATACATTAAAAATTGTCATTTACAAAACCTTTGAAATTAACTGAAAAAACCATAGGTTTCAGGCCTGATATAGTTAGGAATTAGCATTTAAAAAACCTTTGAAATTCACTTAAAAAACCATAGGTTTCAGGCCTGATATAGTTAGGAATTAGCATTTAAAAACCTTCGAAATTCACTGAAAAAAACATAGGTTTCAGGCCTGATATAGTTAGGAATTAGCATTTAAAAAACCTTTGAAATTCACTGAAAAAACCATAGGTTTCAGGCCTGATATAGTAAGGAATTGGCATTTAAAAAACCTTAGAAATTCACTGAAAAAACAATAGGTTTCAGGCCTGATATAGTTAGGAATTAGCATTTAAAAAACCTTTGAAATTCACTGAAAAAACCATAGGTTTCAGGCCTGATATAGTAAGGAATTAGCATTTAAAAAACCTTAGAAATTCAATGAAAAAACCATAGGTTTTAGGGGTGTTATAGTTAGCTGGACATTTCACTCGAACAAAACCATTGAAATTCCTCCGATATAGTTAGTTGTACTAACTACACCTCGCGCGCCCGCAATCCACTGCTGATGATGTCACATATTACATCATTCATGACATGGTCAGTGACATCACTGATGACATCTCAAATGACATCACTGATTACATCATTCACGTGACAATCAGATACACCTCATCATACACTAGTATAACCTTTCATCACTCACTGTAAAATACAGTGCCAGATTTAAAACCATTGACACACCAATACAAGTTTCTAAACTCCCACTCAGTGATTCCTAGATCTATACACACATCTAATCACTTACCTATAGATTCACTCATACATGCTGTCAATGATCAATAGAACACTATCAAATATACTTATACACCTATATCGACATTACACATCAGCACACATCCTAATCACTTATGAAGTCATCCTACTCATTTAAGCAAACAATGGATCATACTTACTTTTACTTAGCTATACACTTATAACAACACCAATTCATCTATTCATATAGATAATAGCTCATACTTAGTGTGTTATAAAATCACTATTACAACTATACAGTTATCCATACAGTCACTCATACAATCACTGAGTCTTATGTATACTTATTTGTATACAACAACTGACACATACACTGGCTTTTATTTTTCTAGTTTGTTGGACATGTACCATTGAGACATATATTTGCTCATCTCCACACCCATAAAGATATTCACTCATCCAAACAACTGTTATAACATGTAGTTTTAACTTTATATACCTACTGAATCAACTATTCACACATCTTTGGGCAGTCACACACCCCCCACCGAATCACACACACATTCGCTCTCCCATACAAATACTCAGTTAACTAATCAATAAATAATATAGACTTTCACGTAGATAGTAACCAACTGGTGCAGCAGTTTACACAACAACTGACAAAGTAATACAGATATTCACACAGTTTAGTCACTATCCAATATATTTAGTGAGACACTATAAATTAGTCAAGTAAACAGTCAATCACACTGCTACTAAATCCTCCATCCAGATATTTATATTTATATATCCACTCATTCTTCAATGAAAATTGCTATATATATGATACATATTTAAATAACGAACCAAACCACATTCACTGGATGATGTCATCAGTGATGTCATTTGAGATATCATCAGTGATGTCACTGACCATGTAATGAATGATGTAATATGTGACATCATCAGCAGTGGATTGCGGGCGCGCGAGATGTAGTTAGTACAACTAACTATATCAGAGGAATTTCAATGGTTTTGTTCGAGTGAAATGTCCAGCTAACTATAACACCCCTAAAACCTATTGTTTTTTCAGTGAATTTCTAAGGTTTTTTAAATGCTAATTCCTAACTATATCAGGCCTGAAACCTATGGTTTTTTCAGTGAATATATGTATATGTGTGTGTTGGCAGTGGCAGCCATGTAGTATTTCATGTCTGCCACTGCCATGAAGCAGCACCTGCCCATCAGAGTCCGGCAGTACAGTGTGGCACTTTGGTGGAGAATAGATTGTGACTGCCGCAAAGGACGGAAAGTATTTGCTGTTGACACGAGATCGTCATTACTAGAATGGATAGAAACTTGGTTACTAAACCGGATCCAACAGACACCTACCTGCGTCCTGGGTAGTTTAGCAGGGCGAGGAACTGGGATTTTATTTATGCCACAATTGGTGATGTCAAGGTATTTTTATTAACAGCACACTCTCGCATATAACAATATACTGACCATTACTGAAATGTGTTGAGCGATCTCGCAGCTAAATCTCACTTAGAGAGTGTAACAACATATTATGCAATGGCGGACTGAAAAGAGACTGATTTGTGAGTTCGTCCTTGCTCACCACACCTTACCTGTCCAATAGGAATTGGGGAAAAGATTGTTTAACCCCTTCGATGCTCATGACGGAATGGTTCCGTCATGAGCATCGGTGCCCCTGGGCTCATGACGGAGCCATTCCTTCATGAGGACAGGGGCCCAAAATCCCTCTGCTGCAGACAGCAGAGGGATTTCTATTTCTCCGCCGTGACCTCGGGAGCTGGGGAAGAGCTTCCCCAGCTCCCGAGGCCCCCCCCCCCGCAGTTTCTGTGAATTGACGATCAGCGCGCACGTCGCGCTGACGTCATTTCACAGAAACCAATTTCAGTTTCACTTTCTACGTGCTCAGGGGGCTATCTCAGCCCCCTGAGCACGTAGAAAGACGGGAGAGGTCTCGTTGGAAAGTGGAGGGCGATCCCCAAGCAGGGATCCACCCACTAGACACCAGGGAAGGGGGAGCGGCACCTTGGGCAAGGGCCTTCGCTCCCCTCTTAAAGTAATTGGCACAATTCAGTTTTTTTGCCCCCACCCTGGGGGGCAGATGGGGCAGTAGCCCCCAATCTGCCCCCCTGGGGGGGGGGGGGCAGAAAGCCCACTAAACGCCAGGGATTTTTTGGGTGCATTTTTTTTAGGGTGGGGGCTGCCTGAAACTGGCATGCCAATGCCCCCACCCCTGCACCACCATTACAGCCTTTCTGCCCCCCTGGGTGGCAGATAGTGGCAGTAGCCCTCAATCTGCTCCCCCGGGGGGGCAGAAAGCCCATCTGACGCCAGGGATTTTTTGTGTGCAATTTGTTATAGCGTGGGGGCTGCCTGAAACGGGCACGCCAGTGCCCCAACCCCCCCACCATTACATCTTTTCTGCCCCCACTGGGGGGCAGATGGGGCATTGGGCCCTATTCTGCCCCTTCGGGGGGGCAAAGAGCCCACTTGACGCCAGGGATTTTTTTTGCGCAATCATTTTTAGGGTGGGGGTTGCCCGAAATGGGCATGCCAATGGCCCCACCCCTGCCACCATTACAATCTTTCTGCCCCCCCGAGCAGATGGGGCAGTAGCCCCAAATCTGCCCCCCGGGGGGGCAGAAAGGGCACTAAAAGCCAGGGATTTTTTTTGTACAATTTGTTTTAGTGTGGGGGCTGCCTAAAACGGACATGCCAATGCCCTCATCCCCTGCCACCATTACATCCTTTCTGCCCGCCTGGAGGGGGCAGAAAGCCCACTTGACACCAGGGATTTTTTTTGTGCAATTTGTTTTTAGGGTGGGGCTGCCCGAAACGGGCACGCCAATGCCCCTACCCCCCCACCATTATATCTTTTCTGTCCCCACTGGGGGGCAGATGGGGCATTGGGCCCTATTCTGCCCCTTCGGGGGGGCAAAAAGCCCACTTGACGCCAGGGATTTTTTTTGCGCAATCATTTTTAGGGTGGGGGCTGCCCGAAATGGGCACGCCAATGCCCCCACCCCTGCCACCATTACAACCTTTCTGCCCCCCCCCCGGGCAGATGGGGCAGTAGCCCCAAATCTGCCCCCCGGGCGGGCAGAAAGGGCACTAAAAGCCAGGGATTTTTTTTGTACAATTTGTTTTAGGGTGGGGCTGCCTAAAACGGGCATGCCAATGCCCCCATCCCCTGCCACCATTACATCCTTTCTGCTTCCGGGAGGTCAGAAAGTCCACTAAATGCCAGGGATTTATTTTTGCACAATTCTGCCACCACGCCAATGCCCCCACCCCCCACCATTACAGCTTTTCTGCCCCCACTGGGGGGCAGATGGGGCATTGACCCCTAATCTGTCCCTTCGGGGGGGCAGAAAGCCAGGGATTTGTTTTGCGCACATTTTGTTGGGGTGGGGGTTGCCCGAAATGGGCATGCCAATGCCTCCACCCCCGCCACCATTACAACCTTTCTGCCCCCCCGGGGGGGCAGATGGGGCGGCAGAAAGCCCACTAAATGCCAGGGATTTTTTTGTACAATTTGTTTTAAGGTGGAGGCTGCCCAAAACAGGCATGCCAATGCCCCTGCCACCATTACATCCTTTCTGCCCCCCCTGGGGGGCAGATGGGGGCAGCAGCCCCCAATCTGCCCCCCGGGAGGTCAGAAAGCCCACTTAACGCCAGGGATTTTTTTTTTGCACAATTTGTTTCAGGGTGGGGGCTGCCCAAAATGGGCACGCTAATGCCCCCACCCCCATTACAGCCTTTCTGCCCCTCCCTGGGGGCCAGTAGTCCGCAATCTGCTCCCCCAGGGGGCAGAAAGCCCACTTGACGCCAGGGATTTTTTTTGCGCATTTGTTTTTAGGGTGGGGGCTGCCCAAAAGAGGGCACGCCAATGCCCCTACCCCCACCCCCATTACGGCCTTTCTGCCCCCCCCCCCCTATTGAGGCAACATCAAAATTACCTATCACAAAATGTTTTGGGCCCTTGCCTGCCACGGATACATTGGCCTCCCACACGAGTGAGGCACCATTTTTATCGGGAGACCCGAGGGAACGCTGGGTGGTAGGAAATTTGTGTCAGCCCGGTGATGCCACAACTTTCCCACACAAAAATGTGTGGAAAAAGTTATTTTTTTCAGCTAAATTTGAGGTTTGCCGGGGATTCTGGCTAAGGAAACTTTGGGGGATCCACGCAAGCCATACCTCCCTGGAATCCCCTGGGTATCTAGTTTGCAGAAATGTGTGGGTTTGGTAGGTTTCCCTAGATGGCCGCCGAGCACGGGGCCAAAAACCCAGGTGACCCCCATTCCAAAACCAGGTTGTTTAGAGATAGGCAATTTTGATGTCGCCTCATTACGTTTTGGGCCCTTGCCTGTCGCGGGTACTTGGGGCTCCGACACGAGTGAGGCACCATTTTTATCGGGAGACCTAGGGAAACGCTGGGTGGTAGGAAATTTATGTCAGCTTGGTGATGCCACAACTAACCCACACAAAAATGTGCGGAAAAAGTGATTTTTTCAGCTAAATTTGAGGTTTGCAGGGGATTCTGGGTAAGGAAACTTTGGGGGATCCACGCAAGCCATACCTCCCTGGAATACCCCGGGTGTCTAGTTTTCTAAAATAAAACAACCATATATTTTTATATACAAACCATTGGCCTAGAGTTCAGTTCTTGAGTGTGTGAGACCATTTGCTGACTGGGTGTGTACAACAAATGCTTTACACTGTCCTCTTATACTGCCTTACTGCTCGACCAAGCTACCACTTTAGAGAGTAAGGTTGCATCTAACTTTAGCCTCTGCCAATCCTCTGGGGACTGTGAACTCTGTTGTGCACACTGTACCTATTTGGGAACAGTGTATACAGAGCCACTTTCCTACACCCTTAAATTGTATAACAGGACGAATAATCTCGTTATATTAGAATGAGTTAACTGTATTTTTAACGTATACCTGCACTGATAAAATCAAATTTACTTTATGTCAGTTAAAAAATATATAAGCATAAAAGTACAATAAAAAGAATGACAGAATAAATCCCTACACCGATCAAATCCTCTGGTGGCTGTATAACATCTGGCGCAAATAGCACAGGGGTTCAAGAAATGCAGTTCTGAGACAAATCGTTATGGGAGACTTCCGGATAAAGAGGATAGAACTGTGGTACAATGGCAAACAAAAAAATGTTTGACTTTGGGCTTATTTTATTTCCGTAAGGCCGAAGGTGGAATGTATGTCATACGCCATCTCTCTTGGTGAAACGGCAAAGTCATGTGATGTTTATGGGCCAGTCCAACTGCTGAAAAGTATTCAAATGTAAACAGGCCCGGTGGGCAGTTGTCAAGGTGAAAGAGGCTCTGAGATGACTTATTGAGCATTAAAATTCTCTTCCTACGTTCTCCTATTTCTGATCACTCCCAGTTTAGTTGGAGACTTCCTGTTCAAAAACAAATGCTGGGTCATTTAGAGTTTGACAGGTCAGGAGAACCTCAATAAATTGATGTTTTTTAGAGCCACACCAAACTCCTGTACCTTATTTGCCTTTCATGTATTAGCAGTACGGCCTATTTAATGGGTCCACTCTAAGCATATTTATGCTGCCTGGACCTGACAGGTGAGGCATGATGGACCAGGCAAGTAAAAAAAAATAATGACTCCCATGTAAGGGTGGAAAACGCCCCACGTGTCAGGGTCATTGGTTTTATTTATTAGAAACAAATGACCGCTTTGGGAATATGTCTCTGCAAAAGAAAGAAGAATACTGAGCAGCCCAAACAAATATGGCGCCCCTCATCTGCATTCATTGTAGTTGAAAGTTTATTTGCCAGTCTGGTGAATGCATTTGTGGCCAGGAGATGACTGCTAGGGAGGAGGTCCTTTTAAAGGGGAGAGAAGGAAGTGCATTGTAAAGAATGTGTAGTTGACGTTCCACCTACCAGGTTCTTAATGACCCCCATTTGGGACATATTTAACAAAATATCAAGCAGCGCAATGTATCAAGCCACCTTGCTGCGCTGAGCTGCGTGAAAGGGAGAGGGCATGAATGCACCATATTTAACATTGTACAGCACATGCCTGCTCTCTGCCTGTGTTGGCACACAATGTACTGCCTAGTGCCATCGCAGGCACCCATGCACCATGATGAAGGCAAGATTGTTTTTGGGTATGAGGGTGCACCTTTTTACACAAAAACAATCCTCAAAGGTGGTTTTCTCTTTCAAAGTGTGCTGCAGTGTGCAGCACACTTAGAACGAGAAAACAACGAGGAGAAATGAAGATATTTTTTCTTGCTGCGCCTCCTGAGGGAAGGCATACAGTTCTGATGGATTCCCAGGCCTACCACTCTTGGTACATCTGGGAAATCGTCAGAATACATGGGTGGATGCGTGGGAAGACTTATGCTCCCCCATGTAACGCCCTCACCACACAGTGTAATGGAAGACAGTGACTTGCGCTGCCTTGCGTTACACTAGATTTACCATGACGCGTAGAGCCACACAGGGTGGCCTTGCGTGGCTTGATAAATCTTATTGTAGGTTGTGCGCCAACCCGTGCCACTTTGCGTGGTGCAGGGCAACATAACACCTATAATAAATATGCCGCTTAGTGTTTAAGGGAATATAGGGCCATATGTAGGTAAAACGAGTTTTGCGATTCTCTAATTGCAATTTTTAGGGAATCGCAATTAGAGAATTGCAAAACGGAATGTAGGTAGGATTAGCAAAATATTTTGCGATTCCCACCTATTCCTTATTTGCGAATCCCAAATTGAGATTCGCAAATAAGGAATACCTTGCCATTCATTCCTATGGGCTAGAAGGCCCATAGGAATGAATAGGAAGACATTCTCAATTTGCGATTCTCAATTAGAGAATCGCAAATTGAGAATGCAATTTCAAGGTTGCAAGAGTGTCAATAGGACACCCTTTTGCACCCCTGAAATAAACATGTGTGCACATGCGGCGCACATACATGCGCTAAGGGCATGTATGTGCGCCACATGGCACTTTGAAAAATGCAAAAAAGTGCATTTTTCAAGGAAATCGCAAATGACCACCAACCTGAGGTTGAGAAATGGGCAGAGAAATGGGGAATTTAAAAGCTGTAAAAACAGTAAAATGGGCCTGACTTGAGAAAAATTCATTGGTTTTAAAATTGGAATTAGAAACTTATGCCACAGAATGTTATATTTTCGACAGATCATAGTGACATGTAAAGTATCATTAATGGTTATATCATCGCAAGTACAGTGGGACAGGTCCAGGTACAAATAACAACTGTGATCAGAAGTGATAAGGCGAGGGAATAGATTCAACCTGAAATAGATCAACAGGCGATGTTGATGGCGTGTTATGTACCAGGTTAAATATGGTTCTATGTGGCTTACAGTTTACACTGAGAATGCATGCCGCATAGAGTGTTTTGTTAATGCTAAATCCTCATGCTCTGACGCCCACTTTTCCCTAAGCGATGACACTGCACTTTTGCCCACTGAATGTGTTAACGTAGAGAGATTATCAAACAAATCGGACTTCCCCAGGGCCCGCAGGTTACCGGCCACATACGCCAGCCACGGGATCAGGAAAGATTTTTTCAAATTTAAACAGTCTTGCAGAATTAATCTGCTAAAGCTAAGTTCCTCCTTTAACCAAATCAGATTTCAAAGCATTCAAGGGCCAAGGCGTAATTGGTCAATGAGGAAGTCTATACCTAGTTCCTCGTGGACAATTTCAGAAGGTATACTTTGGGGGACCCCTAGTAGACTTCTCAAAAATGTATTTTCAGCAACTTGAAAAGGGGTAACCCTACCGTAGCCCCAGATTCCGCTACCATATCTCACTAAGGGGATGCACTTGGCCCTGTAAATTTCCAGGACCGAATTGATGTGAGTTTGTCCTAATCGACTGGAGAAATCCTTAATGCTAAATGTCAAATGTTAAAGGCCAAAACATTCTGGAATATAAGTGAATGCCACTTTAGCTCCGAGTCTAGAAGAATCCCCAAGTACTTAAAATGTTCTACCTGACTAATATGTTGGCCTTCAACTATATGTTTCATTGTTTCGAGTAAAAAGTGGCTTTCTCTCACTTAAAACACACTCAATTCCAAAGCAAGCTCAGATAAAATTCCGTTTTTCTATTGACTTATCCCTACATTTCCCTATAAGGAGTCCCCAAATGTTGGCATGCATATCTAGTGCTCTGAAACGTTTGCAGGAGCCCCCTCTCTCCTTTTCACTCGGTCTCTTTTCGTTTTCATTTTGTAACTCAGCTGAACTGACTCCACCAGGCTACACACAGGACAAAAGGTGAACATTTTGTCACTGAGTGCTGGCCCAGCCTAATAATCCACATCCTGTCTGTGCCACTGACTGTTCTCCTCAATGACTCTCTGAAGTGCTCCTTAGCACGTTACACCATGTGCAAGGAGGGAGAGTATTCATGCTCATGAGCAAGGGTGGACAGAAGGGCCCAGATACTCCCCTGTCCAGATGCAAATATAGTGGAAAAATGTTGAAACTCCTCATATTATTTGCAAATTTGTAGAGAAGGTTCCAAGGTCATGTTAAGCCATGTCGAAGGATTGCTTAATTATGATTAAGTTATGTCTTAAGCTTAAGAAATGGTCCAGAAGCTTCAATAGATATGTACACAAATGACGGGAAGGTTCTGAAAACATTTTATCACGTGCAAGCATCTGGGCAAGTGTACCCAATGTTTTCTGCCAGGTCAATGCACCTTCCTTCTAAGCTTCTCTAGGGTACACTTCTCCTACTCAATAGTCTCTGCTGGCTGTTTCAGTCTCTGTTGTCTGCTCATAACTCTTCTCCATTTCTTAGATGGCTTTCGAGCCTCTCTTGTTGGTGAGTCTACAATCTGATCATCTGATTGGACTTGAACTTTCAAACCTCAAAGATGCTTGGCTTCCAAAAAAGATTGCATCTGGGGTACTTGTCCATCACCCCACAAAAATATTAGGTGAAACAGGTGACCCTGCATGCACTTCACTTGCCTGGATGGGAGAAAGTCTGTTATCAGGTTAAAGGCAGACTTTTCTTCAGCATTACCACTGAAAGGACCTGAAGCAAGAGCCCCTGGTTACCATCAATGATGATGTCATCTTGTTTGCTTGTTGTGTCTAATATTATCTCTTTTAGTCTAAAATAGTGTACCTTTCTCAGGGTATCCAGTGCCCCTCTCGTGTTGCATCACTTTTGGCACAGTATAGATGCAAAATGTATTTTATTTGGTATTCACAAATCCATGCAAAGCCCAACTTGTGTGGAGTACCCATCAAAAGGTCAGCACGCGTAGTGGCACTGGACAGAGAGTCCTAGCAGTGAGAGTTGCCCATGTACCCCAATTCAACCTTGCTACGCCATTGCTGCGGCATGATGAGATAGGGCACAGATAGCTGCCAATACAGCAGTCCTACTCGGACGTCACTCTCCAGTGAGTAATACATTTTTCTCTTAGATTTTCTGACCGACCACATCCACCCTTTTTTTCGGACCTTACTCTGTAAAAAATTAATACAATCAGTAATAATAGCCAAAAGAATATTGGGGTTGCTAAATACTATGATTGTCTAATTTTGCTTGATTCCATCTCATAATTCTTTCGTTCACCACACTACAATTCCTGTTTCTTTATCTGACTCTTACGGTTGTTTTTCATCCCTGCTTTCTCTTCCTCTTTTTTTCGCCTTTCTGTGCCTTTTTCTTTCTTGCGAAAAGTCTGATGATGAAAAATAAGTCTCAGAATCGCAAGACGTACAGCACACATTAAGCCCTACCTTTGTTCTGTAAACCTCCTAATATCCGTCTTCCACTTACACCCACTCACTGGTCGTAGGAAGGCACGATTGTCACTTGGTAGGGGCTAGGATTAGACCCCACCTCACTTATACATTACATTCTTTTACTTTATTTTTATTGGTGATTTACTGCCAGCTTATCGTCCTCGGCAGAAGTGATACCCGTTGCACCAAGTGAACTCTGACCTGTACCAACCACGTGAGAGAGCCGCAGAGCACCCTGCACCTTGGAAAAGTGTGCCGAGTGACTCTCCCTTCATTTGAGTGGGCCGTGCGCACTGCAACCTGTTGATCAGCTGTGGCCTGTGAACTGTGCTTTATTTGAGTCAGGTGCGTCCCTGACCTTGGTGAAGTACGCCCGTGAACTGTGCATGAGTTGGCACGCGCTGCAGCGAGACTCCGCCCACGACTGCACACAGCCTGCTTTTCTTCCTCTCCCTGCTCAAGGTCCCACTAGCCCTTCTCAGCCAATGACTGTGTCCTCACCCACACATCACCGTGTCTCATATCCACAATCGCCATATTACAGCAACCACATTATGTGCCTTTCGCACACACACCAATTAGCCTCGCCTGCAAACGTCATCGTTTCTCCTCCCCTCAACACTTAATAAACACTAAGGGCCTCATTTATGAGGTTTTACCATAGGGCAGAGCCGCAGGCCTCTCTGCTGCACCACCCTACGGTAAAATAAACGGGCAGGAATGGGCAGTATGTATGAGATATGGCGCATTCCTATCCTTTTCCCCTGCACCAACGCACAATGGGCTGCCATGAGCCAACGCAGGCATCTTTGCGCCATGGTGCAAGGGTGCCTGCGTTGCGGGGCTGATTGTTTTTGTGCAGGAAGGAAAACCTTCCTGCGCAAAAACAATCACAATAGGCATTTTCCTTTTTCTATAGAAAGAGGAAAAACGAGGAGAAATAAAGATATTTCTCCTCGTTGTGCCTTGCTTATGGCTCCCCTGGGAGGCGTACGTTTTTGGCACTGCCTCAGATTTACGATTTCTCATACACCTGAGGCAGTGTCAAAAATCCATGGATGTTCCTGGGAACGCCCCCAGCAACACCCATGGAACGCCCCTTGTTAGAACTGGGGGTCTCTAGTTGGCAGAGGTAGGTACCTTTGACCAAATAGGGTCCCTCGCTTCTAGTTAGGGTAAGGGGGTACACTCCTAAAGTAACCCCTGCTCACCCCCTTGGTAGCTTGGCACGAGCAGACAGGCTTATCTCTGAGGCAGTGTGTAAAGCATTTGTGAGCACATACAATACCTAGTGACAACACTACAGGTGGACACCACACAG
The DNA here is from genome assembly GCF_964204655.1 of Triturus cristatus. Lineage (NCBI taxonomy): Eukaryota > Metazoa > Chordata > Amphibia > Caudata > Salamandridae > Triturus > Triturus cristatus. The sequence continues at coordinate 1,281,803,270 of NC_140590.1, forward strand.
GTTTTCTATAAAAAATAAGTATTCTTTATATAGACTTATAACAAGACCACAAACGACAAAAATCCACAATACTGTACTTTTTTTTTTAGTTAAATAATTTTTATTGAAGATAAGAAAGCACAGGATTACAAGTATGGATTAAGCCAATAAAGAACATAAGTATAAGCATACAGGCAAATATAAAATAGTGATAGTACATTAAGCGAATGATACATAGAAAAAGGTTATATACTTTATGAACAGAGATAGTAATGTTGCTAAAAATAAGAGGCAATAACAAGAATTTGTATATTATAATAGGACACAAAGATCCTGAGGATATAATGAGAATGAGAAAAATCTGTAAATAGGAGGTAAATTTTTTTTAAATCAAAAAAGGGGAAAAGAAAAGGAAAACAAAAGAACAGAGAGAAGAGAAAAGGAGAGAAAGAGAGGAAAAGAAGAAGAGAGGAAAAAGAATATGTTGTTGGTGACAGGAAAGATGTAAAGGGAAGCCATAGTAAATCAGATTTGATTTGAAGATGAATGGAAGGTTGAGGAATAGAGGCGATTCTATGTTCATCACATATAAAGTTCCACCAATGTAAAAAGGATAGTTTAGAGTTGTCTTTCCAACAAGTTAATATAACTTTAAAGGCCATAGCAAGAAATAAATCCAGTAATGGTGAAATAGGAGTCACTGTATCAAAAGCTGGCGACAAAGTGCCTAAAAATACATTTTGAAGATTAAGTTGTAATTTATGAGAAAAAATCACAGCACATTTTGACCAAATAGCATCCCAGAAAGCATAAACCTTAGGACAATAAAATCATAGATGCAATAAAGAATCTTCAGCATTAAGGCAAGACCAACAAGATGCTGTGACAGAATGATTGAATTTATGTAACAAGAGAGGAGTAATAACAACTCTATTATATATAAAAAATAGGGATTGTATGAGATTAGCAGCCTTAGATGTCTTAAATAGTTTCAGCCAGAACTTGTCCCATTGTGATATAGATAGAGTCAAAGAGAGGTCCTGTTCCCATTCCAATTCAACCTTAGACTTATTCCGAATGACAGTAGGGGAGATAAAGATTTATAGATGAAAGAGGCAGTAGGAATAGTGTCATTAGAAATTTGATATAAAGAAGAGTCAGGAAGAAAGGAAGAAGGAATTGGTAGGGAGAGGAAAGTCTGAATACATCCCTGTAGAATTGGAACTAGAGTATCATATTGCTGAATACAGGAATCAGGCAATTGAAAAGATTCTTGCAACTGATGGAAGGAAAGAATTACATTATTGGCAAACATTTGATGTACATAAAAAAGACCCTTTTCTTTCCAATGTTTGTAGTAAAATGATTTGTGGCGAAATTTGATGTATTTGTTAAACCAGAGTGATGACGCTAGAAAGGATTGATAGTTGTTAAGTGTCTTAAAAAAAGTGTGTGCAGCAAAACTTGAGAATGTTTCAAAATAGGATACTTGGAAATAAAAGTACAGTTAGACATGTGAACAACATCTCGTATTGAAAAATCATTTAACAGTGAGCTTTCAACATTAACCCATGGAGGCTTAGGTAAATCCTGATAATCCTTAGACAAAGCAAAAAATTGACGAATCAAAAATGCATTATGGTATAAAGTAAAATCAGGGAATCTTACCCCTCCCTCACTTTTAGGTCGAATCAGTTTAGATAAGGCAATACGTGCATGTTTGTTATTCCATAGAAACTTGGAGCATAGCGAATTAATCTGAGAGAAATAATATCTAGGAATTTTAAATGGTAGCATTGACAATATAAATAGAATCTGGGGGACAATCATCATTTTAATTGTATCAAGTCTGCCCCACCAAGAGAGAAACAGAGGGGACCAAAGATTTAACAAATTAGTAATTTTAAGTTTTAAGGAGGAAAAATTATGAAATAGTGTATCACGAATGTTGGGGGAGAACCAGATGCCGAGATATTTAATTTTTTGAGAACACCATGTAAAATTAGATATATCAAACATATATCTGTAACATGAAGGATTTAAGGGTAAAACTTCAGTCTTAGAGAAGTTTAATTTGTAACCTGAAACTTTAGCGAAGGATGAGATTTCCTGTAAAAAGGGGGGTAAGGAGGATTCAGGATTGGACATATAAACAAGAACATCATCAGCATATGCAGACAACTTAATTTGTGTAGACTTAAAACTGAAACCGGTAATAAGAGGGTTATTCCTAATACGTTCCAAAAATGGCTCTAAACATAACAGGAACAGTAATGGAGACAGAGGGCAGCCCTGACGTGTACCTCTTTGAAGGGAAAAATAGGGGGAAAAGAGACCATTAACAAAAATACAAGCTTTAGGATTAGTATATAACAATTTAACATAAGAAATAAACTTCGGGCTGAAACCAAACCATTGTAATGTATGAATCAAGAATTCCCAATTAACACGGTCGAAGGCTTTTTCTGCATCTAAGGATAGAGCAGCTAGTGGGGAAGGATATTTTTTACTAAGGGCAAGAATATTGAAAAACATCCTGGCATTATCAGAGGCCAATCGACCTTTAACAAAACCAACTTGGTCTGGGTTAATGAGTATAGGGATAATTTTCTCTAAATGAGACGCCAATATTTTTGCAAAAATTTTACAATCATAATTAATTAGTGAAATAGGACGAAAATGTTTGCAATAGGATGGATCTTTACCAGGTTTGGGGAGTACAACGATAAGAGCTTCCAAAAAAGAGCCACATGCCAGGGAATTGGAGATAAAAGAATTAAAAAGTTCAAGTAATTTGGGAGCAAAAATTGAGGAAAAAGCAGAAATTAATTCAATTGAAAAGCCATCAGGGCCAGGAGTCTTTGCTTTCTTCAAAGATTTAAGAGCATCATTCAATTCTTGTAGGGAGATATCTTCTTCCAGGGATTGGAAATCATCTTGGGAGGTTTTGGGCTTAGGGATATCACGGAAAAAAGAAACAAAATCTTCCTTAGAGGGATTGGTAGTTTCGGTATACAGGAGCTTGTAAAACGATTGAAATGAGGCAATAATATCAGAATAAGATGAGAGGAGTGTATCATCCGACTCTGAATGAATGGGACCAATAACTTTACGTTCTGATTTAATTTTTAGATAATTAGCAAGCAATTTCCCGGCTTTGTTTTGGCCACCATGATATTTCGACTTAATCTTAAGGAGAATATTACAGGCATCCTTGGTAATAATCTTATTTAAAGTGGATTTAGCTTTTATTAATTCTTGCAATGATGAAGAAGATTTGGAAGAAAAATAACTATGTTCAAGTAATTTTATATGGGTTAAGGCTTCTTTATATTTGGTGTGCAGTAACTTTTTCTTCTTTGAGGAATAGGCAATAGTGAAGGCTCTAAAAGATGCTTTAAAAGCATCCCAATTGTTATGTAAGGAAGTGTCTAAGGAATTATTAAAGGAAAATAATTCCTTGATAAAGGAAGTCGCTTCTAGAATAAAAGTACGATCTGATAACAGGAAATTATTGAAGCGCCATCAGCCCTGTTTACAAGTGGTGAGGGATAAATCAATACGGGTGGAGACAGGAGCATGGTCAGATATAAAAATGGACCCAATGTCAGAAGACAGGAGACAAGGTAACAATGATTTAGAGACAAGTATATAATCGATTCGAGATCTAGTATGGTGTACAGGTGAAAAGAACGTAAACTCTGAGGTATGAGGGTTACACGTTTTCCACGAATCAAATAGAGGGTGGGAGGAGATGGAAGTTTGAAATGATTTGTGGGATTTGTCAGGATTGAACTTGCATTTGGATTGTCTATCAGTGAACGGGTCTAACCAATTATTGAAGTCACCACCAACCACAATATTGGAATTGGAAATGGACAGAAGTTTCAATTTTACAGAATGCCAAAATTCCGAGTCTGGTTTAACAGGACCGTAGATATTGAAAAAAGCTATTTGCTTCTTATCTATGATAACCTCAGTCAATACCCAACGACCATTTTGATCACATTCAGTCGACAAAATTTGAGCATTAATAGATTTATGAAACAAAATAGCAACACCACCATGTCGATCCGTAGCAGGAGAGAAAACAATCTGGTTAACCCATTGACGTTTAAGTTTAAGAGATTCTGTGTCATTTCAATGGGTTTCCTGTAAAAAAGCAATCTGTGTGTTAAGTTTAGCAAGATGAGACAATACCTTCTGACGTTTGACCGGGTGACCCAGACCACGAACATTCCATGAAACGACATTAACCATACTTCTGGATGGAGGGGAACGTACGGACATAGGACCACAGAACTGCAGGAGTGACAAAAAAAGAGAAAGAAAGACAATTTTCAATAGCTAAAGCAAAGGACAAAATCCTATGAAAAACACCAAAACAAGGAAACAGGATAAAAAATAAGGAAGAGAGAGGAAAGGGGGAATAGAAATAAATTAAAGAGGAAAAAGAGTGCATCAAGAGAAATAGATAGAAAAAAGTAGACAGATCAAGGAAGAACATCCAGATCTGAAAAAAGAGCGAAGATCTAAGAACGGGGAGCATAGTGACACCGAAGGACACGGACCACCATAAGAACAGGTGAAGAAAACAATGAAATGTACGAGAACCTCACAAGTATAAAGAAAACAGAAAAACAAGGAAGGAAAACAGGCCGATCAATATATCAATAAAGAGAAACAATCCATCAATAGGGAGGAAATCAAGAGCCAGTGTCCATGCCATGTGCAGAAAAATTATGAAGAAAAGGTTTGAGTTTTTCCGCATCCTCGAAGGAGCGTGTGCGACCCTCATGTGTGATTTTGCACAGGCAGGGATGAAGAATTCCATATTGAATGTTAAGCTGTCGCATCTGAGGTCGAAGAGCAAGAAATTCTTTACGTCTGGCATTGGTAGCATTAAAAATATCTTGAGATATAAAAATATTATGGCCAGACCAGGTAAGACGGCGTTTGATTCTAACAGCTTTCAAGACTTGCATAAGATCGGTGAACTCCAAGAAAAGCATTATAATTCCACGCGGTCTGTTAGCAGATGGTATAAGCCGACCCAATCGGTGTGCACTTTGTATGTTAAGAGGATTTGATGGAGATTGAAGGTCTAGAAGCTCTGGAAGGAATTTCTTTAGGAATGATACTAGGTCAGCCCCTTCAACATTTTCCGGCAGGCCAAAAAGGCGAAGGTTATTTCTGCGATTGCGATTTTCAAGATCCTCAGTGTGGAGCTTTAGTCTAAGAACTTCTTGTTCAAGTAAAGGGATCTTTGTAGAGATATCCTGTAAATCGCTGACCCGTTGTTCGAGGTCTAGTACCTTACTTTCCATAACAATCCATCTTTCCTCAATTTGTTTAAGCTTGTCATTGGTAGCGGACATGAATGGCTGGAGGCCACGTACCTCATCTAGGATGGAATCCAGGACAGGATTTTGTGAGGATAAAATCGGTGAAGGTGGGTCGTTTTTGTGCCTTTTCGGTTTTGTACCTGAGCTCGAGGCTCTGGGCTCATGAGGATCGTTAGACATCCTTGAGCAGTAGAGAGACAGGGATACAGTAATCCAGAAGCAACAAAAAACTTAGCGTCACTTTAACGCGGGATAGTAGTAAATTCACAGAAGCAGGAACACGGCTTGGAAATCTGATATGATATAGTCTATCCCGGAGCAACTAATCCATTTGGACACTAGGACACAGTTCAACAAGACCCCACCGTGACTGGACTTGACACAACGATGTCGGATAGAAAATATCTCACAAAATCAGTAAATAATTGAGGAGACCGTGAATGGTGAAGGAAATTCACGCCATAAAAAACATAAGAAGGAAAAACTCACATATTGACTGAGAGGTAAAGTCCATGAAAAACCAATGCAGCAGCAGTAGGTATAAAAAGGCAGCAGAAAATATAGCCTATTAATGCCCTTGAGGAGCTTCAGACCACATGTAAGATCGTTGGAGACATAAAAAGTCTCAACTCCATAGCTATTCAGGTAAAAACACAGTTAGAAAGTTGAAAAAAGAAACGAGCACCGCAAAAAAGCAATACAAAATGGCGGCCGCTCGCATCTCTGAGGGAAACAACAGCCGCTACGGTGAAAAATCATTTAAGCTGGTGAAACGGGAGAAGAAAGGCGGTAGAAATGACTCACTGCGCTGTCCTCATCACAGAGACACAGGAAGGGCATATTGAAGCAGATGGACAGCCGGACATTAAATTTTGAAGAAAAAAAGAAAAAAAATCGGAGCGCGAGCATCGCAATTCAAAATGGCGGGCGCTCGCGTTTTTATGAGGAAATAATCACCGCCGCGGCTCCTAGGTCGAAGAACAATGCTGGAAGCGCCATTTGCGGCATGCCGACTCACCGATACATTACGAAATCGGAGACGCCTTCCAAGCTTGAAGAAGTAGCGTCCGAAGGTAAAATAAGAACAAAGAAGCTCCGCGTCCACACGGAGCTCACGTAGAAGCCGCCATGTTGCTGCGGCGTCCAAGCCACGCCCCCCCCACAATACTGTACTTTAAAAATAGTAGAAATAGCTTAGTTCTCTTAAGATGTAAAATGCGACACCTTGAGTTCAATGTACCTTGTATTGTATTGTATTGTATGGCATATTTGTATAGCGCATACTGTCACCCGAAGGGTATCCTGGCGCTTTAGACAATTATACCAACACCATACATAGCAATCAGGTGAAATTAAGCAGACCTAGGAAAGAGAAACGTTTTTAGTTCTTTCTTAAAAGAGGGAAACTCCCCAGAGCTTCTCAACAGCAAAGGGAGAGAATTCCAATGTTTGGCCGCCACAAAACCAAAGGCTCGGCCGCCCATCCGAGCCCTCAATACCTTTGGGACTACCACAAGATGTGCTGACAGTGACCTAAGGGAGCGAGTGGGCACATACCACTGGAACAGCTCCTGCAGTGGAGCAGGTCCTTGCCCATGAAGTCCCTTAAACACCAAACAAAGCGCCTTAAAGATGACTCGCTGTGAAACTGGTAGCCAGTGAAGATCGGCTAGCGCCATAGATGAAGAATCAGATCGACGACGGGACAGAGCTAACTTGGCTGCCATATTCTGCACGCGTTGTAGCTTGGCCAGCAATTTATTTGGAGCTCCCAGAAGTAGTGCGTTGCAGTAGTCTAACCTACTCAAAATGGTACCGCGAACCACTTCTGGGCGAACATGGGCCGGCAGCAGCGGAAGAATCTTCCACAGCATGCGTAACAACATCATGCAGGTGGACACGGTTTTATTTACAAAAAGATCCAGTTGGAGATCAGGCCCAAACACAACGCCCAGGTTCCTGGCAGATACTGCTGCAGAAGGAACTTCCTGAAAAGAGGCAGGCCAAAAATCAGGAGGCAGTGGCCGAGGGATGTGGTCCAGCGAGCAGTGTAGAACCTCTGTTTTAGAGCTGTTAAACTGCAGAGAATTCTGCCTCAACCAGTCTGCAGTTGACGCCATACATTGATGGAAAGTCTCCAGCGACACCGCATCTTTGCCCTCGATGGAAAAGATGAGCTGCGTATCATCGGCATAGTTAATAACCGAGATGCTAAATGATTTAACCAAGCTCACCAGAGGGCGAAGATAAAGATTAAACAGTATAGGGCTGATGGCAGACCCTTGCGGTACGCCCTGCTCAACTGTTTTAATCTCTGACTGGAATGGTGGCAAGGCCACTACCTGGCGTCTGTCTCCCAAATAGGAAAACAGCCAATCGCGAGCCGAACCCTTCACCCCTGCATCCTCAAGTCTTCTGACCAAGATGTCATGGTTGACCGTGTCAAAAGCGGCCGACATGTCGAGCAGCACTAAAAAGGCCGCTCGCCCAATGTCGGCCCGCGAACGAAGATCGTCCAACACGGTCACCAGGGCCGATTCCGTGCCATGTGCTGGTCTGAAGCCAAATTGAGACGCGTCCAAGCAGCAGTTGGTCTCCAGGAAACTGGACAGATGTTTAGTAACCAGTTTCTCTAGGATCTTAATGGGAAAAGGAAACAGCGATATAGGTCTATAATTCGCTGGACAGGTGGGATCCAAAGTTTCTTTCTTCAACAAAGGTGAGACCACTGCTAATTTCCAACACTTTGGAACACGTGCCAAAGAGAGAGACTGGCAACAGATAGCATACAGCGGAGGAAAAAGCTCCGTCTGGAATACTTTCCAATATTTGTGAGGCAATGGATCTAAAGGAGAACCAGAGGATATACTGTTAGCCAGCAGGCAAAACTCCTCAAAAGACGGAAGGGGAAAACTATCCAGCTGTGCCTGACTACCAACTACCCTTACTGCCTCCCTTTCGGCCACTAAAGTGGAGCCAAGTACGGGCTGAGTAACAATTGTAGTTGTAGGAGCAAGCTTACTTAGGATCAAAGCGATCTTATCTTCGAACGCCTGCGCTAAGGAGGAGCATAAAGCTTGGGAGGCAGGAATGTCGTTAGCCACAGAAGCAGGGCGAGAAAGATCCCCAACAATTTTGAACAAGGCCTGCGTTTTGTTCGGTGCATTCAAGAGCGATTCCTCCAAGAAACGTGCTTTAGCGCCTTTAATCTGCATTTTATAGGTCAGCAAGGCCTGCTTAAAAAGGGCTTTATCGGGTTCTAAGTAGTGTTTCCTCCAAGCTCGCTCCGCGCGTTTACAGCAGAGCTTCAAATGCGATAACTCCACAGTGAACCACGGCATGGCAATCTTGGATCTATTCCTAATTTTGCGCAGAGGAGCCAGCGCCTCTAAGGAGTTAACAATTTTCTGACTAAGGCCCTCGTAGCTTGCGTCCACAGAAACTCCTAAAGGGGGGGTTTCCCTGGCAAGCAGGGACGGCAGGCTGGATTGTCTAAGTAACCTTGACCATTGCCTGCCCATCCTGGTCTTAGTGCCAGTACTTCCATTCCCGGTTGGAGCCATGGGACATGTCACGGAGAGAAGGACCAAGGCATGGTCCGTCCAACACTGCGGAAGAATATCCCGAACCACAACCTGGCTAGTGTTGGCAAAGACCAGGTCAAGAATGTGACCCTTAATATGGGTCTGTGAATGCACCAGCTGCTGCAGATGAATATCGCTGCAAGCCTGAGTCAAATCCGAGAGAGCCGACCTTGTAGGACCATCCGAACACAGGTTGAAGTCTCCCAGAAGTAAAGTCCTAGCATGGGTATTAGAGAGCTCATAGATTAAATCAATTAGCTCTGGTACTGCTGATAAAGAGCTGGCAGGGGGCCGGTAGCACAGCAGCCCGGAGTAGAGAGTTCCTCCATGCCCTTTCAAAGAGAAGGCCAAAGTTTCACAGCCCAGAATGCGCCTTGTGTCAAGCACTGAGACATCAAGCGACTCCCTAAATATAAGGCCGACCCCACCTCCTCTAGCTCCCTCCCGTGGGTTATGTCTGATCTTGAATCCAGGAGGGCAGGCTAGCCCTAGTTCCACTGCACAATCCGCTCTAGTCCATGTTTCTGTCATGAACAGAACATCTAACCTATAGGAGTCTATAAGTAAGGCAATTTCCATATGATGTTTACTCAGAGACCTCACGTTGAGCAGACCACATATCAGAGGCTGTTCCCCCCGCTCTACGGCATGCGGCTGATGGCACGTGTTCGTGCCTGTATTTAGTTTTAGCAACATGTCTCTGGAATAAGGTAACCGACCATCGGGCAGTGGAGCAGAGTTCCCGGCCCTCGGCACGACCTGAGCGCGAACGGGCGAAAACGGGCTTACCTCTGGCGCACCTCCGGCGCGCCGCCGTCGCGCTCGCTGCGCGCCAACGCTGCGCGCTGGAACACACATCCCTTAAATGCTGTGTCAGTAATCCGCGCGGGAGTCCTGCGAGGACACACCTCTATCCCCACCAAAGATGGCCCCCGAGGTGGACCCAATCCAATGAGCCTCACCAAAGATGGCGGCCGGAACGCCGCTATCGCGTCCTGAGTAGCCCCCCAACAGCTGACTAAATCCCGCAAAGTGCAGGTGAGTTTGTCAAGTTTTATCGTGCGGGTATGGTCTAGCTAATCCCCCAGTAATTATGCCACCGAGAGCACAAAGCGCCAGAAATAGCTGCGCAAAATACAAAATGCTAAATTAAAATTAAAACTGGTTAAAAACAAAGGCAGCAGCACCAAACTATGCGTTAGCGCTAGGTATAAAGGTCTACCTGAGGCCACCGCAAGGCGCCTTAAATATACTGTCCGGTGCGCGGGAGTCCTGCGAGGACACACCTCTATCCCCACCAAAGATGGCCCCCGAGGTGGACCCAATCCAATGAGCCTCACCAAAGATGGCGGCCGGAACGCCGCGATCGCGTCCTGAGTAGCCCCCCAACAGCTGACTAAATCCCGCAAAGTGCAGGTGAGTTTGTCAAGTTTTATCGTGCGGGTATGGTCTAGCTAATCCCCCAGTAATTATGCCACCGAGAGCACAAAGCGCCAGAAATAGCTGCGCAAAATACAAAATGCTAAATTAAAATTAAAACTGGTTAAAAACAAAGGCAGCAGCACCAAACTATGCGTTAGCGCTAGGTATAAAGGTCTACCTGAGGCCACCGCAAGGCGCCTTAAATATACTGTCCGGTGCGCGGGAGTCCTGCGAGGACACACCTCTATCCCCACCAAAGATGGCCCCCGAGGTGGACCCAATCCAATGAGCCTCACCAAAGATGGCGGCCGGAACGCCGCGATCGCGTCCTGAGTAGCCCCCCAACAGCTGACTAAATCCCGCAAAGTGCAGGTGAGTTTGTCAAGTTTTATCGTGCGGGTATGGTCTAGCTAATCCCCCAGTAATTATGCCACCAAGAGCACAAAGCGCCAGAAATATCTGCGCAAAATACAAAATGCTAAATTAAAATTAAAACTGGTTAAAAACAAAGGCAGCAGCACCAAACTATGCGTTAGCGCTAGGTATAAGGATGCGTAACGCTATACAGCGAAAGTGGTGCAGGGAAGGTGATGCGTCGGTTTCTTACACGCAAGAACAGTGATGCGTCGGGTCCCTACTGATGCGTAGGTTCTTCTCTGTGAGGGGAGGTGATGCTTCGGTTTCTTACTGCGCTTTTGTGGTGATGCGACCCGCAACGCCGTGATGCGATGAAGATTCAGTGCGATGAAACAAAGATGGCGTCTTCTTCTTGATGCAACACGATGTGTGCAGGCCCGATGGCCGTGCGGCGACTCAACGATTCTTCTGAGCCACGACAGGCCCTGCGACACGCTTCCCGGCGATGCAGCGGTGTCTGAGGCGACGTCGACCCTCTTCTCCAGCGATGCGAGGCACTTCGGCAATTATGCAACAACTGCAGCGGCAACACGCTTTCCCAGTGATGCGACGACAGCGGCTGCGACACGCTTCTCCGATGATGCAGCATCGATCCTCTTCTCCGGTGGTGCGAGGTGCTTTCGCGTTGTGAAGCGACAGCGGCAGTTCGGCGACATGCTTCTTCTTCGCGCATCGCGCTTCCAGCTCCTTGAGACACGCAGTCCCTCAGAAAGCCCAACACCCCCGCAGGCACTTCTAAACAACTATTGGGTAGCTGGTGGGTGAAGTTTGTTGTCCCTGAGACTTCAGCAGGAGGCAAGCTCTTTCTCAAGCCCTTGGAGATCCTTCACAAGTTGAATAAAGTACACACAAAGTTCCTTTCTCCTCTCTTTGGCAGTCAGGCAACCACTGCAGGCCAATCCCTCAAGCTTGGGGATAGTCTCTCCTCAGTCTCTCTGGTTCCTCTCCCCAGCAAAGGTTTCTTCTTGTTTCCCAAAAGTGATCTAAACTTCTGGGGTCTGGTTCCCCCTTTTTATACACAGTTTCTCTTTGTTCTCTGAAGGCAGAGAGGCCTTTGCCTAGTCCAAACCAGTTCTGGTCAGTCCTGGAGCACTTTGTTGACAAGACTCCTTCTTTCCTTTCACAGTGCAGGCCAGGGACATCAGACGCATCACAGGAGGTGGAGCCAGCATTTTGGAGGGAAGGCACAGCCCTATTCAGGTCCCAGGTGCAGCTCCTCCCACTCTCTTGGAATCCCCCAGTCACTGTCAGTTAAACTCCAGAAAAGGAATACACAACCTAGCAGAGGCAGGCTTGGATGGTTAGGCAAGAAAATACCTACTTTCTAAAAGTGGTATTTTCAAACACAGAATGTCAAAACCAACTTCACTAAAAGATGCATTTTATCATTCTGAGTTCAGGCATACTAAACTCAAATTTCTACCTAGTTCCCTGAGTCAGTTAGGATTATAAGATGTAATAATCAAACTGCCCATTCTGGCCTATGGGGAACAGGTAGCCTTACAATAGTGAAACACTAAAATTGCTGTAATTCACTATTAGGACATGCCACACACATCAGGGCTTGTCCTACCTTTTACCTACAATGCACCCTGCCCATGGGCCTACCATAGGGGTGACTAATATGCAGAAGAGGGAAGGTTTAGGGACTGGCAAGTGGGTGCACTTGCCCAGTCAACATGGCAGTACCAGACTGCACATAGGCTCTGCAATGGCATACCTGAGACACACTTTTACAGGCTGCTTCGGTGGGTGGCACAACCAGTGCTGCAAGCCCACTAGCAGCATTTAATTTACAAGCCCTGGACACCCATGGTGCACTCTACTAGGGTCTGACAAGTAAACCAAATAAGCTAATCATGGAGTCACTAATCCATACATCAATGTACAATAGGGAGAGCATATGCACTTTAGCACTGATCAGCAGTGGTAAAGTGCCCAGAGTCATAAAACCAACAAAAACAGGTCAAAGAAAATACAGGAGGAAGGCAAAAAGTTCAGGGATGACCCTGCAAAAATGGCCAAGTCCAACACCCCTTTAATGCAGAAAACTGTGTTAAAGGGAACCATATTTATGAGGCAGCATTAAGCCAAAAAAAGTGGCTTAGTGCTGACTCGTAAATATTGAGCAGGTACCTCCGCCATAGCACGTCACAAAAAGTGACGTTCTGGCGGTGCAAGGTGCCTCATAAATGAGGCCCTAAACATTCACAAGAGCCACTATGGAGACAGTCTCTGTTGTTTATGTAACGCCCGACCTTATGCATTAAAACACCTTTAATGTTATTTCGTTTTACATTGGCCCATACGTTTTATTGTCTCCTCAGACACCATAAAATCCTAATTCTTGATTTTGTACATATGGCCCCTAGCTCCCTTACGTTCAACTCACTTTACGGTAGTAACCTCTTTTATAGCTCATGCTGCAGTACTCTAACGTGCAACCCAATGCAATTGAAGCCTTCCCTGAAGATCCTGAGTCTGTTCTCTTCTTCTACCAGCCCTCAATGTTTCAACCTCAGACTGAGGAATCTCCAACAGGATACCCTTTCATTCAAGTTCTCTCGATCCATGGTCTCACAAACACCCGATCTCATCCATCTCACTGCCAAGGGAAGGCAGCACATACTAATCTCATCATCGTGTCTGCTGTATGGGTCCCCACACTTCCATGTGCTCCCCTTAGTTATGACCCTGTCTTTGTGGTGCTGGAGTGAAGCTCTCTAGCACATTGGTTCTGGAAGGTCCCTCGCAAACGAAACCCTTTGGTGGGGAGCATGGCCGTCACAGGTCTCTCATCTGGAGTATTTCCAGTCCTGGGGCCTTATCGGATTCTTAAAGTTGTGGGAGATATGTGCATCGACCCATATTAAATCTTTTGAACTACTGTCAAACTCATTTCCCGAAGTCCCCATTTGTACCATTACCTGCAGGTCACCATTGCCTTGGGGCTTACAAAGTAAAGCTAACACAAGTTCCTGAATTTAATTGAAGCTGACAACTGAATCCCTGGGTTGAAGGGGTGTTTCAGGAACATATATAGAGCCATGACAGTGAAAATCTGAGACTGAGATGCGAGGATAACTTGGGGGAGTTGTAGGACAAAGAATAGACGCTGCCCAAATGGCCCCTTGGATCCTGACAATTTACACCAGACTTTGGCTTATTCAGTTCAAGTTCCTCCACAGGCTACACCACCACCCTGCTTTTCTTTGGAAGATGGGGAGGGCCCCAAGTCCTGCCTGTCTTAGATCTGGGCCCCTGGATGGCTCACTATATACGTAATCTGGCAATGTTCAAGAAGTTTACAATACGTGGCGATAGTACATGGGCCCCTTAGGGAGGCCTTGGTCAGCGTGTCCCACTGAACCCCAATATGGTTCTGCTAGGCATCATAAAGAAATGGGGTGGACCCAAAGTTGTCCATGCTCTGGTGGGCATGGGCCTCCTAATGGCTGAACAAGGCATTTCCAAGATGTGGAGGGAAAGTGACACACCCAAAATGCTGAATGGATCAGGGGCACAGATCAATGCATTGAGGTGAAGAGACTGTTCATAGAGCATGGGGTTGCACCAGGAAGTATATGCAAATCTGGGGGCAATGAAACCCAATTGAAACAGTAACAGCTGCATGGTCTAGTGTTTGTGACCCTGTCTGCCCTGAGCATTCGTACACGCAAAAGAGAAGCTCTCTCTAATTTCCTAAAGCAATATACATATTGTCTGATTTGATTTAAACGAAACCCTTAAAGAAGTGTGCCAGGAAATTTGTGGGCCCAATAAAGAATCCAACCTTCCTGTTGGTAATGATACCTTAGTTGGTTGTATTCTTTCCTGTGTGTAGAATATTAGTGTTCAGGAAGACTGTTCTATGATATTGTTGGGGACCATAATGCTAAAATTCCGAGTTGGATGAGGTATGGACTATTTCAGGGGCTACTCTTTGCGGAAATGTTAGATCAGACAGGAGGGGCTTACGTTTTTTGGAAAACCTGAGAACTAATGAACTTATTGCTCTAAATGGTAGGTTTCCGGAGGATTCCCCGGCTTCCTATGCCTTTCATTTTTCTCGAGGGCAATCAATAATTGATGATACGGTGGTAAATTATCAAATGTTTGCAGTATGAACACAATTTGAGGTATTGAGAATGGACTTAAGTGACAATTGTATTCTCTCCGTGGTCATTGATTTAGATTTAAGGTGCTTGATTCCTGGACCTCCAGGAAAGATACCATTGTTTATAACAAAACAAATCAGCACACTTTTTGGTCGAGTAACAATATATTAAACTTGGCCTCTTATGTTAAAACGGAGAGTCTATGCCCTTTCGTAACCTCATTGGAAAATCCTATTTCCTGGTTTGAAAAGCAACTGTCCCCTTTTCGCTCCCTTGTGAGTAAAGGTAGAAGTAATAGAATTAAGTCTCCTGTGGTGGTAAAAAAAGTGAATAGTGACAAAATCTCCTTAGTAAGGAAACAATTTAAGTCACCGTTGATATTGAGGCAAAGGGAAATCTATCGGCTAAAGCACATGGGTGTCTGAACGAAGTATATATTGAGCATTAATATTCAAATATTGTGACTGCAGAGGTAAGGCCGAAGCAGTTCCCATATCCTATGAAGAGTGGACTCAGTACATTTCGCAGCTATATGCCTGTAATTCTAGATGTAAAGGCGAGCTGGAGCTCAGTGTTGTTGCCGATTCATTTGATACAAATGGTACACCTTCTTGTGAGGAGACAGAGGTTTTTATTAAGGGCGCAAGGTCTTCAGGAATGTTCGGCCCTTATGAAGTTCCGATATCTCTCATCAAACATTCTGCATTGGGTCTTTTTCTGAGTCCTTTGTTTAAATACTTTATCTGACTGGGATCATCCTGGGTTCATGGAAGGGCAGTGTTGTACCTTCATATAAACAACCATTGGCATAGCCAATGGGTCTCGCTTTTGGGACCTTCTAAGAATTTAGTTATGCAGCACAATATCCTTGGTGCAACAACTTTAACTTTTGCATGGTTAAACATTTATAAGTTCCCAAAGGCGAGACCTATTGGCTATGCCAATGCTTGTTGTGGTAACTACCAGTCGGTATGAAACAAATAAAAACCATTGACTCTGAAGTTTTTTAGAGGCTAACAGTTGAAATACGCTATTGCTTAATAATCCAGATGTAAAGTTGCTAGTTGTTGCTGCAGATTTTATATAGCGCAAACTTGACCCGAAGGTATTGGAGCGCTTTACATGAGCACTGGTTACGTTACATAAGGACACATTCAGGCACGGGGATATTAAGTGATTTGCCTCGAATCACAGGATGTGGATGCGACCCGAGGCTCGAACCTTGGTTTCCAGCACCAAAGTCGGCAGTCTAGCCGACGGACCACATCCCCTCCTTGCTAGTTGAGGTGCAGCAGCCCAAAATACTGGATGAGCTAACAAGTACGACCCAAGTACTGACATAAACGGCATGCTACGGCATAAGATTGAACATGAAAGGCCTGGGAAAATGACGATGCTTGTGAGGTCCAGACGCAGGTGTGAGCCATGAAACCTGATTGTGTGCTGCTTTAATTAAGAGCCGGTGTTTTTCGCTTCTCACAAAAGCCGCAGTTCCCTGGAAACCGGTAGAGCGAGCAGTACTGCCGTTTCTGCCTCTGTTTCGGCTTCTTATCTCCGGCTAACAACCTGGCTTAACGAGATCATGGCTTCATTAACAGGCATGTGTTCGGCACTAGTGGGAACTGTGGCTCAATGGTTAGAGCGGCAAACCCTGAAGCAGAGTTCTGGCCAGGGACCAGGGTTTGATTCCTGCCTCGGCGGGGCTCGGGCTCAATTTCCTCGGACCTGTCTATTCTCGCCTCAGTGCCTCTTCTAATCACGGGCCCCACGCTGCAACTCTGGGCAGTAGCTCCACACAGGCCCCAACAGCACTAAGGATGCCTGGCTTCACCCTGGGGGTGCCCAGGAGTGGACACTTCACAGGAAAGCCAGGAGGGGTTCCACAGCGGTATGAGTATCAGCGCCAGGAAACCGCAAAAGGCGACACCGCAAGGTGGCCGTCTGGTGACAGTGCGCTCTATAAGTACCTTGACATTTACATTTAACTGAGCCGGAGCCCAGACCGCACAAGGCAGAGGGATACCAGAATGTTTTGTGAAGATGAAAAAAATGTCTGTGGAAAGAAGTGGCGCAACAAAGGCCCCCACAGAGCGGGTGGTGGATGGGGGGATGGACATTGAGGGCGTATAACGGAGCAGACGAAATGGTATGCGACACAACATACGGTCAACAACATTGTAGAGTCATGCCAACAATACAAAAACAGTGCCTCTTGCTTTTTGTGGTAGTTAATTTATTCCAATGCGAGTGCAGAAGGAATCATTATGGCAACATTTTGAAAATAGGTACCCCAAGATCTTGGCTCTAGTTCGTGCATGGATTGTATCTCTGTAGTTCATCTGTTTCACTGCGGTCTTTGGTGAGATTTTATCAGAGATTATACTTTTAATTGCCGCGCAGTGCAATACATCTTAAAGGCACGTGACAGAAGATGTACCCGTTGATTTTAAAATCTTCAGTGTAGAAGGCAAATCAACAGCTACACTCACATTCATACCTTTCTTACGCCCAAGACATATTTTTAGCACATATTTGATTTTCATATTATCGAAATGCGCAAAAGCGCAAGAAATGTAACAGTTGTGCAACTTCACAGATTTTTTTCTTGAAAGAATGGTCACCTGAGCATAAAATGATTACCAAACTGTGGCCCAGAGGCAGCTCCCCTCCAACCACTGCTGTTGCATGATGGCTATATTCCTGCATGCAGTATTTACTAAAGACATTGCCAATTACATTTTGTGAAACATGTAATTTCAAAGAATTTCCACAAACACTCCCCATATTAAAAAAAATTATTTCACATTTTTCCTCACCCCTTAGGTATATCTTCCATTCTGGTCACGAATAGTGCAGGTGAGGTAGTTGGTATGTGTTCTGGGACCTCGACCAACAGTTCAAAATGTGGTTGCTGCATCACCCGCCGATGAAAATGTCTTCAAGTGCGACCAATTCTGAAGCTTTACGTTTTTGCGTGCCCACTATAAATTAGGTGGTTAATATTTAGTGGTGAAGGGAACACTAAACAATGATCACCAGCCACCAGACCTTTTTCAAATTGGAAGCTTACAAGAGAATTGTATACAAATTGTAATGCCTTCTGTAACCTCTGAAGACATCCATTTGAATCCAATGTAAATACAAAGTACAACAAGCAATGGCCTCGTTTCCATGAAAGTGAAAGTGATCGCGATCACGGGTTGTAAAGATGCCCGCGAGCGATGCACTTAATGACCCGTGACGGAGGAAATCCAGATGGCAGCTGCGCGCGTGCTCACGCGCGTAACCGCAAGCTTGGGGCAGCAAAAGCGTGTGGTAGCTCTTTTAAAACCCACTTACTAAATGTCTCACCAGAGCAGCGCATGGCTCAGGCGAGACCTAAAAAGGCCCCAAATCCTCTCCTGCCAGTTTAGGCAGATTGCCCTATTGGATGCGACTGGGAAATAGTTTGCCTAATGTATTCTTCTTCATCTTCAGGATTGGTCATTTGGTAATAATCCTATTCTAGCTGCGCATGCTGGCTTCAGCAAGAACTCCTGTAACCTAGATAATATTATGGCTCTTCAAACGGTGATTGAAAAGTACCCTGTGGGTAATGGCATGCCTATATATTATGTTTTTATTGATTTCTCCACAGTGTTCAACAAAGTTGACCGTGGGACGCTGTGGAGGAAATTGCTTGTATTGGGGATCTCTGTTCATCTATTAAGGCTAATCAATGCCTTGAACTCTTCAACTTGGACCCAGGTCTTGATGGGAGTCTTCTCGTTTAGTTTCCACCCTACTGTATGAACTATATGCTTGTGGACAGCATAACCATTGGAATGGTGGCAGACTGATTCTATGGACCCCCTCAGGATATGTTATCCTATAGGCCTCATCCCTCACAGTGCCGCCATGAGTACCCCTAAACCTAGGTGGGCCGCAAATATTTCTGGCAAACACTGAACATGATACTCCTGATCTCCCAGGGATCGTGGTAACAGATCTAGTACTCTTTTGCCCAGTCACTCATGCTCTCGTACTCTCAGGGAAATATACAAGGAATACACAGTGGGATGTTTTCAATGTTTATTCATCCAACGTGATTCTTGTATAGAATATATGTGCAGCAATGATCAAATAGACAGAAGCATATGGAAGTCATTAGAAGTACCAGGACAGTGAACAGAATAAAAAGTTCCACCATTGTGCTAAGACAATGTATATATGCAGGCATATAACACAGTGTAGAATTCGGCGTACTCCTACTATGCAGTGCCTAACCTAAGTGTCTAAGGCATGTGTGTGTGTGTTCTGCCAAGAATCCCTGTACTGGATGATCATCCCGGTTACTGAAAGGAAAATAATGTACGTCCCTGTCTTGGTCACGAGCTGCTGGACCGAAGCTTTAGCGTGTAGAGACCTTGCATATGTCAGCAGAGCACTCCTCTAACTAAATCCGAAAAACCTTTTTGATTTATAATGAAAAGCATCCTTGCGAGTTCTTTAGGCAAGTCAGTATTGTTATGGTCTATAGATTGCTGTGTTGCCTCGTTGATCAAAAATAGAACGACGTTTGCACAATGTGTGTCGCAGCCTTGTACATGATATTCAAGGAGCCGTGATAATGGTCTTGCGAAGTGGAATCAGTAAACAAAGCAGTTTCAGAGACACTTATCCCTCTTTGTCATGCACGCAAATGTGTATAAAAGGTTACTGTGTGAAAGTAAAAGCAGCTTAAGAAATGTGTTCATGGCAAAAAAAGATGGCAGCATTTCGACATGAGCCTCAGAAACATAACAGTGTGTCTATCAAAGTGGAGAGACATGATGGTTTGAAGCAAGGGTGCTTTGGAGGAAGCTGGCTCTGTATATACTATATCAAATAGAGGTATGGTGTGCACAGAGTCCAGTAGAACCCAAAAGGAAGGCAGGGGTAAAGTAGATAGCACCTCACTCTCTATTTGTGGTAGTGTGGTCGAGCAGTAAGGCTTTACCAGAGGACAGTGTTAAGCATTTGTTGTACACACTCAGTCAGCAAACAAATTCACACACTCAAAGACTAAACTTCAGACCAATTATTTTTTTGTAAAAATATTCTTATAGTTATTTTATTTTCTAGAACAAGCAAGCCTGGCACAGTTAAGCAGTAAATACTTTACAGTAGTAATGCAATTGTAACACAGTTGGGATTGCAATTGTATATGCACTTTGTTTTCATTGCAGTATTGTTACTGAAAATGCAATGCTTTAGAAATACAGTACATATACTTTGTATAGACGTTTTAGTAAAATGACCAGTAGATTCCTTTGCAGGTTACTTTTCTCACACAGTACAGTATACCTGGGGGCTGCACTGGGACATTTCCTGTAAACAGGTAAGTAAAAGCGTTGTTTGTTATTTAGTACAATTTTAAAAGGATTTCTTAGGTTTTCCAACTCCACACTTAGAAACTTTTCATAGAAAAACAGTCAATGTTATCCTATGGAAGAAAATAGTGTTATTGGTTAGCAGGTAAGTACTTTGTTTTGGGAGTTGGTATTCTGGGGTTAGACTCAGAGGTCCCCCAGGGTCAACGATGCACTTTTGTTACACCCTCAGTGGCATAGGGCTGCCGGGTGCAGAATGCTGAGGCCCAATGCTATCCAATGGAGGATAGGGAGTCTCTGGTTGGTGGCTGCTGACGAGAAGGCCATTGAGTTGTGGGAGCAAAGCTCCTGGACTTAAGCTCAGGGCAAATGGGGGTTTAGGCCAGCACAAAGCTCTCAGCGGCACTGGGGTGGCCAGGTGCAGAGTGCTGTTTTGGCATCAGGTGCCCGGTAGCTTTCAATGGGGAGTCTACGGTTTGCTAACACACTGCAGGCTCAGAGACAAAGGTCTTCGGGGTGCGACCACCACTTGGAGAGGTAAGTTGGAATGTTGGGGGTTGGTTAGGCACCATCGGTTAGGCCACCCAAGGCCATGGGGCATCGAGCGAAGGGGTGCCTTTTAGGGTCGGATCTTCTTACCAGCTCTTGGTCGCAGTTAGGGGGACCTTCCTGTTTGAGGCTGCAGGCATCGGCTGGAGGTTTGAAGCAGGTCAGGGATCACCGGAACTTCGGTCAGGATTGCCAGGGAGACCTCCTCTTGGTGTTGGGCCACTAGAACTCAGGCCATGTGCGTCAGGGGAAGAGTGGTGCAGACCCACGGATCCTCACGGAGGTGGAGTGTGTTGATGAACAAATCCGGTGTTCACGGGAGACAGAGTCTTTGGAACGGAAGGCAGGCAGGTCCTCCGGGTTTCTCGAGGTTGCTGGTTGCAGGACACACTGGATTTCGCTGGAGCAGGTTCAAGGTGGGGACAGGCCGGTAGGGCTGGGGCCAAGTCAATGGGCGTCCTCCTCTTGTTAGCTGCGGCACGGCTGTTCGGTCCTTCTTCTTCTTTTCTTCTTCTGGTTTCTTGTCTGACTTAATGGTTTAGGGCTGCCCCCTAAATACTTTATTTAGAGGGCATTTTAGGGGTCTCGAGGTCAGTAGCTAATGGGCTACCGACCTAAGGGTGACTACACCCTGGGTGTGCTCACCCCACATGGGGGAGTGAGGACAATCCCTAATCCTGATTGAGGAGTGTCTGCCATCTGGAAGATGGCGGGCACTGAAGAGTGGGCTTCACCTTGCCTCCTCCACCTGAGGGGTGGGGTTGGCAGAGGTGGGCACACCTTCTGGGCTGGCTAATTCTTCCTGCCTTTTTTACTGCCGAAAAGGAGGGGAGACAGGAAGGGGGCCTGCTCCTGATAGCTGGAGAGGCTAGGGGTCGCATTACAAAGTCTGCCAGGCCTTTGAAGCTCCCCTGCCACAGATGGAGGGGGAGGTGTGAACACCTCCCCCAAGAAAACGCTTTGTTTCTGGGCTCAGGGAGCGAAGACTCTCACCCTAGGGGTCCAGAAACATGTCTCGTTGTAACAGGCTGGTGTGTACCAGTCAGGGAACTCACCAGAGGCTGTTAGTTTTTCAGGGGGCATCTCTAAGATGGCCTCTGAGTGCATTTTTCATTAAATCCCACACTGGCATCAGTGTGGGTTCAAGGTGCTGAGAAGTTTGATACCAAACTTTTCAGTTTTCAGTGTAACCATTATGGTGCTGTGGAGTTTGTAATGACCAACTCCCAGCACCATATACTCTTAATGGCAGCACTGTGCTTACAATGTCTAACAATGGACTTAGGCACTGTAGGGGCAGTGGCGGTGCGTCCATTAGGGCGCTGGGGCGTTGACTCACAAGCCGCGCAGCTCCCTTGGCAGCTGCTCTGGCTGAACTGACAATGCATGTCAGTCAGCATGACGCCGGACTGCCCACCCCCTTCAGAGTCTGAAGGGGGTGGGAGGTCCGTCGTCATGCTGACTGACATGCATTGTCAGACCAGGAGGTGGCGCGGAGCGCATAGCAGGCAGCAGCACAAGTGCGTATGCTGGGTTTAGGTCGGAGAATATTTACGACCAGCCCAGTCATGCGCACTAGTGTTGAGTCTGGCTGGTGGCTGTGCATTAGGAGAGCGAGGGTTGATCAACGCCGCAACCCTTGTTCTCCTAATGGGCAGACGGGCGGCAGTATTTCTGATAAGCCAATCCTGTCGCTGCTGGAGCAGCATCAGTATTGGCTGAGAGGGGTTGCCACCAGTGACATGGCTGTTCCTTGACCTGTACAGAAGAAGTTGAAGGCGCCAGCCGCCAACGCGGGACCCCGGCCCAGCAGCAGAGGTGGCGCGGACCCGGTTAGTTTTCTTTTTTATTTAATTTTAAACTCCACCCCTGACCCCACCCCCGCGTGACCCACACACGAGTATTGCAAGCTGCTACTGATCTCTGTGTTAATTTATCTCCTCAAAGCCACCAGGTCCCTTTGTAACAGAATATAGTGTCTGCAGTGGGGCAGCAAGGCTTAACCGTTCACCCTCTCAGTCACCCGTACTTGGTCCAGAATTGCAACAAGCGTTGTCGTATCATTTTCTTTGCAATAGATGAGCAATGTAATACAATATCTGATAAAAGGCTTGTGCGATAGTAAAGCTTGCAAATTGGCATTGAGGCATTCCCCCAGAGCAGACACATGGTGAACACAAAGCCAGCTCTGCCTTTCATTCTTAAGGGAGATGACATGTATAATAACATCATACTAACTACCCATGTGCCATGTGAGTTGTACAACTAGCGCATATTAAGTCTTTCACACACATTCTGTGTATATGCGTGCACAGGTGCCAGTATAAAATTAACATAAATGGGAAATGAACACCGTGTACTTTCTGAGTAGGGAATATATTGGCAGACTCTTTCAGCGGTGCTGTGTGGATGGAGAACATGTTGGGAATCCCAGAGAGCTGCCATAGTCCTGGCTTGCCTGCTCGTCTTTGAAGGGGGCTTTAGGGCCCAGGGGGAGCGGGGCTCCGGCAGCCGCAGGGGCACAGACTCCTCCTTATCTCTAGTGTCAAACTTGACATCAGCTTCTGGAAGGTGAGGAATGGGAACGAGCAGCGGAGCGTTCACTTCCACGGAGGCTGCGTGGAGATGTGCGGCTCCCCCTGCTCTCAGTAGCAGCAGCATGGATCCCTCCCAGCTCGCCATCCCCCGGCTCCACCTCTGCGCCGCTCTCCTCTGCCTCGGGGAGCAGCCGAGCCCACATCTCACCAAAGAAGGTGAGTGAAGCGAACAGTCGCCTCCCTGGTCACGGCTCCTCTGGCAGCGGTTCGGACCTGGCTCGCTTTTCTTGGCACTGCTGCACGTGGTGATCTGGGCTCAGTTTGAACCTTTTTTGCGCATGTCTGCAAGTGTCTCGCGAAGAGTGCCTAGTGTCTGTGGCGAGCCCGGGGCACCTTTCCCAGGTGACGTGCTGAGTGCAACCTGCAGGGATGCTCCAGGACGCTGCCGCATGAGATTCGCCCTGTAATGTGGGTTGAACCTACAGTATATTTATATTTTATGGCCCAGATAATGTGAGTAGCCATCAAAATGGGAGAATATGTCAAACTGATGTTTTTTGCCTTTTTATTCAGTTACACGTCTAAGCGTACAGGATTACATGTCATACAGCGCTAGTGCTTGTATGAACAGCGCTCTGACGGGAAAGTAATGGGACAGAGCCATGGTACAGTTTGAATTTCTCCTAAAAGTGAAAGCTGAGATATCCATGTTATGTTTCACCTTACCCGTCGAGGCTAATCTCTCTGATTTTCCCAGCTCCCCTCCCCCAGCCCGAAACCTATAATAAAGCGGGCCGTTCATAGAGCCAGAGTATTTCTGTAATTAATGAATTTAGGATTTGCAGGGAGTCGTAAGGTCAGCCCTGTGCCATTGTGCTGCTCTGTCTCCTCAGGTTTGGTTTATTTAGAGTCAGAGCTTGTGGCAGCAGGTGATTTTTAAGCAGCTGAACTAGGGGCCTGCTGTCCTGAAATAAAGGCTGAGGGCATGTAACCAGCACCGCGCTGGGGACGCTGAGAGTGGGAAGAAGAGACAGACAGAAAGAGAGACAGGAGGGATAGACCAGGGCAGCAGAGAAAGGGACGAAGCCATCCATAATGCAGCAGGGTCAGTGGCACCGGGGCCCAGTGGCATGAGGGGGACACTTTACCTCAATTAGTGGCTGTTTTTCTATTATGCATAACCACTGGATGGTGAGCCCAATTTCCTTCCTTGCACCCTTAGTACGCTACTGGGCAGAGAGTGGGAACTTGATAGATGCAAGGAAGAACCGGAAGAAGCAGGTACCAGCCACAGTAAGTTAGAGAAAGTGAAACACTGATGTTTGGAAAGGAGAGGCCTGATAAACAATACAGAGCAACACAGTCCGCCCTGTTGGCATGTCTACAGATGCAGTGCTGGTGAAACTGGTCTGTACCTTTAAATTCACATGTACACGAGGCATTGTTTACATGCAGAGTCAGGGCAGTACCCGGTTGATACGCTCAATTATATATTCAAAGTCAGGGCAGTGAGTTTGGCTCATAATCTTTTGCTGGGACTGGTGTTTTCTAGGCTCAGCCTGCCTGACTTGTATCTGCTGGGCTGAAGTGCGTTCAGGCCCATGGCACAATCAATAAATGTGTTCTTTATGTTTTGTGTAGAATGTTAATTAAGGAGCATCTGATTCACAATTACTTTATTAACCTTCTTGCTATCTCAAATTTGCTTGAAAATGCACCATTTGCCCACTCTTTTTTCAAAATGTTCCCAGGGGGAGAACCCCCTTAATCCCCTGCAGGTAGTTTTGGCTCGCTCGCTACGTTCACTTGCAACATTGCAGTATGGCTATTGTTTTACGCCACACCACTTTATAATGTCACCAGCCGCCACTGTGTAGGGGTACCAGTGGTATAGGACACCCAGCTAGAGGGGTGACTGATCTATGTCACGGCAGTGGGTTGTCGGCATGGCACACAGGGATGTGTGCCATGTCGACTCCACTTTGTTCTGCGCCAAAACATGCAGCCTGCAAGGCAGTGTGTGAGTGTAAAGGTACAGGACCTCTAAGGGAGGCACAATAAGTGCTGCAGCCCTTAGAGGCCTTCCCTGGTCAAAGTGCCCTGGGTACCTGTGGCACCGTTCACCAGGGGCTGACCTGTGGCCAGAGAGTGCCAATTGGGTGTACAAGGTACAGGTTTGGGGAAAGAACACAGGCCCTGGGAACCTGATTGGCAGGGACCCAGGGCACATCAAGTCAAAGTGCATCAGTAGTCTGTCAAAAAGTGGGGGGGTTACTACAACAGAAACCCGGCTTCCTACATGCTTGCTTGAGGCTCTCCTCTTCTCCCTCTACAACTATCATTTACCAGATTAAAGTGGATTCACCGAAATTGGGATTAATGAACGATGCTTTGCTACGCTATGCAGATGATGTTATTTTATTAGATTTAAGCCTGATAGGATTACAGAGGCCTCTTGCTGCTCTAGGAAAGTATGCTGCCAAAAGTTTCTAAAAATAAAGATTTCTAAGAAAAAAGTTATGGTTTTTACATTTTTGGGGTGTAGAGTCAGGAAAGACTTATATTGGTTTATGGGGGACGATAAATTGGAAGTAGTGAAGTTTTACCCGTATTTAAGTAGAATTTTCTCTGGTAATTGCCTGAAAAAAGGACATATTAGTCAGTGTAGAAGTAGGGCATTGTAGGGCATTGTCCCAAGCTTCAGCCATTCATAGACTGCATAAGTGCTGTGGGTAAAGGCACTTTGCCCATGTCCTCTTGGTCTACAAGATTAAAATACCGCCCTCACTGCCTGTGATGTAATGGAGGAGTGGCACTGGTCTTTTTCGAGAGGGTTGAAGGGCATATTAGGCACCAAATTTGTAATTTGAATAATTTGGTTGCTCCGTCTGCCCTTCGGCTCGAATTTGGACTTCTCTCTACAACTGTGTCCACTATGGCAGCTGCCCTGAGGTAGGGGAGCAATTTACTCAGTAGCAATTCAGGCAGTAACCCTGATGCACTAAAGCATGAAATATTTTTTACAGGATGAAGGGAAGAAGTACCCTCTTTTCAAATAATTGGAAGCTTTAGATATTTTTGTAAATTGTTAAAACGAGGAGGCACTTTTCCCCAAGCTTCTTCTAAAAAATTTGACTAAAAAAATACATTTATGAAGAGAGTCGGAACATGCATATTCTGGTTTGTGCTCAGTATGCCCACAATGAAATTGCAATAGAGAGCAGTAGTCGCGAAAAAACCCAACCTTTTGTCACATGAAATTTACTCCATGGGATGCATAGAGCGATTTTATTACTAAGGCTGAATTTGCTTCTGCGACAAGTTGTTACTGGATCCTGGGACGGCATACCAAGGGATAAGAGGCCTTTTGATCTTTGTTTGAACTATGTCCGGGATCTAAATCATGGGATAATTGTATGTCCCATTTTACAATCACTACGTCACCAACTGTGAAGACCACTTTTATGAAGTATAGTTTAACCTCAGCAATGTTTATTTGCCTCTGCAACTGAAACAGACTGCACAAAAATCGTTACATTTTTTAAACATTTAAAATATATATATATATGTTTACATATTGTCATTTTTGCTTAATTGTCTTAGCCTCATATCTGCTTAATGAGGGTAGTAAAGGCTTTATGCACCTTCCCCAGTAGACTGCATTTTATATAATTTGTTGTGAATTAAGCCGATGCTTGATAGAAGCAAGGAGTGTTGGGTGTAGCACGGCCTCCTTGCACTCTTTTCTGTGGTTTGTATTATCTATTTAACCCTGTTGCACTTTAAATAGTATGTACTCTAGACTAGTATTTATTTTATTGGCATTGCATTGTAATGCTCAATTCATTTTTTCTTGTATCTGTATAGTAAAAGATCTTTGTTGCACTTTAAGGAATATGGGCTCCATTCTAGCATGTATTTTATTAGCATTGCATTGTAACATTTAATTGAATTATCTGTTGCATTTTTGCAGTATTTTAATTGCCTATTCTTGCCTGATTTATACTTTGTACTGTATCGAGAGATGCATAGCTCTCTATATCGTATAAGTATTGCATTGTGTTGCTTCATCCAATT
Organism: Triturus cristatus; assembly: GCF_964204655.1. Lineage (NCBI taxonomy): Eukaryota > Metazoa > Chordata > Amphibia > Caudata > Salamandridae > Triturus > Triturus cristatus. The sequence continues at coordinate 1,281,830,649 of NC_140590.1, forward strand.
CTCTCTCGCAGTGGCACTTTACTTGTCTCTGGATCTCCATTGTAGAGCATGGTATTAAGACTGCTACGGCATTTTTCTGTATTTTACAAATGTACATTTATTTTTGTTGTATGTGCCTCTGTATTGGCCTTTGCATAGTTCTGTCTGTTTTCATGCAGACCTTCTTGGACTTCCATATCATAATAAATAAACTGAAACTGGAAAGGTAGAGCCTCACCAGCAGTTTCATGGGTCTGAATGCAAATGAGTGCATTGGAAATGTGTCCTTTCTGTAGTGTCACCCCAATTTTAATTTGGCCTATTTGCTGAACCCAATTTTTGTTGGCTATGGAACTCTGTGCACTTTAGCTAACCAGGGGTAAAGTGTTTGTGTCCCTCCTTTCAACATTGCAAAATTGGTATATTCCTGCTTGGCATATTTAACTTACCTATTATATGGTATCCGCAGCGTACTCAGGACCTATAAGTTAAATGCACCATACACATTGTTGTCACAAGCGATGTAATTTCAGATTTTGCAGTTATTTTATCAATGATGTCATAGAACATGACTGAGGTAATATTTTAGTTAATTAGCAGCGCATGGCAAGAGCATTAGTTATAGTTACTTTATGGCTTGAGTTATAGTTATTTGAGATAATAATAACTGGTGAATTTCAGTGGTCTTATTCGTTTAAATTGGTATGTTTTATCTGACATATTCACCTCACTATAACATCCTTTCAACCTTTGGTTTTTCAAATGAATTTCTAAAGTTTTTTAATGTAAAGTAACATGTTATTACAATCCCTAACTACAATGTCACTTTCACCTTTGTTTTTCAGTGAATATCTTTGTTTTTTTAACATAAATTAAGATGCCCATCGTTATGCGTGGGGTGGGGATGGGAGCAAGGCCTGCTTGTTTGCCAGACCCATCACCCAAACCCCATGCAGGCATCCATAGCCGCGAAGCCCATTGGGCAGGGACTGTATCCAACCACCCACTGCCATGCATGACTGGCTATGTCATGCAACAATATAAAAGGTGTCTTTTTAAGTAAGAAAGACCTACTGGATTTGTCCAAGGCTGAAAGGCTAAAAAAAAACTAACTAATAGTGCCTGGACCTATTGTCTTTATAAAGGGGTCAGCATGTCAACATATATAAAAGAGACCTATTGCCTTTGGGAAAAAATCACCAATAGTCTTACTCAAATGTATATTTCATAAATGTACACATTGCAATGTTTAGTAATATTGATTGCGGTAAAGTATTTTCAATAGAGCCTTTTTGAAAAAACATTAACATGACTTTGAGTCTTTTTTCAACATTTTTCGGGCCACATAGTACAGCCATAGAACCAACCATTAGAGGTCCCTTTACTACAGCTGAAAGATCATACAGCTCCAGCTTGAAGTGCGTAAAAAACAAAGGGTAAGCTCTCCTGGGATTATGGGTTCAATGACTCAGAGACTTGCTGTGTTTTTTTAAATGTTGCTGAGGGGCTGCTGCACTCTCAGAAACCCTCCACAATATTACAAAAAAGCTTGGTGGTGCCCCTGCCCCTTCTAGGGCCACCACCAGGATCCAACAATATGAGAATGAAACCCTTCCAAGGTATTATGGTGCACTCCATTCTGGAGCAGTGAATAATAAATGAGCATCTCCTGCCGCTCATTTATTATTCTTTTAATTAGATTTTTTGACATTTTGTGGGTGCCCCAGTGCCCACCTGGGGCACTCAAACTTCTTTTTTAAAATGTATTTATTTTTTATAAATAGGGACTGTGAGGGCCCATTGCGGTGCTGGCAGGTGCTGGCTTAGTAACGTTGCTCCTGCCTGGATGGAAGCAGCAATTTTCTCGGCTCCTGCCCAAACGGGAGAAAAGTTGTGTTCCCTGCCTAGAAAACTGCAGGCAAGGTATGCTTGCACTCTCACGGGCAGGGAACTGGAGTATACTGAAGGATGGGTTCCCCAAACAACTGCTCACATCAGGCACTGGGGTATAGGGAGTCCTCGTAGCTGATGATTTGCTCGGGGAGGGGAACTGCAAGCCCCCTTACTAAAAAAAACTATGAGGGTGGCGGATGGGGCCGCACGCCCCTTTCCCCTGATTGAAAATATTGAAAATATTGACCTTGGGGTATGAGGTCACAGGGTCTTAATTAAGACTTAGGGAGGGGGGTTGTGAGATCCCCTCCATTTATGTTGAAATGCGGCTCCAACCATGGGGTCCCTGGCCTGAAAAAGGCTGAGGAGGAGGTTGCACGCTCCCTCTCCCCTAAATATGATTGCGCCAACCTCCCAGGCTCTGGCCCATACTATAAGCTTCAGTATGAAAAATGGGTGTAAGCCTGCAATTCTTTTTAATCTGAGTCGTGATCCACAGATCCTCCACGGATCTGTTGTACCAATAAAAAATACAATTAAGTACTTGGCCCTGGGGGAGTCCATCTGTGATCCCTCCCCACCAGGCCTAGAGGGGTAGAGTATCCCTACCCTGCCTCTCTGTATATTTTTTATAATTTTTTTTCGAGAATAGGAACTGATTCCCTAAGTCATAAAATGGCTGGTCACATCTTTGTTAATGTGGTGGCAGTTAATCAGATCATATATTTTGATCGACTAAATCCGCAGATCCTCCGTGGCATGAAACATACATGCATTTTAAACCTTAATTTCTCAAAAACTACTGAACAGTTTTACTCCAAATCAGAAGAAACATACTTTCTGGACCAAGATCCAGCTTGCTGCCAAATTTTCTGTAATGCCATTGAGCCATTTTTTCGGTTTTGCCGTTCACTTTTCCTATGCAATATTGCATAGGAAAACAGTGTTTTGAGACCCACCTTTTTCTCTGCTCCTGTTTGACAGTGCACCCTGAAACGTTCGAGGATGAAGCTGATGTGGGTGAGCCTTTTTTTTGGGAAGTTTCATGAAGATTTGTTAAACAGCACAACATTTAAAAATACACCCAAAAATCTATTACCTATTGAAATGTGGTCCTAACTATAACTACCCAGTGGCGACCCACACTAGGTAATACATAGATGTGTGTGTGTCTGTGTTTATCAATGGATAGATGTACATTTGTGTGTAGAAAGGAGGGGTGGTGTTCAAGGGTAGAAGTATGCCAGATAGAGATTGACACCTTGAGGGAGGCCTTTTTCACAGCACCGGTGTTCAATGCACCTGACTTCTCTAAAAAGTTTATAGTCCAAACAGATGCCTCAGAGCATGGCATAGTGGCTGTGCTCTCACAGCTAAGCAGCAGGAGGTTACTACCAAGGGAATAGAGGATGAGTTCCATAGAAAGGGAAGCTTTGCAGTCATTTGGGCACTGAAGAAAGATGAAACCTTACCTGTTTGGACTCACTTTTGGTTTCAGACTAGCTACCCTTCAGGTGGCTCATGCAAATGAGGTGTGAAAATCCCAAACTGTTAAAGTTGTCCATCTCTTTACAGGCAATGGACTTTACTATGGAAAAACACCCTGGAACTAACAAGTCAAATGCGGATGGTCTTTCCAGGTTCTTCCACCATAGTGATAAGAAACCCCATGGGGGTGGGTAGTTCTCCCTACTCTCAATCGGAGGGAACGCATGCTAGACCTGACACCATTGGATGGAAGTTACCCAAACTAATTTCCTTCTCCCCTCTTATTTTTTCTGGCTGTAGGACTCTGCACACTTTACCACTGCTAACCAGTGCTAAAGTGCTTCTGCTCACTCCCTAAAAACAGGGCAACATTGACTTACACCTGATTGGCATATTTGCCATATTTAATTTACTGATACGTTCTTAATAAATCTACTAGTGGGCCTGCAGCACTTACTGTGCCACCCACTTAAGTAGCTCTTTTAAACATGTCTCAAGTCTGCCACTGCAGCCAGTGTGTGCAGTTTTAACCTACCATTTTAACCTGACAACATGACCCTTTTGCCAGGCCGAAACCTTTATTTTAAGACACATAAGTCACCTATAGGTTAGGTCCTAAACAACAAATTGGACAGGGTGCAATGTATTAATAATTTGGACATGTATTTTTAAGTTTAAATGTCCTGGTAATGAAAAACTCCTTAATTAATTTTTCCCTATTGCAAGAGCTACCTCTCCCATAGGATAACATAGGGTTACGTTATTACATTTATTAAGTGATAATTTTTGTTTGGGAGCAGGAACGAATGTCATGTTTTGTGTCTGAGGAATGGTAATTAAAATGCTCATCAATTGGAAAGTCAGATATCAAGTCACACTTTCGAAAATGGCAATTTTAAAATTTTGCACAAAAAAAACAATGAATGGACGGAATGCTGAACAATGTCAAACATTTACAGAGATCTGGCCCCAAATCCATTGTTATTTGCTAACCCAGCCATTCCAGTTCGGACCCAGCCATATGCAAATCAGTCTTGATCCTGCTCCCCGTGGGAACAGTCCAGCCTCAAATGCAAGGCAAGGTCCTCCCTGAACTGAAAAACAAGCATCCTGGGACCGGTGTCGGGATATCGCCCCTCATCAGCCAGGCTAGTTTGACTCCGGTGGCATGGAGTGCACGGGACCCACGTCTGGGCGTACCCAATGATAACTTTTATTTGGGAAATAGTAGGAATGTCATATTTTGTGTCTGGAATGGTAATCCAAAACCCTCTTCAATGGTAAAGTCGGATTTTAAGTCACCAAAGCACCAGTTTTAGAAAGCTAGCATTTACTTATCCAAACCATTTGGTGCCTGCAGTCTGTGTACTGGGTCACATGACTAGGTGTAGTTGGCTTTTGTTTATTCCTCTCAGACAGTATCACAATAGATGTTCTGGGTGTTGTCAGGATGGGCCATCCTGATTTGTTTGGGAGGGGGCAGATCTGTCACCTGCCACACTTACACTTCGTAGGCACTGGCCCAGCTCATGCAAAATTCCAGAGATTTCTGTAGAGGGAAGGCTCTAGGAGTTTCATCTACTTCAAAGTGGGCACCAGGTTAAAAACTGGACCCTCAGACCCACTCTTCAGTATACTGCTGGACCTGTGGATACTATAGAAGAAGAATGGCTTGCGGCTCTGCTGCTTGAGGCCTGCCCTGTTGTCTGAGAATGAGGATTGGACCTGCAACCTTCATCCCAGGCTGAACTGAATGCGAGGTTCAGCTGACTGACCTACTGTTCTGAGCCACAGGAATGCAACAAGCTCCAGAGGCCACTCTGCAACTGTTCAGCTGACCTGCTGCAATTGGACCTGCCTCGACCTGCATCTTGACTTGCCAGAGCCCTGCTTGCCTCTGCTGGAATGAGTTCTTAATCCCCAAAAGGTGTCTCCCAGGACTTGGATCCATAGAGTGGCATCTCTTGAGCTCCTCTTTGAAGAAAAGGAGCAATCCTGAAGTTTTGTGCTCTTCGCAACCATGAATGGGCTCATTCACACCAAGATCTTGCAGCCATCACCAACTGCCAATGCAAAGACCAGTGTACCCGACTCTTCCCGCTACAGTGACTGCCAACGATCCGGCAACATGAGATCTGCACTTTGTGCTACAGAATCAACAGTCCGCGGTGACCGCCAACCCAAAGCTCCAGCAATGACCATTTGCGCCGCCGCCAGGATCTTCATGCTAAAGCGATGACCATCCATGACGCTCTCCTGGCTGCTAGCGGCCTTCTCCACCGCGAATGGAACTCTTCTTGCTGGACTTTTGAATGTAACGTTTTCAACTGGACTATCCCTGTATCTGGCCCACCCTGTATCATGTTCGGCCTGAACTTGGGACTTTCACCCTGTCTCACGTGACAAAATAACCACATGTGACGCTTTGTGCTTTTAGCCACTCTACTTACCTCAAATCTTTGTAATTGCATATCTCCGGTTCTACTGATTGGATTTTTGTCATTTGGTGTTAAATAATTAATTAAACCTTAGTCTATTTTTCTAATTTGGTGCAAAATTGTTCTTGTGTTGCGTTTTTACTTTATTACTGTTTGAGTGCTGCATAAGGAGGCAGTAGTTCAGCATGACAACTGGATTGGAAATTTCACTGCTCACTTAAAGGAGGAACAAGGTGGAATGATTGACAGGGCCCAGGAAGCAGAAGATACATTAGAGCATCCTCGACTTTCCACCCATGCGATGAGTGAGGGTAGTCCATATAGGGACCCCTCATGTTTTACTTTAAGTGAGACAGCGCATGCCCTTAAGCAAATCAAGAAAGGAAAAGAGCCAGGATTGGACAGTATTCCTGGAGATCTTTACTTAGCTGGGTCTGTGTCCCTTACCTTAACCATTTGAGCAATGCTATTATGAGGGGTTGTAAAATTCCATCATCGTAACAGGGTGCTACTATTACACCGATTATAAAAAAGGGAATAGGGACCAGCCATCTAATTAGAGACCCATTAGAATATTGGATAATAGCCAAACATATTTTGCAGACAGGCACTAACAAGGTTACAAACTCGGGTAGATGATAATCATTTTCTGGAAGATACCCACGCAGGATTTAGGAATAAAATAAGAACTATTGATCAGGCTTTCCATTTTAATGTGTTGTGCTGGAAATATGTTACTTTAAGGAAAGACCAATTATATGTTGCTTTTATTGACCTGAGGTCAGCCTTTGACCTGGTCCCCAGGGCTAGCCTTTGGAGGGTGTTGGAAGATTATAGGCTACCAGAATATCTTCTGTGGATTTTTAGACTGTTGCACACCAACACATGCACAAGTGAGGTTGCACACAGGTGGTGACCTAACAGAAAAGATCCCAATTAAAAGGTTTGTTAAATAGAGTTGTGTACTTGTTCCAACCTTGTTTAGCATCTATATTAATGGGGCTGTGAAATGGGTCACTCATATTGAACATGATGCACCAAAAATTGCACATATCTCGGTACCGTTTTTAATGTTTGGTGATGAAACTCTACTTATCTCAAGAACCCTGATGGACCTCCAGAAGGAATTGGACTTGTTTGCTTCCTTTTGTAAAAACATAGGTTTGGAAATAAACCCCGCTAAACCCAAATTCATGGGGACTAACCCTAATAGGAATTTTAGAGGGAAAATGAGGATTGGGGGTCTCCGATAGAGCAGACAGTTCATTTTGACTATCTGGTAATAAGGCTATCAGATTTTTTTTAATGGGGGCTGCAAATAGAGAAGATTAAGATAGCAGTAAATCAGAGAGCTCTTTTATGTACAAGAAAACATAGATCCACCGGATGAGGAGCTGTGTCACAAGCATTAAAAATCTATAATGCGTCCTCCTTAAGAATTGAAGAGAATGCATTTATTAGAGGTCTTTCTTAATCTACCACAATGTACACCAATAGTACATTTGAGACTTGATCTAGCACTTGACTGTATTCCTTTGGCTTCTCTTTTAAAACCATTGTTATACTGGGTGAGGGTATGGTCCACCACGGAGCAAACTCCTTTTAAGGAGGCACTTAGGGACCTGATCAACGGTGATAAACGGTTTCAGATCCCCTGGATAAACCATGTTGAAAAGCAATTAGATCTGCTGAACTTGGAGAATCTGTGAAACACCCCTGAAAAAGCCACTAAAGGAGTGAAGCAGATCTTTAAAAATACCTATTAGGAATGGGTGATGGCTAAAGTATGTTCTGAGCAGAGGGAGGGGTCCCTAACAGGGCAATTTTTTGTCTCACAAATGGTCACCTAGATTTGAAACCTATTTGGACAGGATTTATACCCTATGGCTAAATGCCTGTTTATCCACTTTAGAAGTGGCACCCTACCTTTAAGATCTTTTACCACGAGCTGGGGTAAAATTGTGTGTGGATCAGAGTCTTGTCCATCCAGCCTGCTGATAGAGGAAACAGAAGAGCATTTTCTTCTTTTTTGCCCTAAATACTCAATCTTACAAACAAAATGGATAATTGCAGGATGTAAGCTGGAAGGTATAAGGCATTGGGAAGCATTACGAAAAGAGTCAATAGTCTTTGCGGTCTCACACTTCCTCCAAAGGTCTTGGGTCTTACGAATGAATAGACTTTCAGCTGGGAACATGTAACTGTCATGAATATTTGTTTGAGTATTTGTTGGTGCCTATGCAGTTAAAGGGTATTTGATTAGAAGAGTACTTTTAATAGTTTATATTGATTTTATATTTGACTCTATGAGTTGTCTTTCTTGATGTCTATGTTATTTGCTTTTAAATATATAATAGTGGATTGTGGCTTTTTAAACAGTCATGAGTTTTAAGATTAAGATATCCCCAGATTGGTATGGACTAGTCATTCAACATGGCGTACCCCTTTAGTCTAGTATTATGATTTCTGGAGGTTTATTTTGTTTTGAGTTTACTGCTGCATCAGAGGATATTGTATAAATTAATTGGTTATTTATTGAATATGGGACTGTGTATTTATTATGGCTGCTATTTTTATGGATGAATGTATTTGTTGCATTTGCACTTTTATGGTCACGCGACCGAAATAAAGTACTTTAATGATGATTGCTGCATAAATACTTTACATATTGACTCTAAGTTAAGCCTGACTGCTTTTGTGCCAAGCTACCAGAGCAGAGGGTAAAGCGCAAGTTGGTGAATTTTTGTGGGTCGCTCTGACAAGGATTGAGAAGGGCTCACACTCCCTCAACCAACAACCCAATTTTTCACAAAGGGCATGATGAGCTTTGTCCTACAATGAATAGGAAGGAAGAGAAATAAATTTGAGCAGTCCTCACCCTTGCAGGCACATGCCAGGGCAGTGACATCACAGTGATGACCCTGGGAAGGTTGAACAGTGTTGAATATGTTTGCAAATGGGTGTTTCTGTTGTGGCCCAGGGTGGGGTCGGCAGGACTCTATTCAAGTAATAGGCTGGGGGCGGAGCAGGCTGAAGAGAATAACGTAAGAGTGGGTGGTAACCACTAAGTGCAGGCTCCATTTTGTCCACTGTCATCCACTGCTGGTTTGATTTTCAATGCTGAGAGGCAGGCTGGAGGAGGAGTGCAGAATCTCTTGAGCCTGGCTTTCACTTTCAAACATTTAAGAAGTGTTGAAGAGGACGTTGTTGCGGAGGAGGAGCTCTTCGTCTTTTAGTGAGTGCTTCTATAACTTTATTTACTTTTTAAAGGAGCTAGTGCCTTCCCCTGCACTGCCTGTTCAATAAAAGTAAGCTGTTGGTGACTGCAGTAACAATCACACCACAAGTTGCTTGATGTGCTATTGTTGCTGCAGTCAACTACTTTAAATGAAAACCATGCAAGTCTCTCAGTTATTCTCTTTTCCATATCCAGATGTGCTGAGAACACACATTTATGATTGAAAAATAATATGAAAATATAATACCGAAAGTGCAGCTGTTCACTGTTTTTCAGTCTTTTATGGTAAATATCTGCACAAATCGAAGTAACAAATGCAGAATTATGTAAAATTATGCATGTTTTCCATTAAAAGTAAGTGACTGAAACAACAACAAAACAGCAAATAACTGCTGGAGTGATTGTTTCTGCAGCTGTGGGTGGTTTACGTTAAATAAACAAACCATGCAAAATGAGCCAAGTGCTCAGCCTTGGCTGTCTCCCTAGCAGGAAGCGTATTTAAATACATACTAAAATTGCAGCCAAATGGCGGCTTCACTCAGTTGTTCCATGTACATCTGGAATGTTTATGCACCACACTTTCACGTTTAAAAATGTCATCAGCTGCCACTGATATATGTCTGTGTGTGTGTGTTTGTGTGTGCATGTGTACGCACACACGTGGGTGTGCGTCCGCACATGCGTGTGTGTGTATTTTTCACTGAAATGGGTTATACATCAGTGTATATCTGGGCATGCGCCCATGTTAAATAGTTGTAATGCCGTCCTGGAGACAAATTCTGTGTTGCAATGACGTTTATGAGGTGTGGATGTTTATTTAAAGAACCTTGCTGAACATTTTGAGGCATTACAGACTGTTGAATAAAGTAGAACGTAGAGGGGCCTCACTAAGAGGTGGTTTATCTTGCATTGGTTTTGTAAGCACGGCTGTAAGGTTGTATGCCACTGTGCCAATCTCAGAAATGTGTGTAGTGTATTTTACAAAACTACAGAGAGTTGTCCATAGGGTCTAAGAGAAGATGTCATTTTGGTAGCAACTGTACAACTTTCAAAAGTTTACTTAAAATTGCAGATTATGTTAAGTCTGCAAGGGGCTTATTTACAAGCCCATTGTTCCGCATATGCCCATATTTACATGGCCACGTAAAGTCACCCTCCATGACTTTTCATGGCCTTATAAATATGGGGTAGACCTCACACAAAGAGAAGGACAGAGACCAGCTGCTTGAGCAAGGCAGTTGGAAAAAAGGATACTATCTAGACAAGTATAAAACATGTGTATGTAAAGGAGGTAACAAAAGGGAAAGAAAATACCAATATACACCAAAAGGTCTACATTCTCTGTAAGGAGAGTTAAGGAAGGCTCACTCTCTTATCTCTCGTTTTGTGTGAATATCTTGTAAATATGGGCCCTTGTCACGCAATACTCTGCGTGAAAGGGGCATTCCATGGGTGTTCCCATGCAATATCCATGGAACTTGATGCATTTTGTAAACCTGGGAATGCGTCAGAATGGCTCAACGAGGAGAATTACTTATAATTCTCCTCAGTATTCTGCAGCACGCATAGAAAGAGGAAAATGCTATCCATAATTGTTTTTGTACAAGAAGGTGTCCCTTCCTGCATAAAAACTATCATCCCTGCAGTGCAGGCACCCTTGTAAAATAATGCAAGGGTGCCTGCACTGGCACATGGCAGCCAATTGTACGCCACTACAGGGGAAAGCACAGGGATGTGTCGTATTGTTGTAAATATGATGCATCCCTGTGCTTTGAAAATGATGCAGCACGGCGCAGCTAAAGGGCTTATGGCGCAGCGTAATTTTCTTGTAAATGAGGCCCTGAAAGGGTAATCCCATTAAGCTGAATTCAAAATTGTCCACAGGTGTAGCGTGTTAAATTACATCAAGCTCACAAAGTCTACAGGATTGTGTTGCAATGATTGTGCAATATCAAAGGTGATGTCACCAACAATGTTATTTGGTATGTCTTTTGTGAATCCTCAATGATGTCATTTTAACATGTTATGAGTGGTGTAATATGTGCGGTCATAAGCTATTCATGGTGGAGGGTGTGAATTATTGTTAGATCAGCAAACTGTTACCGGTGCATTTCAGTATGTGTTGGGTTTTTTAATGTTAGTTTTTAACTTAATCCAACACCTAACTATAACATATTTGTAAATTTTCTTTTTTTTCAGTGAATTTCTAGTTTTATTTTAATGTAAGCTAATGTCTTATTACCATACCTAACCATAACATCATTTTAATCTTTGTTTTTTTCAGTGAATTTCTGTTTTATTTTAATGTGAGGGAAGATCCCTTTGTTTTTTCAGTGAATTTCTGAGGTTTTTAATCACATTCTGTCAACTCCCCCACTGTCCAAGGCCTTTCACCGTGCACAGCATTGGGTTGCCTGCAGGGCCTCTGACCAGGCCTTGCAGCTAAACCCATCGCAGACATCCAACCCACAGTTTGTAGTTTTCATTTTTTATTTTTTTCGAGGGTTCCACAGTACTTTTTCAAGCTTAAACCCCATGGTTATGTGGTACTGGGCAAGGTGCTTGTACCATACCGCTGTGCCATGAGGGTGAAGCTTCAGCGGCATCTCCTGCAGGGGTACTGTGGTACCTCATGGGAGAGCAGTGCTTTGTCTCGTGAGAGTACCTTAGTACTCACAACACAATCAGTTTTTTTATCTTCTGGCCCGGTGAGTGGGGTGGTCCCTCTTGGTCCTCCACTCTGCAAGTCCCTGCCCTGTCCCCTTATTTACTATTTTAAAACATTTTAAGGACATGGGGACCGGGTCCCTAAATTCTGTAGTGGCTGGTGCAACATTTTCCTCAGAGTTATGGCCAGCCAATAAGATGGTTCTGTACTGCTGGGCTGGTCCCAATCCTGTGGTACAGGAATGGGCAACTAGAGAAAAGTTTCCTTGGGTAATCAGAAGGACTTCTTTTTTTAATTTTCAGCACTGCAGGACTTCAGCAGGACCAACTGTCCAAGCCCCTTCAAGCCCTTCCTGAGCACCTCTTTAAATTCAAATTTATGAAAATGACTGAAATGATTTGCACTAAGTTACAAAAAGCACACTTTCTGAGTGAAGTTATAACTTTTTGCCAAATTTACAGTAATTCTCTTCTCTGTATCGCTGTTCAAAAATCCAGATGGAAACTGCATGAAGAAAAAAGCGGGACCAAGCAATCTCATTGGCTGGCCACAACATGAAATAAAATGTTGTAGTCGCCATTGCAGGACATGGAGACTGAGTCCCAGTGTCCTGAAAGCAAACAAAAACGAGGTAGTAGAGGGCAGATTTAAGGTACCCTGACCATTATAGAAGGATCAAAGAAATAAATTATGTTTTCGGCATACAGGTATTGCTGTACTGTTGCAGGAGATTTTGACAGCCCCAGCAGGACTCCTGCGGGTGCCAGCATAAACACCTGTTCTCCTGTAGGGCCCAAAAAATAAATTTAATTTAAAAAAGGAAAGATGTGGGGTGAAAGTCTGTAGGCGGTTGACCGCTCACTGGAGCTTGATGGCTCTGTCGCAAACCGCTCACTGTACATAGGCAAAGTGGAATAATGCATAGGTAAAGTAGTAAGATTTTAAATCACATTAAGTTGTACCTAGGTCAATTACATATACCTAGTAAATTTCAGTGTTTTTTGGATTTAAAACTGTGTTTTATTTTATTATTAGATGACCTATACGACCAATGTATAAGTCCATTTTAACCTATATACACACACACATGCATATATATGTTCAATGGAAAAAATAGAACTTTAAAGTGACAATATAGTTAGGTGACAATATCAGTGACAATGTTATATTTTAGATCTAAAAATACATGGAAATTAACCAGTTATAGTTACCCCTAGTAACTACAACTAGTGCCCTACGGTAACTATAACTCTCACCACCACCATGCACAGTCTTCTCATCAATGATGTTATTTCAAATGTTGCAGTGAAGTTTTTAATGATGTTATAGAGTAGGGCTCTCCAACCTTTTCAGTAATGACAGCTACTTATGTTCAAAATCATCCTGAGCCACTAATATAATCAGTGTTGTACACATTAGTCACAATTACATGAGTGACCACCCTATGCAAGATTACCTGCCATGATAATCTCAGTGCAGAATTGCCAGCAGTGATGTAAAAAGGAGTTTGCCAATTTGTAATGCTTCTATAAGGGTAATACATAACAACCACAGCTGAAATACATCTGGCAATGCTGCATGATTTATCATTTAATATCAGCTTTAAATATATTTTGGAAAATATGGGTTCTGAAAATACACAATTTTGCGTCTCGAATACACACTTTTTAATTTTGGTATACATATATTATTTCAACCAAGAATGCTTTTAATTTAGTAGGCTGGGCTGTACACAGGAGAGCTACTCACAAGTAGCTGGAGAGCTCCCAGTGGCTCACGAGCTACTCGTTGCAGAAGCCTATTATACAGCATGTCATGAGTGATGTAACATGTGGGGTAATTAGCTGTGCATGGCGAGGGCGCAAGTTATAGTTGCCTTAGAGCACAAGGTATAGTTACTAGAGATAACTATAACTGGTGAATTTCAGTGTTTTTTGTTCATCTAAAACGTTACGTTGCCGAAGAAATCACACCTAACTATAACATCATTTTAACCTTTGTTTTTCTTCAGTGAATTAAAGTAATATTTTATTACCATATGTAAAGCCAACCCAATGCCAACATCTCGCAAGCAAGCAACCCCATGCTGCTCATGGCCTTCGGTGCCCAGTTCTTGCATCCAACACCCACTGACAGCCAACCCATTGACACGCTCAAACTTTCGCTGTGAGCAGTGTGGGGTTAGTCACAAGGTCTAGCTGCACTCAGGCCTAAACCAGCCCCAGGCCGATTTGTCAAACAAATGGGAAGGGGGTCATACAGCAACCTTCCCAGAGTCTTTGCAGGTCCAAGGTCCCCATTCTCCGGGGCCTTATGTTTTTTTTATTAAAGGGAGAGGGGGACTACGGCCCTCGTCCCCAAACCATTTCGAGCCATGGGAACCACAGTGTCCCAGGGGTGAATACCCTGGGACAGTGCATTGTCGCAGCTCATGGGATGTGGAGATCGCCACACGGAGGGGGCCATGCGGCCCCCTCCCCTTCTTGTTGGATATTGACACCTCAAGATGGGGTTCACGGGGCTCAACAAAGGATCAGATAGGGGGCCAGCAAGCCCCCTCCCCTTTTTTATCACCTTGGCCTCGGGGATGGGGCCGATGAGGCCCATTTGCGGATCAGGCTGGAGGCCGCATGCCCTCCTCCCCTTTAATCAATGTTTGGCCCCAGGGGATGGGGTCACTGGAGCCCTGCATGGCTCAGTGAGGGGGGCCCACTTACGCCCCCTCCTCATAAATATTTATATTTGAAAACGGAGATGTGTGTCTTCTTTCTTTTTAAAAAATTTGCGATCCTACCTCCAGCAGGATTCCTGTGGGAAATCCAGCGGGATTGCGACTTTTGAAAAAATATATATTTCTGGGACCCCCCACAAGGGTTAAAGAGCATGAAATTCCTACCCTGCGCCCTTACGTTATTTTTCTTTTTTAAGCTTAGGACAGTGGACTAAGTCCCAGAGTCATGTAATGGCTGCCTGCAACATTTTTCTTCATGTTGCAGGCAGCCGCAAGAGCGCGTCTCTCATTGGAGAAAATTAGCCCAAGGGAATAAAAGACCTGGGCCACTTAGAAAGCTCTATTTTTTAAAACTGGGTTTGAGGGACTCTTGCAAGAGTCCCTCGATTCAAACCGTCCATATGAAGAAATATTTTTCTCCCTTAATGTCTGAAAAACTACTGAACAGATTTACACCAAATCACAAAAAGCACACATTCTGGATGAAGATCTAACTTCCTGCCAAATTCGGGGTTATTCTGTTTAGCAGTTTTTGCGGTAGTGATGTTCAAAAAAGTCTATAGACAAAGCATGGAGATTTTGTGTTTTGGGACCCCCATTTTTCTTGGCCCATCTTAGCAGACCATGCACAAACTAGGCAAAAAAACAACTGTTTGGTTACTTTGTGGCAATTTGTTAGACGGCACCAACGTTATTAGCAAAACAAAAATGGCATCTCCTGTTGGAACACTGACCTAACTATAACTACCCAGTGGCAACCGGCAATGGGTTAAATAAATATATATAAGTGACTCAAACAGATAGAGTCAAACATATATTTCCCCTACAATGTTTTGGTTTCTACCTTCTTCAGCTAGCATGTAACAGATGTCCAGATGCAAGTGTTGTAAAATCTAACATGGCCGATGAGATGACATGCTCAGAAATAAAGGTCCGCTCCCCAGCTTCCAAAATACATTGCAAAGTAGGATGCAAATTAAGAGGAGAAGAGGAAATCCAGGGAGGAGGAGGAATCGATGATTAATCAGGAGAGTCACGTCAGGAGGAAGACGCTGGCACCGAAGGAGGACGGGCCAGCCAACTGATGCTCTCCTCAGGATTGCAGTGACAACCACGCCAAATGCCGCTGACTCAGGAAAATGCCAAGGGAAGCATTGGAGAAGAGGAATTCAGCAGAGAGTTGCCACCGTGACCTGCTGCAGTGCAGGAGAAAAGCACTTTGGTTCTGACTGCCGCAGTTCCAATGGAGGACTGCGGATCCAGGCAAATGAAGGGGCTATTAAGAACAAACCAGTTTCTCGGGTGAAATGTTTTCGCCGGGTGTGTCTTTCAAACTGGTTTGCAGGGGCTAATTTGATAAAGGAAAGCACAAGAGACAAACCCAGTGTGGTGACAGAATTTAGGCACAATTCTCTCTCTGTTCTTCCAAATAATCATGGGAGATGTTGAGGGCATAAAACTGTAAAGCAGTCCATATATTCAGGACCTGTGTTTTGTTTCTTTTTTTGAGGGCTATCTACCTTCCCTGAAGAACACCTAACTAGAGATACAAAAGGGGAGGCTTATAATAATATGAAGATAGAAGACCTGTGACAACCCAAAAGAAACGTACAATCATTCTGCTTTCACTCAATCAATCAATCAATAAAACTTTATTCGGCCACGTTTTGGCCATACAAGTACATTTACACAAGAGAATACCCATACAAGTAGAATATAAAAGCTACTCTACATGTGCAAATATCAAAATGCAGTTAAAAAGTTTGTCAGAAAGATTTAAAACATTTCTTGATTCAGCCCAGTAAAATCTGAATCATTACTATGGGCAATCCATATATTTCCTTCTGCGTGTCGGCCCGAAAGAAAGGTTGCAACCCTATAACATACCAATGGGGAAGAGAGCATTTGCAGATAAATCAGGGCTGTTCTTATTTGTGCAAAGTGACAAAGAGGTAAAATGTGTTTAGATCGTAGGTCATTATAAAAACCACAGAAATTCATAAAATGCAACAAATCTTGGACTGAGAAATGATCACATGAACAAGGTTGTAGGGTCCCTGCCTTTCATAAACTCTTAGCTACTGTAAGGGAACAGTAAATGCAATTAAATCTTAATCTAGATAAAAGAAAACAATGATGCGGTTTATTAATAAAAGACCAAAGAGGTTGATCTAAAATTCCAGGGCTTATAATCACATAATGTCTATACGTGGGTTTTCCAAGTTCATTTGTTTCCCTTTCCAGGCTTCTCCTAGTTAAAAATTGGATTTTAATATATTTCGCCTCTTCAAGGTGCAGCTGTCTGGGTTGATTAAAAAGCTTAGGACGCCCTAGAGCTGAGAGCTGTTGAAAGACATAGCTTAACCAGGGGATTTCTGGGGCTCTGTCTAACTTCATGCAATCCTCTAAAATAATTTGATTTAGGTTGTGCTTGGGTCTAGACCATATTTTTAACCACCATATCAAGGGGGCCACTACAATATTGTCTGTAATGTAACCCTGCCTTAGTTCTTCGTGCACCATGAAGGCGGGGGTACTTGGGGGAGTAGCTAAAAGTTTTCATAAATATTTATTTTCAGCCCCTTGTAGTTCATTGCACTACATGTAACCCCAAACCACACTACCATACATTGTCATAGGGGTGCATTTCTCATTGTAGATTGTTAGAAATGGGGGTTTCTGGTTGGCAGTGGATGGCCACTGTCCAAGCAGGGACCCTTCTTTCTAAGTCAGAGTGACGGGCTGCCCCCCCTTGACAATCCCTGCTCCACCCTGCTGTAACGTAGCACGAGCAGTTAGGCTAATCTCAGAGGCAGTGTGTAAAGCGCTGATGATCATACACAGCAAATACAGTGAGGAACACTATAAAGGGACACAACACAGGTAGTTATCAAAAAAATAGTTATCTTTATATAGAGGCTTATCACAAGACCAAATAACGAGGAAACCACAATACTGTACAAAAATAGTTCTCTCTGGATGCTGCAAAAATAGTTCCAATGGGGAAGGTAAAGCTCAGTTCAGGGCAATGGTCTCTGCGACCCTTTTTACTCACAGTTCTGAGATGTTGTCAAATAATCCACAAGAAATGTCGCTCCGGTGGGTTAGCAAGGTTTTTCCTCATGCTTTGGTCACGACCGCTCGCTAACGGGGGTTAGCAACGATTTTCTTTACGCTCAGCAGCTGTAGCGATGATTTTCTGGCCGCAAACGTGCGTGGCGATGATCAGGTCAGCGGGCCCTCAGCGGCAGTGATGCAACGATTTTCTTTACGCTCAGCAGCTGTAGCGATGATTTATTTTCTGGCCGCAAACGTGCGGGGCGATGATCAGACCAGCGAGCCTTCAGCGGCAGTGATGCAACGATTTTCTTTACGCTCAGCAGCTGTAGCGATGATTTTCTGGCCGCAAACGAGCGGGGCGATGATCAGGCCAGCGAGCCTTCAGCGGCAGTGATGCGACGATTTTCTTTACACTCAGCAGCTGTAGCGATAATTTTCGGGCCGCAACCGTGCGGGCGATGATCAGGCCAGCGGGCCCTCAGCGGCAGCGATGCGACGATTTTCTTTACGCTCAGCAGCTGTAGCGATGATTTTCTGGCCGCAAAGGTGCAGGGCGAGGATCAGGCCAGCGAGCCTTCAGCGGCAGTGATGCGATGATTTTCTTTACGCTCTGTAGGTGTAGCGATTATTTTTAGGCTTTAGGGATAATTTTGAGGCTTTAGCGACCAAATTAAGTCTACTGGTCCTGAGACTTCAGTCAGGGGGCTAGCTCTCTCTCTAGCCCTTGGGTGATTGCAGGTTCAAGATTAAAAAGTTCTCTTACAGCTCCTTTTCCCTCCTTTTTCCAGTCCAATGAAAACTACTGCAGGCCAATCCAGAGAACAGCACACAACACCAGGACAGTCCTCTCCTGCAGCTTTCTTCAGTTCCACGCACAGAGGTTGGTCTTGAGATCCAGGGGTAATACAAATTGTAGGGGATTCAGCACAGATATTTATACCCCAAAAGTCTTTGTTCTAAAGAGTCACAAGTCACTGAACCCAGCCAGAACCAGTTCTGCTCAGTCCTGGAGCACTTTGTTTACCAGGCTGCTTCTTTCCTTTCAGGGTGCAGGGCAGAGACATCAGACGCACAATAGGAGGTGGAGCCAGCATTGTGGAGGGAAGGCACAGCCCTATTCAGGTCCCAGGTGCAACTCCTCACACCCATCTAGATGCAGATCTCTCTATTCACCACTGGGACACCTCACCCTGTCTCCTGGAATTCCTCAGCCCTGTCACTCCAAACCCAGACAGCCAATACACATAACAGCAGAGCACACTGGAAGGCTTAGGCAAGGAAATACCTACTTTCTAAAAGTGGTATTTTCAAACCCAGAATATAAAAATAAACTTCACTAAAAGATATATTTTAATATTCTGAGCTAAGGCATACTAAATTCATTTTTCTACCATGTTCCTGGGGTCAGTTAGGACTATAGAGGGTAATAGTCAAACTGCCCATTCTGGCCTATGGAGAACAGGTAGCCTTACAGTAGTGAAAAACGAAATGGGGTGTAATTTACTACCAGGACATGCTACACACATCAGAGCATGTCCTACCTTACACATACAATGCACCCTACCATAGGGGTGGCTTACATGATGCCAAGGGAAGGTTCAGGGGCTGGGAAGTGGGTGCACTTCACAGCCAAGATGGCAGTTCTAGACTGCACACAGACACTGCAGTGGCAGGTCTGAGATACACTTTACAAGCTGCTTCTGTGGGTGGCACAAACCAGCGCTGCAGACCCTCCAGCAGCATTTGGTTTACCAGCTCTGGGCACACACAGGCCATGCTACTAGGGACTAACAGGTAAACCAAATAAGCCAATCATGGATATACCAATTCACATATCATATTTACAAAGGGAGAGCATATGCACATTAGCACTGTTCAGCAGTGGTAAAGTGCCCAGCGTCATAAAATCAACACAAACAGGTCAGAAAAAATACAGGAGGAAGGCAAAAAGTTTAGGGATGACCCTGCAAAAAAGGGCCGTTTCCAACATAGATCTTCAAGATTGGCAGTAAGGTTTTCTCCCTAGTCTGCTTTCATTTAATAGGGTCCTCCTAGTTAAAAACCTGAGGCTAGTGTCCTCTCTGACTCTACAGATACATAGTAAAAGTTTATTTGCTCTGCTCAGATTTTCAAAAAGCATCATGCGTAAAGATTTAAAGATTCCATTTGGAATGTGGAATCAGTGCTGCTCTGAGATCTCTTGAGATATGCTGGAATCAGATGGCATTGTCACTGATGTTCAGCTCATCTGGATACAGTGATTTTATAGGTAAATCCAGAAGTTTTCTTTAGAGTCCTGTAGTTTGGTCTTTAATACATACTACTTATGGAAAATATTCAAAACTGACAAAACATTGTTTGCAAGATTGAAATAACTTGCTGCAGGCCAGGTTTCTTATAAATTATTGAAGCTTTGTGATTCTCAAAGCTTGTAAAGAGGCAATTTACAACTTGAAATACATATTATTTTCAAAACTATATCAGGTAATTTCATAAATGAGCTCCATCCACGTCTCTGTCTTGGATGTTAAATTTCTTTTTGGCTCATTGTATCCTTTTGGATCCAAATTCTTGCCATGGCTCGATACTATTTATTTGTTGTCCTTCATCTACATAATAAAAGTATGAATTTTTAGCATCAGCCTTAGTTTTCAAACCCATACATTACCCTTCGCACTTGTATCTCTCCCACCTTCTCTATGACCCTGTACTCTCCTGCCAACCAAAACCATTTCACAATCCTCAAGGCACTCTCTGTCTCCTCAAAATATTGGCCTTTCAAATACTTGGATCTTTCCCATCTGATCAGTCTGAAGCTGCCATTCTTCTTCCTCAGTTTTAAAACACTCTAAACATCTACTGTCCAAATATTGAAAATACAGCAGACCACCTACTTCATTCCCCTAGCATGACACTTGAATTCACAATTGTATAAACATTATGAAGATATCCTATAACAGTGAAGTATTGTCCTGTCTACTAATGCTTCATCATCAAAAACTCAGTTTCATTATCTTACTATGAAACCACTCACCTGACTCTTGGTGTTACGTAGTGTTTTGTTACGATAAGAAGGTACCACATTTTCAAAGAAGAAATAAAGGACTGTTGGCTCTCAGCAGTGAGTTAGTTAATATTTGGCCCCCTCATACTGGGTTGTGGATGTCTTCATATCAAAGTCAAAATTTCACCCCATCCCTCAGTTGGCTGATGTGTGTGTGTCGTGTCCCCTGTGCCCCAGCCCCAAAGGATGCCACGTGGAGTCTGGTATGGGTGCACAGAACCTTCTTTATTCTTGTGGTCCGCACGGTGTGCGCAGCCACCACCTTCCTTCTCGGGGGTATTACTAGATTGTCCCATGTCCCCCTTCCTGGCCAGAAGTGGTGTCCAATGTCCAGTCCCCTCCCTATCTGTCCTGTGCAAGGTCCTAGTGCCATCCTGCGCACGTCGTTCCGACATCTCCCCCCTTTGTTGACAAAATAAACACTGTCCCCTCACCTGCCTTAGTTGGTGAAAATGACCAAGTGTTACGCTCTCCCCATACAACTTGTATCTTGTAAGAGAGACAAAAGGGAAGTAGCAAAAGAAAAACAAAAGATATGAGAAAAGAGAAAAAGAAGATGGAGAGAGAGAGAGAGAAAGAGAGAGAGAGAGAGATACATCATGGTCGTATCTAAAAAAATTATTGTTTTTGGACCCGTTCATCATAGTTCTGCAATCAACCTTTTGAGTTTTCGACTCACTCTCTTTGGGCGGCAACTCTCCTTTTCCTGGCTCTGTTATTCTCCTGCAGCCACAGTCCGGAGAGGTTCTTCGCTGCTGTGATGGGCTACTCCGACCACTCCTCAGAGTCGTCTCTCAGAGACTTCCGTTTGACCCATGGCAGTGCCTCTCCTTCATCATCATCTGATGCTCTGAATCCTCTGAAGTAAGAGCTGTTTCTAGAGATGGAGTAAGACCCTGATCTGCCATGATCATGGGCCCTTTGATGCCTGTTATTTTCAGTGGGTGGCTGGCTCGGGAAAGGACTTTCTGACTTCTGAGTTTGCTGTTTGTGTTCAAGGACTAGATCTCCTTACTTCAGTTTAAATACTATTGCATGACACCGTGTATCAGCTTGTTCTTTCATCTTCCTCTTGACCTCTTGGCCGCAGGGAGAGGATGCGGCCTAACAGGCTAGGGCAGTCGATCTCAAATCTGGGGCACCGGGTTTGAGTCTCGGCAATGACGCTCAACATCCAGTGATTCTGGGCAAATCACTTAAAACTTCCTGTGCCTAACAAAAATGAATGTGTCCTTGTGTAATGTAACTGGTGCTCATGTAAAGCACTCTGATACCTGAGACCTTCGGGTAAAGTTGCGCAACATAAAAACTCTGGAAAAAAAAAGCTTTCACTGCATTAAGGTGGGTCCTTGGCTTCCAGCTGAGGCGGATGGGTCCTGCTTGTTCTTCGCAGTACCAGTTCTGCTGGGCATCATACCGTGGAACTGTGCGGGGTGTTGCGGTAGTCCCGAAGTATTTGGCACAGTGCTTGGCCCACTGAGCTCTGCGCCAGTTTTGCTAGTTGAACAGCCTTCTTTATGTTGCCCATGAACCTTTCCACCATGCCTTTTGCTTGAGGCCATAGAAATGTTATTTTCCTAGGGTGTACTCCCAGATAGGCCATGAACTTTCAGAATTCTTCTCCTGAGAATGGTGGTTCATTGTCTGTCTTGAGTGTCAGAGGAGCCCCCCAGGCCTCAAATATGTCATCCAGGATCAGCAGGTTGGCAGTTTCTGACGATGATGACACTTGGTGCACTACGGGGAAACTGGAGTATTCATTGATGACCCATTGAATTCTGTGGCCAGTGTCGTCCACACCACCTCAGGGAGGTCAGACATGCATAGATGCTCTGATTTGGGTGGTCTTTCTGTCATCTGACAAAGGTGACAGCTCATGATCATGTTTCTACCAGACGGTGAAGTCCCGAGAACCACCTTTTTTCTCTCACCATTTTCTTTGTTGCCACCATGCCCCCGTGAGACTCATGTGCCAGGCTTACTGCCTTCCATTGAAGGGTCTTTGGTATCACTATCCTGGTACCTCGAACGAGTATTATGTGCTCCTTTTTAGACAGCTCTTCCTGTATTTGTTTGAATGCAGGTATTTCCTCTCATATAACCTTTTCCCGCACTGGGCTGCTGATGTTCACATGTCTCCACCTCTTTTGCTGTATGAGTGTTTTGACCGCTTGCAGCGTGAAGTCATTCGCTGTTTCTTGTACCAGTTCCACTATCATTATTGGGGCAGGAGTGATTTGTCGCAGCACAAAGTTGAGGTACTCCTCGGCCATGGAGGATGTCTCTCCGGCACAAGGAAGGGGATTTCCCGACATATAATCGGCGGGCTTGTGCTCTCTTCCTGATTTGTGCACTATTTTAAAGTCGTAATCCGTCAGGCGTATCTCCCATCTTTCGACGCGGTGTGGAATTTTTCCAATTGAATTGCCATATATCATGACTAGTGCATGGTGGTCTGTCACAATGATAAATTACTTCCCGTAGATTAACATGTGATAGTGCTAACATGCCCACACTACCGCTATGCTCTCTTTCTCTGGTTGAGAGTATGCCCTTTCCACATCATACAGGCTCCTACTTGCACACGCAATAATCTGTCTTGGCGTGTCTCTGCCTGGCGTATGTTGTGCGAGAATGGCTCCTAAGTCCACTGGGCTAGCATCTACGGTGAGTTCAGTGAACAGGGACGTGTCAAAATAGGCGAGGTGGTCTACTGCTGTGACCGCATTCAGGATGCCCTCAAATGCCATGTCACACTCCGAGGTCCAGAGAAATGACTGCCCTTGTCTAGTAAGTCCACAAAGTGGTGTTCTCACTGTGGCAATGTCTTTAATGTAGCGATCTTAATGACTTGTCACTCAAAGAAATGACCTCACCTCTGCTACTTCCACTGGGGGCGGTGTTTTGTGGAGCATTTCTACTTTGATGGGGCTTGGCCGAATTCCTGTCCGTGAGAAAATATGTTCACAGAAAACAAGTTTTTTTTTCCCCAGCTCGTATTTGTCCTCATTCAGTGTCAGGCCAGCGATTTCTCACTGATTGCTTACCTCCCTTAGTACCTTGTTGTGTTTTTCATTTGTGTGGCCAAAAACTAGGATGTAATTGCTGTCTTTTAGACAGTTTTTTAAGGTCCTAATCACCCTTCGCAACTTCTCTGAAATATTTCAGCTGCTGAAGATACCTCAAAACTTGATCGCTTGTAGCGAAATAGCCCCAGACTGGTGGAGAATGTGCTAATGTAGAGGGACTGTGAGTCAAGCTCCAGCTGGTGGTAGCCTTTGAATAAGTCTAGCCTTGAGAATATACAGGTTCCAGTGCAACAGCTGATCATGTCGTTCAGGTGGGGCCTTGGGTGCCGTTCTCTTTCGAATGCTGTGTTCAGTAGGCGCTTGTCGACACAGTTTCGTATTCTTGTTGTGTTTTTCTTCGGCATGGTCACAATGGGGGACACCCATGGAGTTGATCCATCTGTGAGCTCAATGATATCCTGTGCTAGCAAACTCTTTAGTTCTTCCTCCATCTGCGGTTGAAGGTGCCCAGGGACTCTGCAGTGGTCTTGAGCCACTGGCTTGACTTCTTTGTTGATGTGAAGGGTAATTTGCATGTCCTTCAGTTTCCCCAGCCCTTTTAGGATCACAGGGTATTCTCTCAAGATGCTGTGATGCTCAGACATGTGGTATGTCACGGCTAGGAGACCCATCACATGAGCAGTAGCGATGCTGAGCAAACACACCACTTCTTGTACAGACATTTCATTGTATGTGAGTGTCTCCACACATTTTCCTATGCTCACTACAGGTTTCTTCGCGCCCCCAGTGAAGACAACGACAGTGGAAGGCGACAAAGGAAGTTTGTGTTTCATCTTCTCATACTCCAACACGTATATGATGTTTCATGTGGCTCTGCTGTCGAGTACAAATTGGGTTGTGTGATTTCCGAGCTGGACATATTCAGACATGCCTGACATGAGGCATAAGCATTTGGTGGTCTCTTGTGCATTAGTTTCCTCATAGTGAGTGGGTGGGCTGTGATTGTGTGCTTCAATGTGTCATGCGTGTCGACTTAAAGTAATTTGTGGCCTGGCAAGTCGCCCTCGCTCTGACTTGAAGAGTCCTCTCATGCAGATGCTTCCACAGTAATTTTCTTGGTTGCATTTCCGACATTTGTGTCCCATGACTGGGCAGACGCCAACATGAGGGGATTCCAGTCCGCAGCAATAGCATTTTCATTAATGTTTCTCCTTCCATGGCAGCGATGCCTTATCATGTCTTCTGCTGCTTCCGGCCATGTGATTGGCCTGTTCAATCATCCGCACCCTGACATTTTCCATGTGTATGGCATGCGATGTGGCCCTGGCTTCAGTTTGCATCATGGTCAGTATTTTGTCTAACGTGTATATTTCCTTCAAGATTCTTGTGCGGAATCTAGATGACTGACAGCCTTCAATGATGCGCAGCTGTATTACTGCCTCATGGTAAAAATTGTCAAACTCGCAGTAGGTGATGAGTTTGTGCAACCTGGTCACAACATTTTCAAGGCACTCGTCAGCTCGTTGGGACGCCGTGTTGAATGTGTAAAGTTCATAATCGACGTTTCTTTGGGGGATCGAAACTCTCCGTGAGACATTTTATCAGGCCTTTGTATGTGGTGATTGAGTCTGGTGGGAAAGTCACGAGCAGATCTTCGACATCATCACCAGAATCAGGAATAAATCTCTGGCCTGTTCACCCGTGTGGTTTTTGCAGGTGGCACGATTGTGGTGTTTGAAATGCCTGATCAATTTCTCCCAGCGAGCAACTTTCGTCTGAAAGTCAGATAGGTCAAAGGGCAAAGGGAGTCAGAACATTGCGCTTGAAATTTTGCCCTCATTCCATTCCCCGGTCATGGCTGGAGCAAACTGGTCACAAACATGTTGTTGGCGGCGTTATGTCCTTGTAACTGTATCTGTTTGCCTTATGGGCAGCCCTTGTTTCAGTTTGTCCTTTTGTCTGCCCTTTTTCTGTTTTCTGTAGTGCTTATCAATAAGGTGCCTAACCTTAAAATGGCCACTGGTAAGCGCTTAATGCTGTCTCAGTCTGTTTGCCTGACTTTAAAATGGCCGGAGGGCTCTTTCAGTGCCCATGTGCTGGTGTGTCGGACTTAAAAATAACCGCCGTCGCTTCCTCAATGTCCATTGACTCCTGTGTCTGACTTTAAAATGGCCGCCGAGGTCCCCCAAGATCTTGTGTGTATAGGAGATCAAAGCGGGAGGCTCAGGCAGCTATGCTTGCTCGTGGGCCCCTTGAGAGGGACAAATACCTGCAGAAGCCACGGTGGTGCACACCGCATGCTCCTGGGCACAATGGGCTTGATCAGCTGCACTGATGATCGCGGCGCTTACCGCTTGTTCTGGCTTCTTCATGGTATGGGGTGGTCTCCCGGCATTGCTATGTGCACCACATGTGGTACCCAGCGTTGTTCTGTTGTGTCTGACTAGGGTGGGCTCCTGGCGCCGTTTCGTCTGCTGCAGGGTTATGTCACAGTGCACTGGTGCCACGGTCCAGTTCACCCCCTTCTGTCACCAGATGTCGTCTCCCCTGTGCCTCAGCCCCAAAGTATGATGCACAGAGTCTGGTATGGGTGGACAGAACCTTCTTTATTCTCCTGGTGCTCACAGAACATGCAGGCACCTCCTTCCTCCTCGGGGGTATGTCTAGTGTGTCCCCGTCCCCTTCTTGACTGGAAGTGGTGTCCGGTGTCCAGTCCCCTCTCCATCTGTTCTGTGCAGGTTCCTAGTGCCCGCCTGCACACGTCGTTCCTACAGTTTGATTGTCTCTACTAAGACATAAACATTGACAAAAAACAAGGTTTTTCACCTTTGTGTAGTGAAAAGGGTTTCCAAAGCTCTAATTAGACATGCAGGGACGAAAGTTTAGTTATCATGGCTTTGAATCCGACCTACAGTCCTCTCAACTAGCACTGCTCTGAAATGTGTTAAACAATATTAGTGTGGCTCTCTTCACAAGGTCACCTGATGAACAGCTGATTTGTCATGGGAGCACCGGATGAGCTGAAAACCCTTACTGAGAGTGGGTTCTAGCTTGAATGTGTTGGCTCTGCAATTTTGAAATCCATCACCATATCACAAAATCCCCAGAAAGTGCATTACAGATGGCTTCAGAAGCTTTTTAGGTCTCGCCTGACCCAGCGCATGCGCTGGTCTGGCGAGACTTATTGAGAGGGCTCCAAAAAGTGCTACCAGGCCAGCCTAGAGCTACAGTGCATGTGCGCGGGCGCGCGCGCCGTTTTACCGCGATTACTTTCACTTTCGCGCTTTGATGTTTGATCGCGATCACTTTCGCGTCCTCAAGGCCGCTTGGCATAGCCAATAGGTCTCGCTTTTGGGACCTTATAAGTATTTAGCTATGCAACTGTTGCATGGCTAAACACTTATAAGGTCCCAAAGGCGAGACCTATTGGCTATGCCAATGCTTGTTAGGTTTCTAGCCAAGGTAGTAGTGACAACCCCCATGCTATCCAGGCCCCGCTCCTCCAATATTCCGGCCTGTAAGTCCTTCGCCTATCTCCACACATGATGAGAAAAATGTCCACGGTGGTAGGCCTGAACAAATGCAATGCACCTTAGACGAAAATCACCTCTGCAATAAACATATAATAAACCATTTAAGACTCTTTACAGTAATAGAACCTGAAGCCTTCAGGTTACAAGCAGTGATTTACAGCAGACGTGTTACACTATAATCTAATGTACAAGTTTTCAAATCTGATATCTACATGTTACATACAGATCTTTCAAGCAAGCTCAGTGGCCCCCTGGACTCTCTTGTTAGGATTAAGGACAGGATTGTCAGGCATATTGCTGGTGCATTCACCTCAACTATCTTATTAGTATTGGTATATGCGGATAAATATAAGCATCAGATCCTTTAACTTTTTGAAGTATCATGTCAGAGGAAACACAGCTCAGCGTGTTAGAGTTCCTACTTCATAAATGTGTGAGAAAAACACAGGTTTCACTCTTGCCTTCTCATACTCAGCATTACATCACTCGAAGACTAATAAAATTATTGCCACCGATTTGGGTAATAACAACTCAATATATCTAAGGCTATGAAATTGAAAAATTGCAGGAAAACACTTTGTCATAAAACAGCACAAATGTGTACCTATATCTGTAGGTATTTAAAAAAAAGAAACTGAACTGCATAGTAGAATCATTACAACAAACTAAGTTCTCTGAAGCATAACACCCAAAAACCCCTATACAGAAAACAATGAAAACTGCAATGAAATGCACCCAAGTCCAGGAATTTCAGTGTAAAATTAATCTTAAAACGTTTTACTGCAATCTGAAGCCAGCAGGTTCGCAAATTTTTACATGATAACTCTTTACTAACGTAAAAAACGAGTAAACTGCCAAACATGAATTTTGGTTTAAATGTAGATTTGTATATATTCTCCTAAAGAGAGAGGCAAGCATTGGGGTTACATTCTCCATTGTCACCAATACTAGTAAACACAAACAACTATCCATTGAACTAACTGCCTCTCCTGAACTTCCTAACAGTAAATAGTCAGTGAAAATATTTGCAGTCACAGATACTGTCGTGTAATTTCCACCAATAAGTAGGAACTGCGCGTTTGGGGGGGCGACATAAACTTAAGATGGTGCCAGACTGATTCCATGCACCCCCGCAGGCTATGTTATCCCTTGGACCACCTAGCTCGTAGTGCCACCGTTAGCCCCCTAAACCTAAATGGGGATCGAACAGTTCTGGCAACCACTGAACATGACAACTCCGTTCCCTCAGGAACCATGATGACAGATTACAAACACTTCACTCAATCACTTGTGCTTCCTTTTCTCTCAGAGAAGTATGCAAAGAATACACACAGGGGCGTTTTCAATATTTATTGTGCTGTAGTGATTTTTGCAGAAGCGAAATGTGCTGCAAAGATTAATAGACAGAAGCAGACAAAAGTTGTACTGAATGTCACAACAGTGAACAATACAAATAATTCCACCATCTTGTTTAGACAACTTATATATGCATACGGATACAATATGATAACCATATAGCATACTCCTACTATGCAAAAGCCCTAACCCCCGTGTCTAGGGTGTAGGTGTATCTTTTGCCAAGAAACCCCCTTCTGGTCGATCTAACCCCATTACCTGGTGGGTAATAGTGTAAGACCCTGTCTTGGCCTTGAACTGGGCACCCCTTATGGAGATGTCAGTAATCTGCTAGGCGAAAGCTTTGGCATGCAGGGACCCCTCAAATCCAGCAGAAGTGTCTCCTTTAATTTTATCAGAAAATGATAGATTATATATAGAAAACAGTATACTTGCCTTGGGCTGAGATTGTGATCAGGCTGCCATTGTTTGTGTTTTCACTGATAGCTATGTCGCCACACGGATGCAATAACAAACACATTTGTGTCACTCACGTGAGGGCTTGTCCTTAAATCCAAGGCAGAATGAAAATGTGCTCACGAAGTGTTCCGTGTCAGCAAGGTCCGTGTATCCAAGAAACTCGCCCAAGAGGCACGAATGCAAATGTGTCAAAACTCAATGTGGCAAAGAGAAGGTAACTTTAGGAAAGGACCGTGCACATGTAAAATGGCACTAATTCCTACCGGGTCTAACTTGGGCACATGACAATACTTAGCTTATTATGTAAAATTTTATGTAGCAGTGTTATTCACACAAAGAGCACAGACGTTTGCGGGAGCCTGTGAGGCAGTCTTTGGTTTTTCAGGAAAGCTAGACCAGAAGCCCATTAAAGAGTTGACTTCGCTGTACAAAAGTAAATGTCTCCCAGTGGGGAGGAGTTTGGGGATATGCTAATCCAAGAAGTCTGCAAACTCTTGAAAATAACTTTTTGTGTCAGCTGTTAGCAGTTCCCAAAACTAGTGCTAGTCATACTGTGCACATACAATTGGACATTTACTATCTGGAGGATCACATGAGAATTGCACCCTTGATTTTGTAGAACAACATTGTCGTGTCCCCACAAAGACAAAGGACACAGGTAAGGGTTATCTCTCTTCTTTATTTCGTGCCTACGCAGCGCAGCTTGTGCCCACGTCCACCCATGCTCCCTTGTCCCCTCGACTGCCCCTTCCCCACACCCTTGACCGGATGTGGTGTCCGGTTACCCTTGAGTCCACATTGTCCACTGCAGGGTCCTAGTGCCCTGTCCCAGGTCACTACATCTCCCCCCTGTGTCACAAAGAATGACGACAAAGTGACAATACACAGATGTGTCGGTAGGTGATAGATGCAGGTCTGTCATGGCATAGTTCAGTATGCTCTCCATCATTACATTTCTTCTATTAGTCACTTTGGGCGCCGGCATGTTCTTCGCGGGCCGGCCTCCGTCCGTTGCTCTTCCTTTAGCCCCTCTCTATTTCTTGTTTCCTCCTTGTCATGCTCCTGCTTTCCTTGTTCTGCTGTCACCGTGTCATCTTCCTTTAGTCCTTTGAAGTGGGAGCTATTTCTTGTTATCCTCTGATGCTCTGACTCTGCCGTGATCATTGAGCTATTCACTCTTGTTACTGTTAGCGGGTCTTTGGAGAACATGCTGTCGGATTTTCTTTGTTGCCGTTGACGCACAACTACCGTGTCTCCTTCCTTTATGTTCGACGGGATGGTGTGTCGCTTGGCGTCTGCATATCTTTTCATTTCTTCTTTCGCCTCTCGGTCCCTGTCTGCAATGCTGCTGTGATCGGGTGGCACTGTTGCTTCTATCTGCGGTAGCCTCGTCCGACTCGTTCTTCCCAGTACTAGTTCTGCCGGGCACCTTCCTGTGGAGTTGTGGGGTGTGTTTCTGTAATCACGTAGTACTTGGCACAGTGCTTGACTAAGTGATATCTGTGCTAGCTTTGCCCTTTGAACTGCCTTTTTGATGTTCCCCATGAACCTCTCCACCATTCCATTCGCTTGAGGCCATAGCGGTGTTATTTTCCTGTGGCTTATCCCTAGATAGACCATGAATCGGCGGAACTCTTCTGTTGAGAATGGCTGGCCATTGTCTGTTTTTAGTGTTTCTGGTGAGCCCCATGCTGCGAAGATGTCATCCAATATCGGTAGTGTTGCTGTGGCTGATGTTGATGAGACCTGGCGTACTATCGGGAACCATGAGTATTCGTCGATGACTACAAGCAGGTAGTTGCCTGTGTCTAGGGGCCCAAAGAAATCAGCTGCTAGTGTTGTCCATACCGCTCTTGGAAGTTCCGACATTTGTAGTGGCTCATGCTTAGCCGGTGGTCCTATCACTTGACAGAGGTGGCATGTCGCTATAGTCTCTTCTACCATGCAATCCAGACCGGGGAACCATACTTTCTCTCTTAGTAGTTTCTTGGTGGCTACCACGCCTCGATGTGACTCATGAGCCAGATTGACCAGTTGTCTCCGGAGTAAGTTTGGTATCACGATTCTCGTTCCTCTCATCATGATCCCTGTGTCTGTTTCGGACAGTTCCTCATGGATCTTCTTGAGAGCCAGCACTTCTTCTTTGCATACTGCTGTTCCCCAGGTGCAGTTGTTGTTGACGTTCTTCCACCTCTGCTTTCTTGTTATGTCCATTGCTGTTTGCAGTGTGGCGTCGCCCTTGCTCTCCTTTGCTAGTTTGAGTAGTGTTATCGGCGCTGGGGTGTTTTGTTTCAGTTTGAAGTTGAGGTATTCTTCCGTCATTGATGTCGTCTCGTGGACCTGCGGCAAGGGGTGTCTCGACATGTAGTCTGCCGGATTGTGTTCTTTCCCTGGCTTGTGCACAATCTTGAAATCATAGTCCATCAGTCTTATGCCCCAGCGTTCAATCCGGGGTGACATTTTCGCTGATGGGTTGCCATAGATCGTCACTAGTGCCTGATGATCAGTTATTATTGTAAATGATTTTCCATAAATAAACATGTGGTAGTGTTCACATGCCCATACCACTGCTAAGCTCTCCTTCTCTGGTTGCGAGTATGCTTTTTCAACGTCTGTTAAGCTTTTGCTTGCATACGCAACAATTTTTCTCTGTGAGTCTCTCCCTGGCAGGTGCTGCGCTAGAATTGCTCCTAGTCCTACTGGGCTGGCATCGACCGTCAGTTCAGTGCGTAGTAGCGGGTCGAAGTAGGCTAGGTGTTCCACCGTCATCACTGCTTTTCTTATTTCTTCAAATGCCTTGTGACATTCCTGGGACCAGATGAACTTCTGCCCTTGTTTGGTCAGTTCTCTTAGTGGTGTACTCACTGTGGCGAAATCCTGTATGTATCACGCACAGTAGCTAGCGAGGCCCAGGAATGATCTTACTTCCGCAACATCTGTTGGAGGAGTTGCGTTCTTCAGTGTTTCAACCTTGCTGGGATCTGGCCTCATCCCTTGTTTGGAGAAAATGTGTCCGAAGAACACTAGTTCCCCTCTCCCCAGCTCACATTTCTCTCCATTTAATGTTAGGCCTGCTTGCTCCAGTTGTGTGCACACTTGACGCAACGCTGCGTCATGCTCTATGTCTGTTTTTCCAAATACCAAAATGTCATCACTGTAGTTGAGGCTGTTCCGCACTGGCCTTATCACTTGCCGTATTGTTTCCTGGAATATCTCCGCTGCTGATGAGATTCCGAAGCTTAGCCGCTTATATCTGAACAGGCCCAGATGCGTGGAGAATGTTGTGATGTATCTGGACTGGTGATCTAGTTCTAGCTGATGGTATCCTTTGCACAAATCCAGCTTTGAGAACCGGCACGCTCCAGTGAGGCAGCTTATCATGTCATTTAGGTGAGGCCCCGGGTGACATTCCCTTGCGATTGCTGTATTTGGGATCTATGGGCCCGATTCACAGAACTAACTGAAGACAAAATTCTAAACTTACTACCATTTTGGTATTCACAGAAGGCACTTACTCATTTTGGTATTCACAAAAGGCACTTACTCATTTCGGTATTCACAGAAGTTAGGAGTCCTAACTTTAGGACTCCTAAATGCCTTCTGTGAATACCGAAAGCCTTAAAATTAGGATTTTTCTCAGTTTAGTAGTAGTATAGTTAGGACTCCTAACTTTAGGACTTCTAAATACCTTCTGTGAATACCGAAAGTCTTAAAATTAGGATTTTTCTCAATTTAGTAGTAGTAAAGTTAGGACTCCTAACTTTAGGACTCCTAAATGCCTTCTGTGAATACCGAAAGCCTTAAAATTAGGATTTTTCTCAGTTTAGTAGTAGTAAAGTTAGGAGTCCTAACTTTAGGACTCCTAAACTGAGAAAAATCCTAATTTTAAGAATTTCGGTATTCACAGAAGGCATTTAGGAGTCCTAAAGTTAGGACTCCTAACTTCTGTGAATACCGAAATGAGTAAGTGTCTTCTGTGAATACCAAAATGAGTAAGTGCCTTCTGTGAATACGAAAATGGTAGTAAGTTTAGGATTTTGTCTTAAGTTAGTTCTGTGCATCGGGCCCCTTATGTCCACGCAGATGCGGATCTATGAGGTGTTTTTCTTGGGAACTTCCACGATCGGAGACACCCACGGCGTTGGTCCTTCTGCTGGCTCAATTATGTCTTGCGCCAGTAAGCTAGTTATTTCATCTTCAACTTGTGGTTGGAGATGTATTGGTACTCGTCTATGATGCTGAGCTACCGGCTTGATCGCTTCATTGATGTGCAATGTCATTTGTTTCCCTTTCAGCTTACCAAGACCTTTTAGTATGGCAGGGTATTCTTGTAGAATGTTTTTCGTTTCCGACATGTGGTATGTCATTGCTAGTAACCCCATCATCTGTGCCGTCACATTGCTGAGCAGGCATGGTGCTGGGATGTCTCCTTTGAGCACATGTATTTCTTCTTGGTAGCATCTGTCTTTGTGCGTCAAGATCTCCGTGAATCTTCCCATGTTTTCTACTGGCCTTTTGGAACCCCAAGTGAACACATCTACTGTTGACGGTAATAGTTGTGGTTTCACTCTCATTTTCTGGTATTCTGACATGCACATGATGTTGCATGTTGCTCCACTGTCAAGTACAAACTTAGCTTGGTGGCTCCCTACGCCAATGTCCACTGTGGCAGTCTTCTTTATTTGTTGTTTTTCCACAAGATGAATGTGTTCTGTCTCTTTTCCTTCTCTTGGTGCATCTGACATGAGATATAGTCTTGCTTCCGATGCAGGAGTTGCCATTTCTTCTGCTTCGTCGGAGGAGCTGCGATTTGCTGTTTCCATGTGTCGTGCGTACCTGTTACTGGTCATCCTTGGTCTCATTGTTCTGCCTCTTTCACTTCTGAATTGTCTAGTCATGCACGTGCTTGAAAAATGGTTGTCCCTGTTGCACTTCCTGCACTTTTGACCCATAGCAGGGCAGGCACCGACATGTGGGAATTCGAGGCCGCATCAGTAGCATGTTTGTTCGCCCTGCTTTGGTACAGTCTGCGCCTGGAATTCCTTCTTTTTGAAGTTCCCAGTGACGCGATGTGCTACCGCTACTTTCTTCTCTTTTCCTAGCTCCATCTGCTTGGCGTACTCTGTGGCCCTTGCTTCCGTGCGAGCCATCGTCAATATTTTTTCCAGCGTTGTTGGTTCCTTCAGAATGCGTGCTCTGAACTCCACCGATTGACAACCTTTGATGATGCGCAGTCTTATTGCTTGCTCATTGTCAAATTTGTCAAACTCGCAGTACGTGACCAATTTTCTTAGCCTCGTTGCAAAATCATCTAGACTCTCTTCTCCTTGTTGGCATGCGGCGTTGAATGTGTACCTCTCGAAATCAACATTTCGTTGGGGGTCAAATTTTTGGGTGAGACACTTTATCACTCCTTTGTAATCCGCCCTTTGATCGGCGGGGAATGTTAACAATAAATCCTCTATTTCATCCCCTGCAAGATTCAGAAGCAGGTGTAGTTGCTTGCTTTCCGGGACATCAGTGGCACTCATGTAGCGCTCAAATTTCCTGATCCATCTTTCCCACCGGATGCCCGCTTGTGGCTCCGATAGACTGAACGGTATAGGCCCGCGGAATATGGCTTGCGTGCTCATCTTCTCATCCTTGTCGCTCATTTTCCTTCTCTCGTCGTTCTTTTATTTATTTATTTGTGTTTATTTCTTTCTTTCTTTATTTTCTTTCTTTATCTTTTTGTTGCCACTGTATCCTGCTTGCTTTCGCAGTTTTTTCTTCTTTTATGCCTTTTTTCCTCTCTTTTTCAGTTTTTCTATTGATTCCAATGGCTGCCTGACTTCAAAATGGCCACCACGCTGATCTTTGTTCCTATTGGCCCATTTTGCCTGACTTAAAGATGGCCGCCGCTCTCGCGAGAGTTTCTTTGAATCATGCGCGCTTTACCATTCAGTTCTGTTTCCGTACGCTCCGGTGCTGGCGCTTCGCGCTCTTCGCTTCACGGGCGGGGCACTTAAATTAATTAGTTTATTCTGCTGTTTTCAGCGCTCTTACAGCTGCACTTTTCCGCGGCCGGGGTGGGCTTCCGCGTCGCTTCACGCTTCACTGCTTCCATCAGACCAGGGTGGACTTCTGGCTTTTTTTTGGATCAGGGAATCGGCGCGATGATCCTGATCGTCGCGATTCTTCTCCAGTCGTCCAGCGGACCAGGGTGGGCTCCTGGTTCGTCACGCCTGCTTCAGGTCAGCGAGGATGACGATTCTGCTTCCTTCTTTTTTCTGTGCATCCGACCTTCGATCGCCAGTTGTTGTGTCTCCACAAAGACAAAGGAAACAGGTAAGGGTTATCTCTCTTCTTTATTTCGTGCCTACGCAGCGCTGCTTGTGCCCACGTCCACCCACGCTTCCTCGTCCCCTCGACTGCCCCTTCCCCACACCCTTGACCGGATGTGGTGTCCGGTTACCCGTGAGTTCACATTGTCCACTGCAGGGTCCTAGTGCCCTGTCCCAGGTCACTACAGACATATGGTCCTCTGCTCAGACTGGGTTTTCCCCCTTGGTCCTGGAGGACTGTACCAGGCTAGGTAATATGGCCTCAATTGCTTAGCTAACATATGTGAAACTAGCGTGTCTGGACATCAGCAAGTCTGACTATTTTAACTAATCTCTTAGTATTGATGCTGACAACTAGAGGGAAGCCAAATCTGTATTCTATAAATTCCGAATCGAATCCAGAATAGCTAGCTCACGAGCCATTGACACTGTCTACCGGTACTGACGGATCTCGACTGGTAACTCAGTGGAATCCTCTCTATTATGGCTCACTCATGCTGATTGGACAAGGCTTGCTCACATGTCCTTAACAAATCTCTCGAGTCTCATTCCACTAAAGGAATCTTTCACCAGGTGCACCCTATCTGTTAAGTGTTCTGCGTGGGATGATACCGACAAAATAACTTGTAATTGTTTCTCCACTCCCATGGTATTCGAGAGCTGCAAATTATTGGGTTGTTTTAGCCCGGAGGATCTCGGAAGAAGGAAGCATGCGGCCAGGCTAAACTGTGCTCAAACCCAGATTTCTCGATGTGCTTTTCTCGCAGTTCCTTTCTTCAAGGCGTGCTGCATTCCCAGTAATTTGCCAACGCATAGGTTTGAGAAAACCCTGAGAGGCCGTTAGTGTTGGATCTTCAAGACTTCTTCGACCGGTAACAAAAGAGGAGCAGCGGTGTAATGTATAAAAGCGCCCCCCTTTTCTAATTTGTAACCGAAAATTATTCCGAATTCAAAAGTGCTAGCACGGTTTAACTGTTTGTGATTTTTCAGCGCATCTGGAAAGCATTTTGTACAGAAATAAACTGGTAGGAGAGGTTTGGAAATACAGCAATCTTTATTTGGATTTTTCACGCTATTTCTCTCATGAGGGCCCCCCACCCCAAGTTTAGAATCCTATTTTCATCGTACTGTTTGAAAGCAGACATTTCGGGAAAATCTAGGAATTATATACTCTTGATGGTCTACCCATGTTGGATATGTAAGAAACCATATTTTGGAAATTTTGTCTCACAAAAAATCTAGCCTAATTCATAAAAAGGCCATAGGTAGGTTTATATGTTTTTGGTGGCATGGCCTTAGTAAAATCAGAGGGGAGGGATGTGTGGAGTTCGGCATAACATTCACCCTTCTCATGCTTCTTTGTGGAAGACAAGGTCCACTATATTAAAATTCTAAAGAGCGCTTTACATTCTCTGTACATTTTTGCTATCAATATTTTTGAAAATTGATAGTAAGTGGTGAATCTGAAGCTCACTTCCCCAGAAATTCAATAAAACTACACATTTGTATTTACTGGATTACGTTTCTGGGGAATTTCAGGCAAAAGGCATGTTTTAAAACCTGTTGCTCTAATAGTGTTAGTCAAAACTGGATGTTATATGAAGACATCTTTATTATCCTCGAATGGAGTCGCTACACTGCGGGCCAGAGGATGCTGCTTCTTTACTGTCGCTCGAGTAGATCTTCTACTCGAGCTGCAGCTCTCTCCCCACGAGCGGCAGCTTTCTCACTGTGAATGGTCGAGACCGCCCGCGTTGAGAAAATCTCGCCGGGTGCCGTCCTAGCACACAAAAATCACTCTAGGGATGCCAATTCTCACTCGCCAACTTAAAGTTGGTGAGCGGCGTGTGAAAGAACCTCTTCCACGTGGCGGTTAGTAGAGTATAACTAGAACGTCGCCTTACAAGAGTAACACAGAGGTGTCGATTCCGATCCGGTAAAACCCAGGTACGAACCGTCGGACGGAGCGTTTTCTCTGTCCGACTCTTACCCGGGAAAACCACCTTACAAACCCGCAAGTACAATTCGTACAGAAACACCATTTCCGTACGATTCGTAAAAAACACCGACCGGCTAAAATATACCCACAATTCCGATCCGGGACACCGTGTACGCGACATTCGCACGGAGTCAGGCAGCGTTTTAAGGTCCCAAAAAGTGCCGGAAAAGCTAAGTACGCCACGATGCACGGCGAAAAGGGGGCCCGGTATGCACCGTACCCCCATCCCTACATGTCCGCACCGTACCCCCAGCCCCCCCATGTCCGTGCCGTACCCCCAGCCCCCCCATGTCCGTGCCGTACCCCCAGCCCCCCCATGTCCGCGCCGTACCCCCAGCCCCCCCATGTCCGTGCCGTACCCCCAGCCCCCCATGTACGCACCGTACCCCAGCACCCATACCTGTACGCACCGTACCCCCGCCCCCCGTATGTACGGTGCGTACCCCCACCCCCGTATGTACGGTGCGTACCCCCCGTATGTACGGTGCGTGTACCCCTGTGGGTGGGGGTACCCACTGGGGGTACGCACCGTACATACGGGGGGTGGGGGTACGCACCGTACATACGGGGGTATGCACCGTACATACGGGGGGTGGGGGTACGCACCGTACATACAGGGGGTGGGGGTATGCACCGTACATACGGGGGTGGGGGTACGCACCGTACATACGGGGGGAGGGGGTACGGTGCGTACAGGTATGGGTGCTGGGGTACGGTGCGTACAGGTATGGGTGCTGGGGTACGGTGCGTACATGGGGGGGTGCTGGGGGTACGGTGCGGATGTACGCGGGAGGGGTGGGAGGCTGGGGGGGGCATACGACTCGTACCCCTCGCCCAGGTGTGCCCAGGGTAGGGTTGGTACACAGTTCGCTCCGTACAGGACGTTTTACATGCGGTTGTATATTCGGACGGAGCGTTTTACATGCGTTTGTTTTTTCGGACGGACGGTACGGATCATACTTGTGCGCTCGGACTTCAGTTTTACGAATCGTACGCAAAACTGTCCGGGGACGTGTCGTAGACTTTTCCCGATGTAATTCGTATGTATTTTCCACGTACGAATCGTACTTGCCCGTTTGTACGGGACTTGTACGATTCGTACGTAAAAAAATACAGATCGGAATCGGCACCAGAGTGGGTAAAAGTCAGTGAACTTATCACCCACCCCTAAATATAGCCATATTAATGCTATATTGGAATTACCAACATTTTACAAATTTGGAACTATCAAAACAAGCTTTCTCCTGTCACCTTCAAGCTTACATAACTCTTGCTGGATCGCGTGGGTCATTGGACAACAGCAGAACTCTAGGTATCAGGTGGGGGAGGCGAGGTGAAGCACATCTCCGGGCTCTCGCCATCTTGAAGATGGGAAGCCCTGCCCAATCAGGACTAGGCTACTGCCCCCCTCCTACAGGAGAGTGGCAAGATAGAGGGTGTACCCACCCCAGGGCAGGGACCTATAGATCCCTGTCCTTTACCTACCTGTAACACCCCTAAATTTAGTATTTAGGGGCACCCTGAACCTTCCTTCCTCAGATCCAGATTCCGAAACAACAAAGAAGATCAAGAAACAAGAAGACCTGCCATGCAGCTGCTAACAAGCGGAAGACACCAACTGCTTTGGCCCCAGCCCTACCGGCCTGTCGACCCTCGAACCTGCTCCTGCTAAACCCCGGCATCTCCAGTGGCCAGCAACCTCACAAACCCCGGAGGACCTGGCTACCTTGTGACTCTAAGCATCTGGGACTCCCACGAGCAGTGGTACTGCTCACAGCACGTAACTGACCCTGGCATCAGCCAGGAACCGTGAACCCTGCACACTGCACCTACCAAGCCTGGCCTGTGCAGGAGTGGACAAAGACCATAAGGACGCCCCCCCGGCGACTGTGACCCTGAATCCAGCACCTAAGGACCCACCTCAACGCTCCTGACGACTCCTGCAGCCTCAGAACCAGGGACCCCCCCAACTGCCCTCCGCAGAGGGTAAGATTTCCCGACACCAAAAGGCACCCCTGCACCCGGCACCCTGCAGCCCCCTGTGCCCAACTCCTGGGTATCTACCTATCCTCCAACTACCCAACTTACCTCTCGAAGTGGTGGTCGCACTTGAAGAATCTTCGTCCCCGAGCTTGCAGCCTTTGTTCATCCTTGAGCTTCTCCATTGAGCGCCCGATGGCTCAAAAGCACCCTGCACCCAGCCGCCCGAGTGGCCCTGCCAGTGCAACCTCTACTCGAATCTACTTCCCCATTTGCCCTGAGAAATTGACCAGGAGCCCAGCTCCCACAGCCGCGTGGCCTGCTAGCCAGCAGCCACCAACCAAGGGCCCCCTGCCGCCCATAGGATACCATTGGGTCTAACTCACTCTGCACCCGGCTGCCCCTGTGCCGCTGAGAGTGTAACAACTGTACTTACCTGACCCTGGGACACCCCTGAGTCTATGCCCAGAACCTTAACTCTGCCAGTCGAGTGCTGTCATGATTCCGCGATTCCGCGATCCGCCCGCTCCGTGGAGGAGAGGTTAGCGGTCTAGTGTTTGCGGGACCACAACGGAAGGTCGGAATCCTCACTTCCGGTTGGTCGCGCATAACAGCCGGGAACTCCGGCTGCTCAGCGCTTCGAATTCTGGTCTCAACCGCTGAAGGGGAAGACGCCGATTCCGAGCTCCAGAACACCGCCAAAGAAGGACGCTGCCGCGGACTTCGAGAGGACCAGGTACAGCCTTGTCAGAGGGCGCACCAAAGGTAGATGGACGTCTGTCTCTGCCGTCTCACTACATCTATGTTAAAGTCATCCCACTGCAGACCGGGGAGTGTGCAGTGGAGCGGGAGACTCATCCTGCAGTTATTATTTACGCCAGGGACCTTTGTTATTTGCGCAGGAGCGCTGGTTTTGTTCCCTTGATTTTTGCCACACACGTTCCCTGAAACAGGAGAGTACCGGTCAGGTACGCCAGGGACCTTTATTATTTGCGCAGGAGCGCTGGTTTTGTTCCCTTGATTTTTGCCACACACGTTCCCTGAAACAGGAGAGTACCGGACAGGTACGCCAGGGACCTTTATTATTTGCGCCGGAGCGCTGGTTTTGTTTCCTTGTTTTGGTTCGATACCATTAGTGTGCTACACGACATTTTGCGGCCACTGTGGTCCCGGACCTGCGAATTGGAAGCCGGACATTGAGGAGGGTCTCACATCAGAACACCAGGTAACCCAGTGGCTAGTAGGTGGGCACGACACGGAGGGGGGTAGAGAAGGAACGTACAGGAACGTAACCGTGTTCCCTTCT
Source organism: Triturus cristatus (assembly GCF_964204655.1). Taxonomy (NCBI): domain Eukaryota; kingdom Metazoa; phylum Chordata; class Amphibia; order Caudata; family Salamandridae; genus Triturus; species Triturus cristatus. The sequence goes on from NC_140590.1 coordinate 1,281,871,193, forward strand.
TTCCCTCACAGCTTGGTCCAACGTCATCCGGACTCACGCCTCTCTGGCTTCTACCCCGGGTACCCCCTTGTCCTAAGCGGTGCTCTACCCCGACTAGGGCACGGCGGGAAACGGGGTGGTGGTTCTAGTCGTCTCTGCAGGAACACCCCCTCAAAAAGAAGGTAAGCCTTGGGAGGGGACCTTGACAAGTACTTACCCAAAAGCCGATAACTCTCTTTTCTTCCATAGGGTAAAATTGACTGGTTTCACTTGGAATTTCTTCTAAGTGTGGAGTTTCTAAATTTTCAAATATTCATCTAAAATCAACCGAGTAAAGAAAACGAGAATACTGACCTACTATCAGGAGAGATCCCAGTGCTGAATCTTGGTGCCCAGCACTGACCCTGAAAAGTTATTACAACCATACTTACCGCTAACCCAATTTTCTTCCATAGGAAACCATTGACTGTTTTTCTGTGAAATTTCTTCTGTGTCGATTTTTGCAAACTACAAATATTCTTTAAAAATCGCACCAACTGTGAAAACGTAATTACTTACCTGTTCTAGATAGATGTCCCAGTGCTGAACCTAGGAGCTCAGCACTGGATTACAAAAGTAACGAGAACATACTTTACCGAAAAAGTTTCTGTGTCGATTTTGTAAACTTATAAATATTCGTTAAAAATCGCTTGTATAACCAAAACACATTCTTGCAACTGTTTACAGGTGGTGCCCCAGTGCTGGATCCAGGAGCCAACACTGAATTAGAAAAAGTAACCATAACCCCACTTACCTGCTAAGTGAAATTCCTCCCATGGGATAACATTGGTGATTCTATGAGAAAAAGTTTCTAAGTGTTAACTTTTAAAAATACCAAAATATTGCCTAAAAATCACAACTGTAACCAAAACGCTTTTACTCAATTGTTTACAGGAACTGTCCCAGGACTGAATCTAGGATCCAGTCTTGTGGTTAGAAAAGTAATCCCTAAAGTAACTAATTGCATTTAACTAGAAATTCCCGTTGAGCACAATGTATTATTGTGTTTGAAATTGTGTTGCCTATTGCAACCACTGTAACTATTCAAAGTCTATTGCCTATTGAAAAGTATTTATTTAAAGCATCTCATTCAGAGAAAGTATATTTGAAATCTATTGTGGGTTCTAAAATAAAACAACCATATATTTTTATACAAAACCATTGGCCTAGAGTTCATTTCTTGAGTGTGTGAGACCATTTGCTGACTGAGTGTGTGCAACAAATGCTTTACACTGTCCTCTGATACTGCCTTACTGCTCGACCAAGCTCCCACTTTAGAGAGTAAGGTTATATCTAACTTTAGCCTCTGCCAAACCTCTGGAGACTGTGGACTCTGTGCACACTGTACCTATTTGGGAACAGTATATACAGAGCCACTTTCTCACAATAGGTTTTTATCTTTCTATGTTTACAGCATATTTCCAGCTAAATAATGATAAATTTACAAAATATAAACTTTATGGGAGATTTGGGTGCTTCTCCCAAAAACTTTTTTGAAATCTGAGCTTAAAATGATCTGTTTCAAAGCACATTCGACCAGCATTATGGGTAATTAGTGATTAGAAATGAAAAAAAAATTAATAGTGAGGTGTCAAGCCTGTGCTCCAAGAAATGTTGCTAAATTAATTGTCAGATGGGTAGTTTAAAACACACAGGACCAATACATTTTGTTAAAAAACTAGATGGGAATTAAAAATAACTTTTGGGGATTTGAGAGCTCTTTTCCAGGTACCTTTTTGAGAGAGTGAGCAGCAAATATGTCAGTAACATTGGTGACAACTGATAAAATATAAATATAATTTTACACAGGACCTGATGTGTTCTCCACCAAGAAATTGTAAAATTGATTGCAACAATAGAAAATGCAGGAGAAGGATTGGGGACTGCTGAGGGTATGATTGCAGCTTCATGGCCATGAAGCTGAAAGACTGCCAAGGTGAAATGTACTCCTTGCATCCATTATGTCACCGCCACATTATCACTAACACTTCTAATCATGAAAGCTACACGTTTTTGGAAATACCTACTGTCAACACTGCTAAGCAGGGCCATATTTCAAATTGCAGTGACACAGTAGCAACATTTGCAGTAGGCCACCGTGATTGCTGTTTCAAATATTAGTGTTTCTGAATGTAACGAAACACAATTTATTGACCTCAGGAGGATGAAAAGCTGAGGTGGCACTGCCAGCATTTTGACATATGATCTCCAGGTCATGTCACATGCCATGAGTATACCAGGCTATCTTGCCAGCCTCAATACGCCGGCCTTGACTCCCACTTCTCAGAAGTTTTGCTATACCTTTCATAGTCAACACCTAGACACCTGAAGGGGGCATTTATACTTACATGGATTGTACTATCTTTTTGACAGGACTGGTAACATTTTCATGGATTGTCTCATAACTTCTCAGCAACAGCAAAACCACATTCAAACCGAATGGCTATTCTTGTAAAGGTACTTAAAGTCACTTTTTAATAGGAGGCAGTTATTAGGTAAACTAATTAGTAAGGTCATATCTCCTCTTTCAAAAACCAAAAAAGAGCAGAAAATGAGAGCTCCTCTGTCCTTGCTATCTGCTACAGAGATTCACTAATAGCTTACATTCTACATAGTCAAATTAATGTGCTAATTAAATAGAATACAAGGGGCATAGACTCTAAATATAGTGAGAGGGCGCAAGCAACCTCATATAAGGAAGAAAGAAACTGGACAACGGAATGGAACATTTTCAGAATTAGCAGTTGGTATTTATTGCTACGTAAATCACATGATCGATGCAGACCATGCAGGTCACACTCAGAAATGAGCATTAGCAAAGTCAATAGGTCTCGCCTATTTAAGAGCTATTTACTTTGCCAGTGTATTGTAGCCATGTTGTACATTAGTGTGGCGGTTCAGCATTGCTTAAGGTTTGTTGCATAGAGGAGAGTGGTGTGGAGTGGAGTGGTGTGGAGTGGAGTGGAGTGGTGTGGTGTGGAGTGCCATAGAGTGGTGCGGAGTGGAGTGGTGTGGAGTGGAGTGCCATAGAGTGGAGTGACATGGAGTGGAGTGCAGTGAAGTGTTGTGCAGTGGAGTGCCATAGAGTGGAGTGGCATGAAGTGGAGTGCAGCGGAGTGTTGTGCAGTGGAGTGTCGTAGAGTGGAGTGTCATAGAGTGGAGTGTTGTGGCGCCGGCTGGATGGGTGCAGAGTGGAGGGGTGTAGTGTGGAGGGGCATAGAGTGGAGGAGAGTGTCTTGTAGTGCCGCACAGTGGTGTAGATTGGCATAGAGTGGAGTGATGTGGAGTGGCATAAAGTGGAGTAGAGTGTCATAGAGTGCAGGGCGTAGAGTGGCGTAACATAGAGTGGAGCAAAGTCTAGAAGAGTGGAGTGGAGTAGAGTGGAGTGGCATAGCACAGAGTGGAGTAAGTTGTCATTGAGTGGAAATTCATGCGGTGGAGTCTCGTACAGTGGAAGTCGTAGGGTGGAGTGTCATAGAGTGGAGTGTCATTGTGAAGAGTGTAGGGGTGCAGAGTAGAAGAGCACAGAATGGAGGGGCGCAGAGTGGAGGGATGTAGAGTGGAGGGGCACAGAGTGGAGGGGAGTGTCGTGGAGTGGAGTGTCTGGAGCATCGTAGTGTGGCGTATAGTGGAACAGAGTGGAGAAGAGTGTCCCAGAGGGTCGTAGAGCAGAGGGTCATAAAGGTAAGGGTCGTAGTGTGGAGTGGTATGGAGTGGAGTTGAGTGGCCTAAAGTGAAGAGTCATAGATTGGAGTAGAGTGGAGTGGAGTAGAGTGGAATGGAGGGGAGTGTTATAGAGTGGAGAGTTATAGAGTGGAGTGTTGCAGACTGAAGCAGAGGTCTTAGAGTGAAGTGGTGTGGAGTGGCATAGAGTGGAGTAGACTGTCGTAGAGTGTAGTGGAGTGGCATGTCATGGAGTGGGTGTTATAGATTGTTGTGTACTAAAGTCTTGTTTCATAGAGTGGAGAGGCAGTTAAGTGTTGTGAAGTGGAGGGTTGTGCAGTGGAGTGCCATAAAGTTGAGTGTTGTGGTGCAGCGTGGAAGGGCGCAGAGTGGAGGGTCTCAAAGTGGATGGGCATAAAGTGGGGGGAGTGTCTTGGAGTGGTGTACAGTGGCATTGAGTGTCATAGAATGGAGTAGAGTGGCATAGAGTAGAGTGTCATAGAGTGGAGGGGTGTAAAGTGGTGTAGCATAGAGTGGAGTAAAGTGTTGTAGAGTGGATTTGTGTAGCATGGAGTGGCATAGCACAGAGTGGAGTAAAGTTTCATAGAGTGGAGAGTCATGCAGTGGAGTCTTGTGCAGTGGAGTGTCATACAGTGGAGTGTCATGGTGCTGAGTGGAGGGTTTCAGAGAGGAGGGGCAAGGAGTTGAGGGGTGCAGAGTAGAGGGGCATAGAGTGGAGGGTATAATGGTGTATTGTGGTGTAGAGTGGGGGTCATAGAGTGGGATAGCGTAGAGTGGATTGGTACAGAATGTCATGGAGTGTTGATCATATTAAAATATTTATTTCCACCACACTTCAGAAATATTGTACTTCATTTGTGGTTTCTTAGGGGCGGATCATGATAGTGGAAGGCCCGCCTCCACCAGCCGTGCGGTGGTGGGCGCTCCGCCATCGAATGACGATTTTGCCCCCGCCAAATCAGAATGGTGGGGGAAATCAGCCCGCGACCGTGGCGGGCGCAAAGACCGCCCGCTACTCTTCCGCCAAAGGCAATCGGCCCGATTGCCTGGCAGACGGTCCATATTGTGTAAAATGGTGGCGGGGCCAAGCAGGCACCGTCCGCCAAATTTCAATGCGGGCTTCAGCTAGCCTTTCCATGTCGGTGGAACCGCCATAGAAAGGCTGGCGGGGATTGGATTTGGGGGCCCGTTGCGGGCCCCCCTTGGGTTGGGGAACGTAGTTGTGCACTGGGGGGTACCCATGGTACCCCCTGACATTTTCATGCACAAGTTGGCAAGCACCACGTGGTACCTGCCACGTTGTGCAGGGAAATACACGACATGGCCATTTAGCAGTGCGGCGATGCTGCAGCCAGCAGCACCCACCGCAATGTTAAATTGCTGGATGCGACCACTATGGCGGTGGTCGCATCGTAATAAGGAGTGCGGGACTGCCGCCTTACAGGCGGGCGGTCCCAATCCCCGCTACTATGGCATCGTAATCGTCCCCTTAATTCTGATATATTCTAAAATATCTAAAATATTTGCACAGTTAATTTACAGTTATTTAAATTGGTTGTTTGCTAGAAATAAATAACATCCTATAGCCTCTCCTCTCACATGGGTACACAGCAGGATTGTCACATAAGTGCTCTCACTTTGAAGTCAGAGAAAGAAATGTAAACACCAAGCTCCCTCAGACGACAGAGCCTGACATTCAACCTCTGTCTTTGAATGCACAGCAAATGTGACAAGATAGGAAAAAAATATAAAGGCCCGTTTACAGAAAGCGAGGAGTGGAAAAATACAGTAGATAGACTATGCTAAGTGGGAGGGATAAACTCAAGCTGGGCAGCCTAAAACAAATAAAGTCAGCAAAGAGTAAGCAAACAAATGTGAGTTACAAAACACAAAGCCAATGGTAAGCAATGGGCAGAATACATTCCCCTGGAAGCTATCAGAATGTCCCTAAGATGTTGTTAGCATACCAGACAGCTGCGCTGCCTGGTAGGCTTCCACCTAAAAAGGTTGTATCTTACATATTAAAGAAGTTAAACATTCACATGGGTTTAACTTATGACTGTCTTTTTTACCCTAACTATCCAACTTCTGCAGTCGTAACTACCACATGCAGGAAGAAACAGGTATAAGTCAATGCTATGTTGGAAAATAATGATTTACACCTGTTTCTCCAACCGTATGTGTGTGTATCCCACAACGCTTAAGGTTAATAGATTTGCAAAAAGAAAAATTTATATTTAAAATTGGTCTATCTGTTTTAAGGCCAGAGGGGAATCTGCATATGAGATGCATTCTCCAGGCGTACGTTCTATGCAAACGGCAGGAGGAAATCTGCAAGGCCTAAATATCCACATTTTTTAGATGTCTATTAAATGCTATCAAATGGTCAAATGGTCTGTGTGCAAGTACAGACTTACTATGTTGTGGATTCACAACTGTTCCCAAGAGCAGGTATCTAGGCATACTTCTGTTAATGTCTTGTAACTATTCTGAATACCTCCTATTACCTTTGTATATAGTTTCCATTAGTAGAGAGAGGGAATGGAGCTTTATCTGTGCAAAGACATGCTTCTTTTGTTTTTTACTCCCCGGAGAAAACCTTTTGCCCAGTGGAGAAAGCCCTTCTCCAAATTCAAAACTAATTATGGGTGATTTTTTTATTTATTTGAAAAGTTTTATATAGTGCAAACAAGACCTTTGCAGGCCTCAGATCGCTTTACAAATGATAGGAGCCGAGCCGTATAACACCCATAGTGTCATCAACTAGAACAGTAGTTCACTGTCAAGATAGATAGGTCTAAAAGATAATCGCATGACACACGAGTAATAATAATAATTACAAAATCTAGAAGAGTACAGGTTAAGGCAACACTCCAGATGAGGCTAGTGACAACATATTGTTTATACAGATAGATCAGAAAAGGCAGTAACATAACAAGCAAGCAATAATCATAATGTCATAATCTAGAACCAAACCGGATCAGGCTACACCCCAGATAAGGGCGGCGTTACCACAATGTAGAGACAGGTAGCATAGACCAGATAGCAGTGATCCTGAGTGTAGTTGACAAGTCATAATATGCTAGGATAAAGGAGTTCTTAGGGTCTAGGGCAGAAATGTGTTCATAAATTGTAGTTTACCTTCTTTCTTGAAAAATGTAGTTGAGGGATTCAGTCTTATTTCAGAAGGGGAGAGTTCCAAAGTCTTGTGGTGATGCTAGTGATTGCTACGTTGTAAGTTTTTTTTCAGGAGAATCTCTGTGGCTGAAGCAATAGAGTACTGGAGCTTGTAGAGGAACTGGAGTCCCTGGAAAGTTCAAGCTTCTGAGTGAGGATACTAGGGATATTGAAGTGTAGAGCTTTCTGGGTCATTCATGCAATTATCAGATAAATTCTTGCTTTGTAGGGGAGCCAGTTGAGGGATTTCAAATCAGGGGTGATGCAGGGGTGTGGAATTTAATAAAATATCTACTTGTCCATGAGGCAGGTTGCTTCATAAATCTACTTGTCCTGTAACAAAATCCACTTGTCCCTTTTGTGTCATATAATGTGGCGACAAATTAAGGTAGCAATCTCATTAAGCAAGAGTTCTGATATTGCCTCTCTAATTGTGCCAGGGCTTGTACCATAGTAGGGTTTGAATACTAGCAATTCACTTATGTTGCTACGTTTCTGCAGGTCTACATACTGGGGCTGAAGGTAGTGGTAAGCAATAGTTCAAGGGTTGGAATGCCCTTTTAAGTCTGTGCAAACCTACTAACTTGCATGTTTTAAGGGTTTTCACCAACTCTTTTCTAATCTTTTTCCCATACTGAAAAAGGTTTGGAATTTACTCCTGGCAGTGGCAGACGTAAAACTTCTTCAGGGTTGGGGAAAAAAGTGGTTGGAGGAAAAGTGAACTTGAAACATTCAGATTTTCACATGAGCAAATCTACACAGGCACATTTGCTCATGCTAAAATGCAGTTCACAAATATTTTCTAGGAGTACTATTTCTCGGCCTACTTCTGTAAATTCTTGTGACTTCACGGAGACTGTATGTATGCACGTAACGCATGGATATATACCATGGATGCACTTTTGAGACTTTCTTTAATAATTGGGCCTCTAATTAGGCCTGAGGTTAACCATGACCTTTTGTGTTTAGTAAAATTATGTCTCTCTCTCTCTCTCTCTCTCTCTCTCTCTCTCCTTCTCTCGGTCTATCAGCTGGCTTCACTGTGAGTGACAGTATTCTGCTGTATTACAAGGAGCATATTGGCACACAAAGTAGTTTTGTTCAGTGCCTGGAACTGCTGTGGCAATGTGTGCTTTTTGAGACCAAAAACAGTTTTTTGCTTTTGCCAATGCTTGTTAGAATGGCGAGGGCCCTGCAGCTCCCACACAGATTAGGTTTTACAAAAACCATGTCTAAACAAGTCACGCACTGACAAAACCAAAAGCCTGACCACCAATTTCAGACCTACTGGCTCTGCCAATGCTTGTTTATTTTTGTTTCCCACAATCGTATTTTAACTGGTTACACTGATTTTCCATTATGAATAATTTTGGGAAATACAAGCATACATCAACAAGTTACTAAATGATGCTGCAAAGATATGGTACCTAAAATCTTACAGTAGTATAGCAAAATATTTTTTCCCTACTTGCATTTTTTTGTGAACATTTTATTTTGAAAGCAAACAATCATCACTGCTGCTTTCAAGCTTCTGCAAATATTTGCATATAATCAGAGAGCATTCTCGGAGCATTATACATAGCCTAATATTACTAAACTTTGAAAACGTGTGTACATATTTATACTGGAACCACCGTCAGTAGTGCAGGCAGAGCTGACAACATTTACTTTTAGTGCTCACCCTAATAATAAAGGCTTTGCATTAATGAACCATAAATACAAGTTTGAATAGAGTTAACACATGGACACACATATTACCTTAACTGTAGCCAATGCCCTTCATTGATCCATAATGTGGTTTTGTAAACTGTCAGCTAGAGGGTTTGTGCTGTAGGGGGTTGGGCCTGCTTGTCCCAAGGACAAAATAGACATTAAAACTTGTTGCCCTTGACCCCAAACAATATGACCCGGGCGTTAGGCTATAGGAATTCCACATCCCTGGGTGATGTGATTATTTCTTTTTGATCCAGTGATGAGCCTTGCAGCAGTGTTAAAGGAGGCTCTTAAGGAGGCTCTTTTGGATTTGGACAAGCAACAGAGTGTGACACTTCCATAGTCCAACCTGAGAATCGGTAGGGCTTAGATGGCAGACTTGAAGTCATAGCGGGGGTGGAAGGTTTTAATTTCCTTATGATGTTCATTTGGATGTTTGCTCCTTTAGCTTCGAGAGTGTTAAGTTTAAGGTGGTTGCATGATAGCCAACTTTAAGTATTTTGTAGAGTTTAGTTGAGGTGTCTGATGTCTTCAGGGGAGGAGACTTTCAGATAAAGTTGGATATTATCGGCATACATGTGATATTGGATGAACTCAGAATTTCCGTAAGTGGCTCCATAAATAAGTTAAAGAGAGTAAGTGAAAGGGAGAAGCCCTGTGGGATCCATAATGTGACCAGGGTGACCTTAGACAGGGACAAATTTATCTTGACTTTTTGAGTTCTGTTTTGGAGAAATGAGGTGAACCAGTTTAAGACAGACCCTAAAAATCCCATCTCGGAGGTCTATTAGGTAGTCATGCTTAACCGTATCAAGCAGAAGAAAAGTCAAGGAGAATTAGTAAGCATGATTCTTTTTTAACCAAGATTTTCAGTGCATCATGCTTGTAAGGGCCAATTGAGTGTTATGCCCCGGGTGAAAACCAGATTGGAATCGGTCAAGAAGATGGAATTATTCAATGTGGTTACATAGGTGGAGGTGTACACATTTTTCAAGGAACTTTGCCAGAGTTGGAATGTTGCAGATGGATGAAAGTTATTTAAGTCAGTGTGATCTGCTGTTGTTTGTTTTGGATGGGGTTGACCTGCCCAGACTTCAATCAGGGATTTTGCCTTGACTTAGAGAGCCGTTTACAATCTTGGTCCAAAGTGGGAGTATAGACACTTTGATCTCATTAAAGATGTTGGGGGGAAGTGGGTCGCTGAAGTGGCTTGAGGTTTTCAAATGTGATAGAATTTTGAGAATGGTGATTTCCTCAAAGGTATACAAGGAGTTCCAAGAGGCGCTGTTTTTAAGAATGTGTCCCAGTAGACTTGAAGGCACAACTCCTATGGAGGATGGAATAGCTGGAGTGAGGTTAAAAAAGACGAAGCTCCACTGCCATCTGCAAATCAGATCTCATATTTTCTATTTTCTCATGGAAGTTGAAGGCAAATTCTTTGCAGTTTGGTGGTGGACAGTATTCAGATGAGGTAGATTTGGGAAGGCTGTTGGATTGAACTTTAACAAGCTCACATTTTGTTTGGATTGGTTTTAGCTTGATCAAGTTGGTTTCTGAACAAATTTGCTTTCGAGTTTCTGATGCTTTTGTAATATGTATTCCTCAATGGTCTCAAATGTTGGAGGCGTTCAAAGGAAGGTAAGGATCTCCATCTTCGTTTCGCTTGTCTCAAGTTGCTTCTTTCAGCATTGAGTCTACCATTGTCTCATGGTTTAGAGTCTTTGGTGAATGCTCTTTTTAGCTCAAGGGGTGGTATTGAGTCTAGAATATTCTTCATGGAGCTAGTGTAATGATTGTAGGATCTTTAGCAGCAGGCATGTCTTCAGGAGGGGGTAGAATGTTATTACTGAGGGATGTCAAATCATTTAAGTTGATGTTTCTCATGTTTCTTTTCTGAAATTTGGGTTTCGTTACTTGAGAGGTATTTATTCTCAGGGGATCAGAGATGAGGAATGTGATGCAGTAGTGGTCAGATGAATCACAGGGGAGGATAGATTTCAGTTGGATAAAGTTAGCCTACACGACGATAAGGTCTAAGGTCGCTCCCTTGTTGTGTGTGGGGCTGTCACAAATTTGTGTCATGTTAAGGTTAGCAAGAATATTTTTTAGGCTGTTAACTACAGGGTCATTCAAATCATTCAAATCATTCCAGTGGAGGTTGAAGTCTCCAAGGAAGGTTTGGGTGCCATGTTGACAAGAGTTAGTTGTGTATATATCCACAATTTTTTCTAAGAAACCAAGATTATCTCCAGGCAGATGGTATATAGTGTGTAGTCTATATTTTGATTTGTTATTGCAGGCAACATTGATGCAAAGGTATTTGCATGACGATAGAACAGGGGATTGTGACTGTTTGACAGAAAGGCTGTTACGGTGAATACATACAATGGCTCCACCTGGTCGACTGGAGCTATCTGATCCAGTGATGGCATAACTAGATGGGACAAGTATATCAAGGATAGGAGCAGAGGAAGCATTTAGCCTAGTTTCGGTCAGGATAAGGAGGTCACGGTCATGAGCGATGAGAAGGTCAGCAAGGTCCACTGCATGTCTAGCAGCTGGTCTGCAATTGAGTAGCATACATTTCAAATGGGATTTGGCAATAGCTGGGGTAGTCTGAGTTAGGAGAATTTGCTTAAGGTTGTTCCTGTTTATTGCTCTGGGGTTTGGTCTAGATTCTTTGTGTGGGTTCACTAGGATGGATTGGATTTGATGCTGATTGTTTATGATAGCAGAGTGAGATGTGTTATATGATAGGAGGAGGGAATGGATATCTTCATCGGACAGTAAATCTGAGTCTTTTAGTTTGATGGGCCTAGAGGGTGCATTACGGTATGGTAGGGTTCTCCAACTCAGGTCCGGGGACTTTGAAGAGGGTGAGATCAGGTTAGTTGGAAGTGTGTTGGAGGCAAGAAGAGGAGGTTAGTCCTGGTTATAATTATTAGATCTCGGATTCTTGCATGGCCGGCGATTATTAGTGGATTGAATGGTGATGTTTATAAGGGTTTGTAAGTAACTCTTGAGTTGTTGTAGGTTTTGTGTAATCTCATCCAGTCTTGAAGCTGGTGAGGTGTGGGAGTAGGCTGTAGGGTCCTGGAGTAGGGTAAAAGGATACAGGGGATTGATGCCTGTGGTGATGGAGTATTGTTCGTCAGAGGAGTTTAATATAGGGGGAGTTGGGTCAGAGGTGGCAGAAGGCTCAAAGATGCGTGAAGGGGAGCTCAGGATCGGGGAAAGAGGAGGTGCTAGGGACATATTGCTGAGTGGATTAGTGGTTTCAGACATCAGGAGTGTCATTGCTTGAGGCATGAAGGAGGTCAGAAGTGTAGTCTGAGGGAGGTGGTGATATCCATCGCTGTGTGACTCAGGAGCTCTGGGTGTGGAATTTGGATATGGTATGGTGATTGGCAGAGTCGGGCCTGGACCCTCTGGAGATGTAGGTGAGTTTGTATTGCACACCGGATTAGGAAGGACTTGAGAGGTTGCGGATACATTGCTGTCTGCAGCCTTTTTGATGAGAGGGAAAAAGTCCTCAAATAATTCAAGGTTACGATTTGATGATTAGATGAGGATAGTTCCATTGTTGAAAATGGAAATGTTTGCTTCTGCTATGTAAACCACTTAGGGGGCTATCGAGAGTCTTATCCCATGAGGAGCTTTCCTGGATGAAAAGATCGAGAGCAGCGATAGAAAGGCTTTCCTCCACTGTGCGCATCATTTTGTTATAAGGATGTGGTCACGTATAATAATACCCTTATTCATGCAGATATAGGAGCCAATGAAAAGAATTTCTGGATGAGCTTTGAGCAGTCTATGTTTTAAGTTCTTAAAAGCTTTTTTTGATAGATTCAGGGGGTACCTAATTTTATAAGCATATCTTCCTGATTTGTCCAGATTGGTGTCAGTTGTTGTCAGTGGATCCATGTCAAAACAAGGAGGGCCACTAGGTGGGTCAAGTAAGAATAGAAGAAAAGAAATCAGGTAAGAATGAAGGAAAACAGTCTAGATCACGTGGCAGGCGTATGCGAGGGGTAAGGGTAGAGAAGGTCATATGAGTGTTATAACCAGTCTAAAATAGGAGATATTGGAGTCCTGAGGTGTTTAAATGATGAAAGGGGCTAGTAGGTAAAGGTCTAGTGAGTGTGAATGGTGAAATAGTGACTCAAATGTGGATCGTGCATGACTGGCAGCTCTGAGACATCTGGATCTTCCTTAAATAAGGTGTGTAAGGAAGCTATTAATAAACTTTCATATATATGCAAGAGCGTGAGGGAGACCAGTTGGCTATGGTGAAAGAACAATGACATTGGGTGGTTGTGAGAGTATATATGAATTAGGCAAGCAAAGATTCAGAAGGATCATACGAGTTAGTCAATATCTTACAGGCTTTTGGGTTAGGAAGAGCCACAGTTCAAAGTGCTGGCGTGAACACCACTGCACGATGGCGACCGATGAATGAGCTGATTCTAATTGTTCATCATCACTGACAGTTTAGCAGGGCAATTGTTAAATTAAGCCCTACTTTGCTGTCTTCACCTCAGGCTAGGTAGAGTTCTTTGTTAATATTTTGTGCTTGATGAGTCCTTTTTCCCTAACCAGGTAGACGAGAGGAGAATATTGAATAAGTCCTTCTTTACTGTCTATGTAACATACAAAGAGATCTATCCCTTTCCCACCCCAGAAGGAGAATAACTCCAGCAATTTGCTTGAGAAAATTTACTCCAATTCAAGGGTGTAAATGGGTCGGTCAGATTGCAGTTTGGGAATGCCCACAAATGTTCATGTTTATGGGAGTTCCCAAGCTTCAAGGCACACAATGACTTACAGCACCCACTTTCACCCCTTTAGTGGGATTGTAAAGTAATTTGTGGAATCAAGGCAGTCGTAAAATGGAGCATTCGGTTGTAAACGTATGTTTACTCCTGAATTAAATTTTGGGCCTAAAACGTGTGTAACAGACACACCATAGTGAGTAAATGGCACAAACATATATCAATCATTTAGACATGTTTTATAGCTTTGAGAATCCTTCCTAAATGAAACCTTATTACGTGGCTGTTTGAAATAGCCCTTTCTGCAGGGTCAACCCCAAAGTTTTTTCCTTCCTCCTCCCCTGTTTGATGAATTTGTTTTTTATTGGCTTAAGGGCTCTGGGCACTTTACCACTGCTAGCCGGTGCTCAAGTGCATGTGCTCGCTCCCTAAAATGTGGTAACATTGGCTTATCCACAAATGGCACATTTAATTTTCTTATAATTCCCTGCGTGGCTTTTCATGGCCTTGTAAATATGCCCCCTTTTCACCTATTACTCTGTGTGAAAGACAGTGCTGCACTTGTTGGCCTCTAGTACCTTCCAACCAACAACTGCCAAAGTCGGAGGACTCTCACAACTAGCCCCATCAAAGTTCCTCACACCTGTCTTGGATGCCATCATAAGCTTGATACCCCAGCACCTTCACTTCCCCTACACTGCGCAGGAACAGCTGGCTTCCCGCACATGTTGGGGGCAATTGACTGCACACATGTCCTACTTGTGCCCCCTGCCGACACTGCACACAATTACCACAACAGAAAGCACACACATTCCATCAATGTGCAGGCAATAGTGGACCACCGGGGACTGTTCACCAATGTCATCGCCAACTTCCCAGCCAGTGTGCATGATTCCTACATCTTCCAACAGTCCATCATCAACCACCACTTTCATGATGGCTCCCATGGAAATGCATTGCTCATTGGTAAGTGCCAACGGAACACACCAGGCACCTCAACTCCACAATCATACAACTCCCAACTGTGGGAATGCACACGTAACAAAATCACATACAACATGCCAACCAACATGCCCACCTACCAGACACGACAACACAAGTAACTGTGGTTACAGGGGCCAGACATTTAGACAAACCATCCACAAAGGCATAGCCCCTCTGCCACACAATTACAGAATGTGGGGAGAGGTGGGAACCAAGAATGTGCGAAGGAGGCAAGTGACCCATGAATAAGAATGTACACAATGCCAAGTGTGTCGGTGATGTGCTGTACAGTCCTGAGTATGCAGAGCACAGACATGTCCATGTGGACATATACTGCTGGTGTTTGTAGTATTGTGGACAGTGGACGCAACCATGTTACCTCAGGCAGTGGGGAAGACCGTGGACATGTAGCTATGTTGCCCCCCCTGTAAGCGTAAGTGTAGTGGGCTGGGCCGGCGTATGGCAGTCCTGGGTAGGAGTGTGAATAAATAGCCCGGGGCTCTGGGCGTGGGTCACTTCCGGGAGGGCCACCAAAGTAACTACTGCATGTGTCTCTGTGTCCGCCCTATCCTGACGTGGCCGACCACCTTCAACTGTCAAATTTACACCAGCGACGAGGTGGCTACGTCACACGCCACCCGGCGCACATCTCGTCATCACCCGCAGAGGCGTGTCTGACTGGGCGGCACCCCTCACCCTGCCACGAGGCCGCCGCCATGACCGGTTGTGCCTGCGTAATCCTGTGCGCCTGTTGCACCCCAGCCCGCTGGTCCCTAGACCCGTGTGTCTCCAAGCAGTGATTGCCCGCCCCTGCGCACTCAGTCCTCACTGCTCACCTGCCTCCACCGGCATGTCTCCAAGAGGGTCCACCACGTGCCAATGCAATCATCAAGCCCGAGGTCCCTGAGCTTGGCAGCCTCCTCAGCCGATCGCTGGCTTCCGCGCAATAGACCCCCAGCGCACCCTGCGGCATAGCATCGCTGAGTTCTGTGTGTGCTAACTGCTACCTCCGGCCTACACTGCGGTCCAGCAGGTCTCACACAAATCAAATCCAGTCCAGACCTCCAGGCCTACTGCATCATCGCAGGCTGCACACCCGCTCAGCTCTTCAGGTGGGCCTACCTCAGTGCACCGCAAGTCATCGCCATGTGGCGGTAGGCCCGTGCCGGACGCATTGCCTCAGGTGCCACTACCTCTGTGCACCACAAGTCATCGTCCCGTGGGGATTCCCAACAAGTCCGCCTCCAGCAGCCAACAGCATATCCTCGGTAACGCCACTGGAGCCCTTCACAGTTACGGGGCCATCCCCGTCCCAGGCAGGCCACTGGAAAGCCTGGGTGGAACATCTGGAGACATACTCCGAAGCGCACGACATCCCAGTGCCGCGGCGGTGGCCCACGCGTAGGCATGTGAGGAGTGTGAAGAAATGGCGTGGGGCTCTGGGTGTGGTTCAGTTCTGGGCTCTGGGCGTGGTTCAGTTCTGGGCTGGCCACAACAGTAACTATGGCGTGTGTCTCTGTTGTAGTGTCGGCACCACCCGGGCCTTAATCGACAATGTTGCAATGTAGCATGCACCCGGAGTGCGGGCTCGCCTGAATGGATAAATAAAGAAGCGCAAGACCGCTCGGGGTCTTGGCTAATGCATGCCAACTGTTGTGTGTGTATCTTCATTGCCGCAGCATAAGCCAAAGGCCTAGCCTACATTAATCTCACTTACCTCTCACAGGTGATCAAGGATATGCACTCTGCCCGTGGATGATGACACCCCTCCGAGCCCCTAACGCCCCGGCCCAGAGGCAGTAAAATGTGGCCCACAAACGCACCAGGGGCATTGTTAAGCGCATATTTGGTGTGTTAAAGTCACGTTTCAGGTGCCTGGACATCACAGGTGGAAGACTCCTGTACAGCCCAGAAATAGCGTGCAAGATGATCATCGCATGTTGTGTATTGCACAACATATGTGTACGCACCAATACCCCATGGATCCAAGTGCCAGATGCACCAGACGATGATGAGGAAGATGAGGCAGGTGGACCACACCCCACTGCAGCTGCAGCAGGAATAGCCCGAAGGAACACAATCATTAACAATTTCTTTGCATGAGCACGTCACATTGTGACTGTCCTTAGCAATCATGGAACAGTACAAAATGACCACATGAACAGCATGTGCAAATAAATTCATTACAACACACATTCCCTGTGTGCATGTCCGTCCTCTGCATTAGCACATCACTCTGACAAGTGTAAGTGCAACATTAAGTGCTAACAATCTCACAAATAGCAAATAGATGGTGGGTATGTCACCTCTGTACAGAGAGGCTGTTTAGGGTGTCACGTATTCGAAATGCCATTTCAGGGTGTCAGATGTAGTACGTAATCCCACTCATCAGCGTATCACATGTGTACAAAAACATGACACGAAGGCTGTCATTGGTGTTAAAAAAAAGACAACAGGGTGTCATTTGGGGTCAAATATGACATTTCGGGTGTCATTTGGGGTCAAATATGAAATTGCAGGTGTCATTTGGGGTCAAATATAAAATAGCGGGTGTCATTTGGGGTCAAATATGAACCACCCTGATGCAGAGATGCACCCCGTGACTCAAGTCCCACAACATGAGCAACATAGAAGTAAGGGGCACAGTGAACACCTCAGCAACATGGGTGATGCACACGAACTAAAAAGCCAGCAGGAATACCTTGCGTGGAACACACCAAGGTCTCCCCTGGACATATGTGCCATGTACAGATCACATGTCTACACGGACATCATCCATCAATAGTAGTGAACAGTGTCAGCTAATAGGTGCTAGGTGAGAAGTCACGTGCCTCCTCACAGCTACCTGTACCCATCACTGTCAGACTGCAGCAAAACACCACTGCTACATCAGAGCATGCAAAATTGACCGTGAGGGCAGGTACATGCTGGGAAGGGTTCAACCGTGCCGGAAGGCGAAGCAGTGACCCCCCCCCCAAAAAATTCCACATCACATTTCCAGAATGCAAGCAGATGACAAACTAACTTTAGGGATGAAAGCTCCTTTGTCTGAACTGGCAGGCGGTAGCACATCTGCACCTCCGACCTTGGAATTGCATGCGCCCGGCACCCCCTGAGAGATACCATAGCAGCTGATGATGACTCCCACACTAAGCACAGCGCTAACCAAAGACCAACGTATACACACCCCACACACAGGAGTCCTTGCTCGCAGTTCTCTTGCATGGAATGACCTTCACATTTATGCACAGACCATCCCAGGAGTCCAACCGTTGCACACTCAAACAAATCATTGCTCCGAGCTGTGGCATCCACATAACTTTGACTTGGACTTTTTTACACACAGCCCTATTTCCTACATTGACGTGGGGCTAAGTTGGAAGATTGTTGTTTAGGAGCAATGAGGCCACAGCTAGTTCACACATTCCCAGTCATCTTACTGCCTATATGGGTCACGGTCAAACATGTGCATTGATGTAAGTTCCCAGGGAGTACCTTTTTTTGGAATCACTGCCCCTACATTCATCCATACTTTCCTACTTGCTTGATCATCGATATGACACATCTGTGTGAATCATAATGTTTTAATCACATTCGGTGGAGTGTTGAAGCTGGACCACTACATGGCCATGCAAACCCCACTTTACATTGTTGCCCCTTGGAGGGCCAGCCAGAGTCCTTTAGGGATTGACCAGTTCATCGGAAGAGTAAGAGTTCAGTCTGCAGTCTGATTGCTGTGTCATTGGTAACCAAACCTAATATGGCAGTCCATGTCGAGAGCCAAGGTGAGTTTTGCAGAGTGTATCGGGGACAGTGGAAGGTATTATTCCAGGGCATGATGCAGAGGGCAGATCCAAGCTGAAACAGGCCGTATGGCGGAGATGAATGCTACCGCTTCCTTCTTACAAGAATGGCAGAATCATTCACATCATCGTCCTCTGATGTGTGATGTGCCTCACATGTGGGTGGTGGTGTTTTGTCTGCAGCACTGTGAGGCACTGACACATCAGGGGCGGAGATGTGGATGGAGTAGTAGCAGCAGCATTCATCTGCGCCAGGCCTTGTGGCAGCAATGCCATGATGAGTATCTGCAGGGCATGGAAGATCCTAGCTACATCTTGCTGGTGTACTGCCGTGGCAGCCATTCTTTCCACCTGCATTCGCTCCATGTTCTCCATGATCCTCTGCATGTGTCCCAACTCCTGGCTGACATCGCTGGAGCCACTCTGACTAGACAGTTGTTCTTGTCTCAGAGTCATGACTCCAGCAATGTCAGCCATGGCTTGTTGGAGAGCATGGAGCGGACTGTGGGTGTCCGGTAGGGATTGTAAGTGGTCCCTGATGGGACTCAGACACCCACGTATTGCAACTAGTTTGGCTGCCATGAGGTTGAACTCCACCCACACCTGATCAGCCATCTCCTTCTGGCCCTCTAACACACGGCACTTGAATGCCATGTGTTAGTCGTGGGGGTCCTGGGAGACAGCTGTGGTGGTGGGTGCTTCCTGCTGTGTGGTCTGTGCAGGGGGTGGGGTCTCCTCGATGCAGCTGGTCTGCCCTGCTCCTGGGGGTGGGGTTCTGAGGGTGTCCATGAGCTGTTGGAGGGCATCGGTGTCGATGGCGAAGAGATGTACGGTCTGCACTGCAGGAGGTGTTGATTCTCGCTCTGCAATGTAAAGGGGAGATGCAGTTTAACAGTGTGTTCCATGTATGTTCACGCATTGGACAAGTTTACAAACAGACTGCATGACAATGTACATTGTGACTGGAAGGAGATGCCTATTTGATGAGGGACAGTGGACATTTCTACACCATCAGCGATGTGGGGTTGTACTTGTACATTATCGTCTCTCAGTTTCCTGCTATGCCAAATATGATTGGCCAGTTTCTACACACATGCGGAAGCAGTTGTGTCCTCTGTTCTGTTGTGAAAGTGTTGCAGTGTGTACCACATTGTTGTCAATGTTGATGTGCTCTGATTCTTATGTGTGTGTGCTGCATTGTGGGAGAGTCGCCCCTGCAGCTCTGATTTTGCTGGCCCTTATCCCTTTCAGGCGGTGTGCCTTTCACTTCTGTGCTTATTCAGTGCTGAGATGTTGCAGACTTGGGTAAATTGGGCTCTTGGTGGGAGTTGGGACTCTTGGGCATGGTTTGTCCGTAGATGTCTTGTTGACGTCAGGGGTTGTTTGTGCACATGAATGTGTCAGAGTGTGACCTGCTCCTTTACGGATGTGGTCCACACTCAGCCACCTCAGTGTTGTGGCGTGCACCATGTCATGATAATTGGACTGCAGCCATGCTAATCGTCATGCAGTGTCACTTGCATTGTCAGTTTGGCTCACGGACCCGCAGCTTTGCTGGGTTCAGCACATGTGCATGGGTTTGTTATGAGATTAGTGAAGTGTGGGAAGGGCCTCCTGCACCCACGATCTAGACTTTTTGCTGGTGAATGCACTCTGGATAAACCGCTCAATTTCTCTTCTTGTTTCAACCATGTTTTCTAGTGTCTGGATTCGTACTATTTGCATCCCTGTCCCTGCTTATTTTTTGTAGCGCCTGGCCACTTTTGGGGCAAGGGATTGGTTCACTAGCACTGACAAGTCTCTCCCGCTAGGCCCCACAACTGTTCTGGGAAGAGGGTTATTACTTGTTTTGCCCCTGGGCCAATTCCCTGAATTTGCTCATCTGTACTCGTGAAAGAGCGTCGGCCACTGCATTCTCCACCCCTGGTACATGACGGGCCTTCAGGTCTACGTTCCCCTCTAACTGCAGCTTAACCAATTGCCGCATTAGTCTCAGCATATCTGACCACCTAGGTGAGCCCCTATTGATTGCCTGTGCCACCCCTTTGTTGTCTGACCACAGCGTCAGCTTCATGTTCCTCAGTTCCCGCTTCCAGACAGTTAGTGCCACTATAATGGGGAGCAGCTAAGAAAAATCAATGTTGTCGGTGATGCCCTGGTTGTGCCACCTGCTTGGCCATTGGCCTGTGCACCATCTGTCGCCCAGAATTTTCACGAAGCCTGTGCTACCTGCAGCATCTGTGAACAGGGCTATCTGCCTGAGTACTCTATTCTTACTATATTTTGAAGTCTCTGTCTCAAATACTGCGGGCCAGTGTCATTCATTGCTCTTTGGGCCAAGGTGAGTGCTTTATATTTTATTCTTCTTTTCACAGGCAACCAATGTAGACTACGCAAATGAGGGGTAATGTGGTGGCGCAAAGGCATATTCCGAACAAGCCTTGCCACCGCGTTTTGAATAATCTGTAGCCTTCTGAGCAGATACTCAGGAAGACCCAGATAGAGGCTGTTCGTATAGTCAAGCTGGGAGGTGACTAATGTATGTACCACAGTCTAACTGTAATTCATTGGCAGAAAGTGAAGAAAGCTCCGTAGAGCCTTCAACTTCCAAAAGCATTGAGCGGAAACATGGGAGATTTGCACTTTGCCAGTCAATTGCGCATCAAACTTGAAACCCAAATTCCTAGCAGAGGCAACTGGAAGAGGAGGTGGATTTACCTCAGCCAGCCACCAAAGTTCTGGTGGTGGAGTGGCGGACTGGTTGAAAAACAAAACCTCCGTTTTATAGGTGTTCAATTTTAAGCAGCTCTCCGTCATACATGACGAGATATCAAGAAGACACTGCTTAAAACTGACAAAGGCTGTCTTGCTGTGATCTCTGAAGGAGAACACCAGTTGCCTGTCATTGGCATACGAGACAACCTTCACCCAACATTGCTCAATAACTGCCGCAAGGGGAGTGAGGTACACATTAAAAAGCGTTGGACTCAAAGCAGAGCCTTACAGGACCCCACACACAAGGTGACTAGAGGTGGAAAGATGAGGATGGAGAGTCACCTGCTGTGTACGCCCCTCTAGAAATGAGCAAATCCAGGCCCAGACCGTTCCAGTCACCCCTAGACATTTAAGTCTATTTAGGAGAATCCTGTGTGACACCGTATCAAAAGCTGCGGATAAGTCCAGCATCGCACAGCTTCCGTGATCTAAAGTTTCACGGATAGTCTCTGCGACTTCAAGTAGAGCAGCCTCCGTGCTATAACCGGATCTAAATACAGACTGGGAGTCGTTCAGATGATGGTTTGACTCCAGGAAGTCCCCTAGTTGTTTCTGAACTTCTTTTTCTGGAATTTTAGCCGGGAGGAAAGAATTTGGCCTAAAGTTTTGGGCTCTTTTGGATCAGCATCTTCTTTCTTAAGAATTGGCTGAACAAATGCATTTTTCCAACTGGTAGGATAAATCCCCATCTCTAACGAGGAATTCCAGATTGTGTTCAATGCAGGGTTGCGCCAAAGGACTAGTAACTTAAAAAATCTAGCAGGGAAGGGGTCGGCCGGGAGCTTGATTTTATTGTATTAAGTTCCCCCAGGGATGCTTCCATACTGAAGGGACGAAAGACCAACCACATACTTGTGCGGCACAGTGTATGAGGTGGTTGGTCTGGTGGTCCTAAAGGTGGAAAGGAGGAGTAAACATCTTGGATTTTGTTCTGAAAAAAAGTAGCAAACTTTTCACAGAGAATCACTGATGGAGGAATAGTACTATTCAGAACAAGTGGTTTAATGAAACCCTGGACTATATTAAATATTTCTTTTGCAGAGTTGTCAGAGGTTTTGATCTGATTAGCGACATAGTTCCTAATGATCTTGCGCTTTAAACTATGAAATTTCCTTTGGGCTACTTTGTATACACTTGGCCTCTGGCTCATAGTTTTTTCGCCAGGCACACTCCAGCCTCTTACATAGGCTTTTCTCCGTGTGGAGTTCCATTGTAAATCGGGGGGCCGAGGGTTTACTCCTAGTCAATTTCATAGTCTTAGTTGGGGCAATTTTATCAAGAGCTGAGGTAACCCAACAGTTAAAAGTTAACACGTCCTTGCTAGGTTCACCTGTAAGCTGGGGAGGAGGAAACCCACAGTAAATTAAAAGGGATCAACCATTGATCCGACCAAGTTATAGGTAATGGGTCCTCTATCTGTAGAGTATGATCATTGGTAAAAAGTAAATCAAGAATATGGCCAGCCACATCGGTGGTTGACAATACCTTTTGAATCAGATTAAGCCCTTTGAGGCTGTCGGCCAACTGGACAGCTAAGGGGCAATTAACGTTATCCATATGGACATTAAAATCACCGAGGACTGTGTAATTAGTATACCTAAGTGAAAGGTCAGCGATAGTGTCATAAAGCTTCAGCAATGGGCAGCTGGGGCGTTTGGGGGTCCATAAACCAGCAGTCCGGCCATTGAGGAGGCTTTGGAGAATTTAATGCAGAAGGACAAAGCCTCAATCTGCCCTATACTTTCAATTCTCTCCTATGCGAGATCTCCCAATCCTCTCTCATAATCATGGCAAGGCCACCTCCTAGTCTGTTTCCAACTCGGTTCGCCTTGGAAATCCTGTATCCTGCTGG
The DNA here is from genome assembly GCF_964204655.1 of Triturus cristatus. Lineage (NCBI taxonomy): Eukaryota > Metazoa > Chordata > Amphibia > Caudata > Salamandridae > Triturus > Triturus cristatus. Next base: position 1,281,893,971 of record NC_140590.1, read on the forward strand.
AATAGCCAGTGCTATATCCGGGTTGGAGCTCTCTCTCAACCAAGTTTTGGTTAAAAACATGATGTTCCAGGCGTTCGTCTTTAAGGTCAGCCAGATATCATTTGCATGCTTTGGGAGAGATCTACATGCCTTGATGGTGGGCCTTGGGCGAGGTTTAGATACTACAATAGACCCAACCCCCGAAAAATCTGTGTGCTCACCGTCTTTCACAAGCCCATTATATAGCTTGATCATGTCTGTGCAATAAATGTCTTACACTCCTCTGTGTTAGGCCTAAGGCTGCTCGCCCTCACTACCAGAGTACTTTGGGTTTTGCATTGAGCCCTGTGCACTTTTGAGGGACCCTGGACTCTGTTCATGGTATTACCACCTGGTGGCAATATCATACACAGAGCCAGCTTCCTACAGTGGGATTGAGAGGAAAGTATAAGCAGATGGGTGAGTGAATATTCAAGTTCAGATACCATTGCCTCTTTTTTCCAGGTCAGCATCATAAAAGTCCTGCTGCTGTCACTCAAACATCTGCTGTTAGTATTATTTTTTTTGTTTTACCTGTATTAAAAAGCAACTGTTAGAGAGACGGTCATTGTTTTGTCCAGCCACCGCCTACCTAACTATGCTCTAGGCAGGAATACAGGTGCCAGCCTCATCAAAATGGGTTTGAATGTAGGTGTGCCAGGCACTATGCAATCCTAATCTTGGTGCCAGGGCTGGCATTTGGCATGGACAGGCTGGGCCCAGACCCAGAGCGCCAACCTTAGAGGGGCCCACTGACCTGTCTGCATGAAGGTTGTGCATTCAGCACTCTCCAACTGACCGGCGGCAGTGGTTCTTCCTAAACTGCTTTTAAATCTTTTTTGATTTCATTATACTGCAGGCACCATGTTTAGCACCTATTAACTCCAACAATTCTCCTTCCATCTCCCTCTCACCCCCAGCAATCCTATATTTTTACACTCCTTTACCCTGCCATCACCAACCACCAGGGCTTTAAGCTGAGCACCGGCAGTTTTTCAAAGAAGGCCTCGAAACGGATCTCTGTCGGTCTCTGTTTTGTGCCCTGGCACATGCGATCAGTTTTTTTTCCGGACTGCTCTGACAGCAGGCACATCGATGTGCGCGTGCTCACCCTGCTCACTTCTCACTAGTGGAGAAGTAACGGCATGAGGTCATGCCAGGTGAGCGCTGTAGGGGAAGGGAAATCCTTTAAAGAGAGTCATTTTCTCTGTGGATTTCCCTTCTCTTTTAGAATCACAGGAGCAGCAACATTGTCGTACTGCCGCCAAGGCTGTAAATGGAAGCTTTTTCAATATTAGATACAAGCCACAGTTGCTGCTTATTTATCTTATGCCACTCACAACTATTGACAAAGCCAATACTTCTGACTTGCTGTAGGTATGATGTTAATTGTTGTATGATATCTGGCTGCAATGACAGAAACAGCAAAATACAAATCAGGCTGCACAATATGGTAAACACAGATTTATTGTTCATGTGTTTTAAGCCACACCCTTAATTACACTGGCCACGCCCCTTTATGAGATCCTCAAGTTTTTTCATCCCACTTAAAGCCCTGCCAGCCTCCTTCTCACCGGTGTTAAGGAGGTATGAGAGGGGTAATTAAGGTAGGCTAGGAGAGGCACATACATGTTCGTGTTCAGAGTGGGGTAGGAACAGGTGTGTGAATAGAAACGGGACCCCCTGTTGCTTCTTGCTTTAGTGGCAGCGCCAGTGTGTTTCCGCCCAGGGGCTATCTGAGCTCAGGCTGGTTTGCTTGGTGCCTGCTGCAGTTGTTTCAAACATCGAGGGCCGCCTCTGAATTGCCCCTCCTCTCTCTTTGGCGCGCCTGTATTGTTTAGTGCTGCTCTGCTCAGAACCTGGACCGAGCCGCGCCTCCGACCTTTGTGCGGGGGCCGGTGTATCTGCAGTTGGATATCGCCCTCACCTTCTGCCCGGCCCGCCGCTCCTCTTTTCACAACATGCATCACCTTTGAAGCTGAAGGGACGTGCCCATTCGCTGCGTGGGTGGTTTCCACTTTCAGAGGTGGGGCGCCGGGCACCCAGTGACAGGGCCGTAGAGTAACCGAGCAGGGCAGGTGAGGGGAGGAAGGAAACCAGCGTGGGCCGAGGGCACAGGCGCTACTTGAACGTTAACAGGAGTTCTTTTTCTCCCCCCTCCCACGCAATCCCTTACTTCCTACCTATCTTCCGCCGTTCTCCTCTCTTCACCACAACCAAAGTCCAGCACCAAAACAGGTAAAGCTAAATATTAACTTTTTCAAAGAAAGGTTGTGTCCTCATTTATTTATTTGGTCTATCTGCTCGATAACGTTTGGTGATGACTATATGCTCCGAATATTTTGTCCTATAGCTCGGTGGACTACTCTACTGTTTGCCTCTAGGTCAGACCTTTCAATATGAGCATGACAGCTCAGGTGGTTATTGCACCTCCTACAGAGATATGTTTTGTGTTTGGCTCCTGGCCGGCGAAAGCCTTTTCAAATCGGTAAAATGATGACGAGTGGGTATGCTAAAGCAACACCTGTTCCTTATAGCGCTTTGAAGCCTCCATCTTGTTGTAGTAACCGTCATAATCTAGGTAAATATTATTGTTATTGTAGTGACGTGGATCCAAAAGGACTGTGATAATTAATGTATTTATTGCTGCCTTCGGCGATTATGTGGGCTGTCGGCATAAATCAGTTTCAGGACCGTTGGGGTGGTTGGATCTTTTTGTCTCAATTTTGGTTAAGTTGACCACTATTTTGGTTGTTGAATAGTGAACGTCCTCTGTTATTTATCCGCCCTCTGGCTAAATAACAGGTATTATAAACTTCATTGATGAGCAAATTCACCATGATCCGGTGCAGTGCCATTTCCTGGCAATAAAACCCTGTCCTCAACCAATAAGGAGGCTCGAATTCCATTTGTTTTTTTTTAATTGACATGTTTTTATTAGGGTTTTGCATGTATTGCATCACAAGAAACATTCACATTTATAAGCATGAATCGTTGTACCATAATGTCATGGACCTTTAAGAAAGCTATAGTGCGTGGATACTGTAGTCCATTAGCTGCTGAGATCTCCTGTGATGGCCCGAGAGACTTGTCTTCCCATAGGTCGGTTCTATGCGGCCCCCAAGCCTATCATCCTGATCGTGCCTACACCTTCCGTCTCGATCGGGGTCAACTTTACCGCCCCAACTTGGTCTATGCAGCGTTCCCTTCTTTCCCAGATTCCCTATCATGTCGTGTAACTAGAACAACGGTGTGGAAACCGCCAACTGGGGCTATTGCCGCCTACGGGGCGGCATGGGAGGGGCCCTGGGGTAGGGGGGGGGCCCCCGAAACTTGGTAAAGTAGGGGGGGGAAGGAGGCAGTGAGTGAAGTATGGGGGGAGAGGGTGCGGGATCGGCGGAAGAGAAGCTCCCGTGGCAGATTATGTATGGACTGGTGGTAAGTGTATGTTGTGCGCTCCGGGGCTCCCCAGGGGGAGGGGCGGGCCCACCCCTCGTCGCGAAGCAGGGGACTGGGTTCGTACTTGCCCTCACGTCTAGGTATGTTACCTACCTTATGGGCCGCTCGTGTCCTCTGCCGATCCGGGGCGGTCGGGGGAGGCCGCCGGGGCGTGGGGGGTAAATTGTGTCATGTCTGGGGCCTCCCCCGTCGCGCTTGCTTGCTTAAAAAGGATGAGTAGCTGCGCCCACTCCATAGATATCGGGCGTTTGCGGGCGCCCTTCGCCTCCTCTTCTCGCAGAAGCTCCTCCTCTGCTGCTCCCCACTTGAGCACCACGCCCACCCATGCCGTACCGGACGGCCCCTCTGGGGCCCTCCAGTGCATCGCAATGTTTCTCTTCGCGAGGAGAAGGGCCAAGGAAATGAACTTCCACTGCACCTTCGCGGATTTCCTCCTCGGGGTTATCCCCAGCGCACATTCCTCCCAGGTGGGGGCGGACGGGAGTTCGGTTGTTGCTCGAATGGCTTGGTGTACTCCTCCCCAGAAACGTTGTATGGATGGGCAGGCCCAAAACATATGTTTGAAATCGGCGTCTAGCTGGTGGCAGCGGGGACATTCAAATCGTGTATCGGGGTAAAATCGGTGGAGTTTGTCCGGGGTGAGGTATGCCCGGTGTAGGATATTAAATTGAATATTTTTGAATCGCGCGTTCCTGGACACCTTTTTTGGGGATTCCAGGGCTTTACGCCACTCCGCATCATGGAATACTCTGCCTGCGTCGTCTTACCATGTTTCCCGAAGGTTGTCCAGGTAGACGTCTGTGAGCTGCCGGATCGCTTTATAAAGCCAGGTGATGAGGTGGCTGCCTGCTCCCATACGCAGCACTCTGTGTAACACCGGATGCGTCGGGGGTTCCCCATCGCGTGTGTGCCAGAAACGGCCACTACTCTCCAGCAGCTGCCTGTGTTTTCAAAAATTGCCCTTGGGGGAGGTCATGCCACTCCACCAGTTGTGCGTATGTCCTCAGTTGTCCCTCTTGGAACAACGTCCCATGATCCGTCCACACCTGGAGGGCCCTCATGGTGTAGTACCCGCTCTGTCGGGGGAAGCCCACAAGGGGGAGTAGAGGGGAATATAGTGGCTGGCCCTTCGACATGCGGTGGATCCTCATCATGCATCTGCGGGCTATAGCGACCTGGAGCGGGTGCGTGCGTGTCGGTTTGGAGCCCGGCATGAGCAGTCGGCGGATCACAGGCAAAGGCAGTTTGCCTCCCTCCGTGATCGTCTCCCCTACGTGTCATTCCGCCGTCCAGTGGGACAGCCACTGGAGCTGTGCCGCGAGAAAGTACGATTCAAAGGATGGTGCTCCCAGGCCTCCGGCTGTCGTGGAGAGGTACAGTGTGCGCAGCGCTACTCGGTGTCTGCCGCCCCCCCATATCAGAGCTGTCAGCAGCGCGTCTAGTTCCCGAAAGAAGGAGCGCGGCGGGATGATAGGGAGGTTTGCAAAGTAGTAGAGCATCCTTGGGACCATGATCATTTTTGCAAGAGTAACGCGCCCTATGGGTGCTAGTGGCAATGTCTTCCAAAACCCTACCGCCGAACGCAGGCTCGTCAGTGCCCTTCGATGGTTCCCCTCAAAGAGGTCTCTGGGGGAATGATATAGGCGCACCCCCAAATATCTGGGGGCCGTCCCATCCCATCTCAGCGCCTGATCGCCCAACGTTATCTCTAGGGGTTGCCCAAAGGGAAAATGGACGATTTCTCCCAGTTGACCCGTAGTCCCGAGATTCCCTCGTACTCTCGTAGCGTCGTCCAGATTGGCGTGAGGTCGGCCGAGATATCACGGACATATATCAGGAGATCGTCCGCATATAATGACACACAGTGGGTGACGTCCGCTATGGGTATCCCCCATGCCTCCCCCTCCCGTCGCAGTCTTATGGCCAGGGGTTCCATCACCAGGGCAAAGAGGAGAGGAGAGAGGGGGCATCCCTGCCTGGTCCCGCGGGTCACTGGGAATGGTGCCGATATAAGTTTGCCGAGTCTCACTCTGGAGGTGAGGCCTCCGTATAGCAGCTGGGTATAGGCCAGCAGCGTGGGCCCAACACCTACGTGTCGCAGGACCTCGAATAGGTAAGGCCACAGCAGGGTATCAAACGCCTTCTCCAGGTCCAGGACCAGACACGCCGCTCGGGGAAATCGTTCTTTCGTCTGATCCTGAATGTGGAAAAGGCGGCGCAAATTATGTGAGGTGTTACGCCGGGGAACGAATCCACATTGGTCCGTATGCGCCAGTGTGGGAAGGATTTGGCTGTAGCGTTCAGCTAAGATTTTCCCTAGGATCTTGCAGTCCGTGTTCAGAAGCGTTATCGGCCGGTGGGACGCCGGGAGCACGGGATCTCTGTATGGCTTCAAGAAGGTCACCAATATCGACGCCCGCATCGAGTCTGGGAGCATTTTGCGGGCTACCGCCTCTTCGTATATGGAGACCAGCCGCGGCGCCAACAGTGTCGCGAATGTGTGGTAGTACTCAATCGGGAATCCGTCCGTGCCTGGCGCTTTCCCGTGTGCTAGGGCTTTAATTGCTTGCTTCACATCGACCGGTTTGAGTTTCTTGTCTAGTTCCTTCCCGATCGTAGGGGGAATCGTGGGCAGGGGCGATCCGCCTAGGAAACCGGTAAGGTCTCCCGAGGGTCTGACCCGTGGGGATCGGTACAAGGCCGCGTAGTACACGTGGAAGATGTGCAGGATATCCGTCTGCGAACATTTGAGCTGCCCGTCCGGGGTCCGGAGTTCTGTGATTGGGCGTGGCGCTGTGTCTTGCTTGGCTAGCCAAGCCAGGAGGGATCCCGCCCTATTCCCCTCTTTGTGTGTCCGTGTCGCGTATGCCCGAAAGTTATATTTGCGCAGATCTCGCAGCGCTGTTGCATGGGAGGATTTGGCCGCTGATAGTTGCGCCTCGGTGGCGTCTCCCCGATCCACCCTTTTCGAGAGTTCCGCGAGCTGGGTCTCCGCCCCCTGCAATGCCCTGTCTAGCACTCTCCTGACCCCAACTACTTGTTGAATGCAGTGGCCTCTGGCGCTTACCTTGAATGTATCCCATTCAAATGAACGCGTGGACGCTGTGTTATCATTTTGCCGAAAGTGGCCCTGCATAAATTCCTCAAGGTTTTGGCGGAATACCGGGTCTGTGAGGCATTCCCGGGGCATCCTCCATGTTGGGATCGGGGGGTGAGGGGGTTTCCATCGGAGGACCGCCGTGTGTGCATCGTGATCCGACACTACTCTGCCTAGGTAGTCCGACTCTTGTACTGAGGGTAAGAGCGACGTGGAGCATAGGAATCTGTCTAGCCGGACCCTCAGATCGTGTGGGATCGAATGAAAGGAGTAAAGCTTCGTGGTGGGATGGTGAGTTCTCCAAATGTCTGCTAGTCCCCATCTGTCTACCCAGCTGCGGAGGTCTGTGGCCTGCTTGTATGCTGATGAGTGGGCTTGCGGGGGGTGCGAGCGGTCCAGGTGTGGATCTAGGGTGCAATTGTAATCCCCTCCCAGGAGCCATGGGACCGATGTGTGATGGGCCAATGTGCGTGTAAGTTTGCCCCAGTAGCCCTTCTGTTCTGTGTTGGGGGCGTATATACTCCCTATCAGTAGTGGTTGGCCCTCTAACAGTCCCGTCAGTATTGCATAGCGGCCCTCTCTGTCCACGAGTCTGCTTTGCTCCTTAAATGGCACCCCCGGTCTGATACAAGCTAGTGCACCCCTAGCAAATGCGGAGTAGGTCGTTGCACATATTATGCCTCACCATTTTCTCTGTAGTCGGTCTGCCTCCCCCGCCGTCAAATGCGTTTCTTGTAAGAGCGCTACCTGGGCCTTTTGTCTCTTGATGTAGGCATAAACGGAATATCGCTTGCGGGTGGTATGCATTCCCCGAACATTAAGTGTCAGGAATTTTATGTCCGTGTTAGGAGAGTTGTGCGACATGTTGTGGGAGGTCACGTGTATATGTCCTTGTTGTATTGTGGACCCCTCAGCCGTCGCGTCCGACCCCTCGCCCACCACCCACCGTCCGTCTGTGTACTGCATCGTCCGTGAAGGTTGCCTTGCCCGCTCTGGGAATGACTGGGAGGGAACACATAGGGTAGGGAGGTGAACTGCAACAACGGTGGGAAACAGTCCCAATGCTGGGGGCGCATCGTGCAAAGCGTTGTGCCCAAACTGGTTGCCATGGTGTAACTTTAGTTCGTAACAGTGGGGGTGGTGGATCTGGTGGCTGCCGACTCCCGTTCTGGCGGTTTCCCGTATATCATCGATGTCTATAAATGTCCTGCCCGGTGTCGGGCTCAGTGGTTATTCTATTCCATGTGGTCTGCAGGGCTGTCTGTGCTCGTTTTGCCGCTGACCCGATCCGTGGGTCTCTTGTCAGATGAGTGTGTCCGCGGTCTGGGGGGTCGCCACGGGGGGTGTCATCGAGCCCTCTCGCGATCCTGGCGCGGCACTGTTTTCGTCGTCCGAGCTAAAGATGTGAGGGCCACGTTCGGTGTTGGCTCGGTCGTCCTGGACTGGTGAGAGACTGGCGGCATCCCCGCCGCTTATTGATGACCCAATGTGGGGGGGGGGATTCACCCCGTGTCGGTGGATACGTCCACTCACTGGTGCCCCCACTCTGATTGGTCTGGTAGGCCCGATCTCCCCGCAGTTGTTGCGCTTCAGGGAGCTGTCGCCACCGGGCCGTGTCCCACTGTCTCGTTGGAAAGCGCACCGCCCGCAGCCCTCCTGGTCTTCAGCTCGTCGACGGGGCTGGCACACGGGAGGTCAGCGACCTCGCAGCGTCCGCGGGCCCGCCCCGTTCGGAGGTGAGTATTCCGCTTTCTCTGGTCCCCAGAAAGTGCACCCAGGCCCGTCTCCATGAGGCTCAGAGGTTCTCTCGGAACGCCGCACACCCCTGGCGGGTCCCTCTCATCCCGTCGGGCCCCGTGGTATCAGCGCCGCAGGCCTCGCATACTCCTCGCGCTTCCTGACCTGGCAGTCCCTCAGAGTCTATGGGGTGCGCACGATTGGGCCAGTCAAGCGATGGTGTGCGGTCGAGGCTCACCTCTCTCCTCCGCTGGTGACCCTGTCCGAGGCTCCGTACTTCCCCCGTCGCCTGGCCGCTGGCGTCCGCTAAGGCTGTGGCTGGGGCCCCTCGTCTCGGGCTCCCGAGGACAGGGGGCTGCTCCCCACACCCCCGCCGGGTGCTGCACCAACGATCACCCCCTGACAGGACGCTGGAATCTCCACGTAACTCGCGCCCCGATCGGGGCTCACCTGCTGTGTGGGCCGCTCCGTCAGGCTGTCGTCACCCCGGTGAGAATCCAGCCCGGCATCCTCTGTCCGCCGCCACTGGTGGGGAGGGGATCAGCGCCCTCCCGCCGCTCCGATCTCGTCACCGCCGGAGCGCCCAGGCCGTCCCCCCGGATCCTGCTTTTGCCTCACTGTCGCTGGGCACCCACACGGGCGGTCGCGATCACCAGCCGGGTCAATCGTGCTGCCTGGGACGCCGTGGCTCCCCAGTCTCGTCGCCTCTCCTCTCCGATCCGTCCGCCATCTTGTGTGCGGTCTGCCAGTGTCCGCGCGCGGAGCCCCCGGCACCGCCCCAGCCTTGATCTCGGGGAGCTGGAGCCGGTCAGGAGTTTCACCGCTGTTGCTGGGCTCGGTTCGCCACGTTTCAGGGTCGGTGGACGCCCGGGGCAGGTAGGACTAATTGTTTTACGGGCTGCCGAGCAGGAGCCTCAGGGAGAGGAGTCCGCCATCTTGGCTGGCTCGGCCACGCCCCCCTCGAATTCCATTTGTGTTAACTTTTCACACATCTGTCTAAATGGCAAATGTGTTTGGAACAGTTCTCTGCCCCCTTCTTTGTTACCAGCTCTAAGAATCCAGTCACAGCATAAATGTCATCAGACCTCACCAAGTGAAATTGCCTCGTCTAGTGCATGGTCAATGCACTATTACCAACCAGTTCTGGCTCACCTTATTTTGATCCATGTTAGAATCCTTCACTCGATATTTTATTGTTATTCCCTTTAGAACTTCGGTGAATCATTTCTGTCCCTGAAACAAGCATACACATAGGATAGAGATTATCTTTGAGTAATGAGCAGTCTTCCTACACTCCCTGTTGCTCTTCAGAGTACTTGCTTTGACTCTCACCACATATCCGCGAAGCCCAGTCATCGGCACTTTGTCTCAGTCCTGCCTGTATATCACCTGTTCACACCAGGGCAAGGGCTCCATCCACTCAATACTGCCAAGAACATGGACTCCTGATGGCTCCCCTTGGCACCAGTTACCTCACGACCTATCTATGAACCGGAAGCTCTCAAACGCAGGGAGTTTCATTCACCAAACAGCTTATGCTTTTGAAAGGCCGGGCCCTGTTATGAGGGCTTATGTGATGAAGTGGAACTCAGCTGATGACGGTGGGCATAGCATCCCGTGTATGATGTGACGGATCGCCAGTATACATTTCCTGAGGATAGAGCTTGGGTACCGGTGTGTGAGTAGCTGCTTCCACAAGTTAGAATGATGGCACCAGAAAGTATATACCTTGCAGCAATTGAATATGTATGTATGACAAACCTGGTGAACTGTCATGCGGTTCATCACACAAGCGGCCATAACCCCCACCCCAATATACAAAACAAGAATTTCTGAAAAATGACAACAGGAGTAGGTCCTGCACCGTTAACAGAAAAACAATAAAAAAACATTAACAGTGAGAAATAAACTTAGTAACATTTGATAATGATCTAAAAAGCAAAAATGAACAAATAATAAGGAACATCAAACCTGGCAATTTAAACCAATGGAAGTACTGTGATTCATTCGTTTATTACACTGTTACTCAAAGTACGGCCCTTCCAACCTTTACATGCGGCTGCCTGGTCAACAACAGCTGTGAGCTGCTCTTTACTCGTCTGAGCACTAACAATAAAAGGATGAGAAATAAACAGCCAAGCTCTATTTAAATGTTATGGTGTGTTAAAGGAAGGAATTAACTAGGAAGTTCTATACTGCTCAACTTTAGGAAGATCTTCGTTTTAAAAGACATCATTTTAAAAGACATATTGCAGCAAAAGTGTGAATATATGATAGTCTCTCCAAAATTCAAAAAGTGTGTTCAACATGTAGAAAATTTTCACATTAATACGTCAGATTATCTATCACACATTATATTATATTGAGAAGTATTATTTTAAAGTGATAGTTTTCAAACATGAATTTAGAAACATTAATTCTTCCCTCTGGTCCTCATATTTGAGATAATGAAGAAAAAGGAGGAAAAGAGAATGAAAACAATTGCCTAGGATCACACAATTTGATAAAGGGGGGAAGCCAAGAATATTCCCATGTTTTCTGATTTCCTTTGTGCAGTTCAGCCACTAGAAGTACATGCTTTGCTTTCCCTATACCCATTTTACTGCCAACTCCCTCCACCCGTCCGCCACCCCGCTGGCATCAATGCGGCCCTGGTCACATCACAGACCAAACTTATTGGCACCTGGGAAAACGTTTGTGAGTACCCATGGTCTATTATAAACTTGTAAAAATTGCACAAGCATTTCAATATAGCAACATTATAGTTAGTCAACTTCACAAATGTAATCTTTAATGACACTGGTGGTGTTCAACAACGTTTCTGTTCACTCTCTTGTAAAACCCTCATATTCACTCTATTGTTAAATGCCGAACCTTCCTCACCATCACTAAAACGAATCTTGTCAATATCTAGATTGCCCGTCTAAACTAGGTGAACAATGTTGTGGTATACCATCATCATCCTGTTGACGTTTAGCGACACCCTTCACATTTGGGGACAAGCTACTAACAAAATCTAGCACTGCTTCGTACACCAATAAGTCATCATTTTGCAAGCCAAAACTTTGGGCCGCTCTACCCCTTTAGTTTGGGTAGAACCATTATCACATCTCTTTATATCATCAACCCAGTTTCCAGCACAGTTCATTTCTTGTTGGAACTTATGCCCACAATAATCATGGCTTTTAGCTTCCCTTTTCAGATTCCACACTTTTACGTCACTTAAACGCACAGCTTTACTCAAAACCTCTATGGCCTCCATTAGGTCAAAAAATTGTAAAGAAATCAATTAAAGCAAAGATGTACTTTTGTGAATCCCTAATGGCACCCATAATGTCAATTGCCGCACGCTCCCATGGAGACTTTGGAAGGGGACCCACCAGCATTGGAGGGTCAAAGTTTTAAAAGATTTTTACGCCCTTCAAACAACGTAAACATGCCTGTAAAAATCTGTCAATGGAACTAATTTACTTCCAAATTAAAGAATGGATGGATATAGATTTCACAAACAATAGAAGGATTCCAAAATTGTTAGGTATAGCATTTTCGACTTTCTCCTCTGAACATGACACTGATGCTTCGGATTTGTTTGTTATGTTATATTTCTCTCCTAAAAATTAATTGCCCATCACAAATTGTATCTTGATCCTCAAACATGTGTAAGAGCTCTGCTAAAAGAAAATGCACACTAACCTAAGTAAAGAAATAGCCCGTTAGGCTCTGGCAAAGGGTCTTCATTGATGTTTTATTATGGTGGCCTGCACAGAGAATGTTTTTTTTTAATGTTTTGTAGATGTTCGAAGTGCCAGAACTTTTAGGAGATGGTCAGGAGCTGGTAGAAGATCTCACATGAGCACACATTTAGCCATAAATTCCAAGTCTGTGTCATTGCAAGTTCTGTGTATTATGAATTCAGCTTTAAATTAACTTCTCCTACAGGCAACATGTTTGTAGATTCACCAAAATGCCAGGAGTACCTGAAGTGTGTTTACTGATAGAATATTGATGCCCAAAATATCCCCATACACAAATATCGAGTCATAAATATTGATGTCAAAAATATCGACATCCTATATTTATAAAGGTAAGTATAAAAATATTGACAAAAAATATAGTTGTACAAATTTCAATTTTTTTAAATATAAAAGATAATGTTAAATATATTAAATAATAACATTAAGTTTAAAAACATATTTGGATTTAATATACATTTTTAACAAATATAAGAAATACATTTAATTTAAAAGAAGTTAAACATACATATATCAAATGTAATATATATTTTCACTTTAAAACAATTAATAAACTAATTTATGTTTAAATTATATAAATATATAATAATTTACAAATATTTAAATATGTATATACATACACCTATAACATAAAATCCAATCAAAACTAATATTATATTATAAATTAAAACATTAAAATATTTAATAGTCTTTAAACGTACATTTTGCACTGCATTGAGTCCACCAGTAGGTAAAGTGTTGGATAGCAAAGGAGTAAAAATAACTATTCCCACTCCAGTGAGTGCAACATTAGGGAAAATGTTGGATAGCAGAGGGGTAAAAATTACTATTCCCACTCCAGTGAGTGCAATAGTAGGGAAAGTGTTGCATAGCAGAGGGGTAAAACTTAATATTCCCACTCCAGTGACTGCAACAGTAGGGACAATGTTGGATAGCGGAGGGGTAAAAATTACTATTCCCACTCCAGTGAGTGCAACAGTAAGGAAAGTGTTGGATAGCAGAGAGGTAAAACTTACTATTCCCACTCCAGTGAGTGCAACAGTAGGGAAAGTGTTGGATAGCGGAGGGGTAAAAAATTACTATTCCCACTCCAGTGAATGCAACAGTAGGGAAAGTGTTGGATAGTGGAGGAGCAAAAATTACTATTCCCACGCCAGTGAGTGCAACAGTAGGGAAAGTGTTGCATAGCGGAGGAGTAAAAATTACTATTCCCACTCCAGTCAGTGCAACAGTACGGAAAGTGTTGGGTAGCAGAGGGGTAACAATTTGTATTCCCATTGGAGTCAGTTCAAAATTAAAAACAAACAAAATATCAACTACAACACAAATGATTTTAAAAAACAAAAAAGAAAACCTATATAAAAATAATTAGAAAAGATAGAAACATATTATGATGTTAAAAAAAATCTAATAAATACCTAGAAAGATTTTTCTTTAAAAAAATTAAAATAATTTACAAACAAATAACTATTTTTAATAGAATTTATTTATGACCAAAAATATTAATTATTACATAAAGTTAATCTTATTTATTTCCTACCCTATAACACCACACAATTCACTACACACGTCTGCATAAAAAATGTACCTCCATAATCAACATAATTAATTATCAATTAAAGAAATATTATTAACTAAAAAATAAATTAAAACAGATACAAATTAATTTACTCCCCAAATGTTACCCCTATAAAACCAAAACCTGCACACAACAAAATAAATAAACAATTACCATAAATATTTATGGATTGATGAATTAATATAAATGATCAACTAAGTATTCATTAATTAAACCTTAATTACTTTCCACCCTCTACCCCAATAAACAGCACAACCCACACCTAAAAATCATTATACAATTTGCATAACTCATTTTAAATTAATAAATTAATATCAATTAACAACAGCTTATTGATTAATTTAAAATAATTTACTTCCCACCCTTTACCACTGTAAACCTCACAACTCACATCTAATATTAATTACACAATTGCCATATTTACATTTTAATTAATTAATTAGTGTTAGACCTGACATCCTTGGCGTGGGTTTTTCCCCTATCGTTTGCCTCTGCTACATGGATTTTTGATGCTGTGCTGGATTTCGTTTTGCTGGTTTAGATGCTTTGGACACTCTGCCACTGCTAATCAGTGCCAGAGTGTAAGTGCTCCCTGTGTAAAATATCGTATCGATTGGATATACCTGATTGGCATATCTGTATCACCCTGAAGTCCCTAGTAAAGTGCACTGTGTGTGCCAGGGCTGGTGATGACGGATGCTACTAGCGGGTCTGCAGCGCTGATTGCGCCACCCACCTGTGTAGCCCTAAAACAGTGTCTCAGGCCTGCCGCCGCAGGCCTGCCTGCAGTCCCAGGACTGCCATGTCCCCCTGGCCAGTGTCCACACTGGCCGGGCCTAACCCTTCCCTTTTCATACACGTCAGTCATCCCTATGGAAGGCCCAAGGTACCCCCCTGGGCAGGGTGCAGTGTATGTAGAAGGTAGAGCATGTACTAGTGCAGGTAACATGTTCTGGTAGTGGACACCGGCCATTTTGTGTGTTCACTACTGCAAGGCTATCTTGTTCCATAGGCTAACATGAGGGAGGCGGGTGCCAATGGCTATCCGCCTATCTTCTCATACGAACAAGATAAGACATGAGTGTTTGATATCCCTGAGCTCAGCATTTAATAACACATCTTTTAGGAGAGGTTGTTTTTAAATCCTGAGTTGGAGAACAGTACTTTTTAGAGAGTAGCTGTTCTCTTGTCTGACCCTTCTGTGTGCCTGGGCGCGCTTGTGGATTGACTGTCTGGTTTGAGAGTGACAGGGGCTGGGGATCCCCCGGGAGGTTGGCTGAGTCAGCCCTCTGCTGAATGGCGACAATCGCAAGGAGAGTGGAGGGAGGAGATAGCACCTGGGATTGAATAGGGCTGTGCCTGCCTGCCACTCTGCTGGCTCCACCTCCTGCTGGGCGGCTGACGACCTTGCCCCTCGCTCTAAAAAGAATGTAGGAGCCAGGAAAACAAAGTGCTCCAGCAACACCCAGAACTGGATCAGACCGGGCTCAGGACCCACTTGCACAAAGACTTCAAAGACTTCTAGGGGTATAAGTACAAGACCCCTGACAACAGATTTTTAGATTCGACCATCGAGAGGAACCTCTGCTGAAAGACGGACCGCTGAAGAACTAAAGGAAGATTGCCGTGCTGTGTGCTCTAAAGGCTGACCTGTTCTGGCGTACAACTGAAGCTAAGGAGAGGAAGGGGTCCTGCTGTGTGCTGACCCTATCCACTTGACCAAACAAGACTTTGCTGTGTGCTGTGTCTTCAACCGAATCTCCAAGGGCCTGAGAAGAGCTGGCCTCCTGTTTCGCAACCCAGGGATAGAAAGGTTGCCAAGAACTCAAGACTCCGCTGTGTCCCACCTGCGCTGCTGTGTGCCGCAGGGACCGTGGACTGTTCTACCAAGCTTCTCAACATCTGCCTGTGAGGTGGGCTGGCTGCTCTCTGTCTTGCTAGAGAGTACCACACCGAGCCGGGCCCGACACCGGTTGCCGCATCAAGAAGATCGACGTGCTCATCGGCACGTGCTGTGCCGCAACCCGGAGGCCTGAAGCAGACCGAGAGTCGTATTTCCCTGCTCTACGAAGCCGCGCTGTGAGTGGCTGACTCCAGTGACGTCGACATCGTCACTGGGGGCTCGTCGAGGGAGTTGTGGAATCCTTGCACCGAACAGCCCGAGGAGCGCTTGTATAATGAGCGCAGTGACACCGCCGGAGCAACGTAGCTGCCTAAAACATCGAGAGCCTACAAACTGATTCATTCTCAGTGAGTATCGAATCACTCAAGAAACTAGAGACTATCGTCTGACGGTCCCGACCAACTAAGAAAGCGACTATTGTGTAAACCTGTGATGCTTGACTGCGGAAACTAGATAAAGATATATTATTTTTGATATAACTCACCTGTGTGGTCTAAGTTTGTGGTGTGCGGAGGAGGGGTCATTGTGGGGTCTACGTGCAAATACCTTACACATTGCCTTGGGGATAAGCCTGTCTGCTCGAGCCAAGCTACCTAGAGGGTGAGCAGGGGTTATCTACCGTGTGTGTCCCTGTACCCTGACTAGAAGCAAGGGTCCCTATTTGGTCTAAGGTGAATACCTCTGCCAACTAGAGACCCCCAGATCTAACATTGGTGGTCAGCGGTGCGGATTAGAACCAGTATTTGCACTTGACCTGCAGTGATTCTTCGGACATCACTAATCTAGTAAGCAGTTGCATCGCACGAAGTTTTTGCGAAGACTAGTCGTGGAGGATCGACGAAGCATCATGTCTCTGAACGGAGTAGGCGAGGAGCTGGAGTTGCAATTCGAGGTGAAAAAGTTGCTCGAGTATAAGAAGGAGCAGCTAAAGCAATTCTGCAAGCAGCTTGGATGCCCAGCGAAGGGCAGCGCCAACAAGACGGAGCTACAGAAAGCTCTAAGGGCCTGTTGGGAGGCCAAGAATGGCGCAACCGAGGAAACTACGGAAGGGGATGGCACACCGGAGCACGGATTTGGATCCGATGATCTGCCAGTGAATAGGCCAGCGTCTAGGGCTGGCAGCGCCCATTCCAGTAGGAGCCTCTCTCCAGAGGAGCTGGAGGAAAACCAAAGGGTCAGAGCCCATGAGATTGAACTTTTTAAGCTCAAAGCTCAAGCGGAAGAGAGGAAACTGCGCATTGACAGTGAAAAAGAGGCGGAGGAGAGGAGGAATGCTCTTGCGTTAGAAGAGAAGAAACTCCAGTTGGCTCATGAGTTGAGCATGAGGGAGCTGGACATTAAAGCCAAACAGGTGGCGTCCAGTCCGAATGGTGGCAGCGCACAACCAGTACAGGCGGGTAAAGTATACATACCAAAAGATTTGGTGCAGAATTATCAGAGGGGTGAGGATATCTATGCGTGGTTTAGATCCTATGAGCTTGCCTTGAAGATGAATGAAGTGCCTGAGAAAAGTTGGGGAGCGGGTTTGTGGAAGCATTTTGAGGCCTCTGGGAGGGATGTCTTAGCACCCTTAGAAGCAGCAGGGACCTTAACCTACCCCACGATGAAGGAGGCCTTATGCCTCAGGTATGGGCTTACACCAGAACAGTACCGACAGAAGTTTAGGAACTTCAAGAAACTTGATTCGAGTACGTGGGTGGAGTGTGTGAGTATGTACACGCCTGCACTGGAAGGTTGGATAAAGGGCAGCAAAGTTACTGATTATGTGGGGTTGTGTCACTTGATTAGTTGGGAGCACTTGAGTAGTCTATGTGTTCCAGAGCTGCGCCAGCATCTTTTAGACAGCAAGTTAACTGATCCCAGCGAGCTTGCTAAAGAGGCAGACCGCTGGACTAGCACCAGGGTCAACAAAGGGGTGGTAAGTATGCCAGCCAAGGGTGGACAGGGTCCCCAGCAGAAAGGTGGGGAGGACAAGGGTAACAGTAAGGAGTTCTCTAAAGGGCCCCAAAACAGTTCCCAGGAGAAGGAGTCCCAAGCCCCCAAGCCGAAGAGGTCTTGGCCCCCTAAGGGCAACAGACCACCGCCTACTTGCTATGCTTGTAGGGAAGTGGGGCACATCGCCCCTAAATGTCCCAATAAACCCCCAGCACCAGCTGCTGCTCCAGTCCCAGGGTTAGCTAGTGTAGCTTTGGGAGGGGATTTGATTTCCAGTGGGGAAGCGGGATTAGCTATGATGACCCTTGTCTCTTTAGGAGACCAAGAGATGGTCCAGGATACCTTGATACCCGCTAACACTAAGAAATACGGGCAAAAGGTGACCATCAATGGGAGGGAGATAGAGGCTCTGAGAGACACCGGGGCTAGTGTGACATCTGTCAGGTGTCAGTGGGTGTCTGAAGAGCAAGTAATTCCCAATGTGCTCCGCCCAGTAGTGGCAGCTGACACTTCAGTTCGCCTCTGCAAGATGGCGCGTGTTCCCTTTACATGGGGGGGAGTCTCTGGTACCTTGGAAGTCTGTGTCAGTGATGCCTTGCCGGTAGATTGTCTGTTGGGTAACGACCTGGAGAGTTCTCCATGGAAGGACGTAGAGCACAGAACTCACTTGGAGATGTTAGGACTGCCAGCGTGGATCTGTGTATCCACACGTGCCATGACAGCCAGTAAGGGTGGATTGGTAGAACTGGAGCCTGGAACGATGGCCCAGGAACCTGCCAGGAGGGGAAGGGGCAGAGGGCGCGGGAAACCGGCCCCCACTGTTCCCACGGTCCAGGAGGAAGCGGAACCTGAGGGGGATGCCCTGGAACCTACAGGGGAGCAGGTGGCCGAACTGGGGGAGTTGCCTGAGCTGACCCATTGGCAGCAAGAGGGTGGTCCCTCCAGGGAGGAATTCTGCCAGGCTCAGAAGGAGTGCCCTTCTCTCATTGGTGTGCGGCAGCAGGCCGCAGACCAGGCAGCAGGCCTAGGGTCCAAGGAACATTTGATTTACTGGGAAGATGACTTACTGTATAGTGAGCCTAAGTTCGCTGAGCCCGGTGCAGCCCGTGTGCTGGTGGTACCCGAGCGCTTCAGGAACTTCTTACTGGGTCTGGCTCACGACGTGCCTCTCGCAGGACATCTGGGGCAAGACAAGACCTATCACAGGCTTGTCACCCACTTCTACTGGCCCCGGATGAAGAAGCACGTCGGTACCTTTTGTAAGTCATGCCAAACCTGTCAAGCCAGTGGCAAGAGCGGAGGGAAGTGCGTGGCGCCCCTCCAGCCGTTTCCTGTAGTGAGCACCCCTTTCGAGCGGGTGGGCATTGATATCGTAGGGCCCCTGGATCCCAAGACCGCCTTAGGCAACAGGTTTATCCTGGTCTTGGTGGATCACGCCACTCGGTACCCGGAAGCAGTCCCTCTCAGGACAATCACAGCACCCGTGGTGGGCCGTGCATTGATGGGGATCTTTTCCCGTGTAGGGTTCCCTCGAGAGGTGGTCTCCGACCGGGGTACCAACTTCATCTCTAGGTATATGAAGTCTCTGTGGGAGGAGTGTGGAGTAACGTATAAGTTCACCACTCCTTACCCCTCAAGGAAATGGGTTGGTTGAAAGGTTCAACCGCACCCTGAAAGGTATGATTATGGGCCTAGCGGAGCCCATGAGACGGAAGTGGGACGTCTTGTTACCATGCCTGTTGTTTGCCTACAGGGAGGTGCCTCAGAAGTCCTTAGGGTTCAGCCCCTTTGAACTGCTGTATGGCCACCCTGTTAGAGGACCTCTCACACTGGTGAAGGAGGGGTGGGAGAAATCCCGTGGGAAAACCCCCCAGGATGTGTTCAGCTATGTGCTGGCCATCCGCAACCAAACGCAGCGCTTCAGGAAGCTCGCTCAGGAGAACCTAGAAGCCAGCCAGGAGGAGATGAAAAGATGGTACGACCAGAATACCACTCTGGTAGAATTTCATCCCGGGCAGAAAGTGTGGGTGATGGCGCCGGTGGAGCCTTGTGCGCTCCGCGACAAATGGACCAGGCCATATGAGGTGGTAGAGCGCAAGAGTGAGGTGACCTACCTGATCAACATGAAGACTCCTAGGCAGCCCCTTAGAGTCTTGCATGTGAACCGCCTCAAACCCCACTTCGAGAGGTCTGAAGTGACGATGCTCATGGCTACAGATGACGGTGGGGAAGAGGATAGTGATCCACTCCCTGACCTCCTGGCAGCGAAGGAGCAAGACGGGTCAGTAGATGGTGTGGTCCTCTCGCCCACACTGACCCCGGAGCAGCAGAGCGACTGTCGCCAGGTGTTGGGTCAGTTTGCCTCCCTGTTCTCCCTGACACCAGGTGTCACCAATTGGTGCGTCCATGATGTGGACACTGGAGATAGCCTGCCTGTGAAACAGAAGTTTTACAGAGTAGCTGACAAGGTCAGGGCCAGCATCAAGGAAGAAGTTTCCAAGATGTTGGCGTTAGGGGTAATTGAGCCCTCTAGCAGTCCCTGGGCTAGCCCAGTGGTCCTCGTTCCCAAGAAATCTGCTACACCCGGTGGCCCGTCAGAACTTCGGTTTTGCGTGGACTACCGCGGGCTCAATGCGGTCACCAAGACTGACGCGCACCCCATCCCCAGAGCTGATGAGCTCGTGGATCGGTTAGGAGCTGCCCGGTACCTCAGCACCTTCGATTTGACTTCGGGGTACTGGCAGATTGCCTTAACTGACGGGGCAAAGGAGAGGTCGGCATTTTCAACACCAGAGGGGCACTTCCAGTTTCGAGTCATGCCCTTTGGATTGAAGAATGCCCCTGCCACCTTCCAGAGACTGGTCAACCGGGTACTGACCGGGCTGGAGCAATTCAGCGCCGCATACTTGGATGACATTGCTGTGTTCAGCTCCACTTGGGACGAACACTTGCAACACCTCTGTGAAGTGTTGAGGGCGCTGCAGAAGGCAGGCCTCACTATCAAGGCTAGTAAGTGCCAGATAGGGCAGGGATCAGTGGTGTATTTGGGACACCAGGTGGGGAGCGGCCAGGTGGCGCCCCTACAGGCGAAGATCGATACCATTCTGGCTTGGGAACCCCCCAAGACGCAGACAGAGGTGAGAGCCTTTCTAGGACTCACCGGGTATTACAGACGGTTCATCAAGGGATACGGCACCATTGTTGCCCCCTTGACGGAACTAACCTCAAGGAATCAGCCCAGGAAAGTGAATTGGACCGAGGCCTGTCAAACTGCTTTTGATGCCCTGAAAACTGCAATGTGCACAGCACCGGTGCTTAAGGCGCCTGACTTTTCGAGTGAGTTCGTAGTGCAGACAGACGCTTCAGAGCAAGGCGTGGGAGCAGTACTCTCACAGATGGACGACGAGGGCGGGGACCAACCCGTAGCTTTCATTAGTAGGAGGCTACTTCCCAGGGAACAGAGGTGGAGCGCTATTGAAAGGGAAGCATTTGCTGTGGTCTGGGCCCTGAAGAAGCTGAGGCCCTACCTGTTTGGGACTCACTTCCGTGTTCAGACCGACCACAGGCCCCTCAGATGGCTAATGCAGATGAGGGGTGAGAATCCAAAACTGTTGAGGTGGTCCATCTCCCTACAGGGAATGGACTTTACGGTGGAACACCGTCCCGGTACAGAGCACGCCAATGCTGATGGCCTGTCCAGGTTTTTCCGCCTTAGCGATGAGAACTCCCAAGAGGGTGGGTAGTTCTCCCCGCTTTCAGCTGGAGGGGACACGTGTTAGACCTGACATCCTTGGCGTGGGTTTTTCCCCTATCGTTTGCCTCTGCTACATGGATTTTTGATGCTGTGCTGGATTTCGTTTTGCTGGTTTAGATGCTTTGGACACTCTGCCACTGCTAATCAGTGCCAGAGTGTAAGTGCTCGCTGTGTAAAATATCGTATCGATTGGATATACCTGATTGGCATATCTGTATCACCCTGAAGTCCCTAGTAAAGTGCACTGTGTGTGCCAGGGCTGGTGATGACGGATGCTACTAGCGGGTCTGCAGCGCTGATTGCGCCACCCACCTGTGTAGCCCTAAAACAGTGTCTCAGGCCTGCCGCCGCAGGCCTGCCTGCAGTCCCCGGACTGCCATGTCCCCCTGGCCAGTGTCCACACTGGCCGGGCCTAACCCTTCCCTTTTCATACACGTCAGTCATCCCTATGGAAGGCCCAAGGTACCCCCCTGGGCAGGGTGCAGTGTATGTAGAAGGTAGAGCATGTACTAGTGCAGGTAACATGTTCTGGTAGTGGACACCGGCCATTTTGTGTGTTCACTACTGCAAGGCTATCTTGTTCCATAGGCTAACATGAGGGAGGCGGGTGCCAATGGCTATCCGCCTATCTTCTCATACGAACAAGATAAGACATGAGTGTTTGATATCCCTGAGCTCAGCATTTAATAACACATCTTTTAGGAGAGGTTGTTTTTAAATCCTGAGTTGGAGAACAGTACTTTTTAGAGAGTAGCTGTTCTCTTGTCTGACCCTTCTGTGTGCCTGGGCGCGCTTGTGGATTGACTGTCTGGTTTGAGAGTGACAGGGGCTGGGGATCCCCCGGGAGGTTGGCTGAGTCAGCCCTCTGCTGAATGGCGACAATCGCAAGGAGAGTGGAGGGAGGAGATAGCACCTGGGATTGAATAGGGCTGTGCCTGCCTGCCACTCTGCTGGCTCCACCTCCTGCTGGGCGGCTGACGACCTTGCCCCTCGCTCTAAAAAGAATGTAGGAGCCAGGAAAACAAAGTGCTCCAGCAACACCCAGAACTGGATCAGACCGGGCTCAGGACCCACTTGCACAAAGACTTCAAAGACTTCTAGGGGTATAAGTACAAGACCCCTGACAACAGATTTTTAGATTCGACCATCGAGAGGAACCTCTGCTGAAAGACGGACCGCTGAAGAACTAAAGGAAGATTGCCGTGCTGTGTGCTCTAAAGGCTGACCTGTTCTGGCGTACAACTGAAGCTAAGGAGAGGAAGGGGTCCTGCTGTGTGCTGACCCTATCCACTTGACCAAACAAGACTTTGCTGTGTGCTGTGTCTTCAACCGAATCTCCAAGGGCCTGAGAAGAGCTGGCCTCCTGTTTCGCAACCCAGGGATAGAAAGGTTGCCAAGAACTCAAGACTCCGCTGTGTCCCACCTGCGCTGCTGTGTGCCGCAGGGACCGTGGACTGTTCTACCAAGCTTCTCAACATCTGCCTGTGAGGTGGGCTGGCTGCTCTCTGTCTTGCTAGAGAGTACCACACCGAGCCGGGCCCGACACCGGTTGCCGCATCAAGAAGATCGACGTGCTCATCGGCACGTGCCGTGCCGCAACCCGGAGGCCTGAAGCAGACCGAGAGTCGTATTTCCCTGCTCTACGAAGCCGCGCTGTGAGTGGCTGACTCCAGTGACGTCGACATCGTCACTGGGGGCTCGTCGAGGGAGTTGTGGAATCCTTGCACCGAACAGCCCGAGGAGCGCTTGTATAACGAGCGCAGTGACACCGCCGGAGCAACGTAGCTGCCTAAAACATCGAGAGCCTACAAACTGATTCATTCTCAGTGAGTATCGAATCACTCAAGAAACTAGAGACTATCGTCTGACGGTCCCGACCAACTAAGAAAGCGACTATTGTGTAAACCTGTGATGCTTGACTGCGGAAACTAGATAAAGATATATTATTTTTGATATAACTCACCTGTGTGGTCTAAGTTTGTGGTGTGCGGAGGAGGGGTCATTGTGGGGTCTACGTGCAAATACCTTACACATTGCCTTGGGGATAAGCCTGTCTGCTCGAGCCAAGCTACCTAGAGGGTGAGCAGGGGTTATCTACCGTGTGTGTCCCTGTACCCTGACTAGAAGCAAGGGTCCCTATTTGGTCTAAGGTGAATACCTCTGCCAACTAGAGACCCCCAGATCTAACAATTAGCATTAATTATCAAATAATTATTAATTAATTACAAATAAATTACTTCCCACCCTATTCCCTTATAAACACCACCACCTTCTCCTACACAAATAACACAATTAATATAATCAATTACCAAATAATTAACTAATAATAATTAACAAGCACGTAATAAAGAACTAATAATAATAAAACATATTAATAAATAAAAGATAATAATACATTTATTATAATTAAATTACTTCCTACCCTATTCCCCTATAAACCGACAACCCACTCCTAAAAAACTTGACACAAGTAACATAATTACCAATTAAATTAATTAATAATAATTAACAACCAATTAATACATGATTAATAAAACATTAATTCCCACAGTTAACTCTATAAAATTTAAATAAAATAAATATTAATCAATAATAAATAATTTATTAAAAATAA
Source organism: Triturus cristatus (assembly GCF_964204655.1). NCBI lineage: Eukaryota > Metazoa > Chordata > Amphibia > Caudata > Salamandridae > Triturus > Triturus cristatus. The sequence continues at coordinate 1,281,917,819 of NC_140590.1, forward strand.
ATTACTTCCCACCCGTTTCTCCTATAAACCCACAACCCGCTACAGAACTAAAAAATCCAAAATTTAATTAAAATAAAATTATAACTACTAAAAATGTAACTCATATATTAAAAAACAAAAGCAATACTTATACAAAAAATGGTTCACATACTTTTAAAATACATACTAAAATACGAAACACTAATTAAAACATCGATATTTTAAACAACTATATTTTTGCAAATGATATTAATGACTTCGATATTTTCAAAAACGATATTTCTTACCTCCAAGTCGATATTCTTGACCACGATATTCTTGCTGTCGATATTTCTGCATCACGATATTTCCAACTCGATATTTCTGTATATCGACATTTCAAACTCAATATTCTGTTTGTGCACCCCTGAAGTGACATCACAAACCATTTAAGCTTCAATGATTTCCCAGGTTGTTATCTTTGAAAACCTTCAAGATTGTCCTACTTACTTCCCCAGAGGAATTCCCATCACCCTAGATGCCATTTTCGCATTCACTTCTTTGAAGTCCGAATGGAGCATCAACATGGTGGCTCTTGGTTGGATTGTGCTTCAATGTGTGAAGACTTTAAAATGGAAAATCATACCTTGATGGTGGCCGCAACCCCGTAACTTGCTAGATAAACCCAAGGTGACCAAATAATTCTCTCGATTTCCCTGGAAAATTGGGGAGGCATAGACCTGTGGTGCAGGGGCTGTACCAGATATATCCTGACCCAATAGCCCTGTTCTTTCACTGAGCCTGTGCTTCTGTGACCATCTCTCTGGACATACATGAACAAATGGAGTTGCGTTCCAGAGGCCATTGCACTATCCTCCATGCCCGCTCCCTCCTAGTGGTGGGTTTGGTGCTTTTTAAAGACAAGAAGTCTTGCACAATAATGTGATGGGACATGATTCCCCAAATCTCTTGGTGCAATCTACAAAAAACTATTGATATATGATGAGATGTTGACTGTGATGGAAAATGAATGTTTGGATGGATGGAAAAATTGATTTATATATTGTTGGAAGGTGAATGGATGGAATGAGAGGGATAGATGAATGGATGAAAAGATGGATGCATGAAAGAGTATGTGGACATATTGATAGGTGAATGGATACATTAATGATTGAAGGAAGGATAGAACAGAATGGCTAAAGCTTGGACAGGTGAAAAGGTATTTGTATAAAGGATGGGTGGATTGATGGCTGGTCAGGTGAAAGAATGAAATGGTGGCAGAATGTATTGAAAGAATAGTGAAAGGATAGATGCATGAATGGATGAATAGTGAAGCAATGGATAGATGGAAGAGTCAAATGATAAATAGATTAATGGAAGGAAAGGTAGACTAGTTTATGGATGGAGGGTTAAAGGACAGATAGAAGAATTGCATGTTGAAATGGGGTATTGAAGGATAAACAGATAGACGGATGGTGGGTGGATGGAGGATGTAAGGGTAAAAGGATGGATACATGGATGGAAGGAAAGCTGGATGTGTGAAAGGAACTCTTCCATGGTGGATCACCTCATTCAGTGATACTGGAGGTCTGAGCCAAAATGTGGAGTATTTTAATCTTCTGGCTAGGCCATTGCCATACTGGCAATTGCTACTTCGCATTTAGTTTAGAGTGAAGCAGTTCATAACAACCTTGTGCAAAACAGTTGTAATTTCAATCTACCGCCAGTTCACCCGACTTAGACTAGATGGGTCAATACAGTCACAAACACTCCTCCTGCTCTTGGTACTCAAAAGATCAATACTCTTTCTCCACAATAGCCAACTGTTGATCTTCTCCCTCAAGCCCTGCCTCTGGTCGTGAACCTTCTCAGGTGCCATGGTGTACCTAGGTGTGAAGGAGAAACCGGGCGCTGGTTACTAAATCAATGCATTTGGTAAGAAGAGCGAGGAGCGCTTCGCTTGTTGGCCCAACTGATTTGCATGCGGTCAGAAGGCTGAGCTGGACTGATCCATGACCTTAAACGGTTATGGAAGACTGTTTTATTTTATTCTAAAAAATATTCTCTCTCATAAACTTCATTCGGTTTATACCAGAATAAACCATAAAAGCATCACATCAGTATATTCAGTTTCTAAAAAAATTATTATGGTAAAAAATTCATATAAAATAAGCCATTTTTCAAAGTGTGAACACTAAGCAATAAAATTTCCCATTAAAGTAAGCCATTTAACGGCGTATAAACTTCATATAAGACGAGCCATTTTCAGAATATTAACACTAGACAATAAAATTTCATGTTTAAGTAAGCCATATTTCAGGTTGTAGAACACAAGACACAAATCATTATAATAAGACAACCTCTACATCATGTCATTATTGAGTACAGTACAGCTAGGTAATTTCGCTTTCTACCCTGATCACTAAATCCCTAGTACAGATCACCTTTGAAAGTAACATGGATACATGGTAGCAGACTGTTACATCTTTCGGTCCTATAAATATTGAAAGGCCTCCTGATGATAAAAAATTCTTTCTTTTAAAAAAATCGGTTTAAGATATTGCTTTCTATGTGTCAGGTAAAATTTACAGAGTAGTGCAATGGGCTAGATGGACTGTTCAGATCTATCGTCCCAGGTGCATTTTCGAGTTAGAGTGTCTCCTTTATTAAACCATACGATGGAAGATGAAAAAACGGAAGCAGGTTTAAAGTTCTCTTTGGTAAGTGCTTAGGGTTAACTTGATGTACAATTTGCATCCAGGCTGGTCATTCAATGCCAAGTATCTTCCCACGGATACCTTATCGTGATCTGACAGGACCCTCTTTTCTTGACAAGCTTTAAGTATGTGCTCAATAAGATCCCTTTTGGAAGGACCAATAATGTTCTCCGGGTGTAACCAGGGGTTCCTCTCTATCTGACCAAGACCCCTCAAAGTGTGCTAAATATGCTGTAGCCAAGGGGTTTACAAGTCTTGTCAAGTCCTATACAGTATTTAATGATTCATCTGGTAAAGTGTGTCTCTGCTTTGGACCAAACAGAGTGCCATAATAAAGGTCTTTGGTTTCTAACATGTCTGTTATAAATCCAAGTCCCATCTCACTTTCAATGATAGTGTCCGATGTTGATTGGGGTACGCCAGGAGTCTTCTAAGGAATTTGTTTTCGTGTTTTTGTATCTATCCATTATCTCCCCCACCCCAAATTCCAGCTCCATATGTTGCAGCTGAGATCGATTTAGCATTGTATGAGATTAGCAAATCTCTAATTGGCTTAGAGCCTAGCTTGGATGCAAACCTATTATTTCTAGTCATGTTAGATATGCATGTCTCTCTGTGATGTTTCCAGTCCCCTTTTGAGAAGGTTGTATTCCATGGTAATTAAAAGTTTTAGAGCTTTGTATTTTAATCCCTGTGATATAAAAGGTATTGTTTTTTTCTTGTTTGGCCACAACTCTTGGTGAAAGTTTTTGCTAAACTGATTTTCTGACCTTTCCCTTGCATGTAATTGGCAAAGGAGTTTATTAAGTTTTGCAGGCTTTTCAGGTTAACGCCAGGCTAGTCCCATCGTCACCATATAAAAGTATAGGTATTTGCCGCTTACCGACTGGAGTTTTTTGTGTACTCTGTTTATGTAGAGGAAAAAGAGGAAGGGCACCAATATGCATCCCGGTCGAACCCCTCTCATTATATTAAAAGATGGCTTTAGTTCCCCCTTCGCCCCAAAACAAACGTTGGTGGTTAAGTTGCTGTCCATGTGTGCAAGGATCGAAATTATCTCCTTGGGTGCCCCCACTTGTCCGATACATACCCATAGTCTGTTGAGATTGACTAAGTCGCATAAACAACTTAAATCTATAAAATACATATGCAGGGAGCCTTCTTTGGCCATGATGTATTTTCCCATCAGTAGGTTCAGGTTGAGCGATGGCTCAACCATCCCCAGGCCTTTCTTGAACCCGTATTGGGCGTTTGTTAGAATTTCATTTTCTTCGGCCCAGACTTCCAATCTCTCTAGCAAAACCCTCCCCAGTAATTTGCAGAAGAGTCAAGTAGAGAGATGGTTCAGTAACATTTCGAGTCATTCCTTGATCCCTTCTTTAAAACTGGTATATTCGGTGAATTTCCCAAGATGGGGGTATGTTAGACCTCTCATTTTTAGTAGGTTTACACCCAGACTTTTTGGCCTCCTGTTTCTGATCTATTTTTATTTGGCTTTAGGACTTTGGGCACTTACCACTGCTGATCAGTGCTAAAGTGCATGTACGCTCTGTGTAAATTGTGATTCTGATTGGTTCGTCATCATATATAGCTTTATTTTGATCACAGAGTAAATAAAAACAGAGTATTATAAAAAAAAAGCATTTGCGTGTTTTTTGGTTTAAAAAGACATAAAGCCATAAAATAGTTTAAAAAACAGGAAAAATAAAACCAGGTACAAAAAACAGTACTTCATGCAATATATTTCGAACTCTTGATCCACAGTGCATACCAGTATTTGGCAAGGTCATAAACCATTACCCTGCGTATGTCAGTGAACAAAATTCTCAACCCCTCTAGGTAGTGGCCGGGACTAACCAATCGGCATAACTGAATTATCAACTTTTTCCTCAGAGATATGTAGTATGGACAAAAGAATAGTAAATGCACAATGGATTCTGGACTTGCTTTGCACGAAGGACAAAGATCATCATTAAAAGTATTTGAGCACCACTTAGTACAAAACAATTTGATGGGTAGAGTCTTGTAACGGAACTGTAAAAATAGTTTCCGTGCCCGAGGGGGAACAATTTCATCGATAGTGTCTTCAAAACGGGCAACATACTTAAAATTAAAGAACTCCTGGATCAAACTACCCTCTGATTTTACCAACTCCTTTTCAGATATTGAATCCCAAAATTTGAGCCTGATTCTTGGAATACGAGCCAGACTTTCTGGATTGGCCCAGAGCCCCCTCATCCCAAGCCTCGGCAATAAATCCTTCAAAGAGCTGAACTATGGAATCGAGAGAATTTCAGAAGACCAGACAGAGCCTCACAATCAGGGCCGGACTGGCCGTAGCGGGCACCGGGCATTTCCCCAGAGGGCCGCCAGGTTGGGGGCAGCTTTTGGGCGCCTTGGGAACTTTTTTGTTACAGGGCCACTTTTGCAACATAGCTGCACTATCAGTCCTGTAACAAAATTTGCAGAAACCGGCCCTGGCAAACAGCTCAGCCACAACCCCAAGCCCCCCGGGGGCCGGCCGAGCACTTTGCCAGAGCTGGTTTTGGTTCCTAGTCCGGCCCTGCTCACAAAAAGGGGAAAACTGTTCAACCGACCACAGCCGATACCAAAACATGAGTAGTTTATAGTCTAACTTGTGAACCAGCTGTCTATGGGCAAAACCCAAATAAAGATGAGTCAGAGGGGTACTGGGAGGTAGGTCTAACAAAGATCTAAGAAAACGATTTTCAATACTAGACAAACAATTTGTGTTACCAGTGCCCCAAAGTTCTGCTCCATAGAGGGCCCTGCCTTGTAACATTTTACAAGTGTAACTTTGGTTTGAGAACAGGTAGAGATTTGGAGATTAGGCTCTCTGAACTCAGAATTTGATAACACACCTTTTAGCAAAGGTGGTTTTAAAATTGTGTGTTTTAAAATGCCACTTTTAGAAAGTGGGCATTTTCTTGTTAACCCTCCTGTGTGCCTCTGGTTGCTTGTGGATTCACCGTCTCGTTTTAGACTGCCTGTTTGTGCATTCACTCCAGACACTCACAAAAAAGGAGCTGAGGTGTGCCTTTCAGATGAGCCATTCTACGATAGAGTGGTGAGAGGAGTTGTCACTAGCATCGGAATAGTCTGTGGCTGCCTTGCACAATCCTGTCTCGACTTCCTGTAGTGAAACTGGACCAGGGAGTAACAAACTAGGTTTACTGAGCAAGAGAGACTTTCTGACCAAAGACTTCAAAGGAAAAAATCGGTATAAGTATCAGACCTAAAATCCCAGAACTTTAGATTACTTCTGGAATCAAGAGGATCCTCTGCCAAGGAAGAAGAGCTGAAGAGCTGTGAGGAGGAGTACTGCACCTTTGCTGTGTGTTGCTTTGGTGGGTTGACCTGCAGTTGCTGCTTCTGCTAAGGAGAGGGAAAAGACTGACTTTTCTGTGAAATCTGCATGAGAAGGTTCTCCAAGGGCTTGTGTGTGCTTGCCTCCTGTTCTGAAGTCTCAGGGACACAAAGACTTCACTTACAGTCTCCTTGAACTCCACCACAGGAAGTTCTGACCTGCGTGTGGGTGACTATTCCAGCTCTGGGCCCCTGGGGGTTGTTACTGCTATGGAGAGCTGTAAAGAACTGAAGAAAGCAAGAAAATTCCTGCTTCGCTGTTCTTGCGGCTGTTTTATTTAATGTTACACTGCCATGCAGAAGAAATATTGACGGGCCCAAGAAACGGCTGCATGCCGAGTCATGAGCACCGACCTCTAAAGTCCGAGATCATCGCAACGACTCCGACACAGGCCCTGCTGTGCGGCTAAAAGAATCGATGCATCGTTGGACCGAGGCAGAAGAAATCAATGCAGCGCTGTGTGACCGCCAACGCATCAACCTCTAGTGCATCTGGATTTCCACGCATCGCACCTCTGCGGCAAATGTAAATCAACGCAGGAGCTGCAGTAAGAAATTGATGCATCACCTCCCTGCACAGTAAGAAACCGACGCATCACCTCCTCTCCAGTAAGGAACCGACGACGCACCACCTCCCCTGCGTGGCATTAAGGAACTGACACGTCACCTCCCCTGGAGCAAGGAACAGACGCATCATCTTCCCTGCAAATTAGGAACTGGCGCATCACCTTCCCTGCACCTGTTTTGCTTGTGGGTTTTGCTGCATCCCGGTCCTACTTTGTAACAAAATTGACGCATCCATAGTTTTCTATGGACAGAACTGTTTTCTACCTTTTAAAAGTCATATTTTGATATATGTATATTGGATTTTTGCTGTTTTGGTCTTATTTGGTTTAGATAAAAATACTTTATTGTTCTAAACTGGTGTGGTGACCATTTGTAGTGTTTTCACTGTGTTACTGTGTGTTATGTGCAAATGCTTTACACATTGCTCTGAGATAAGCCTGACTGATCATGCAAGCTACCAAGGGGGTGAGCAGGGGTTATTTCAGGTGTGTAAATCCCTTATCCTGACTACAAAGAAGGGTCCCTACTTGGACAGGGTGCAAGCCATTACCAACTATAGAGGCGCCTATTTCTAACAAGGTGCATAAACTGCTCTTGCCACTTTTAATACCTTGGTCATGAGTGGGGCCCAAAGGCCAATTCAGACTTCTAAGTGTCTGTTGATACCCTGTCAGGGCCGAGGGCCTTCCTCCTAAGACTTTTTCTCAGTGCCCTTTCTACCTCCTCCATGATGAAATCCATATAATTTGATGAAATAACCACAATAGTCAGGATAGCTACTCCTGCTTTTCTGGAGTGCAAAAGAAACTGCGCCAAAATGGCCCATCCATTGTGCAGCAGTGATTGAGGATTCCAGGTCAGGTCCTAGCCCTTTGGAGAACAGTGCTGCATTAATAGTTCCCCAAAACATTGTGCTGTCCTGGGTCTCAACAGCTTGTGCTAAGTTATTCCTTATGATTTCTCTTGTAATTGTTTCTTTCTGTTGTTTATTGCCTTCTCATAATTAATTCTAACTTCCCAGACTGCCATAGGGACCCTGAGATTCTGATGTAACGTTTTAATGAGGTTCTTTCGTGCATTGGAGCATTGGTTGCTAAACCAGCCTATATGATCTCTCCTTTGTCCTTTTGGCCTCATGGCCAATATTTGGCTCATTGAATTAGATATGGAAATATGAGCTTCTAGGGTCTCCTTATAGTTATTTTCTGGAGCCAGGATTATCACGAAGGACTCCAGGTTCCTATCTAGGAGGTCTTTTATAAAAAACTAGTGGGATCCACACCCGCCCATTTTATTTTTATACCATTCAGGCTAGTGGGAATAATGTGGTCAATGTCACCTGCATCAGAACTTATATGTAGATTAGTCATTCATTTTAATATAAAGGAATATGGTCACTTTTACTGTTTACTCCCACTTGTGATTGCAGTAGAATAATTCAGTCACAATTTGAGGTGAGGAAGTGGTCGATGTTACTATTACAGCCTCTCCCTATGAAAGATGAAGGATGAGGGTGGTGATTAGGGCTACATGGTTCTTCTACTTTTAGTTTGTGTTTCAGCATAAGATCATTTAGTGCTGAACCATAAGGACAATGTTTGAAGTGGGCCAGATTGTTTACCCTAATATCAGTGAGACCACACACCTATTTGGACGGAAGGGGGCATACTGTGATGTTTAAATCCCCAGCTCAGACTACACAGTAGTCCTTGCTGGACTGGTCAATGAAATGGTCCAAGTCGAATTCAATGGCTTTCATCACTTCCGCCCAAGTAGAGTCAAAGACCTTATTCTAAAAGTTTATTACTAATATGTCTGGGTTACCTTCTGATTTAAACAAAATAAATTCATAATAGGGAGATGCTAAAACACTTTTTCTAACTCTTCATTGAAAGCTAATAGCCACTTGTGTAAGAAGGCCCCCCCTTGGCCCTACCCAAGTTTGATGGTTTAGCTACAGTACAGAATGACACAAATCCATCGAAGTCTATTGATATTGTCGACCAGGTTTCTTGAATGCAAACAATATGGTCTTTTTAGCATATTTTGCCCAGTCCTCCAAGTCTGTTTTGCTAGCCAAACCAGCAATATCCCATGAAATGATAGTAATTTTAGAAAGGCTGGAATTACTGTAGGAGAAAGCCATTACCCCTTGTGAAATGTGCTCAATGATTGTGGGTGATGCACTATGTGCTAATGGCGTTGGTGCGAAGGCTGCCACTTCTTTATAACCAAGGTCTGCGGGCTTAAATTCTGAGTCAGTCCAAATCATTCTGGCCTTCTATGGGTCAAAACGATTATTAGTAGGAGCTGGGATACTCTGGGCTGAAGTAATCAACCTTTCCGTGGATGGACTTAGACTCAGTGCTTGCGCCCGGAGTTCGGGCGTGTTGAAAAAACCCAGGAGAACAGCTCTAATGTTACTCCTCGCGCTACCACTTAAGGGGTTTTAGGCTCTGCAGTGACTGGAGGATATATACGACCAAGTTTGTTTCTAAAATTCAGTCCTATACAGTCCCCCTCCACAATATTTTGCAATTTACCAATCCAGCTGACCCTTCTTGTCATCAGGATTTCCTTAAAGAGCACGTTTGCCTCTGGTACTCCCTGAGCAATTCAGTGTATTGCCTTGTTTTTGAGATCGTCCCAAGATTCCTTAGCTCTAGTTCTCACACAAGGAACCCCTATTAAAGTCAAGGCATATGGAGTGCCCTATAATGGGAGGTGTAGGTCATCCTTAGAAAACTGGGTAAATCAAATTAGTCTTTATTCGGTTTCATATGTTAAAAGCATAAAAGCACATATATAATGTAAATAAAACATTCCTCAATAAATCATATCAATTAAGATAGTGACCTAGGCTAATTGTGAAGAACAAGGTACAAGTAACACCAAGGTCACACAAGCTTGGCCAGGTAAGGAAGAATAGCTCAGATTAACCCGGATTCCTGGATCTTTCCTTCGAGTCAGGGCCTGACTGATAGGACTTCCCCTAGTACCCATGTGTTCTCCCTGCTGTTTGAAGGCATTATGACTGGTGTTTATGAGCTCCCGTACCAGCTTATTTGGGTTACTTTAAGTGACTTGATGATTTTCAGCCTCTGGTTGAGTTTTACCTAACATTGACCTGGCGACTCTTTATATTGGCTGGGGGATTGCTGGATCCGGGCTCTAGATGGTTCTCAAGCAGCTTCAGTATGCTGTCCATACTTATTCCAAGGTAGTTTAATTTACTGGTCACCCCCTCCAAAAATTCTAATAATGGTTGTTTTTACACTAGCCAATTTAAGCCTAATTTGGATTCACCTAGTATAATTCCTGTACGCCTAGGGTTCTGTGGAAGACTGCTTGGGCTCACTTTTATACTGATTTAGAGGCTTTAGCCTACAGTGTTCAGCCTAATATTCTGGGAGCCATTCAGTACCCTATTACAGAGAAACCGGTTTGAGGGGCGTCTGGCCCTTGAGATACATGTGCCGAGCTACTCCAAAACCTTCATTGAGGGAACTCCTTGTTACACTCGACTATGGCCACAAACAGCTCTGGTTTTTGTTAGTCGCTCTGCAGTTTACGACACCGTCGACCATGTTTTACTGCTGGCCCAACTGAATGAATGAGTTGGCATTTCTGGACTTGCTTTGAACACTATAGCTCCTTTCTCTGGCCAAAATCAATCAGTATGCATGTATTTTTCAGACCCATCCTCCAAGACATCATAGTGCAGTGTCCAGCAAAGGTCTGGAATTTCCTGCTACTCTTTAACAGTTACATGGGCCCGGATTTCAGCTCTTAGTCCAGACAAGACCCACTTATAGGTGTATGGTGATATCACCACACACACACACACACACACACACACACACACACACGCACACACACATGCACGCACGCGCACACACGCACACACACACGCACACACACACACCCACACACATCTAAAGAATAAATCATTGTTTCTTTTCGATGCCACAAGCTAACTTGATCTCATTCCACATCGGATGATATGCAGGAAAAACTGAAACTCTATTTCTGGCCAGGCATTCTCAGTGTTGGACTGAAATCTTCTGTGAGTGTGGCAGTCAGACACTGCCAGACGGGCCAGCTTGAAATGGCAAGCGTGTGGACACTTTTTTGGCCCGTAACATCCCACGGCACCCCAAAACACAGCCTACTTATAGGCTTATTCTAGCTGTCACACCTTGCAGTGCCAAACTGACACAAATTCCAGTCCATCAGTAGATAGTTTAAAACACCTACCCCTTCAATGGGCTATCCTGCCTCGGATTCACTCCCTTCACTACTGAGAAATCTAAAAAAGTAGGGCTGATTTGTGATACAGATTGTTTGTTCACCTTCACCCAAGCCAATGCTGTGGTTAAAGGGATTGACATGCCACTCTGCACAAGTTTCCCTCTCCTCCAGATTGCCTGTCAGATTGAACAATCGGTGTTTTGGTATGGGGCACCAGTAGTGGTCGCTCATATTCCTAAGTGGTGGGGTGGTGGGAGGGGGAATACAAACTAAAAAAGACAATTATGAATACATAAAATTGCACTTACCTGTTCCAACGGCCGCCGCCTTCCTACCGATCCTCACCTCCCAGGCGTCCAAGGACTGCTGCACTCCGAGCAGGCTCTCAGATGCCAATCCCAGCTCTGCTGAGGGCTGGGATTGGTCTGAGCGCCCGGGTTCGGCGCTCAGACATGGACTGGGAGCCTGTGTTGGTTCTCCACCCAGCTGTACAACACAGCTCGGGTAGGAGAAAGGCTAGGGTGCGCATGACGGATTGGTCGCCCCAGAAGGCTGGCCAAACTTTCATGCACACTTAGCAGTGCCCACCACTTCCCCCTCCTCCCTGGTGCTGCAGCATTAGTGTGAGTGGGCGCACCCCTCCCTCAGCCTGCACCCTGCAGGACAAAAAATAAGATGATGATAAAAAATGTTTTATTCTTATTTTAATTTTGTCATTTGTCTTCTGGCTTTCAGCGGGGGGGCATTCTCCGCCACCATAAGGGAGGAGCTGCCCCTGTGGGGCACTGAGACACCTAGACAACAGCTGTGTTATCTATAGAGACCCTCCGTAAACCCCCCATAAAGCTTCTACTGGATGCTAAGATCAAATTGAAGACACTATGCAATATTCAAAACGCTTACCGGAACAAATGCCTGCCATGTTTAGAAAAGCTGGTGCCACACCAAAACACCAACAGAACTTTAATATGTAATTTATAAAGTGCAACGTGCATCTAACTACCCTGGTGCTTAAGTCAACTGGCAATACCACCACGCTGAGGACGGGGTAGTATCATTCTAAGAGACTTTCTAAGTTAAGTAAAAGAGACTGCTTTACTAAACTCATCCGGAGCGTGTGCCAAAGCTTGGCTGCAACAATCAAGAAATCTTGGTTGCTCGGTCAAACAGAGTGAGTTAACGAGACATGGAACAATAAGAGACTGGTTGATGGAGGGAATTTAAGTGGCCCGCTGATAATGATGATTAACAGTGTTTTGGAAACTTCTGGCTTATTCTTGCTCAAATTCAAATGTATCTGATACTATGGAAAGGAAAGGGTCTACCACTCATATTGTGCTGTCCTTGCCAGCTGCTCCTGCTCGTTTACATAGTGAGAACTTGACTCCTAGTTCTTTATATGCTCACTAGTTAAGTTACTCAAGGTCAGTTTCATTTTTGAGACAGAGGAAGTTGATCCGGCGGCAAGATTGTAACCTAGGTCCCAACTTCTAAAGCTGTGGCGGTAACGCCACATCCTGTCTTTCTGCTAACAGGGACTCTGCGGGATGCCCTCCAACTTTTCAACGTCATGAGGTTTGAAAAAACAATGGTGTGAGAATAACAAGCTCCCCGCACCTCACAAGTGAAAACCTCTTTCAAGTCATTGGTATTCGCAAGATCCTTCGAGGAATCACATGATGATTGGGGAACCCAGTTAGAGGAATGCCGAAGCAAGACACCAAAGAGGACTATGATAGCGAAGGAAGCCTTTGGGAGGTTGAAATCTTATCGGCCATTTTAAAAATGAACTGCTTACGTTTCGTATCAGTCTGGTTGCAGAAATTGTTATGCCCCGTTAAAAGGACGTCTTGGAGCACGGGGAGCCAGTAGGGCAACTAAGCGAAAGCTCAGATCTAAGATAAGATGACGAAACGTAAATCCAGTTCTGGGGCAGACCAGATGTAAAGTTTTATGGCTTGTGCTTGCCTGAAAGGTCTTATGAGAGGTCTCTGAATCTACACCTCTGTCTAGAGTTGTAACTGATAAGGGATTATCTGCTTCAATTGGGTTCAGTAGGCAAAGAAATGTATAATTTGATTGTGCGCATGACGCATTGTGGAAAACAGCATATTCCCGCCCCAGCGCTTACGTTTGTGTTTCTCCCAAACCCCCAGGCCCCATCTTTATTATGCACACTGAGCTGAGGGGGGCGATTTTGGCGCTGACATGAGTGCTTGAGTTCGGGAGGCAGAATTTAGGTAGCGACACAGGTGGAGTGCTGCAGGGTGAGTCAGCTCCACCCATGACTATTAGTTGCCAGGAACAGCAAAGTGTACGTGTGTATTTAAGCAGAGGTGTGCGGCCACGCCGTGCTAAACAAAAGAAAGGCATGGCCGGCATACTTAAAGATAAAGGGCGGTACGCTGCAAATAAAACAAGACATAGCATGGGACCATTCAAAGGAAAAATACATTTGTGCACCAAACACACGATAAATATAGGCAGGAGTGGGGGACTTGTAACAGGGGCAGTCTTCACAAAAGTTAAAACACACCCAAAGGCAGGACAATGAGCAGCGGTTCACAAATGAAAACAAAGCAATTTTGACAGGCACAGACAGGAACAAATTGAAAGTGGTGGGCGTGGTCTAAGCCCTACGACTGGATACAGCATGCCTCACAGAGCAGCGCCTGCACGCTGATAGGCTCGACCTGAAAACAGGATTAGATTTCCATTACTACAGGCATATTTGAACATATATTTGTAATTTATGCTGATATTTACCCTTGGGTGTTATGCTTTGCCATACTGCTTAATTTGCTATAACACACCAGGCTTCAAAGTATGAATGCATGTTTATCAAGTGAATAAATGTGGAAATATACAATTTTGTCACTCCATTTGTTCTCAAACACAAAATAAATATGGATAAATACCAATAAGGTGGGTAAAAAACTAAATGTGGAAAAATAGTGATGGAAATATTTTAAAAATAAATACCATAAAACCAGAAGCCTTTACATGTCCCAGTAGTGAAAAACTCCTAAATTCGTTTTCACTACTGTGAGGCCTAAAAACACCATAGAGAGAAGAAGAAGGGATACAAGGGTCCCACGCCTCCCTCTTAGAAAACTCTCAAAACACAGATTTGGCGTGATACCCTCTTGGCGTGCATAGGAAATAGTCTACCTAGCCCTAGTTCATGTTTTTCCTACCTACCTACTGCCAGAATCAGGTAACTCCAAGAACATGATATGCCCCGGGGACCACCACCTACCCGGGGCAACATTGAATACTATGCTGGGGGGAGGGTGCGCAGACCCTCTGTGTTCCAAAGACCACCACCTTCCTGGTGCAATGCAAACAAGTGGGAGGTGGGCTGCGTGGCCCCCTCCCAGGCCATGTATAGCCCGGGGGACCACCACCTCCCTGAGGCCGGCCCATACAAAACAAGGTAGGGGGGCCACGCAGCCCCCCCAGAGCCATATATGGCCACACCCCAGACCTGCATCCTGTTATGTCCCGGGGGACTTACCCCCAGGACATAGCAGTGTGCTTTCGCTTGGCAGGAGCTGACAGCTCTGTCCGAGTGAGAAGAAACATGACTCTGCTTCCTGGACGCAGGAGCTGTCAAACCGCTTCCACTTGCTGAGAGTGGAGTTTTTATCTGTTTCCCTGCCTTCTGTCATGTGGGCAGGAAACAGATAAAACAATTACACTCTCACACAGAGAACACACAGCCCCCCCCTGCCCTATTGAAGTTTGGTGGGCCCTGTCCACCAATAGGTTTGGCCTGTCCCTGGGGAATGGGGTCCCTGGGGCCAAAATTGGCTTTGGGAGGGGGGATCTGCCCACCTCCTCCATTATGTCATGGCCCGGCCCCGGGGGATGGGGTCCCCGGTGCCTTTCTGGCCCAAATGCTCATTTCACAGAAAAGAAATCTGAAGAGGATACACTTACAAATATAAACACAGCTGGTACCCCAGCTGAAGCTCCACTTCTGTAAAGGGCAAATGATCCTAACTCCTGGGCTTGGCCAAAGAAAAGCAAGTGTGTGTTTTCTCAGCAATTCCATATTGAAAGACGATCTGAAATTCTTTGTGGAGGTGAATGCGTTGTTGATCAATTACAGCGCAATCTGTAGTGACCGTTACAAGTGGGTCCTTTCTTCTCCTTACGTGGTGAGAGCAGAGTCCATGGTTTTCCCTTTAAATTGCTGTGAGTTTTCAAATGTACAAATCACTTAGAAGCTTTGTTGTTTGGCCCGGTCCATCTTAGTAGAATGCAAAGGTCTTCCCACCTTTTACCAGGATGATGGACAGCTTAACAAGCGGCCCCTAGGGCGTTTCCTGATGATTTTGGTGAGGCGTTGTTGATGCCTAGGAATATGAGGACATCTCCACCAAACAAAGAACCTCTTACTTCATATAGTTAAGAAGAAAGGCCCTTGTTTGGTCGAGATTTACCTCTTTGTATTCTTGTTTTCTGCTCTATAGGAGGATTTATGTTATCAATCAATCAATCTGGGGTTTATAAAGCGCGCTACTCACCTGCGAGGGTCTCAAGGCGCTGGGGAGGGGGAGACTACTCGAGGTCAGCCAAACAGCCAGGTCTTGAGGCTCTTCCTGAAGGTATGCAGGGTGGGGAAGCGTCTGATGTTGACTGGGAATTCGTTCCAGGCTTTGGCTGCGAGGTGGGAGAAGGCTCTTTCCCTGTCTCTTGTTCTGTGGATATGTGGGGTCGTTGCTAAGGAAAGGTTAGCGGAACGGAGGTTTCTTTTGGGTGCGTGGAAAGTGATTCTTTTGTTGAGGTATTTGGGCCCGATATTGTGAAGGGATTTGTGGGTGAATAGTTTGAAGGTTACTCTCTTCAGGACAGGGAGCCAGTGGAAGTTTCGCAGGTGTTGAGTCATGTGCTCGTGTCACATATTTGTGAATAAAGACGTACCAGGAAGAATTACATTGCCAAAACGCACACAAGGTCACTGGTGACATTTCCTTGTGCTCTATTACGCAGCTGTAGTATAGAATACCTACTGGACATTTACCCAAAGAGGTAGCACATAGTAATTAACCAGTAGAAAGTACTCCACTTGGGTAGGTATTTGGTGCAAAACGGTAGACTCTTGTTGGATAACGGGGCAGGTGCGGTTCCTTTATGGGTGAGTCACTCACACAGCTACTGACACACCCACATAGGTACTTAGATACCCACTTGCACACTCAGGCGCTCACACACCCACTGACAGACCCATTCAGACACTGATATACCAACTCACGGACCCACTCAGACATCAGCCACTCACTCACAGACCTACTCAGACACTCTGACACACACTCATAGACCTACTCAGACACTCATTCACCCACTCACAGATGCACTCAGACACTCTCACACCCACTCAAAAACCCACTCAAGCACTCCTGCACCACTCACAGGATCACTCAGACACTCTCATAGCCACTCACTGACCCACATGAGAGACTCACGCACCCACTTACAGACCCACTCAGGCACTCTTACACTCACTCAGACACTAATTCACCTACTCTGACACCCACTCTCAGACACTCTCACAACCACTCACAGACCCACTGAGACACCCATGCACTCACTCACAGACTCACAATCATAGGTTACAGTTATGAAATAATGTTTTTTTAAACTTAGAAATTCACTTAAAAAACAAAGATTACAGAGATGTTATAGTTAGGAATTAGAATGAAAAAAACATTGAAATTCACTGAAAAAACAAAGGTTACAGAGATTGTATAATTAGGGTCAGATTTCACTTATACAAATCCATAGAAATTCAGCACTTATAGTAACCTGAGCTAACTATAACTTAACCTAGCAATACACTGCTTATATGACCTCACAAATTACATCATTAATGGCATGGTCAGTAACGTCACTGATGACATCATTGATGACATCTCAAATGCCATCACTGATTGTGAGGATTTTCTAAAGGTTTCTGGGTCTTAAAGATATATAGTAAGATACTGCAAATGTTAAATTAGTAAACTGTGTGTATTACTAATGAGTCACTATTTGTAACACATATTATGTGGGTGACTGTGTGACTATGCGTATCCATGTTTGAGTAGGTGTCTGAGTGGCTCTATGGGTGTGTGAGTTGTATGGGTGATTGGGTGGCTGAACAGGTGTGTGAATGGCTGTACGGGTGAGTAAGTGACTGTGTGTTTGGATGTCTGGGTGAGTGAGTGGGTGTGGCAGTGGTATATGGGGAGCAAGTGGGTATGTAAGAGGCTGTATAGGTGAGTGAGTGAGTGTGTGAGTGCCTGTATGGGTGAGTGTGTGCTTGTGTTAGTGACTGTACAGGTGAGTGAGTATCGGTGCTAGTATATGTATGACTCAGTGAGTTGGTGTATGAGTACCTGTATGGGTGAGTGAGTGGCTGTGTGAGTGACTGTATGGTTAAGTGAGAAGGTATGTGAGTAGATGTATGGGTGACTGAGTCAGTGTGCGAGTGGCTCTGTGGGTGAGTGAGAGAGTGCTAGAGTGGCTGTATGGGTGAGTTAGTGGTTGTGTGAGTGAGTGGATGTGTGAGTGGCTCTGTGGATCAGAGAGTGGGTGTGTGAGTGCTTGTATCATTCTGTGAATGGGTATGTGAGTGGTTGTATGGGAGAGGGTGTATGAGACGTTCTATGTGGGTGTGAGTGGGTGTATGAGTGGTTTTGTGGATGATGTCATCAGTGATGTCATTTGAGATTTCATCAGTGATGTCACTGACAATGTTATGAGTGATGTAATATGTGAGGTCATAAGCAGTGCATTGCGGGGAATATATTATAGTTAGCTCAGGTAACTATAACTGTTGAATTTCTCTGGTTTTGTATGAGTGAAATCTGAGCCTATGGGGATTTTTCATTTTTTTAACACGACTACAGCTGAACTGCTGAACGGAATTACACCAAATTTGGCAGAAAACTAGATGTTCATCCAGAAAGTGTACTTTTTGTGATTTTGTGTAAATCCTTTTAGAGGCTTTTGAGATATCTAACTTAAAAAATATACATATCTGGGGCCTCGATTTCTTGCGGGTGGATCCTCGAGTCTGCGTGCTCCTGTGTGTCTTTTTTCTGAAGCCCCAGGGTGAACCAAATCCTGTGGACTCAGTAAAAATAAAGAAGTAGGGCAAACAGGGCCCACCTCCTTTTGCTATTCAGAGTCCAAGGGACCGCCACCTCCTCGGAGAAGTGATTTAATTATATACGGGGGAGTTTCAAGGCTCCCCTGCTGCCCTGGGGACCACCACCTCCCCGGGGTGCAAATGTGCTAATAAAATAATGCAGGGGAGAACCTATGGCCTCCCCCAGCACCCCTGGGGGCCGCCACTTTCCCCGGGGCAGTAACTTAATTATATGCGAGGGAGCCTCGCGGCTCCCCTGCTGCCCTGGGGATTGCCATCTCCCTGTGGCACATACATTCATAAATAAATAAACAGTGCAGGGAAGGCCCCACAGCCTCCCCTGCAGCCCCAGGGACCACCACCTCCCTGTGGCTCAAATAAATAATAATGCATGGGGGAGCTCCAGCCCACCCATGCAACCCCGGGGACCTCCATCTGCCTAGGGCTCAAATACAATAACAAAGGGGGTCCGTTGTGGACCTCCGGCCCCAGGGACTACCACCTCCCATGGCTTACTTAACAAAGGAGGGGGACCGTGCGGTCCCCCTCATGGGGCATTGCATGGCCAGAGGACTGCCACTCCCCAGGGCCGGCTACAATAATGTCCTGGGGTGCCCACCCCGTGACATTGCATAGCAAACACTGCGTTGCTTCATGGAAGCGAGAGCATTAAAAATGCACGTGCTTGCACGAAGCAGAGCATAATTGCTTTTGGACAGCGGGAGCTGCATGTTAGCAGCTCCCTCTGTCCAAAAGCAATGCAGGCTCCCGCAGGAGGTGGGGAGTCAGTAGGAACCGCTGGGGCATTCTGGATCCCCCGCCGTCCCCAGGGAGGTGGCCATGCCCTGGGGGATGGGGTCCCTATGGGGGATATCGGCCCAGGAGGGGAGCTGCATGGGCCTCCAACACCAGGTAAAAAAATAAAATGATGAAGTCCTGGCTGCACGGCCCCCATCCCCTTTTTTGACAACATACATAGAGGCCTGTCCTCTAGGGATGGGGTTCCCGGGGCCAACATTGCCTCAGGAGGACGTCCTTGGGGACCAACTACCCCTCCTGTTACCTCTAGTAAGTCCCACACAGCAGGATTGCTAAGAGGTCTTTTGAGGCTGTGCCACCTTTCTCCACCACACTGCAAACGCGGCTGATGGTGCACTGCTGGTTGGGGGATGAAGTCCACTTTACTCCTGATGGACTCTGGGGGGCCAGGAAGCCCTCCTGGTACCTCATGTAAGTTCTACACAGCGGGATTCCTGAGAGCTGGTCACAGGCCCAGACCCTTTTCTCCACCACTCTGCAAACGCAATTACTAGTAAAAAAAAAAAGCATAGAAATTCACTGAAAAAAACAAAGGTTACAGGGAAATTATAGTTAGGAATTAGCTTTTATAAAACCTTAGAAATTCACTGAAAAAAACAAAGGTTACAGGGACTTTATAGTTAGCAAATAGAATTTTAAAAACCTTGGAAATTCACTGAAAAAAACAAAGGTTACAGGGTCGTTATAGTTAGGGTCAGATTTCACTCGTACAAAACCAGTGAAATTCGGCAGTTACAGTTACCCGAGCTAACTATAACTTATGCTCCCCCAATGCACTGCTTATGACGTCACATATTATATCACTCATGACATCTCAAATTACATCACTGATGTTATGCAAAGCGCAAAGCAAAGGGGCATTCAAGCGACTCTAAGCTCCTAGATTCAAGGGCTTGAAGGAGGAACCATTACTAATTCCATCATAAAGAGTAATCTTCCGAAACACCATCCTTAGCTGGTTTCAAAAGATTAGCTCTAAGGTGCGTCTACTAAATCTGTGTTAAATTACCTTATCATCTTTCTCTAATGCTCCAACTCCATTGGAGATACTGTGCAACTACGCAAACAATGGATTATTTTGTCTCAGCTTGCAAAAGCCTTAATGCCATTACGCACTGCCTCACCCCCAGTTGCTTTCAAATTGGGAGAATCCAGGATTTCCTATGCTGTACATAAGCTGGGCAAAAGAAGACAAGCATTTGCAATGGAATAGGTCTCGCATTACTGAATGTTTGCGCTATTGGCGTTGCAAATAATAATGTATTTTTTTTGTTTTATTTTGTTAAATATCCAAGCAGTAGAATAAGCAAGAAAATAAAATCCACAAAGCAAAAAAAGGGTTCAGTGCCACAGGCTGTTACTTGGTTTCTCTATGGTATTGTAAATGGACCTCTATTAGCTACATAAGGTACTGCACCCTTACTTTTGCTACTGCTTGGATATTTTTACCCCCAAAAAATAATCCAACAAACATTATTATTGGCAACGCCCATAGCTCAACCTTTCAGTAAGACCCGTTGCATTGCAAACGCTTGTTTGGAAGGTGGACTGTGCTCTGGCTTTACTGCAATTGGTAATTCCAGGTGCAGTAAAATACACTGATTTTTAATTCCCGAGGTTTTGTCTAGAATGGATATACTACTCAACTTGTGCTCAAGCTCCTTGTAGTTTAAGTCGAAGGAAGAAATTGCCAGAAAAGGAAAATACTTTGTGTGAAAAGGAGAATATTGAATTATCAGACATAATAATAATTTATTTTTATGTAGCGCTGCATACCGTACTTTGACTACTTCATGGCATTGTAAATAGCAAGAATTGCTGCAGTTTGATTAAGTTGTACTCAATCAGCAGACCTTCAGATGGATAGAAGGTTGATTCTATTTGGCTAAGATTCAAACTTCAGATCACTGTATGATTACACGGTCAACTCACAGTTATATCCTTTTGGTCATAAGAAAATGTACCTTAAGAAAAAGCTTTTGTATAACATGTAAGCATATGGGATGTGCACAAGGGGTTGTGAGGTGGGCAGTGTGCACACAGGATCATCACTTCCGAGGTGACACACGTGTATACGTGGGGTGGGGAAGCCTAGAGACAGTGCCTTTAAATATGAGACCATCGAAACAAAGCATAAAGAAAAAACTGTCTCAATGGCAGGATGAACCTCTGGAGAGGAGTGGCAGTTTTTGCTGAGACTCGCACCAGTGAACCTAATGTTTTTCTTTATTACACTGTTGTTATGAAATTAATTTTCATTTAATATTACCACAACAGCTTCAGTCACCCATACCACTAGCAGAGAACCAAGCATCACCCCAACACCATAGTCAATCTAATCCAGATGTTGCTGTATGGCTGAATGACAACCCAACCTTGTCCAACCACATTCTCACTAGAACAACCACCTCAAAGGTTTTTGCCATCAGCCTGGTCTCAAAGAGAACTATTGCTTCGCCAGACATCTAAGCACAAGTTTGCATGCAGAACATTCTCGCAGTCAATTTAAAATACCCTCAAGCAAGATGCTAAGGATGACTCTATATTTATGGCCAGATCATCTGTTTTTCTCTCAAACATATTTGACAGATTTATATCAAGCAGCTGGGATAATCCCAACCAAACACTAAGCAACCACCACAACAAAAGTAGAATGCACACTGGACATAGAGATCTTTTTGGCATGTGTGCACCACAACATTAGTGACACCCTCAACAAATCAGCTACCTCAAATTGAAAATAATTGTAAAACTGGGCTGAAATTGTCCACTAAGAGATTTACTGAAACAGTGGTCCAACTCAATGTGAATGTCAATGGCACAAGTCACCATCTGAGGTGTATGGAGTATGCTGCAAGACACACAAGGATGGCTACAACAATGCTAGGGTAAGGCCTTCATCTCAGGCGCATGGACGAAGCCCTAAATCTGACAACATAAATCTTTATCCTCTATCTGGAAATGACCAGCCCAGAAGACATAGCTGCTGCCCCTCAAAATGAATAACAACAGCACAGAGAGGACCTTCTAATGTGTTTTGAGTCCAAACATTTGAGCCTCTGACTTGCTTTACCATGGACTGTCAATGCACCACACCAACCGACTCCACCTGAGAAAACCATCCCTCTTCAAGAGATCTGTGGGAGTATTTAACAACGTTAAGTTTCCCATGAAAGGCAAACGCCTCCTACTCATGTGAAACGCCTGACAGAAAGGCTTGGAGACTGTTTTTGACACATGCCATGACCTTTGAGCTACTTACATACACCTTCAATTTAGCTGTATCACTCTGCAAACACATGACTGTGGAAGAAAATCAAGAATTTTATCTTGGGGCTGATGGTGACCGTCAGGTGTTGTGTTTTGGGCAAGTGATTTATGTTCTTATTTTGTGTGAATGCTTTGTTTGGAGCCATTCAGGTGGAAATGTCGTGGGTGTCAATTAATGGGATTGTTTGTTCTTTACGGTTTTCTTGACTACACCAGGGCCATTTATACTCTTTTGGTTCTACGAATGGCTGGACTTGCATGTGTGCCAGTTCAGCAGCTGCCTCTTTAGCAAAGCCTCATATGTTGATGAAATGCAGTTTTGGCGGGCCACATGTGCACATTTAGTCATGTCCCTTAGGCAAAGTACCCACTCAAAGCTGTTAATTCCATTACGTGCCACATATTTTGCTATTTACAGCATTTATGCTTGAACATGCTCCTTTCACAAATGGGTATATGTGATACTTGCATATTTTAAACTTAGCTGAAAAGTATTGTTCTTTAAAGAGGAGCATCTACAACTCTTTCCTAAATAGAATCATGGTTGATCGAGATCCTGCGTACATAGGCCAAGAAAAAATAGTATTGTGTTTTATTCAGAGATTTTGTTTAATGTTTGGTTCATGTGCAGGTGCTATGATCTTCTGTTAGCTCATTGTTTGGTCTCGCCTGAGGCAGCGCACATGCCCTGTCTTTCGAGAACTATTGTATTTTAAACAGACCTTAAGAGGGCTTACAGCTCACCCATCACTTACCATTGGTTGGCATTCTCACTTCTTTTGTCTTTCTTGGTCAGTGATAGCTGGGCTGCTTTCATTTAGCTGGCCAGTCTTGCTCCAGATTTATTCAGATTACACACACATTCCTTTTTTTAAATTCGACACCCACACTTCGAGCTGGCACATATCACTCCACAATGCCACTCAATGCCACTTTCTCTACTATGTGCCCCTCCATTCTACACCACTTTGCTCTCTGCCACTCTATGTCACTCCACTGTACAACATTCTATTCCACTCTGCGCCATTCCATTCTACACCACTCCACTCTACGCCCTCCACTGTACACCACTCCGCTCTATGACACTCTACTCCACTCTACACCACTTTACTCTATGACTTTTTACTCCACTCTACCCACTTCAGTTTGACACTCCACTCTACTTCACACTATGCCACTCCTCTCTATGCCACTCCACGCTTCTTTACTCCACTATACGCCACCCCACTCAATGACACTCTATTCCATTCTACTTCGCTCTACTCCATTCCACTCTGCAACAGTCTTCACACTACTACACTTTACGCCATACCACGCCACTATACGCCACTCCACTCTACAACTTCCACTCCACTCTGACACTCTACGACACTCTTTCCATTCTGCTCCGTGACACTCTACTAACACTCTACTCCACTCTGCAACATTCTACCCATTCTACAACACACCACTCTATGCCACTCCACTCCACTCTGACATCCTACTGTGTGACACTCTACTCTACTCCACACCACGCCACGCCACTCTACTACACTCAATACCCCTCTACACCACTCCACTATAGAACACTCTACTCCACTCTACAAGCCTCTACTTCATGTCACTTAATGCCACTCCATTCTATGGCACTCCACTCTATGACACTCTAAGCCACTATATGCCACTCCATTCTCTGACAATCTATGCTGCTCGACTCTATAACACACTACTGCCCAATTTGCCACTCCACGGCACTCTAATCTACTCCACTCCACTCTACTCCACTCTACATCACTCCACTCTACACCACTCCAATATATGACACTCTACTCCACTCTACTCCAGTCTATGCTCCTTCACTCTCCACCTCTCCACTACACTCTATGTCAAACTACTCCATACTATTCCACTCCAAGATACTCTATGAAACTGTATTCTACACCACTCTGCTCTATGCCACTCCTCTCTACGACATTCTGCTCCACTCCACTCTATCTCACGTTATGCCACTCCATTCTACGCCACTTTACTTTATGATGCTCCACTCTACAACACTCTATCCCACTCTACGCCACTCCATTTTATGACACTCTACCCCACTCTATGCCACTCCACTGCTGCTCCACTCTATAACACTTTTCTTCAGTCTTTGCTACTCCACTCTGTGTCACTCCACTCTCCTCTATGCCACTAACTTTTAACCATGCTGAACAGCAGCCATGCTGGTGTACAACATGGCTACAACACATTGACAAAGCCAATAGGTCTTGCATAGGCAAGACCTATTGGCTTTGCCATTTGTATTGGCTGTAGCATACTACTTCTTTTGTTCCTCATGTTGTTCCTTGTGTGTTTCTCTTATCAGTGTCCAGTGGCCCAAGTACTGTTTTCATCTGCTTTGGTGGAACTGATTTTAAGCATGTCAGCACCCCTGCTGTCACTACAAGATCTACATCCTTGCTTTGAAGCTTCAGCGCTGCCCAAGTGCCATGAGCTCAGTACAATGTGCTGGTCTCAATGGAGACCTTGTGATCCCAGTTCTACATGCTTTGTGGGAAGCCAACGCTCCGATCCCAAAGCTCCCCTTTGATTGAAAACATTGCAACTTGTGAAGCATTTGAAGGTATTTGCTCGACTGAGGACTCTGGAGCAGTGAGCTTTGCCCCTCGCAGCTGTGTGCCTGGCTTGTTATTTTTTTATCTTGCCGCTACTCTTAGGAGATGTACCTTTGAAGGAGGAGCCGACACATTTCACTCGATTCTCCCTGCAGTCCTATTTGCCATCTTGTGATTCACTTTCTGGAGAAACTTGTGAACTCACAGGCCACGTTGCACTTGTTTACCACAGGTGGCCTCTGTAGGAGAGTAGGGTCTGCTTTCTATGTTCACCCCCACTTTTTGCTTTTGCTTTACTGGTTTTTGACTTAGATGTGGCTGTGGGCCTGCTAATCAGACCCACAGCCCTGCTGTTCTCTCTCTAAATTAATACTATGTACTTTAGATGCATAACCCAATTGGATAGGATCACCTTATTGGCCCCTGTACAGTGTACCTTAGGTACCCAGGGCATAGGTGTACCCTAGGCCTACCAGGGGCTGCAGCATGTATTATGCCACCCCTGGCCTGGCCTTCCATTATGACACAACTGGCTGATCACTCAGCTGGGGCAAGGTTGTGTAATCACTCCTTGCTTAGGTGTAGTATTCCTATACCTACCTTATATATAGACACATGTGTACCTATCAGCCACTCCTATGGCAGGCCTTAACAATCCTGGAGGCAGAGTGCTTGGTAACATGTGAGATGGTGCTCTAGCATGAGCTGAGCCTGTCTGCAGCTTTCGGAACCATGTCCTTATAGCTGTTCTATCATATAGCCTACCATATACTCTTAAAGTGCCTTATAATCTTAAACGGTTATGGTAACTATGGTTTGGCTTTATCAAAACATGTCGTGTAAGGTGTCTAACACTTTGGAATAATACCCCCATCCCATTTCTGGGGATGAGGATATTACCCCTCCCTTCTAGAGGGATAAGACATGTTGAAACCTACTTACCCGGTTAAAGTTAACCAGAGCCCCAGCATCACAAAATGGATGCTGCTGCCACGACACAAGTCTGACCTCCTGCTGCTGGGAGTGATCCCGGCACGGGAGGCTTAGACAATAGGTTTCCTGCCTTGGGAGGTGCGAGCACCACCCCAGACAGGCCTTAGTGTATTGGGGCAGGGAGGGATGAAAGAAACGAGACACTGCCTGGGGCACACAAGGTGTCCCATGCATAGTCCAGTTCAAACCGGTGCTGGGGCACTCCAGCCCCAGTCCTGGCGCGAAACTGGACAAAGGGAAGGGGGTGTAACCACCCCCCTCCCAGGTCCCACCCATAAGGCGTGGCCTAGCAGGCAACCCAGCCCCCCAGATTAGTATAAGTGTGGTAGCTGGGCCCCAGGAGATTAGATTATCCTGAACCTGCAACTTGAACAGAAACTCTGGACCTTCGACATTCGACAAAAGAAGAAGACTGAAGAATCTCCCTTGTGGCCAAGGAGTGGTCACCCTGTGCAAACAGGCACCATCAAGAGACTTACCCTTTGCTTTGCTGAAGTTCTATGAGGGACCGACTGCAGAGCCCGACCAGAGCCTTGACTTCCAGACTTCTCCGACCCTGATCCACAGCCGAGCAGAGATCCGTGGAGGTGACGAGAGACGTGGGACCGGCTACCTGGGAAAAGTGGCGAGTATCTTCCAGCGCAGCTTCTGAGGCACCCTCGAAGTTGTGCACCGGGGATTGAGAAGCCCCAACCCCAAGCACCATCTGCACCGAAGATCAGCCCCCCACACTCCACAAGTCCTGCGTGGGGCCCTTCTGCATTTTCCTGCTTGACGCGTCTGTCCGGTTACTTGCCCGTTGGCTAGTAACCTCTGTGACGACACACCTTTAACTTTCCACTGCTGGTTTGGCTCCTCCAGACTGGCTCCTGCTCCTCTGCCAAAGAGAAGCACCCCAGACCTTCCTGGTCTGCACCAGAAGCAAGTCCTCCATTCTTCGTGGGTTCCGCTTGCCAAGGCTTGGTGGGTCCTAGTTCGACTTCGACGCCGCCGACGGCAAGAGCCTTCGTGGGACAGCTCGCCTCCTGGTCCTGGTTGTCCTCGACGTCTCCTGGTACCCGTGGCTGCTGCGACAAGCTTCACCCCTTCACCTGCAATCTCCCGACATCGCCTGGTTCCTTCCTGGTTCCATGTGGTCACTGGTTAGTGACCCAGACTCTGTCCCTTCTGCTTGCAGGTATCCTTCCTTCTCGATCCCAGCCTTGGGATCCACCGGACACTCTTCACTGACTGCCTGTCAGCATCTTTCCTTCAGGCATCCATAGGAGTCGACGACGAAACCCGACGCAACTTCACACCTATGCACCCGCAGCCCGTGGGCTAGGTAACTTGGGTACTCCGGTGCTCATCAGGGTATTGACTATCCTAATGTCTAGTTCTCAAGTCTCGACTTCCTAGTTACTCCAGAAGTGTCCTAAATCTTAATAATTCTAAACTGTACTATTTCTATCGATTATACGCATTACGCGTGAGTGTTTCCACTCTGCACCTGAATCCCGTGGGCCTCCCACTTCCTAACCTTTGGTAGTGTAGTGTAGCCCCAGCGATTCCCTAGGCCTAGGCCTATCCTATTTCCGTGACAGTGGTCCTTATACCACTTACTTAGTATATGGTTTGCGTGGCCCCTATGGCCTAACTGTATTACTTACCTGTGTGACTTAATGTATGCTTGAATAAGACTGTGTTGTACTTACCTCGAATCTCATAAAGAGTGCTGAGGGTTTGACTAGAATAAATACACTTTATTTTATATATATATCTGTTGTGGTGTCCTTTCATTTGGTATTCAAGGGGTTACATATGGTATAACAGCTGGCTTCACATGCCATTCAGAGTTTAGCCTAAGACTGCTCTTGTCCATGCTACCACTAGGATAGCTGGTCTATAAGGTTGACTTAACAACCAATCACCATAAGGGTTGTTTGGACTGATATAAGGTGTACACTAGAACTAGTGACATCATACATCAGGCCAACTTCTCACAGCCTCTGTTTACCACACACAGGGCTCTTTACCATCAGAAGGGCTCTGTACTTCTTTAACCACATTCCAACACCACAGACAGGACCTTTTTAGCTCAGTTGTCTTACCACGCAATGTTTTTTTCTCTTTGCTTATTTAGGAGAGGAATGTGTGAATCTTTCCATCTTTCCATAATCATGGTGGCTCACAGGGAGCTTGGTGCTTTGTTTGAGAGTCTAGCGGACTGGTTCCTGCATTTTCTGATCCAGGAGTGTGGGTCTTTGTTTGGAACAGGGCTCTTGTAGAAAAAAATCAAAGTGTACAAGATGAGTTTGGCACTGTGTTTTGGAGGCGGTTGTGGGAATCCGTCTCTCCTTGGTCCCTATGAGGTAAATGTAGGGCAACCAACCAGATCGCATCGCTTACAAAACGTTACACTGCAATGAGTTCAGAATCGTTCATATCTCAAAGAGATTGCAGCTTCTTAGAGTTGCGAGCCTGGAAAAATACAGTCCATAGTTGTTGGTTTTTAACTATCAATTTAGAAAGGACTGGCATGATTCACATAGATGCTCTTTACTCTGAACTCTTTCAGTTTATCCTCTATGCTTCCATTCTCGACCCTTTGATCCGACTCAGTCATCTTTTTGATGTTTTGATGCACCTTTTTATCTTAATGTCATTTCAATGGTGTTTTGCGGCACTCGCTATTCTCTCCAATCTAGCTGTTTATATTTTTTGACGTGCCAGGCTGCTCTTTCTCTCTGTGCCAAATCACTTGTCTCTGTCACTGTTGTGTTTGTCACGACACTGATATCTTACTGATACTTGAGTAGTTTCGCTCCCCATTGGCACACCTCTATTCTCTCTCTTTCTCTTCTACTTGCTCTTTCATTGTTATTTCACTGCACTTTCTCTTCGTGCCAGTCTACTGTTCTGTATCTCTTTCTTTCAACTCCACTATTCCCTGACCCCTTGAAGCTTTTTCACTGTCATCTATATGTACTCTATTAATTGTCACTCCTCTCATCATATTCTCATATATTTCTTTTCTTCTTGCCTCTTTGCTATTGGTAACTATCTCTACTTTGTGGACACTTTTCTGCCATTTAGTTTCCCCCAAAGCATTATTTGCTCCTAATCCTACCTGTTATCACTAAACTTTATAACTTTATATCATAAACGCCCACTGCCATCTGCAATTCCACTCTCTCCTGCCATGGCCCTCAGCACCCCTGTCTCTCTCCCCTTTATCTTTCACTTCTCTAACTCATGTTGCTCTTAGTCTCTCCTCTCTACTTCCCACCTCTCTCTTACACACATCTTCCCTGCTCCATCTCTCATCTATGCATCACCTGCAAAGCCTTCAACCACATGCCTTTCTCTTGTTAAGCACAGTAAATTGTATGCTAGCCTGCTCTCTGCCTGTTATTTCCATTAGGCTATTGAAGTTTTATTATTATCATATTGCCTTTTTTCAAGTGCCTTAAATCTTTGTAGGTGTCTCTTTTTTGTAGACTATTTGCTGGTTTATTGAAAGATCGTCTAAAGCGCTGAGAACGTTATAACTCTGTCAATGTATCTTGACCTGCTGCAGGTTGTATATGAATGACTTTTTACGGGCCACATTCCGATCTGTATATATTCTTCCAACTATTTCAACTGTTCACAGTTCACTAGCATAATTCATTTCAATTCCGACGTTAGGCAAAACAAAGGCACATGCACAACTCTACACAGGTTCCTCAATCCCTAAACGCAGATCCCCCCAGAGTCCTAGAACTGAGGAAATACGGTTCTGTCAATGTATCGCTATCTAACCAGCAATTCTCCATGCTGTTCCAGCCCCAGAGATGGGCACCTTCCAAGAGATTCGAATCAGCCGCGCACGTGGGCAGACTGCCTTATAATCCTCCTTTATAAGATTGACATTATGAGATATCAAGCAAAAAAAATGGAATATTACATTTTTAAGTCAAAAATAAGTACATTCATTAAAAGTTATTCATTTCTTTTTTTAATAACTATACACAATTAAATACATGCATTACAATACGCAAATATATCAATAAATATGAAGTAAAGGCACAACCTCAGAAATAGCGATGAGTAAGAAAATACTACTCGTAATAATTATTTAAATGAACAAATGAATAGAAAAGACAATTAAATAAACAGAACAGTGAATTATTGGATAAATCATACGTGAGGTAAAAAGACGAGTACTCTAATAAGTAAATACATTCAATTGTAAACAAGCGAACACAAACACACAGACATGAATATATGCAGATAAAACGCCTGTGGCTATGTAATTAAATATATGTACATATAGTAGGGCATTACTGAACGTGACCGCTCGCTATACGTGGTGTCCTAATCAGCTCTCCCTTTTCTTGCAGGATGGATGTCTCGCACGCTCTCGCTGTTGATGAATATGTCACTTTCAGAGGGACCGTCATGCTCAAGAGCATGGTAGAAAACTATCCGCGAGTGGAGGAGTTCGAGGCCAGGCCGGATGACGTTCTCATCGCCACCTATCCCAAGGCAGGTGAGGTCAAGGAGAGATCGTGTCCACGTGTGGACGGTGCCACACCTTCTGTTAGACACATATCACGCATTCCCCTCTACTGGTGAGAACACCTCTTTCATAGCTTGTTAGATATATGTCACACCCGCTATCTGTTGATGAGAGGTGATACTTTAGAAGACATCTCTCTCCCAGTGTGGAGGAGCCCAAGCGTGGGAGAGATGTCACACCTTGCTATTTAGCAATTCTGCTTGAAATCAACTCTGTCCTGTTCTACGGTCTGTAGAACAGGACAGAGCGCGACGCTTTAAAGTGAGCCTAGGGAGAATCCAATCCTTAGTTTGGTTCCTTTTTAGACAGAAGCATTACTGATCCCCTGCTGTGATACTACGCGCATGTAGAACTTTCATGCACCTGCATTTTAATAACAGTCTTGACCCATAGTTGAGAGCTATGCTAATGGGTAGAAATGGCACTGCTTGAAGCCATCGGTGCCTTAAATTGGAGGGTAGTCTATGGTTAGGCTGCATTGGCTTGGTAGTTTGGTTTGCCCTGTTCCCATCATGCACTGGGACAGGTACAGACTAATTTGCATGTAGCCAGGTTCTGAGCTGGGATGGTGCAGTGAGCTAAAAAACGGTGATGGATTAAAACCAAGATCTCTTGACTTGGTAAGAGTATTCTGCATCATTCAGAAACTCTGTCCATCACCACCCCCTTTTTCCCAAATCGTTTTTATCCACACTCAGTGTGGGAGGGTATGCTCAGACGTGAGTCCCTTGCTCATTGCACCATCAGGATTCAGGCAAGCCGGGCCAACGAAGGCTGTGATGCCAGAAACCGGTCCCCGGAAGCTTGTTTCCTTCCCAGTATAAAAATTGGCTTGGTAGTTTGGTTTGCCCTGTTCCCATCATGCACTGGGACAGGTACAGACTAATTTGCATGTAGCCAGGTTCTGAGCTGGGATGGTGCAGTGAGCTAAAAAACGGTGATGGATTAAAACCATGATCTCTTGACTTGGTAAGAGTATTCTGCATCATTCAGAAACTCTGTCCATCACCACCCCCTTTTTCCCAAAACACCTTGCTATTTAGCAATTCTGCTTGAAATCAAAGTGAGCCTAGGGAGAATCCAATCCTTAGTTTGGTTCCTTTTTAGACAGAAGCATTACTGATCCCCTGCTGTGATACTACGCGCATGTAGAACTTTCATGCACCTGCATTTTAATAACAGTCTTGACCCATAGTTGAGAGCTATGCTAATGGGGAGAAATGGCGCTGCTTGAAGCCATCGGTGCCTTAAATTGGAGGGTAGTCTATGGTTAGGCTGCATTCTACTTTCTATAACTGCTGCACGTTCCTTTTGTTGTACATTTCAGGGCGCCCACAAGCATGGGGCATCTTTCTTCTCAGCGTGCGCCGGTTTCACTTAATGGTCGGGGCTCATCCAGCCATCTCCTTTCGCTGTCGGCACTGGCGCTCACCGGTGTCTGGGTCTGATGCCTCAGCTGGCATCTGGGGTGTGGCTTTCTTGAGGATTTCTGGGTCTTCGGCAGCCCTGGACCGGAGGACATACAGACACAAGACTCATGCAAGGTGGCTTTGGAGGCCTAGGAAGCCACCCTCTTCCTGAAGTCAGAACTCCACCATTGTGAAGGGCAAGCTCTGTGCGGCAGAGCTTCCATTCCTTCCACCACATAAGAAAAGCTGGGCCCTCACAGGCACACCTGCATAGCTGAAGATCTTAACTCAAGGCTTTTCGGTCCACCCTCTCAGCACCCCCATTTATCACCTTCACCTCCTTATGTCCCCTCCTTATGAGCTCCACCCGGGCTGTCACCTCTCCCGCGCGGCTGGCCCGATTGTGCACAGTCTCTTGTGCTCCCTGCTCATTTGGCCCACGGCCCCCCACACATTGCTGTAGGCAGCGGGGCCCAGACTGAAGGTCCACCCGAACCCTATAGCTCATCCCTGCTGTTACCACGAGTGCAGGTCTCACCTCAGCAACCTGTCATTTCTGGGGGTGAGAATTCCTATTGCTTCCATCATCCTTACACCTGAATCTTTAAGAGCCCCACCTGCTTCCCTTGTGCCAGCATGCCGAGAGTGGCTGGAGGAGGTGATCCTGTCGATGCCACCACCACTGACTGTTTTAGACACTGTGAGAAGTTGGCCTGGTATATGCTGTCCACTAATTAAAGTGGTCACCTTGTACCAGTCCAAACAACCCTTATTGATGATTAGGTGAAAGACAACCTTTATAGAAAGCTATCCTAGTGGTAGCTGTGGAGAGCAGCCTTCAGGCTAAGTCTCGAATGAATGTAAAGCAGCTTGTTTTACCAGATCAGAACCTTCTGAATGACCAAATGAAAGGAGACCCACACAAGAGATATATAAAATATATGTATTTATTACTAAGCACTCTCTACTAACCTCTTTATGAGATTAGAGCACAAAGCACACACTATTAAATCACTAGAACAGCAATAAATAGCACAATACACAGAGGGCTCCAGGGGGAGACCGAACCATATACTAAGAAAGTGGTATAACAACCACGACTTAACTAGGCACAGTGCCTAGAGCACGTAGAATCGCTGGGACCCCAAGGAACCACCCAAAGTAGTGACACAGGGGACCCACGGAGGACAGGCGAAGTGTGTGAACACAGGCGCGAGCTCTGTACAACCCTATGGGAAAGTCGTGGTTGGAAAATTAGAGTTTAAGGACACTTCGGGGAGGACTTCAAGCACACCCTTTGGAACATAGAAGGTTCTAAGGCCAGCACCCTTGTGAGTACCGAGGTACCCATGTTACCTATCCCAGGGGAGCCGGGTGAATAGGGGTCAAGTGGTGTCAGAAACCCTCATCGTTTTCAATGGCGTGATGCGAAGAAGTGCTGCTGCCGGGAAGATGAAAAGTGTCCGGTGGAGTCCAAGCCTGGATCTGAAGTGAGAAGAACCTGAAAGCAGAGGGCACAAAGTCTGGGTCACTTCAGGGTGACCAGGGGCACGATAGATGAATGCCCACCAATGTCGACTGCTTCAGATGAGAAGATGCGATGCTTGACTCTGCAGCCACGGGGACCAGGAGACGTCTGCGATGACCAAAGTCTGGAGGTGAGCTGTCCCACAAAGGATGTCGAGTGCTGGGGGGTCTGTGTCCGGATCGAACACCAACAAGCCTTGGCTGCAACCCACACAGGCAGAGGAAATCAGCTTCGGTGACCATGCAGTCAGATTCCACCTTCCTACATACACTCACAGCAGTCGCCCGTCTATCATGTCAGCATCTACCTTCCCCTGGAAGCCCAAAGCTCAGTCCCCTCCGAAGGCTCAGGGGATAGCACTACCATTAATACCCAAGAACGCTCCCTCCTTGTGATGGGTCTGAGTGCCAAGGTTCGGGGCTCAGTCAGGTACTGGGAGCCTGTGCGTGTTCTCCACCCAGGCTGTGCAATACAGCCTGGTGGAGAGCATGCTAATGCGCATGACTGTTTGGACAACCAAAAGGCAGCCAGCCAAATCAGCATGCACAATTAAGAGAGTGCCCACCACTCATCCCCTGCTCATGTGACAGCCCAACCACACCCGCCCCTAACAATCTGAGCCATGATGGAAAAATAAAATGATATGAGCAATGTGTTATTATCATTTTCTCTTTTCTTTTTGAACTGCTCACAGAGCAGTGGGAGGACTCTCGCCCGCCTTAGTGGAGGAGCGACCACTGGGTTTAGGCTTTGGAAGAGCTAGGGGAAATAAAGAAGGATACATACTGGTTTCTTACCTGCTGTTGGTTTTCTACCATCTTCTACTAGCTTTTTCCTCATTTACCTTTTCTACGTCTTTCTGTGGGTAGACAGTTTTTAGGTCTAGCTAGAGTGTGCAGCTGTCACTAAGCCTTATGTGATTGAAATAATAACTTTCTGGAGTACTACAGAAAGGGACTGTGGCTCTGCACAGATGTTGGCTCGCATAAGTACAGCTTTTGATTTGGCAGGAAGACTGCTTACCCTATAAGCAGCTGTGATCATTGTTTTTTTTGTTTCTCAATCACTGTGAGTAAGCCGCCTCTTTTTGAGTGAGTGAAAAGCCTCTGAATAGAGATAATATTTAGGTTACACATAATTAGATATTTCAGTGTTTTTTATTCAGTGGCAGTAACACAGAATGGAGGAGCACAGTCAGGACGAATGTATTGTGGTACTGCATTCCAAGCCTCCTTCCCTGGGTGCAGGATGAGCAATGTTGGTGCAGGTTGAGAGTGCAGAGTGAGTGGTGCACAGGTGTGCAGAGTTAGAGGTGTTTGAGAGTAGTGTGGGCAGTGTGTAATGTAAGTGTGCTGGTTGAGCAGGATGAGCTGTGTCTGAGCGCAAGGTGATTTGTGTGTTGGGTGAGCAGTGTGTGACTGCTGACAGAGGGGTCTATGATTGTTGTTTGAGTGCAGTGTGAGCAGTGTCTCTCTGCTGGGTGAGCAGTGGGTGAATGGAAGGTAAGTGATGTGTGAGTGCAAAGTGAGTAGTGCATGGGTGCAAGGTGAAAGATATGTGAGTGGTTTGTGAGAGCTGGGTGTGTGGGATGATGGTTGTCTAAGGGCAAAGTGAGTGGTGTCCGAATGCAGAGCGAGTAGTGTGAATGTAGGATGAGTGTTGTGTTTGTCTTGGATAAGCAGTGTGTGAGTGTTTAGGGTCAACGGTGTGTGTAGTGTGGTAAATAATTTAATTACCGGAACTTAATTTGATGCGGAAAATCTATAATAATAGCTCAGTAAAATAAGAGGCAGAATCCGTGGTATTAGAGGTTCGGAACGGGCTTTATTCCAAAATCAATTCGAATTGAGGACTCCATATTCCATCACCACGAAGGTTCAGGAAGTGAAGGACCCCACTTTATTGACAAGTAATCATTTATATACAATAGGCATTACAGTGAAACAGATGCCGGAGGCGTAACAGTTGATAACAAAGATAAGAACATACATGCGTAACTAAAGTGGGTGTAACTAAAGAACGTCATCAGGTATGATGTCATAAATGGGTGGTTCCATGAAAGAATTTCGCAATGTCAGCAGAAATACTTGGCAGAGATGCGCGCGCAGCAGCATGACGTGTGATTGACGTGCAACTAGGGGATGAAGGGGACTTGACATTTAGCTCTACATGTGGAGACAGAAGTCTGGGGTTATGTCAACCTAATCCCAAATCATATCTATTATCCTATGTTTAAAGAACGGTGTTATCCAGAAAGAAAGGACTCTTAGGATAGAATCTTATTCTATACTGACTATACTGACCGTTAGTGCGTGTACAAGCGTCTAAGTGTCTACACTAGATGCGAGGGCAGAAATCTTCCATAGTAATAGGGCTATGAATTACTTGCATGAAGACAGAGAAGCCGGGCCCTTTGCTCGGTAGCTGGGAGAATGTTTACTTAAACTACTAGACAGGAATGTATTGGATAGGGAGCGGAGCAAAGCAGATAATCTTGAAGGTGAAATACAGTTTTTGGCAGGCAACAGGCTGGAGTCAGGCACCGTTAGCCGCGCAGGGAGTAGGACAAAGTTCATGGGTACAGATGCGAGCTCAGACTGGAGCTTTCAGAGGCAGAAGGCAGAAAAGGCTTGATGGCAGAATCAGGGCCTACTCGTCTGAACTGCAAAATGGGATAAGTGAACCATATAAAGCCGGTGGCCTTTCATACTTAGGAATAGAATATCCGGCCCATTCATGGCGGATCTGAAAGAGGACATGTTGACGGTGGACGCACATGTGTTTGCGTCTTCATAACTGGAACTGGAGGAAACATACATGTACTTATGGTTTATACATGAAACCGTTGGGGTCCAAGATAGGGGACATAACTGACCCTAAAAATCCATATTTCCACATTCCCTCCTTGTCCCCTACTTGCCCTTAAGAGATATCAATCTTCATCAATCCGTTGATCTGTTCATATAGCATCATTTGTTCTTCTTTCTTCTTCCGGAATCTTGAATGAAAACTTGGATGTGGGATACACGAGGTGGCACACAGACCACAAATCGCTGGTCCACATTGTAGGCATAAACAGCAACTGAATAGTATGAGAAAGCCAATACCTAGGAAGGATAGGACCCTCCATCCAAAGGTAGATAATACACTCCAAAACCAACTGGACCAAGTCCAGGTGCCTGGATTCTGGTGTATCTGGCTTACAATCTTATGAAGGCGAGTTATGGCTTTATATACAGATGGCGAATTTTCTGGTATGAAAATGCAACAGCTTGATCCGATGACCCTACAAGCTCCGCCCCTATCGGCCAGGATGACGTCAAGGACAAGACGATTTTGAAGCACAACAATCCGCATAGCAGACTGCTCTTCTGTTAAATTGCCTAAGGCGGAAATAGTTTCGTTCACTACTGCTTCAAGGGTTCTGGTTAATCTACGTATCAGCTTACTATTGGTAACTGTACCTATATAGGGAAAGAGACCTTTATTGAAATCTGTGTATTTTTCCCATGCTGTCTCAGTGTAATCGACTATTGGGAGATCTCTCCGTTCTCTATTGTGTACTAAATGAGTATTTCTATGATAATCAGGAGGAGCTAGGAAAACAGGTGGCAAAAGGAATCCAATATAGCAGGTACCATCCCAATCTAGAGGCAAACGTATATATGCAGTCTGACCACATACAAAGTAGGAATGGCGAGAAGCTCTAAATGTAGACTGGCCTTGATCACTGAATTCTATTACAGTGGTGCATTTACTGTGGCCCATGTGTATAGAGCCATTCTTTCTTATACATAATTCACCTTTAACCGGAAATACTGACATAGCGGGCAAAATTGGTGCAGCTTCAGATTCAACATTCAGGATCATGAGATTAAGCGTGAAATTACCTAATCCATATACTTCATTTTCTAGATCAGTTCCTGTTCCTTTGGGAAGTCCCTTCTTGTCAGGGTAGCAGACTTTGAGTAAAACTAAGTTCAGGTTTCCCCATACCCAGTTGTCTTGATAAACTGCGGAATTCGAATCTTGGGAATTAATTAGACTAAACCATGCTCCACAGGAGCCATTGTGTGTGAACGGGTATGGGAAGAGAGGCAGAATTCCTTTATAGTTCTGATAGGGAGGGAGTCGGCCACATATCCAACAATTTGTAGCATTGCTAACCTGATGGGAATGATGTAACATACTAATAAAAGTGTTGTTGCGCAGCGCAAATCTATATGACAACTCATGCGGGGTAAGTTCACTAAAAGAATGTTCAGCAGTAACATTATGAACATGTTTAGAAATAGGATAATATATGTGCAACAATATACTTGCAGCTATTATTAAAAGACATAAGAAAAACAAAATTAATAACGTCACTGTGCAATGACTACGCAGTGATTTATAGTACGCATGTTGTTTAATTCGCTTCCTTCGGTGTCTTTCTCTATTCAGGTCTAGGGGATTCATGTCAGGGACAAATTCGACCGATTCACCTTGGAGAGGACTTAAACAATCAAATTGTCTGACTTGGTAGACCTTAATTTTAGTCTGTATTGTTCTTTGTCATTCAGTTCAACCAAAGGAAGCTTTGAGTCAATCGGTGAAGACACGCAAGGTGTGTCATTTACATCGGACGGTAGTCCATGAAATTTCTTGATATGACTTGAATGTATCCAGCCTTTTCGACCTTCGATTTTCACGGCTGTCCTTGTTGTTAACAGTACGAGTTGAGGCGATCTCCACCTAGGATCCAGCTGGGACTTTCGGTCAAAGTTCCTCACTAACACCAAATCCCCTGGAATTACGTCATGGGGTTTCACCTCGGTGTTGTCGGGAAAGGCTGCAGCTACCTGTGAACGACAAGATTGTAGTGCAGACATCAAGGAAGCCAAGTAATCTGTCAGCATGTTACAGTCAACATCAGTTATTTTTCGTGGTATAGGCGTCCCCCACATATTTGGTGGTCTACCAAAGACCACCTCATAAGGGGATAGCCCTGTTCGAGAGTGCGCTACCATTCTCATATAAAAGAGTGCAACTGGTAAGGCTACTACCCAGTCGACACCTTTCTCTCTACATATTTTGGACAATCTAATTTTCAGAGTTTGATTATGTCGTTCCACGAGACCTGCTGCCTCGGGGTGTCGGACACAGTGAAATCTCCACTGATAGCCTAACAAAAGTGAAACGTGTTTCATTAGTTCGGAGGAGAACGGCTGGCCGTTATCTGAGTAGACAACACGTGGTAAACCGTATCGTGGGAAGAATTCTCGAACCAACTGTTTGGCAGTAGTCGGGGCAGTGTAATCTGAAACCGGGTATGCCTCTGTCCAACGGGAAAGAGCACAGACAACTACGAGAACATATTTGAATCCTCGACATCGTTCCATCTGGATATAATCCATCTGGAGGACTTCAAAAGAGTGATCAGGAGGCTGAAATCCGCCCTGTTCTACGGGAATGCTTTTACCTGGGTTAAACTGACAACAGATCATACAGGTACGGACTTTTTGTTTAGCTGCTGCTCGTAAATGTTTGTTGAACCAAATGTGTTGAATGCTGTCTAGCATAGCTTTTTCTCCTAGGTGTGCTGGACTATGTACAGTGTTAATGATAACTTGGACCATTGAATCAGGAAGGAACCACACAGATTTTTCCTTCGTCATCCATCCTTGATCCGTTTGGGTCCCTCCTAATTCAGTCCATTTCTTTATTTCATCTGGTGTAGCATGTGTCTGTATGTCAATTACGTCAAGAGCGGGATCCTTAACCGTCATGCAATGTGTTGGTGTCGGAACTATTGTCTTTGTCATGTCAGATGTGTGGGTTTGAGCAGTCTGTTTAGCTTGACTTTCCAAGGGCCAATCCAGTCAGGGTACTCTCAGTCGGTACAATGTGCCAGCACTAATTCTCCAGTGGGGAGGTATAGCGGGGCATGAGATAGTCTCTGCTTCCACTAGTGGCGGGGGTTCAAGGGCTATAGTAAGTTGCATGTGGCTGCCTCCTGTGTTGTCAACTGAATGAGTGGTTTTGCTAGAAATGCATACTGAGGGATCCACTGCCTACAATATGAAGTGAGGCCTATAAAAGCCCGCACCTCCTTTTGTGTCTTGCACCTGCTGCCTCGGGGTGTCGGACACAGTGAAATCTCCACTGATAGCCTAACAAAAGTGAAACGTGTTTCATTAGTTCGGAGGAGAACGGCTGGCCGTTATCTGAGTAGACAACACGTGGTAAACCGTATCGTGGGAAGAATTCTCGAACCAACTGTTTGGCAGTAGTCGGGGCAGTGTAATCTGAAACCGGGTATGCCTCTGTCCAACGGGAAAGAGCACAGACAACTACGAGAACATATTTGAATCCTCGACATCGTTCCATCTGGATATAATCCATCTGGAGGACTTCAAAAGAGTGATCAGGAGGCTGAAATCCGCCCTGTTCTACGGGAATGCTTTTACCTGGGTTAAACTGACAACAGATCATACAGGTACGGACTTTTTGTTTAGCTGCTGCTCGTAAATGTTTGTTGAACCAAATGTGTTGAATGCTGTCTAGCATAGCTTTTTCTCCTAGGTGTGCTGGACTATGTACAGTGTTAATGATAACTTGGACCATTGAATCAGGAAGGAACCACACAGATTTTTCCTTCGTCATCCATCCTTGATCCGTTTGGGTCCCTCCTAATTCAGTCCATTTCTTTATTTCATCTGGTGTAGCATGTGTCTGTATGTCAATTACGTCAAGAGCGGGATCCTTAACCGTCATGCAATGTGTTGGTGTCGGAACTATTGTCTTTGTCATGTCAGATGTGTGGGTTTGAGCAGTCTGTTTAGCTTGACTTTCCAAGGGCCAATCCAGTCAGGGTACTCTCAGTCGGTACAATGTGCCAGCACTAATTCTCCAGTGGGGAGGTATAGCGGGGCATGAGATAGTCTCTGCTTCCACTAGTGGCGGGGGTTCAAGGGCTATAGTAAGTTGCATGTGGCTGCCTCCTGTGTTGTCAACTGAATGAGTGGTTTTGCTAGAAATGCATACTGAGGGATCCACTGCCTACAATATGAAGTGAGGCCTATAAAAGCCCGCACCTCCTTTTGTGTCTTGGGTATTGGCATGTTAGCAATTAACTGGATGCGATTTGGTGTAAGCTGCCTTCCCTCCTTGGACAGCGAGTGACCAAGGTAAACAACTCGCTGGACACAGAATTGCAGCTTAGAAGGGGACACCTTATGCCCCTTTTCGGCCAAAAATTGTAAAACCGTCAGTGAGGCTTTTTCACATTCAGGTTCGCTTCTAGCGGTGATCAGCAGATCATCGACATATTGGAGCAGGGCA
The DNA here is from genome assembly GCF_964204655.1 of Triturus cristatus. Classification (NCBI taxonomy): domain Eukaryota; kingdom Metazoa; phylum Chordata; class Amphibia; order Caudata; family Salamandridae; genus Triturus; species Triturus cristatus. The sequence continues at coordinate 1,281,958,316 of NC_140590.1, forward strand.
GTGTTGACTGGCATGTGTATACTGTCAAGTTCTCGTTTCAGTGCTTGGCTATAGATGCTGGGGCTTTCTGTGAATCCTTGGGGTGCGCGTGTGAATTTAAAGCTTCGTCCATTTAAACTAAATCCGAACAAGTATTGGCTTTCCGGATCTATTGGGACGCTGAAAAAGGCATTCTTGAGATCAATTACAGTAAAGAATGTTGCTTCGGAATCAATGGCTGTCAGTAATGAAGAAATGTCTGGAACTACGGGGTATTGTGGTACAATACATTTATTTAATTCGCGCAGATCAATAACCAATCGGTATACTGGCGGGGCCTTTGGATCAGTTCGTTTAAGAATCGGGATTATCGGGGAATTACATACATTGGAGTCGGTTTCCACAACCACTCCTTGGGTAATAAGTTCGTCAATGATTTGCAGTAAAGCCACTACAGCATCTGGTGGTAACTTGTATTGTCGCATTCGTGGTAGTACCACTCCTGCCTTTAGTGTGACTCGATATGGTGTAATGTTCATGCAACCAACATCTGTAGGGCCTTCTGCCCATAAATGTGTGGGTAAAGTCTGCAGTCGGTGATCCATGTCTCGGGACACATAGTGCCCTTTGAAATCACGTAAAAACAATCTTACTCCTTCCGGAGAACAACATATTATAGCTCCTAGAGCTTTCAAAGTTTTTATACCTAACAAGTTTTCTGGGCATGATTTAGTAAGCAATAAATCTGTAGTTCGTGTCAAAGGACCAATCGTAAGGGGAAGAGGCTGTGATACTTCGTTAACGATAGGTTTTCCTGAAAAGCCAAGGGAAATATTCTGTGAGCCTGAGAGGGGTGCCCCTGGAACTTCACTACGTTTTATTGTTGTTCGGCTTGCCCCTGTATCAAGTAAAAATTTTCTATCTTGGCCTAATAGTTCACTGTGTACATAAGGTCCTTCTTGATCTACAGGGACCTCAATAAGGGGTAAGCCAACTTCCCTCTCTAGGCTGTTTCATGAGTATCGTTGATAATCAGGATAGTCATACTGTGCGGTCTGGTACATCTGTCGTGTCGTTGTTTGTGTGGCAGCAATAGGCTGCGATGGTGGAGCCGGCAGAGACTGTTGCGGAGCTGGCAAGGACTGTGCATGCTGCGGGGCTCCTTGTTGGTTCTGATCCTGTCTAAGTGGCCGTGGTCTTTCTTTTGTATTACCTATGGCGATATTATGTTTTAAAACTGGACAATCGTGTACATAATGGCCTGGCTGTTTACAATAGTTGCATGTCCCTTTTACAGGACCTGTTGAAACACTGGACTTTGTCATACCCTTTTTATGACCGTCAGCTGGAACTGTCTGGGAAACTAGCATTTTCATTTTTGTGTCTTTCATGCGTCTTTGTTCATGTTCTTGTTCCTCTCTAATTCTATTGTGATGGTACTGTAGCATTTGTAATATTTGTGACGGAGTGTTACCTTGCCAGGTACTCTCGAATTTCAATACTCTATTCTTAACTTGGGGCAAAGAATTTTCAACTAACTTTGTCACAAACAGATGTGGATACGATTCGCTGCTTGCTTTTATTCCACTATTTATACCAAAACATTTTTCGAATCGGGCGTAGAAATCACTAGTGTCCTCGTCTGGTTTTTGTTTACAGGCTGAGATTGCACCCCAGTCTTCCTTTTTCGTAGTTAATAAACGTGGCAGTACCTGTACTAGTAAACCTGGTAGTGTTTTGGTTTTCTCCCCAAGCCCTGCACCTGGAGCTTTTTCTTCGTTTTCTAATGCTGTCCAATCTATCTTTTGGTCTCCCACCTCCCAATCCTTTTCCTTGAGTTTTTCATAAATGCCCGCAGGCATTAATACCTTCAATATTGTCATAATGTCGGGGTAGGTATACTCTCCCATGAGTAACATGTCTTTAATTTCTCGGTGGAAACCCGCTGGGTCTTTGTCATGACTGGGTACCACTTTCTTCATTTCTAATAGTTCTATTTTGGATATGGGTGTGTATACAAACACACGTTTAAACTGATTGTCATCACCTTTTATCGGGTGCACTTCGCGTAAGGGATTCTGTCTATCCATATAATACGTCGTTCTTTCTTTTATGGGCAGTGAGACATGTTCGGGACATACAAAAAGAATGTACTGCTTTCTGGATTCTAGTATTTCTCTAATTAACTCAGTACCTGAACCTCTCCATTTATTTGTGAGTAATTCAGTCAATATATCAGGTAAGGGACCAGGATCGGAGTGTTGACTTTTATACAATATAAGGAGTTGTTGAATCATATAGATACCAGCTAAACGCTGTTCATCTGGGGCGAGGTTCAAAAACGTGTGCGCTAATGTATCATCACTATATTTTCCGGGACTATCAACCCAATGAACGGCTGATCTAGCTAATTCTTGTTCGTCCATAGAATCGAGTAGATGATAACCCCTTCGTTCTCGGAGTAATTTGTCAGCAGCTTGGAACGTATGTTCGGGGGACCTTATATTTATTATTGGGTTTTGGAAGTTTCTGTTATTATCTGGACGTATCGGACGTATCGGATCAGTAAAGCCTCTAGTGTTATTACAAGATCTTCCTCTACCTACATAGGCCATGGTTTCTAACTGTCCTGTGGGCAGTTCTAATTCTCCCTCGTCCTCGGTTTGTTCAGGTTCGTCTACTGCTAATCTTTCTTCGTGTATTCGTTCTATTTCTTTGCGGATCTTTCGGCACATAGCTACTATACATGTTCATTTATCATGTCTCCCCTCTGATATATTCTGACTCCATGTGGTAAGAATTTGCATTTCTTCCGGATTTACCCCTGGTTGGTCTTGATTTCTGATCACACAGTTTATGAGGAAACGTAACAGTTCCCCCTGTATTTCCACTTTTTGGTACTCCATGGCTCTGTTAATACTCTCAGAATCTCGCCCTGACTGGACAAAGTGATATATATTTTCTAAATGTGTAGTCATTCCTGGTAACTTCCCTAAATATATTGCAGCTCGTCGGATACGTAATGATGCCAGCATCATTTCGTCCCCTTTTCCGGGCACAGGGTCATATCTACAATCTATTAGAAGTTCCTTGAGCGTGTTGGGAGTTACTAGTTTGGGCGTACGTTGGTGTGTTAATTCTTGAAAGGAAAGTTTATTTACTCTGGGTGGCGTGGAAAAAATGTTTGATGTACCTCCGGTAGCCCCACCTGGGGTGCTGGATGTGAAAGGATTCGTTAAACGTGATATAGCAACTATAGGTGTGGATACAGATGTCGAAGCAGATGTGCTTGCCGGAACTTGTGTCGGAGTTTGTTGTTGCGGTGGTACAGACGGAGGAGGGTCTTGGCGTTGAACCCCCTCGGCGGGCGGTCTATGTGGCGCAGCATTAGCATACTCGGGAGCTGCGTCGTCTAAATAAGAGGAAAGAAAAACATCTTCTGCGGTTCTGGGATGCCCTTTGGGATGTACTTTTATCGGAAACAATGGGGGTGGCAAGTCTTTTGGTATCTCCGGAGTAGCCTTAGGTAATCCTTCGGCCAGGAGAGGATACATACCATTCATAAGGGCATTTCGTTGTCTGTCTACTTGTTCTGATTTTACTCGAGTACCTTCTTCAATTAATATATTTTCTCGAACTTTATTTAAATTCTCCTTACTCTTCTCTTCCTGTCTACGTGCTTTTTCTGTACGTCTATACGATTCTTTACGCCATAATTCAATGGCGTCTTTCTGTGATTGTCTAGCTTTCTTTTTCCATAATTCTTCCTCTACTTTCACGATGCAATCTGCATCCCAGGTCCCAGCTGCGGGCCACCTCTGACTTTCTGGTAATTCCTTGGTGTAGTCTACCCATAAATCAAGAAATAATATGGCGTCTAGGCCATGTTTATGATACATAAAGTACCCTGGAGTGTCCCTAGGAGGAATGGGAACAGCTTCTTCGAGTACCCCTTTTCTAGTTTTGATCTGTCTTAATTTCGAAAAGAGCGGCATTTTGAGAACTGATCTGATCTGATACCTAATTTTGAACACGTTCAATACAACGAAACACAATAATGAACAGTCATTCACACCACAATATGCAGAACGTATTTAAAACATTTAACATTTAACATTTAATGAACAACAATGATGGCCGTTCACTAAGCATAATACTCGATACTAACTAGATAATTCTGACTTCATATACTAGACATACTTGATATACTGCTAAACAGTACAGATACACTGCTGAAACAGTGCAGACCGGATTTGTGTACCCAAACCCGTCTTGACCGGCACAACCTATGTGCACGTCAGAACGCCTCCCCGACAATGGTACTCACCGGGTAGCTCGGAACGGAAGGCCTCGGAACCGAACTGAACTGGACTCGGACCGGACTGGACTCGACTCGATACTTCGGAACTTCGGAACTTCGGAACTGGTGGGCCTCTGTATACCTCGGATCTTGCTCTCTCAGCTAGGCTCTGGTCGGGATACTTCGCATTTCTCACCGCCTCGTCTGGGTGTTGATCGCAGCCTCAGTTACCCCCGCTCGGCAGGAGGGAGATACAGGAAATCCTGTGGGTACGCGTTGTTGTCCGTCCAGCTGTGACAGGAGACCGGGCCTGCAACGCACCTCCGGCGCGTGAGATGAGAAAGTGTCCCTGTTCGGGCGCCATATATGTGGTAAATAATTTAATTACCGGAACTTAATTTGATGCGGAAAATCTATAATAATAGCTCAGTAAAATAAGAGGCAGAATCCGTGGTATTAGAGGTTCGGAACGGGCTTTATTCCAAAATCAATTCGAATTGAGGACTCCATATTCCATCACCACGAAGGTTCAGGAAGTGAAGGACCCCACTTTATTGACAAGTAATCATTTATATACAATAGGCATTACAGTGAAACAGATGCCGGAGGCGTAACAGTTGATAACAAAGATAAGAACATACATGCGTAACTAAAGTGGGTGTAACTAAAGAACGTCATCAGGTATGATGTCATAAATGGGTGGTTCCATGAAAGAATTTCGCAATGTCAGCAGAAATACTTGGCAGAGATGCGCGCGCAGCAGCATGACATGTGATTGACGTGCAACTAGGGGATGAAGGGGACTTGACATTTAGCTCTACATGTGGAGACAGAAGTCTGGGGTTATGTCAACCTAATCCCAAATCATATCTATTATCCTATGTTTAAAGAACGGTGTTATCCAGAAAGAAAGGACTCTTAGGATAGAATCTTATTCTATACTGACTATACTGACCGTTAGTGCGTGTACAAGCGTCTAAGTGTCTACACTAGATGCGAGGGCAGAAATCTTCCATAGTAATAGGGCTATGAATTACTTGCATGAAGACAGAGAAGCCGGGCCCTTTGCTCGGTAGCTGGGAGAATGTTTACTTAAACTACTAGACAGGAATGTATTGGATAGGGAGCGGAGCAAAGCAGATAATCTTGAAGGTGAAATACAGTTTTTGGCAGGCAACAGGCTGGAATCAGGCACCGTTAGCCGCGCAGGGAGTAGGACAAAGTTCATGGGTACAGATGCGAGCTCAGACTGGAGCTTTCAGAGGCAGAAGGCAGAAAAGGCTTGATGGCAGAATCAGGGCCTACTCGTCTGAACTGCAAAATGGGATAAGTGAACCATATAAAGCCGGTGGCCTTTCATACTTAGGAATAGAATATCCGGCCCATTCATGGCGGATCTGAAAGAGGACATGTTGACGGTGGACTCACATGTGTTTGCGTCTTCATAACTGGAACTGGAGGAAACATACATGTACTTATGGTTTATACATGAAACCGTTGGGGTCCAAGATAGGGGACATAACTGACCCTAAAAATCCATATTTCCACAGTAGGATGAGTTTTGAATATGCAGACTGAGCAGTGAGTGAGTGGGCAGAGTAAGAGGAGCCTGCACATGCTGATTTGTGTATGTATGCAGGATGAGTGATCAGAATGAGTGGTGTGTTAATGTGTGTGAATGTTGAGAGGTGAGTGTTCAGGTGAATGTGTGAGTAGAGGAAGAGAGGTGTTTGGGTGCAGGGTGATAGGTGTGTGAGCAGTGGCTGAGAGCACGGTGATCAATGTCGCGGGTACAGGGTGAGCATTGCATGAGTGCTGGGTCAGTGATGTCAGTGTAGATAGAGTATGGCAACTGAGTAGTGCGTAAGTGAGGTTGAGCAGTGTCTGACATTAGGGTAAGAGGTGTCCTAGTGCAGAGTGAGCTATGTGTGAGTGTGCAGGGTTATGGTGAGCAGTCAGTGTGAGTGGTGTTTTAGCAATGTGTGAGTGCAGGGTGATGGTTATATGAGCAGATGGTGAGTGCAGGGTGAGATGTATGTGAGCAGATGGGTGAGAGGTGGACGAGTGAAGGGTGATCAGTCAGCATAAGTAGTGTTTTAGTGGTGTGGAATGCATGGTTAGGTGGGTAAGTGGTGTATGAGTGTAAGATGAGCAGTGCTTGCGAGCAGTTTCTGGGTGCAGAGGAGGGTTGAGTGGGTGCAGGGTTAGCGGTAGGTGAGTGCAGAGTGAAAAGTGATAAGTGTATGGTGAGCATTGGTTGAGTGGTGGGTGTGTTTAGACAGGGTGGTGTACAAGTGCTGGGTACATGGTGAATGACTACAAGGTAAGTACAGAGTAAGTGGTCAGCAAGAAATGAATGCAAGGTAGGCAGTTTGGGAGAGAGGGTGAGTGTTGTGCCTATGTCAGTGCAGGAGGAGCAGTGTGAATTCTGAGTGAGATGGATGCTTTTATGCGAGCAGGTTCAAGCACATTAAACTAAAAATATTGACAGTGGCAATTCTTGTTTACTCTCTTATCATCACCAGTCAGTCATGTGTCTATTTAACTTAAATGTTTGGTATGTACATAAATAATTCCTGTGTTTTATAAATATTTGTTTTGTGTGCAGGAAATCAAAATATATAAACACCCATGCTCTTAACCTGTTACTCTTAAACCTAATGCCTTACGCTTAATCCCCTACAATTACTGATTACTTTATAAGGCATTACGCTCAGGGATTTAGATGTATTTAGCTTAGTACATTTAGCTCATCTAGGAGGGGTTACTGTGGTCAAAGGGTTCTGGCTTTTTCTCTCTCCTCTTTTTGAGGGTTTTGGGTTACATTATTTAATGAAGGTGGAAGAAATAGTATGGTAGTAAGTTGACCAATAGATTTAACTACTTAGTGAGATGTATGGATTTATCACTGAGTCGTTGGGCTGCTATGAGGTGAATTACGTCTTTGTTTTTCTTTATTTTCTTCTTTGAATTTTTGGGGGCAGGCTGTAGAGGTGGAAGATGGGCACTGCGCTTTATCATCACTAGGGAAGACCTTCCCAATGCTCTATGAGGGGGGTATAGGGTGTAATAGGGGGGGAAGGGTTGGTAGTCTAGGGGGTGGGTTCGGGGGGATTGGGAGGGTGGGGATGGTGAGGTGTCGGGGCAGGGTGTAACAGATTCAGCGAGGAGTACAGATTATATATTCTATGTTATGCCACTTCAGTTAAAGTTAGTAGATATATATGGTAGGATTAAAAAAAACTGTATTAGCTCTCAAAAGATATCAGCTGTATCAGTTGTATACGTGGTTAGCAAGCTGTTGAGGTAAATATGTCTGGTGAGGGAAATTTTATAATGTTAAATTTGTAAGACTAAATTTGGAATGTGATATGGATCCTGGATGGGGAAATTAATATGCTGTACGCTTAATATCTGTGGTCTGAATGATTTTAGGAAAAGACGGGTGTTAGCTAGAATGATATATTCAAGCTCGTGGGATCTCCTTTTCTTGCAGGAGACGCACATAGCTTGGTCCAATAGGGCCTGGCTTGGTTCTCTAGGGCTTGAACTATTAGCCAGTACATCGCAGTCAGTTAATGTCAAAGGAGTCGCGATACTTGCTAAAAAGGGATTATTGGAGGTTAAGACGTATAAAGCCGATAAGCTGGGACGCTGGGTTATGATGGAGGTAGTGGTCTCTCAGCAAGTCATTACACTATGTTCAATATATGGTCCAAATTTGGATGACCCAGGTATTTTTCAAGTGATTAATACAGAATTAGCATTATATCCACATCCTATGATAGTCTGTGGTGATTTAAATATCCATCTTCATTCGCAGGTAAATTTAAGAACAGCTGAATCCTATTTGGGTAGGAAGCCGCGAGGATTTAGGAGTCTGCAGGCGTTGGTCCAAGACCAAGGCCTATATGATGTGTGGGTGGAACTTAATTCAGGTCAAGATGGCTATACATATTTTTCTGCCCCACATGGAAAGATGGTACGGTTAGACTATTTTTTGGTCTCTGATGTTATTTTATCAAGGGCTTCTATCAAGATACTCCCCAAAATTATATCGGATCATAATCCGGTAGTATTGGAGTTTGATTGTACGGGGTTAATGGCTAGGGCCACAAAATGGACTTTTGATAGAAAGCTTTTGTTTAATGAAGATTATTGTATCTGGATGAAGAAATGGATTCCCGAATTTATCCAGGCGAACATAGGATCAGCTAGGATAGATGTTGTTTGGGACGCAATGAAGGCTGGGATAAGAGGTGAGACAGTAAGATTTGTTGCGAGGAAACGTAAAATAGAGCGTCTAAAGTCTACAAACGATTTAGCGGCCCTCTCTCGGCTCGAGCAAAAATTAGTTCAAGAAATAAACTGTGCAGGCCGGGGTAAGGAGGTCCAGGCAGAAGTTGCTGCCTGTCGAGCGAAAATATATCAAGATTATGCAGATGTAGCAGCAGCCAAGTACCAAGTACATAGGAGTGAGTTTTATGAGTATGGAGAAAGGGTCGGGAGTGTTCTTGCTAATAGGCTAGGCCAAAAAGAGGTCTATTCTAGGATAGCTAAGATTAAAGATATGGATGGGAAACTGTTAGAGACCCCTTCTCTGATTCAAGATTCTTTTAAAAAGTATTATGAAAAATTATATACGGCAGAGCCAGTCGTAAGAGCTGAGAGGTATCTAGCGGGAATGGCCTGTTCGGGGTTAGATGAGCTGGATAAAGATGCATTGTCGGAAGGGGTTTCTTGGGAGGAGATCGAAACTGCTATGCTGTCGCTAGCCTCAGGGAAGGCGATAGGCTCGGATTCGATCCCTCTAGAGTTTTATATTAAATTTAGGAAGACTTTAGAGGGGATAATGACTTTAGTATTTCAAGGGGCGTTTGACGGGGCTCCCCCGGCTTCTTGGTCGCAAACAGTAATAGTAGTTTTTAGGAAAAAGGGAAAGGATCCCCATGAGCTTTCCTCATACCGACCAATCTCTCTAATTAATGCTGATAATAAAATCTATTCGAAATGCCTGGCAAGGAGATTGGGGGGAGTTATTACCCCTCTAGTCTCATTACAACAACATGGGTTTATTGCCGGGAGGGGGACTACGGATCACGTTAGGCGACTCATTTCCGTATTTGATTGGGCCCAGGCGATGGGTGTTCCTGTTGGGGTGGCCCTGTTGGATGCCGAAAAGGCATTCGACAGGGTCTCCTGGGAGTTCCTATGGGCAGTGATGAGGTGGAAGTCTTTTCCTAATGGCTTTATACGGGCAATACAGTCGATGTATTCCACCCCGAGCGCAATAGTTCGGTTGGGGGGAGAAGAGTCACAGAGGTTTATGGTTAACAGGGGCACCCGACAGGGGTGCCCCTGTTCCCCACTCCTGTTTGCCTTATTTATAGATCCTCTTATTGAAAGGTTAGAGACTGATATGGAAATTCGACCGGTAACTGCGCAGTCATATTCAGTTAAGGTTTTAGCATATGCCGATGATCTTGCGGTTTTGTCCATAGATATGAACAAGGCCCTGCAGAGAATCGAGGCTATAACTGAGAATTTCGGCGCAGTGTCCGGTTATAAATTAAATCTAGAGAAGACTCAAGTGCTGCATACAGAGGTTGGATTACCATTGGAGCTGGAGGTGGAGGTGGTTACAGAGGCAACGTATTTGGGCATAATTATCTCACCCCAAATCCAAAATATCCCAAGGATCAATGCGGAGCCGATGCTCGCTTCTTCGAATAAAACCTTGGAGCGATTAAATCGGTTGCATCTTTCTTTATATGGAAGGGGCAATGTTCTGAAAATGTTGATTTTCCCGAAGTTTCTATATCTGTTTCGGGCCATTCCAATCCTGTTTCCTAACCTTATATTTAGTAAAATGGAACGAATGTGCTCACGCTTTCTCTGGGGTTATCGCTGTTCTAGAAGGGCAATTAAATGGCTTTATTTACCGGGGGAACGGGGAGGCCTGGCTCTTCCAAATTTCTATTCATATTACTGTGCCACGTTACTTCAATTCATGGGCGTTTTGGTTTGTGGTAAGATGGCCGTTTTGGACCCTGCTTTTTCTCCGTCTATATACGAGTGGTGCTTGGGAGAAACGGCGCAAGGGTTACTTTTAAAAGTTGTGGAGCCAAGCTACTACAAAAAGACTAGGTTCAAAACTATTCAGACAGCATACTCAGTCTGGAAGAGGATACGTAAACAGCTATCTATCCCTAGTATTACATGGTATACACCCTTGGACTCTACTGCCTTATTACCTGCTGTATTTCAGGATTCGACCATGCGTAGGTGGTCACAGTACGGAATTAGATTAATTGGGGACTTGGTGGAGCAGGGTGAGATGGATTCCTTCTTAGTATTGCAAGACAAATTTGGGGTTGGGAAGGCCGATTTTTTTAAATACTTGCAACTAAGAAGCTTCCTGCAGGCCGTTATGGCGGGGGGAAGATGCAAGGTCCGACAGATCCGAGTTTTGGATTTAATAAAAGGGAAGTGTAAAATAGGGCAAATATATATGGAACTTATTTTAACACAACCTGATGATTTGTCTAGACAGGAAGCAATATGGGAGGAGAAGTTGTTGGTAACTAACCTGGATTTACAGCTGGTAATGCGAACAGCCAGTTCTATTTTACTTTCTGGTAGTCTAAGAAGTCAATCATTTATGGCTATGTTTAATTTGTACTATACGCCGGCAAAGATTGCAAAATGGAAGACGGGGAGGGGGGTTAACTGTTCAAGATGTGGACTTTATGCAGCAGACTCGCTGCATATGTTTTTTTCATGTCCTGCACTTCAGCCACTTTTGATGGATATCGAAGGTTTTATGTTACAATCTTTGGGTATACCTATATCTGTAACAGCATCTCTGGTTCTGTTTGGAATAGAATTTGGTACAGGTGTGGGTAGGCAAGTGGTATCTTATAGAGGCCTCAAGTTTATTTGCATGTCGGTCTTGAGGTCATGTATAACGTCTCAGTGGCTGGATCCTGAGCCCCCGTCTTTTGTTAATTGGAGGGCTAAGGTTATTTCAATATATAATATGGAATCTGCATTATATAAATTGAAAGGTATTTCAAAGAAAAAATTAGGGGCCTCAATATGGGAGCCGATCAGAACCTGGGTACAGTAATGATATTTAGTAATGTATTATTGTTATTTTGTCGAGAAATCACAGATGTGTATATTCTGGCTCTCTTTATCTTCTTTGTTTTTTATATATTGTGTTCTGTTAATAATCTAATGCGTCCTCGCTGAATCGATAAAAAATTAAAAATAACATTTAAAAAAAAAAAAATAATAATTCCCTACAATTACCTCTTTAACTTTACACATTTTGGGGGCCTATTCACAAATTGCATTTTGTGATATGTTTAGGAGAACTATAATAATACAACTACTGTACTTATGAATTGTAGTCACAAACCTACAATAACTCTCAAACTCCCACACCGCACTCACACCACTTAACACTTAAAGGAGCTCCACTGGCTCCTCATTCACAAATGAGCACAATTCAAACTCCTCATACACACTCTCAATGCACTACATAACTCTGGCCCAACATACCTCAACAATCACATCTGCTTTCATAAACATTCCAGACACCTCCGCTCATTCGGGCTCCTACTTCCCAAAATCCCATGTACAAGGAAAATCAGATCTGGCGGTCTGGCTTTCTCTTACATTGCCCCTCAAGTGAAATAACCTGCAGCTACTCACAAGAGCCTACTCCTCACTTCTTGAACCCTGCAAGAAGCTGAAAACCTGGCCTTGGTTAAGGTGCGCTGGATTAGTTTTTCGCCGAAAATTGGGAACCAATGAGCGTTTGAGACAAGTAATGCAGAGAAATACAATACGGGAGCTGCGGTGATTCGTCGGAGCTTCTCCGAGGCCCAGCTAGTGGTGGAAACAGTTTGTATGTCGGAGGGATCATGGGGCACTCCCTTGGGCAGCACGGCAGACAGTCGGTCAGGGAGGACGAAATCTGCCTCTGGACGAAGATAGAGTATCCGCGCATCTGGGTGGTACCATGCATAGGTGAAGTAGCACTGGGCAACTAAATAATACAATTGGAAATCAGGTACCCCAAAGCCACCTCTTTTATACGGTAAGATAAGGACCTGCCAGCGAACGCGAGCTTGCTTGCCACCCCATATCAGTCGAATAAGGAGTTTGTGCAAATGTAAAAAAAAACCTGTTGGTGAGGGGGATGGCAATATTGTTGAAGAAATACAGAAATTTGGGTAATGCGATCGTTTTAAGAATTGCGACCCATCCAGCCATTGACAAGGGTAAGTGTAACCATCTTTCAACCTGAGCTTCGAGTGTGGTAATAGCTTGACCATATTTGAGTCGAAGGATCTGGGCGGTGTCAAGGTGGATATGGATGCCCAAGTATTTGACTGAGTCGGTGGACCATTCAAGGAAAATCAGATCCGGCGGTCAGGCCTTCTCATACATTGCCCCTCAATTGAAATAACCTGCAGCTACTCATAAGAACCTCCTCCTCACTTCTTGAACCCTGCAAGAAGCTGAAAACCTGGCGTTTTGAGTAGTGTCACTTGGACTTAGGTGTGATAGAGTCTGACCTGCTCAGCACCTGCTCTGTGCCTAGGATACCCTCCTGGGTGATAATGCACTCTACAAATCTAAGTAACGCAAGGTATCATGACACGACACAATGTCACGTGGCGTGACGCAATGTGATGTGACATGACGTGGCATGACATGCTGTGGTCAAAAGCGCTGCCTCCCCCATCTTTTTAGTGTGGAGATCTCCACCTGACTGTGGAAATCTCCACACATGTAGGTATGTGTTTAAGTAGAAAGCGTGTGAGGGACAGGAAGTGGCTGGAAAATAGGGAAAACTTACTACTAAAGTGGAGGGTTTATGTCCAGTATAAGGAGCAGGTAATGGAGTGCTAGTGAGGGTTTAGGGAGTGACATGCATGCACCCACAAAAGAGTAAACCCATTTCTCCTCACACACTATGGTTATTACAGCATAAAAGGACCCAAAACTATTGTAAATGTTTTACAGATCAGAGCTGGAGTAAGTTCAGCACCACACATGGCCAACTACTGTTACTGTAACATCATCCCATAAAAAATAATGGTGTCAGGGACTCGAAATAAAAGTCCATGGGAACTAATGTGAAATTAAAATAATTTATTTTAACATTTAAAAAAAAAATATATATATATATATATTTTAATGTAATGTTAATACAATTCAGTATAAATAAAACATGATATTCTTGATTGCAAAATATGTTAATAATACTTTTAGTAAAATATTTAATTTTTTTCAATTAATTCAATATATAAAATGTAATATTGTTTGCTACATAATACATAATCATAACATTTATATATTAGGTGGTATCATATATTGAAACTAAATATTTAATTAACAATTTAGCTTTTCATTTTGTTCTACATGTAAAATAAATGTTCTAAATTAATTTACATGACTATTTATCTTAAAATATTGTAACTTTTTTTTCTAAACTGTAATAAACTTTTAAACGTCCCTGTACTTTACCATGGTGAGAGCTCTGCCCCGATGGAGGAAACTTACAGGTGAAAATATATAAGTAGTAGCTTTACACATGTAAGTTAAGCTCTTGTCCCTGAAATCAGGGAATGAAGACATCCAGGCCCACACTTCATGGTAAATTTGCACTCGTAAATGTTGAGTAGCCTAAAGTAGTGAACGTAGTCTAATTGCACGTGTAAATTTATTCACGTAAATTTTATTTATGTGAATAGCCTCCTTCATTATTTAGCCATTCCTGTTTCCCTTTCCCTTCCCCTTTCCCTTTTCTTTTGCCTTTGCCTTTCCCTATCCCTTTCCCTTTCCATAAAGCTTAACCTTAGCCCCTTACACTTATCCCTTACTTTACAGAATTATCCAATTATACTTTCCTCTTGCCCCTACATTTATCCTCTAAATTACTTACCCCTAATACTTTATCAACTGCACCCAACTGTTTTCTTACCTCCTAACCCATAAGCCCTCACCGCTTTACAAGAAAAAACACACACCACTCGTCCTATGAAGTTTAACATGTGCTTAGTGCAAAACAGCCAGTATGCAAGTAAACATAATGCACAGTAATCACAATTTCAACTTACAAGAGTTTCGCTCTTAATCAGTTGGAACATATGATGCATTTTTTAGTTGTATATACATGCATAGATACAATGTTCCACTAGGAATTATTAATTAATCATTTAGTATTCAACAGGAAATCTGAAATCAAGTCTTCCCTGTTATCCACTAGCAGTAAACTCAATGTTCACCATATCGGACAGAGTTGATCCAGCTAGACTTCTCAGACAAGTGACAAAATGGACCTGGTAAACATATAGGGAACACCTATTGGCCCCAAAAATATGTTCCACCATCAGCAACAGAAAATTCTTCTTAAGCACTTTCAATACTGTCAGCAATGTTATTAAGAAATGTATTTGCAGACATTGGCACATTATACAGTACACCCTTTCTTTTTTTTTTTTACTTTATTTATCATTTTGGCAATAGAGAAATTAGTACAGGCATAGATGAACATTGGCAAATCGTGGCATGAGAACCATATATAGGCAAATACGAAATACAGAAATTGCTTGTCGCAAAGTAATCGTAGAATCTACACATCTCAGACTGACATTATGCCGCTAGACAGCACTGCATTACAATGAAAATTTTTCGTCTAGGTCATCTCCCATCAGCATGTATTTCAAAATGGCCCGGAGTCTGTCACAAATAAACATTTACAGACGCATGAAGTCATGAAAACAGCCAGATAGACTGTTTGAGCGATGCGGGTGCAGCAGCCCAGGCCAAGGACGCGGTAGAATAGGCCCCTCACCCCACACCCTCCGGGACTATGCCGTTTTGTGGCTGAGAGTTGGCATCTTGCTGGAGACCATTTATATATAGCCTGTATGGGCCCCAAACGTCTTTAGGCCTCGAGGTCCCTGGCATGAGATCAGCATATACCTCACTGTGTGTGTTGCAATAGGCCAGGCTGTTAGTGTGGGGGCAGTCTTGCGACCCCACAGTAGGACAATTTCGCGTTTAGCTAACAGTGAACTGAGAGACGCAAAACACCTGACATGTTTGGGAAAGTTCACGGTGTATCCTAATAGTGCTACTTCCGGAATGGGGGTGAGGGTCAGCTTCGTGATGGTGCCTAATGTGCTGTGTATTTCCTCCCAGTATGTGTGGATCTTGGGGCAGGTCCATGTGAGGTGAGCAAAGTCCGCATGCGGGGCAGCGCATTTGCGACAGGTGTGGGGTCTAGTTGGGTTCAGGCAGTGAGCTTTAGCTGGAGTGAAATACATTTGCCGTAAGAACTCATAGTGTAACAGCTTGTGTCTACTGTTCAATGAGACGTCATGTGTCATTGCGCAGCATTTAGCCCACTGATCGTCCGTGATAGGATGCCCAAGTTCTGACTCCCAGTCCGCGCCTATTTTATCGTCGTGAATGGGGCGTAAGGTCATGCAGGATTTATACATTTTGGAGATGAGATGAGCCCCGGTAGGGTTTTGGACTATGAGTGTTAGGGGCGGAAAAGACTCCGGCTCAAGGGGGAAGCCAGGCATCGCAGCACGCAGCGCCAATCGGATACGGCTCAGTACGAAGCGTCCCATGAATGTGGCGGTCTGAAAAGGGGCATCTTCTGACGGGGAGAAAATATGTCCCTCTGAATATAGGTCCCGGAATGTAGTAATGTCAAACTTGGTTAAGGTGCGCTGGATCAGTTTTTTGCCGTTAATTGGGAACCAATGAGCGTTTGGTACAGGTAATGCAGAGGAATACAGTACGGGAGCTGCGGTGATTCGTCAGAGCTTCTCCCAGGCCCAGCTAGTGGTGGAAATAGTTTGTATGTTGGAGGGATCACGGGGCACGCCCTTGGGCAGCACGGCAGACAGTCGGTCAGGGAGGACGAAATCTGCCTCTGGACGAAGATAGGGTATCCGCGCATCTGGGTGGTACCACGCATAGGCAAAGCAGCACTGGGCAACTAAATAATACAATTGGAAATCTAGTACCCCAAAGCCACCTCTTTCGTACGGTAAGGTAAGGACCTGCCAGTGAACGCTAGCTTGCTTGCCACCCCATATCAGTCGAATAAGGAGTTTGCACAAATAAAAAAAAAAAAACGTTGGTGAGGGCGATGGGAATATTGTTGACGAAATAAAAATTTTTGGGTAATACTATCATTTTAAGAATTGCGACCCGTCCAGCCATTGACATGGGTAAATGTAACCATCTTTCAACCTGAGCTTCGAGTGAGGTAATAGCTTGACCGTAGTTGAGTCAAAGGATCTGGGCGGTATCAAGGTGGATATGGATGCCCAAGTATTTGATTGAGTCGGTGCACCATTCCAGGGGGAATTCGCATTGCCAGGGGGTCGTGCTGGAGGTAAGTGGGAAGATCACTGACTTATGCCAGTTCATCCCAAGACCGGAGAAAAGGCCAAACCGTAGTATTTCCCTGATGAGGGGATCCAAGTTTACCCAGGGGTCCCTTACATAGAGAATGGTATCATCTGCTTAAAGGGAAAGTAGGAGAGGGCCAGTGTTAAATTGTAAGCCCCGTTGCAGATGTCTTTCCTGAAAATGCCTTATCAGGGGATCCATGGGCAATATAAATAACAAGGGCGAGAGGGGGCAGCCCTGTTGTGTGCCTCGGGAAAGAGAGAAAGGGCAAGCAAAGTTCTGTTTATGCGTAGCCGAGCTGTGGGGCAGTTGTAAAGCAGGGCGGTGGTTGCTATGAATCCAATCAGCATGCCCATACGGTGCATAACTGAGAGGAAGAAGGGCCATTCCAATGAATCAAAGGCCTTCGGTGTATCTAATAAAACGGCAGCCGCATGGACCGCGGGATCTCTTCTATGAAGGACCGAGAAAAGAGGTCTAAGATTTAGCGAAGTGGATCGATGGGTTACAAACCCAGATTGCGCAGGGGAGATGATGAACTCCATCAGCTGAGAAAGGCGATCGGCCACTATTTTAGCTAATATTTTATAGTCCAGGTTTTATAAGGACAGGGGCCTATACGAACCGCATAATGTTGGGTCTTTTCTAGGTTTGGGGAGAAGCATCACGACTGCCTCTCAGAGCGTGGGGGGCAGCATCTGTTTTTCGAGGGTCTTTGCATAGACCTCGATAAGTTGCGGGGCCAGTAGGTCTGTATAAGTTTTATAGAAGTCCCCGGTGAAACCATCCAGGCCGGGGGCTGAGGAGCAGCGGAGAGTAGCAATCGCGCCACGGACCTCGGATTCAGTTATCGGTTCGGCGAGAATGTCTTTCATATCTTTTTCCAGATACACTAATGCTATTTCCGACAGATACGCCTCCTGGGCTGAAAGGTCGCTGCCCGTTTTAGTTGAGTATAAACCTGTGAAATAATCCAAGAATTCCTCTCGGATTTCTGGAGTGGAGGTGAGGGTCTGGTCAGGAGTGGAGTGTATCTCAGTGATGCATGCTTTGCTGTAGGGAGGCCTTACCATCTGCACCAATACCCTGCCCGGTCTCTCGCCCTCCCCGTACCGTCTAGCCGCTTGGTATTTACCCAGGTAGAGAATCTCATGGTCTGCAGCATCGTGGTATTCAATTCGTAGGGCCAGTCGCCGGCCTGTGTCATCCGGGGTCGAGGAGTGCAGCATGGCGTCATCTAATGTAACAAGTTCCCGTTCAATGTGGGAAATGGTGGTGCACAGATTTTTCAGTACCCCTGAATGTTTAGCTATGCATACTCCCCGTATGTACGCCTTAAAGCCCTCCCATAGGACCGCGTGGGTGTCAACCGATCCAGTGTTTATGGCAAAATAATCTTCAATCGCTGCGCGCACCTCTTCTTTAAATAAATCGCCGAGGAGCGCTCGGCTAGAGAAGCGCCAGTGGCGTTCATATCCCTCCGGGCGGGGAATTTTCAGACGAAGCTGAACCGGCGACTGATCCGAGCAAGTTCTAGGAAGCGTCTCAAGAATCTGAAACCAAGTGGAGGTAGCCGGTAATCTATTCTCGTCCAGGTGTTGTGTTGCCTGCCCAGCGTAATGTGTGTAGTCAGTGTGAGTAGGATGGCGCTGGCGCCAGATGTCAATAAGGTAAAATTGATCACAAAGGGCCGTGAGAGCGCATCAGGAGCGTGGTTTAGTGTCATGAGTGAAGGCTGTGCTATTTAATGTGGGGTTAAGGAGTAGATTAAAGTCCCCCCTGATCAGGAGTAAACAGGGATCGAGTTTGAGCAGCTGCGCTTGTAATACGTGGTAAAATTCATGTGTATCAGTGTTCGGGGCGTAAACACATACCAAAGCTACTTTGGGTCCCATAAGTGAACCCAGGACAATAACATATCTGCCCTCCTTGTCACTGATAACGGAGCCGAGGCTAAAGGGGACTCATTTGTGAATGAGTATGGCCAAACCTCTAGCATAGTTACTGTAGTTCGCGGAAAAGTGGTGAGCCCCACAACTGGCTGCGAAGTGGAGTGGGTCTGCCTTTGGTATGTGTGTTTCCTGTAAATAAGCCACATCTACATTGTGTCTTATGAGGTAGTGGAGTACATGCCTCCTTTTACGATTGTCGTTTAGGTCCCTAATGTTTCAGGTCATAAGGGTAGACCCGAGGGACCATCTACATTACCCAGCTGCACCATTGTAGGTGTATCTCGCAAATGTCATGAAAACACAACAATGAGAACAATCAGGTTGCGACAATAAGCATGCCTGTAACCAAATGCGAACCTCTAAGCCAAAATCTTGAAAACAATTGTTGAATAATCCTATGTTACCCCCCCTCCAACCACCAACCAGCCTCTTCTAAAAGAGGAGGAGGCATTTCCCAGAACTTAAGACGTACCCCAATATATCAATAATCTTCACGCTGCAGTTTCCAAAACCCCAGCAAGGCAATTGTAACTACCAAGAAAGAAACCAAAGGTGTACACCATGGGGGGAAGCAGACATTGAAACCATACTGATGAACTGGACTAAGATATCCCAATTTAAGAATGTAAATGAACAGTCAGTAATAAGGTGCACCTGTTAGCCTGTGCCTGCGCTGGGGAACAGTTCCATGCTGGCGTTGGAGCCACTACCTAGGGGCGAAGACCTGTCCCCGTCCCCACCCGGGTGAGTGTTGTTCTGCTTGAAAGTGTGGCAGATCTCCTGTGCTTCATTCGGGATGTTAAAGATGCATGGCCGGCCGTTGCCGTCTACTTTCAATCTTGCTGGATAGAGCATGCCGTAGCGAATGCTCAGGTTTCTGAGTGTATCCTTAACCTCGTTGAACTTGCAGCGGGCCTCTTGTACCATAAGAGTGAAATCTGGGTAGAGCGTGATTTTAGAGCCCTGCCATTCAGTGTCATCCTTTTCTCTGGCAAGGCGTAGAGCCGTGTCCCGGTCACGGAAGTTCATTATGCGGGCAATGATGGGCTGCGGGGGAAGGCCTGGGTTTGGACGTGGGCCCAGTGAATGATGATCACGCTCCACCACAAAGCCAGGTGTGAAGGACTCCCTGCCATATAAGTCTGCCAACAGTGTCTCGACGAAGTGATCCAGTTGGCCAGTTGACAACGTCTTTGGTACACCAAGGATGCAGATGTTTTTGCTCTGACTGCGTGACTCAAGGTCCTCGTTCTTCATAGCAACGTCCTTGAGGATGCGCTCCACGCGTTCGAGCCGCTTGAGAGATTTCGCCGTTCCATGTTCGATGTCTGAAATCCTTGCTTCTGCCACGTCCAAACGCCGATCGTGTGATTGAATTTTGGCCCCCATGTCGTCTGGGCATTTGTCCAGGACATCAAATCTTCCATCTAACGCACGGAAGCCCGCCTTCATTTCCAGAAGTAAGGCAGATGTCTGTGCCTTGAGAGCATCAGCCCCATCAGCACCGGTGCTACCCTCTGCCATGGTGGGGACTTCTTTGCGGTTTTGATCAGTGATTTTTCTTAATGGTAGGGTCTTTTGTTTAGGGTCCTTGCTGCCCATGCCGCAGCAGGGTCTAGGGGTGGAGGCAATATTAATGGCAGGCCTTCTAACTCGAGGGTCACAGGGAGAAGCCAATTGTGTTTGACGATGATCCGTTCCGTGGCGCCAGTGGGTCAATGCACCCTGTTAGCCGGATAAGCCCCACCGAAAGGTGGAGATGAGGAGGGGGTCCCCCAGCCAGCTGAATATGCCTGGTGCTGCTGCAGCAGCGTGCGTGAGTGCTATACGAAGATGTGGTGGGGAAGCGAGGTCACATCGCCACTGGTGTAAACACAATCCAATCAAAGAGCAATGCAGGCATAATCAGCTCGGACAGCGTCAAAAGCAGGCCATCTAGTGGCTCAGAACAGGCGAAGCGCCATATGGGATGATGGTACACTTCCCAGTACTCCATTATGGGGCTGCCCACGGGGTCCTGCAAGTATGGCCCCAGTATGGGGTGCACTCTGTGTGGGTGAGGCTCTTCCTGGTATGTTCCAAAGCGTCGGCAGTAGGTCTGCTTCAGAGCCGGCTGAATTATGGGGTGGAAGCCACCTGAGGATCCCACATGTGGCGTTGGGTGGATGGAAGTGGCCGCGGGTCGTGCCTCCAATGACGAGGCACCAAGTCAGCCAACCGCTGCACGGGGACTGTGAACCGCCGGGCGGGGAAGCGGCGGCTCGACCCTCCGGTGTCTCCGCCTGCACCCTCCAATGAGCCGAGGCGCACCGCAGGACCTGTCCCCGCGGGGCCTACTTGATCAAGGTGAGGTGGAGGGGGCGCAGGCCCGCTCGGGTTATAATGCAGCGGCAGCAAGACGGGCCCGGGAGGAAGGGGGGAGATCGCATACCGCCCCCATGCCTAGCGGTCTCACCTTCAGGATCCGCAGGTCCTCGGGACAGGAAGTCCGCTCCTGTGTGCTTCTCAGATATCAGTAGGCCTCAGAATGCAGGTAGGCCTCGAATTGCAGGAAGGGCCGTTAGTGTGGCAGCGCTGCTCCCCGTCTTCTCCGGCGATCGAATCTCCACTGCGCTTCCATGTAATCATGCACTGGACATAGCGCTGTGCTGCCAGCACCACACGGCGTCTTCTGATGTAGAGCGGTGCGGCGGTCCAGCGACTGGGATCAGGATATCTCTGCCAGTCTGCTGGTAACTGGCAGAGCTTCAATGCCGCGTGGCCATGTTGGTAGGCAGCTTAGCCACGCCCTCTTACACAGTACACCATTGACTATAGGGACCCGCCTGAAGAAGACTTTTTGGGTGGTATGAATTCACATTCAAATGTGGTTTATCACAAAATGGATTACCACCGAATGTTTAAAGGTAGATGCCATAACCATTACTTCCCTAATTAAATTAAATAGATCTGTCAGAAATGGAAGCAATTATTTTGCAAAAACCTTATATACCTCAGTTTGTATTCCATCACTGACGTTTGCCTTAGCATTGGGCATTTTCTGCAGAGCGGCTGCCACCTCTTGCACTGAGATGCGCTCTAGTAAGTTATATTTTTGATCTATGGATAACTCAAGGAGTCTAATTAAGCTAAAAAATTGTTCGAGACTCAACATTGGGACTGCATTGATGCTTTCATATACATTCTTGTAATGTTGGAGGAACTCTCCTGCAATTTCTTATCATCTGTCTGAATTGTATAATAGACAGGATTTTCAATTTTAGTAATACATTGTGAACCCTGCTTGATCCTTGTGGCTCAAGCAAAAAGTCTTACTATCAACTGACTTTCTTCATATTGTTATTGCTGATAGGTCCTAGAATTTCTAATTTCCTCAAAGGTGAGGAAGTCTCTTATATTGCCCCTAGCCAATATGAGCTGCTCTTTTACCTTTGTTCTTTTATCCGACTGTGCCCATACAAAGGTACCATGAGCTGAATTAACTGCCATTTCTAGCTCCCATATTCAGGCACTATGCATTATATTCTTTTTAGATTTATACACAATCACGAGGCCGCAAAATGTGGCTTTAAAGTTAGCCCGGGCTTAGTTGGCTGAGTGCCACTACGCGGAGTTCCACGGAGTTGGAATAGTACTCAGTGGAACTGCGCTCCGCTCCGCTCCCCTCCCCTCACCTCCCCTCCACCCTCCCTAATTTAATTTTAACAAAAGAAAGACACTTACCTGCTGTGGCATCTCTGGGCTGCCTCATTAAATTAGGGAGGGTGGAGGGGCCGGCTAACTCCGCTCTGCTATGGAGTCAGTGTTTTACCTGAACTCAGCGTTATCAACGAACGCAGAGTAGGCAAAACGCCGTAAAATCCGCTGGGAGAGCGGAGTGCTCCACCCGGGGTTACTTTAACTACCTCCCATATTGAAAAGGCTGTGGCTACTTGTGATTTAATAAAACAAACTCCTTGATAAATATATGCATCTCTGTAAGCAATTCCTGGCCTACCAGAATGTTTTTTTTATTGAACTGCCACCTCTGTCTTTCAGTATTTATCTCGTCTAACTTCAGATGAATATATACAATGGAATGATCTGAAAAAGCATTAGTCAAAATATCCATATTCCTCCACCGAAGAGTCTGTGTCACTAAGAATTAGTCGTCATGATGCAGTGGTAAATTGGCGAGAGAAGCAAGTATACTGCACCATACCTGGATGATTTACTCACCAAGGATCTTCCAGATAGAGACTGCAAGAGTTAAAGCAGTTTTGAGTTTCAGCTGCTTTTTGATCTCAATACAGTTGTCTAGCTTTAAGTCTTGAGTGAAAATTCAAGTTGCCTCTATAAATCATGGGCCCTTCTGCCTCCATTGCGAGGTTATACAGGTCCCGCAAAGCGCTCACTTCATCTAATATTGGGCCATAATAATTCACAAGATTAAAGGTAAAATCTTAAACTCGCACCTTTAACCAAATCCATCTCCCATGCTTCTCCCTTACCACATCCCTCACCTGTCAGTCTAAAGACCTAGCCAGATATATTGCCAACCCACGCATGGCTAGCACGGCAGATGTGAAATATGCATGCAAATATGTCTTTAGTATGGTAAGCTTTGGACTATTATCCTTAATATTAGTTACCTGTAAAATTATTTCCGAGTTGAACGAAGACAACCAGCTCAAGATGACACTGTACATAGAATTGGCACACTTGAGATATTATCTCCTGGTAAGTTGTAGAAGCCCCATGTCCATTCTGCTTCGTGGGAATTTTTCCACCAAAATTTTGATTCAGGAATGCAAATGTACCATACATGTATGATCCATGAAGGATGAACTCAATACACTTGATGAATAAAATTGCTGGAGCGGAAATCAATTTAAATATAAATGGTTTAACATCACTCACCAACCAGGTTGAGCCCTGCTTGGGGTATTTTTTTCTCAATTCTCTGTGACAGACCTTTGCAGTCATTTATCAGAAGATCAAGAGCTATGCATCACATAAATTAAAATCACAAAACAATTTCTAAATTCAGTTAATAACGAGAGTTAGGTGTAAGTTTTAATGGTTTTATTTTCATCAAACATTTAGTACGTTTGCCTTCTTTTTATTTAATTTGTTAAAGTATCAGTCAAAATACAGAATTGATCATGACAAATATGGTCAGAACAAATCTTAACAAATAATGCATTCAGCACGTCCAATAAAAGAAAGAATCCATTTTCTAAAGAATGGCGTGAAAATGGTGTTAACATAAACCCATAAAGAGTTCAAGTTCAAGAGGCAAGTGTGAGATAGAGCATAATGGTCAACTTCATTCAATAATGGCTAACCAGGTTCACCAACTCAATAAGTCTGAGTAATGAAGCAGAATAATCATGCAGTAGCAGGGATTATATTCAAACGGAACCTCAGTAAAATAAATCTATGGTGTAGGTTCCGAATTCTCTCTAAGTATGAGTATTGTTCCTCTGATGTGGGGGGAGTCAGTTGGTATAACAGTACTATTGACTTTGCATGTTTCCTTTCCTGTCTATCATATGCTGCCTTGGCTAAAAATATTGCCTTCTTCGTAATCTTCAGGTAGGAACTAGGGTTGGAAAACAATTCAGCTAATCCCAATGCGGTCAAAGTTGACCTCACATACTGCAACTAAGTAATTTTGTGCGTGCCATCCAGTTTCAAACAGTTTTTTAAATGGTTTGAGTTAAATGTACCATGTCCCTACGCCATATTGAATGCCCTAACAATATTTGCGCAAGCCTTATGTTGTCAGTCACATATGCTAATCCCAGTTCTAGGTGGCAGATAAAATTAGAACAGGAACTGGGGAGGAACACAAGTGTCTTAAAAAAAGTCTATCCTCAAGTTTTGGGAGCCAAACTATGGGAGCTGTACCTCACACCCCTGCCCTGTAGGTTGCAGCAGGTATTGTCTTCACCCCATATATCTTTTTTATGGGTTCGAATGGTTTTGAACCCAGATTCTAGATGAAGCTGGAGATGGCTGCCATACTTCTCTCCATCACTAGGACCCTGTTATCCTCCATATTTGACCAGGACTGGCTTTTATCAAACAAAACCCCTACGTAAGGGAAGGAATCTACCACCTCTAGTCTTCGAGACCCTATAGAAAAGTGTGGCACTCTCTCAGAGGGAGCTATCCCTGTTATGAAGACAAAAGTCTTAGATTCATTGACCCCCGGGTCCAATGATGTCTGATCTGTACTCTTTACTCCTTCTATGGGTGTCGCCACTCTCACAACTATTGAAACTTTTGAAGGTTTAGACTTTGAATTCCTTCCACTCCTTTTCCTCTTGGCGAATGGTTGAATATTTGATTCAGATAGTGAGGGGGACTCATCTTCGAGCAAAGTCACAGGGGAACTATTAGGAGGAACATAGGGAGCCTCGGGTATGGGTATAGTTGGACCTATAATTTGCATAAACTCCTCCAATGCGAGGCGGCGCTCAGTGAGCACTATCTCTTGGGTTAGAGAGCATTTGCAGCCCTTGATAAAAAAGCATTGAGGGTGTTAACTATCACCCCCTTCTCCCGGTTGTTCACTCGTTGTATTTCTCTTACACATTCTTGGCAGGTGCCTTCCGACTGTAGCTGTGGACCCCCTCCATTTACTCAGGTCAGATGGTGGGGCTCAGCCCGGCCTCCTTCTGGCTCCAACGGGCTTGGACGGGCCCGCCCTTGGCCCAGGCTTTGCCCTCGCCATGGGGCTGCATCACGTTTTTATGCATGAAGGCACCTGGAGGGTGGTGTGAAGTGTAGTCCCCCGTGATGCGGCTCAGTGTCAGACATGGCTCACTGCCACGCTCTAAAGTCAATTGCAGGTTTGTTTGCGGCTACACAGACCGCAGGGCTAAGTCACATTTCTATGTGTGAAGTCTCCTGGAGGGTGGTGGGAAATGTAGTCCCCAATGATGCGGCTCAGTGTCAGGCACGGCTCACTGCCCCTCTCCGAAGTCAATTGCAGATTCATTTGCGGCTATCTGAAAGTAAACTTATCACAATGATGAACGTTTGATTGCTTGTCAGACTTTGGTTTTCATACACCTTTTAGAGGTTCTTGTGTTCACAATGTTTGAATGACATATTTGAAAGCATTGTTTACTGCCCATGACTTTGTAATTGATGATCCATTATTGTATCTTTTACAATACATTTTTTCTATACCCTTGTAATTATTTTTTATACAATTTCAGACATTTTTTCAATTTCCCCCCATGTGGCATTCCTGATTTTTTTATGATATGGAACATCATGCTGATGAGCTGTTTTTATCTGTCATGTGCATCAAGCACAGACAGTGCTCCTGTGTAAACAGCAGACCTCTTCCATGAGATCTTTCACAGACATGTCTCTCTTTCCCTCTTGCAGACACCACACAAGTGCATCTCTCCCTTGATCGCTCTCTCTCAGACACCACACAAGCGTATCTCTGCCTCGTCTTCAAACAGTGGTTGGTGTTCCAGTCTTTACTCTCCCCCAAGAGCACTCTCCAACTACAATACAAAAGAGCATTCCCATCCAGAGATTAATGCTCTAGCTCTACGCCCAGCAGGGTATCTGGCCTCTGCTGACTTATCTGTTGCACAAGTTCCCGCTATGTTCAAGTCGATTCACTGGCACACATAGGTAAGGACATGTATCCGCCGCATGTCCGAGAGAACGTCTCTCCTCGCTGCATTTTATCTTATTCTACTTCACTTGTTACTTTTTTTTACAGTGATACCTGAGCTAATTTATTTTCATTGATCTCAAAGTAGAATCGGTTTGTACCCTTCTTTTGGTCACCATATTCTGGCTAATCCTACGTACTCCGGCACTCGCTGTTCCTCTTAGGTCATTATTACTACAAAAGTGCATGGGACTTATAAGCATGTATTATTTGATCACAAATAATTGATTGACAATGACCTTTGGGCACTCTATTATTTAATTATTTGTTCAATATGCCTGGTGTGCTGGTCCATTTCACCACCTTATTGTTGCATGGATTTCTGCATTGCATGGTCTATGGGACTGTTGCATGTGATTTCTGCATTTTGCGAAAGTACATTGGCAATCTATGGGTTAACATGATTTGCTATGTGCAACTTTTGTTCAACAAATAAATCTCCATTATGCATGATTAATAACCACGCTAACATCTTTCACATTCCTTTTTCCTTCGTCATTCCTCAATGCCCTAACCCTCTGTTTTCTTGCGAGTCTTCAAGGATACCCTAACTCGTTGGTTAAACAAGAGATATTATTTTACTATGTCCCAAGATTAAAATCTCTGTTTTTTAGGTCATGATGACTGGTAGTTGGTATGCATGCTTAATTCGCACCAGAAATCTATAGTCAGATGAGCTCCTGCATTCTTCCTGGCTTACAGACTTCACTCTAAGCCCCATGGACTGTGGGTACTGATAGTTCTCATACTTCTTCTAGGTTGCTACCTGCTTTTCTGTGCAGAGGTAGACCCTGTTGCAATCATGTTGCTGAGTTCGAAGCATTGATATCTTGTCAGACCTAACCATTCATTTATTGCTGGACCTCATAAAATCCTGAACTATTATGTGTCTGGCTTTTGATATAAATATGTCCTAGTGGTTAGGACTTTCTGTATATAGTGTATGTGCACTGTATCATGTGTTCAGCGCTGGAGCACCTTCATATATTTTTTAATTGTCTTGACTATAAATTTGTCTATTTAAAAAAATAAGACACACAACAGAATAATCTGTTGTTGTGTATTTATTGCTATTGGATAACAGGGAGGACATGAGCTCTGTTTCCATGTTGAATGCGGAATGATTAATCAACAATTCCTAGTGAAACATTGCACTTATACATGTACGTCTAATGACCGACGTTTCTTGGAATAAAGGGTCGCCCCTTTGTGTTTATGACCTCTTCCATTACAGTCATACATTTGTTTTTCAATACAAGTGAATGGAAGTGAGAACATGTGACAAAACGTAATCCAACTGAAAGCTACTAATGGGCAGCTGCCACATTCTTCTCATGGGGACGAATGTGAGAAGTCCTTGAGAGGGAAATAGAGTTACCACTAACAGGAGCTGACTCCATTACTTTCTAAAATGCTTGCTTCGTTGTGTCGCCTTCAAAATGATGCTGTGGGTAAATAGCATGGTTTAGTAATTGTAGTATTGTACAACATGAAATTATATGGCTGTAGTTCATTAAAATGAGCATACATGTACATCAAAACTATGACTTTAGTGGTCTTTAAGCTGGCATCAAAATGACATAAATTAACAATATAATGTAACAGTACTCTTCAAGGCACACATGAGCATTGGTGTTTCCGTGGTACACATATATGCATTTAGGCACACATATAAGTAAATCCACTTTTTTACCACTGTACTGTTACACCCTTGTCCTTTTATCCCCCTTAATCATATACCCTGAACATTACCCTTATAGTTAATTCTTACCCTTGCCTCTTATGCTTACCTCTATCACCTGAAGCACCTTCCCTCATCCCTAACCTTTTACTCCTCACCGTAAACTGTATCCCCTTATCTTTGCACTCTTATCCTCTTACCCCTGCCCACTTAACCTTTTGCCAGTAACCTTACCTTTACGCCTTATACTTGACCACTTATTATCTGCGCCTTACCCCTAATCCTTAACAATTAGCCTTATACCTGACCCCTTATCCTTTACTCCTTTCCCATATGCCCGTAAGCCATACACTTGACCATTATGCCATTACCAATTAAACCCCTACCCTTGCCCCGCTACACCTACCCAACACTAAAAATATTATATGTCTAATATTACTCACACATTTTTCCATTATATTACTTACAATGAAGTGACACGCAGTGAGATGGTCTGTGTGGTGAAATTGTACTCCACTGAAGTAAGTCCGAAACAGCCCAGAAAGCCCAAGGAGAGACTGCGGCTGCCCCGCTTCACCCATGCTCCCAGTCTGTATACCACAGTGGGGGAATACATCGCACTTCTTTGCCGACTTCTTTGCCGACACTGCCAGGAGTCACCTCACCTACCGCACCGCTCCAGGTGCCCCAGCCTCGTCAAACCGCGCCGCCGCCACGGGAAATACATATCCCGAGCTCCTTTGCGGTGGCGCGCACAGCTTACGCCACGGAAGCGCCCGGAGGCTCACATAAGAAACCCTGAGGCCGGCGCAGCGGGGGGAATACATCGCACTTCTTTGCCGACACTGCCAGGAGTCACCTCACCTACCGCACCGCTCCAGGTGCCCCAGCCTCGCCAAACCGCGCCGCCGCCACGGGAAATACATATCCCGAGCTCCTTTGCGGTGGCGCACACAGCTTACGCCACGGAAGCGCCCCGAGGCTCACATAAGAAACCCTGAGGCCGGCGCAGCGGGGGGAATACATCGCACTTCTTTGCCGACACTGCCAGGAGTCACCTCACCTACCGCACCGCTCCAGGTGCCCCAGCCTCGCCAAACCGCGCCGCCGCCACGGGAAATACATATCCCGAGCTCCTTTGCGGTGGCGCGCACAGCTTACGCCACGGAAGCGCCCGGAGGCTCACATAAGAAACCCTGAGGCCGGCGCAGCGGGGGGAATACATCGCACTTCTTTGCCGACACTGCCAGGAGTCACCTCACCTACCGCACCGCTCCAGGTGCCCCAGCCTCGCCAAACCGCGCCGCCGCCACGGGAAATACATATCCCGAGCTCCTTTGCGGTGGCGCGCACAGCTTACGCCACGGAAGCGCCCGGAGGCTCACATAATTAACCCTGAGGCCGGCGCAGCGGGGGGAATACATCGCACTTCTTTGCCGACACTGCCAGGAGTCACCTCACCTACCGCACCGCTCCAGGTGCCCCAGCCTCGCCAAACCGCGCCGCCGCCACGGGAAATACATATCCCGAGCTCCTTTGCGGTGGCGCGCACAGCTTACGCCACGGAAGCGGCCGGAGGCTCACATAAGAAACCCTGAGGACCGCTTCGCGGGACGCGTGCGGGATGCGCCGGGCTAAGCCCGGGCAAAGGGCGGGCCCTCTACGGCCCTCATCGGCAGGAAGAGGCAGGGGCAGGGCCATACACGCTGCAGGAGTCATATTGGACATCATTGTGCAAGTAAGTTGAGCCTATAGAAGTCCTCACGTTTATGCTTTTTCGCCAATTGCGGTTACATGATAAGTCATGCCTAAAAAAGTTGTTGCAGTCCAACACAACAAGATGAACAACTATTTGGTTCAGACTGTACAGAAGATTAATACGCAAAGGAGGGAGTCATTGGGGCTGAGCCAATCACCGGATTTGCTCTGCTTGTCCCCACCTACTTTTGCTACTACTTTGTCTGATGAAATTAATACACAAGATGTTTTTAGCGCAACCACGTCTGCTGACATTGTTTCCCAAGTCATACCTGATATCTCGGACAATGTAACCCCGGCTTTAGAAGACTTGTTTATTGAGGGTAATGTAAATGATTTGAATGACATTGATTCTGATCAAGACGTACAGTCTCAGACGTCCCAGGTGCCTATTCTTGACCTAACTCCTACAGGCCATGAAGTTAGACCCAAGCGTCAATGCACTAAGATCCCTCTAAAGCGGGGTGGTCTACGTTCTGGGGCTAAATGGAAGAGGGCTAATACCTCAAAATGTATACAAATGAATCATGCTGAGGATCCTTCTATTTGTTCTATTGAAGAAGCCCTTTTTGATAAAATCGCGGATTTTATTGAGACTAAAATTAACTCCATTGTTAAACCCCTCATATCCAAGATTGATAAATTACAAGCAGAGGTTAAGAAGCTGGGTGGTTATCAAAACACAGTTGCAAGTGGCATTGAAAATTAAACCACGCTAGTTACTCTTTTGAACAATAATCCTGGGGAAGCCGTTGACGGAACTACTTTGGGTGCTGGAGAGGGAACAGAGCCTTCTGGGGAGAATCCATCGACATTGATTTCCAACGCCGTTGTTGGGAGCTCTACGTTCCAGTGCCCCCCAGCAAATCCAACCCCCGCGGCGAATGTTCCCCACATGCAAACATTACAACCCCCTACTTCTACGTCGGATCCCCTGCAATTTATTGTTGAAGCCACACCCGTGGTGTTAGTCCTTGCAAATGTCCCTCCATTAGAAAGAGGCACGGTGGAAAGTTCTAACTCACTGTGTAGCAAAGCCCTACATTGGCTAACTAGTAATATGCGGCTAGCTCCAGGAGGACAGCAACATCTCGCAAGTGTAATTAAATCAGCAACTAGGGTTTCTTGGCTGGGAAATCGGCCAAAAAAATTCAAAGGTGACTGTGTGGCTGTGAGCTTTTCAAATCAACATGTTCTTCCTAATATTCTTGCAAATATCCTTCCCCCCCAACGAAGACAAGGCACTGTGGTTCCCCTCACTTTGAAATTCTTTTATGGGGAACAGCAGAACGTATCAATCCCAAGGACTCCTGCTCTAGGATGGAACACAAATTGGGATTCTCACTCTAGATGGGGACAAGATATAAGGAATAATGCACCAGTCCACCGACAACAACCCTTCGTTTTTAACCCTGTTACACAACCCTTAGAACTGTTTAACCGTTTTGCGCCACTATCTTTTATGGATCAAAATGATTGACTTTTGCCAAGTCAAACTAATGATGCTGAGGGACCACATCCCGCTTCTGTTTTATCACCTCAGTCCTCTGCGGGCAACAGGGCCTGTAGAATTATGAGCTGGAACATTGCTGGGCTCAGAACCAAATTTAAAGACAAAATATGGTTGGACAAAATCAGGAGTTATGACATTCTTGCTTTTCAGGAAACTTGGGAAACGTTAGAGTGTTTGGCCCTAGATGGCTACTCTTATTTTTCAGTACCTGCAGTCCCCAGTAAAGCAGGAAGAGCAAGGGGTGGGTTAGCTGTGTATATTTCTCTTAACGTTAAAGGTAAACCTAGATACATCCAGTCTAAATCCAAAAATTGTTTAATGGTTGAATTGACTTTATCAAACTGTAACCCTATTTTACTTGTAAATTTTTATAATTCTTCGACCAGTCAATTTCCTAACGAGCATTTGTTATCCCTAGAGGATTTCTTATCTACTCATATTGAGAACAGTTATTTCGAGTATGAGGTAATCCTTATGGGAGATTTTAACATTCATCCCTGCCTGGCAGGTTGTCAGAGGGAAACTGAGATACTTCCTTTTTATTCCTCATCTCCGCATTTTGAACACACCCCAAGCGGAGAGATTTTGGAATCATTTTTGGCCTCCCTCAACCTTTATGAATTTTGTACCTGCTCAAATGATTTGAGGCTACCAACATATGTGGGTCATGATTCTGGTACAATTATTGATTACATTTTTGTTTCTTTAAGTATTCTACCTAAAATATTTGCTTATATGGTAGAAACTTCTGTTTTTAGCGATCACAATCCCGTGATTTTAGAGGTTTTAGCATATGGAGTCCTGGAAAATAGGAAGATTGACACACTGTGTGCGACAGGTCTTGCGCTAAAAGATCAAAATCGTAGGCTGAAATGGGACCAAGTTATCCCAACATCCTTTTTACAGGAAACATTGGCCAAAGTTGTTGATGAAATTGTCATTTGTTTAGATAACAAAAACCCGAGTGCCAAAATGGTTGAGGCCTTTAGTGTCATATGTCATCAAGTTAACTTAGATTTGACTGTAAAGGCAAAGTTAAACAAACCAACGGGCCCTAGATGGTTTGATATAAACTGTTCTAGGGCCCATTCAGCCCTTCTTAAGGCCTTAAAGTGTAAACCTAGAGACAGAGTACTGATAGCATCATTGAGGAAACAATATAATTTAGCTATTACGAAGAGGAAATCTGAGATTAAAAATGAGGCTTGGAATGATTTGTTACTGCCCGAGACACAGAAAGATAGTGCTAAATTTTGGGCAGTCATAAATCACCCATATTTTGTGGGACTAGATAATCAGAGAGCTGACTGTATTATCCCAGATGAACAGTGGGTGTCACATTTTAGTAATATTTATAGTCAAACTCACACCACAATAGATTGTGAAACACCAGTACTAAAATCATTGACTCATATTCCTCCCTTCACTCAGGAAGAGGTGATACTTGCAATTAAAGATACACTCTGCAAAAAGGCACCGGGGCCAGATGGGGTCCCTGCGGACTTCTTTAAGAGCGCTCCTGAACTTAGCTCAAAAATTTTAACTAATATTTTTAATGCCACAAGGGAATTTATTTTCCCCTCCAGCTGGGCAATTTCGACCATTGTGCCAATCTTCAAGAAAGGACAGAGGACAGACCCGGCCTGTTACAGGCCTATCTCTCTTATTGATTCGAGTGTTAAAATCCTGGGGAGAGTCCTCTTAGGTAGATTGTCCACGATTTTAGAAAGTAAGGGTATTTTATCTAATGCACAATATGGCTTTAGAGCCAATAGCGGAACTTTAGATCAGTGCCTAAACCTAGAGCTAATTATAAACAAATATGTAGTCGCTAGGGGTGGTTCACTGTACATGGCCTTTATGGACCTCTCCTCAGCTTTTGACCTGGTTAACAGGTCGAAGCTGTGGGGGATCCTTTTGGGCATGGCCTTGACCCCCCTTTAGTCGATTACTTAGCTGAGCTACATAAGGATCTCATGACTTCAGTTAGAGTCACTAGGGAAGGAAGATGCACCTGCCTCTTTAAGTCTGAGAGGGGGGTTAGGCAAGGGTGCATACTTGCCCCCCTCCTCTTCACCTTATATATTAATGACCTTGAGGCAGTAATGCGAACATCACATAGTGATATTCCGCGTGCAGGGGAGACAAAGATACCTGTCCTCCTGTACGCGGACGATGCTGTTCTTCTTGCACGTTCTGGAGTTGCATTGAATAAACTCCTTTTATCTTTTGGAGCTTTTATGTCATCTTTGGACATGAAAATTAATACAGAAAAATCACATGTAATGATCGCTGGACACGCAGGCAGAAAAAAAAAGATGCTAACATTTTATTGCGTGGGGAAGGAGGTTAAGAGAGTCCCTTCTTTCCCATACTTAGGTGTGACTTTTGACGAAAAGGGCACTTGGGGTCCCCAGCTTCTGGTTAAAAGTAGCGCTGTTGCTAGAGCGACCGCAGGATTGTTGGGTTTTGCCAAAAAACTGGGCGCCCGTCCTATGGAAAGCATAATTAAAGTTTATAAAGCAAAATGCTTGTCAGTCGCCCAGTATGGCTCTATCATTTGGGGATATATTAACTCCGCTAAAATACAGAATGTAGAAAATAAATTTTTAAGATCTCTCCTTTCTGTTCCCCAATCAACCCAGACATTTGCATTACATACAGAGGTAGGCTTGGGCTACATATCTGATACTTTAAAATTAGCCCCAGTGATTGGCTGGCTAAAAACCTGGCTTAACCAGGAGCTCACATTAAATCACATCATTTTAAAAGATTGTTTAGCCCTGGACAGAGCACTTAAAATCCCATGGGTAAGATACGTGAGAACCCAGCTGTCTTTAGCAGGCCGTCCGGAGCTCTTCTCATCTCCAGATGAAATAACTCATGAAGATTTAAAATTAGTTAAAAATAAAGGGAAGTACAAGAGCTAAAAAAAACCCATGGTAAGGAAACATTATTTGCTTACCTCTGTTCCTGGAATGGAACCATACCTTCTTTGGGTAACAAACCCTTACCATCGTTTTCTCTTAACGAGATTTCGTTTTGACCTAATTCATTTTATATTGGGTAATTTTGGAACCTGGGCCAGACCTGATGACGCTGAACCATGCGATTGCGATTGTTTTTCAATTCAGGATACGATGCATTTTATTATGTTTTGCGGTCATTATACTGAGATTAGAAAAAGATATTTGCTCCCTATTTTACGTACTCAGGGCTTTATTCAGGTAAAACCAGCCCTGTTGTTTTTGCAACTTCTTCCTAATATAAAAGTAGCCTTCTCTGTCGCTAGTTTTCTAGTGGCAGGAGCACGTTTAAATAAGTCTCAAATAAGGCACAGGCACTTTATCTCTGAAAAATGAATTTCCTCTTTTTTTTAACAAACCCTTCTTTTTATCCCTTTTAAAATATTTATGTATGTTTTATTGTATAAATTTAATGTTTCTTTTTGTGATAATTGTATGCAAATTTAATGATCTGATGAAATGTTGTTATGTATTTTTGCTCGATCTTTTATGATTTTTAATAATCGAATAAAGATAATTGACACAGTGCTTTCTCTGCATTTTTACTTTGGGTTAGTTATCCTATGACTTTTGTCTTTGTACCCATGTCTTTTGTTTCTCCTTCCTACCTGTGCCCAGCGTTTCCAATTTCACCGAGTCCTTCACTCTCACTTAATGCAACTTCTCTATTTTGTCGTTTTTTCGGCGCTTATGTATATCATCTCCTGCGGTTACTCTCCTTCTTCCCAGATGTTTGATGCCTCTTGGACTTTTGTCTTCCATCCAGCAACGCCCGTTGTTCATATCCAACTAAAGTGTGAACTGTAGAGCAGTTTCTCACACAGGTCTCAGGTTAATCCAGATTTCAAAAAAGGGAAATAAGGACTGTCCATTGCATCCTGCAATTGACAGCTCACCCCTTACATTCTGCAATTTCCAACACTTCTCTGTATTCGCCACTTGACAGATGAGAGAGCCTTTGTGACATCCAGTGACGAAAATGGACAAACTTTACTCCAGTAGCCCATAAATTGGAGTTTAAGGTGAAGCTGCAGAAAGGAAGTGGGGTCACGAGGGGCGGAGTCAGGAAAAGCAGAATCTGATACTAAATGTATACATTTATGAGGTAGCATTTAAAAAAAAATATGGGATGAAGGAACCTGTTGCAGTGTTCTATGTGTAGCATTTTTAAGGAGTAATATTAATGCAAAGATAAGTCTGGTGGTTAAGGCACTTTCTGGAGCGATCTACGTTTTGTCTAGTCAAAGATTTGACTCGTAAAGTAGCATAGAGGGTTAATGTGCTTGCTGCAAAGCATATTGTACAACATGCAGGTCACACAGTTGCAATTTATGTCATAGCTCAGTTGGTTACTGCATTTGTTAACATATATCCTTTGTTACTTTCAGTTCATAAGTTGGAATTATTATAATGTAACACAGTGAGCTGTGAACCAACATCAGGGACCAGTCTTAAAGTTTTGTTACAGATAACCCCAACCACCGTGTTACATTTAAATCCTAACTTTTATGTTTCTTAAGACCAAGCATTCTTAACATTGATTTCTTATCAGTATGGAGGCTATATGACGCCTACAACTTGCAACCCCCAGTGTCTTAAGTAACATATCCTATACATTAATTTACAAACTTGTATGTTTTTTTGTCTCGGTATTACGTGTGTGATGTAAAGTGGTCTGACACTCTACATTGGGATAAGTAGCGCCATAAATGAAATAAATAAAATGTTATTAGTATAAAAACTCATACGGACAGATAGTTCTGACACCAATGAATCATATCTGTTGTATATGGAGGGATTGAACCACATTTAAATCCTACCTCAAAATCACAGTTTCTCTTAAGTACTTGTGAATTGATAACAAGCTGTGTACCACAGTTTCACTTAAGAATTGATAAACAGTGTGTGCCTTTGTGTAGCTCAATTGTATTTAGGTGAGATGCTCCATATAGCTCCAGCATGTACAATACTCCACGAAAAAGAGGCTGATGGCCCTTTAAATGAGGCCTTTCTTTTTGTTCCCAACTGGAATTGAAAGCTTCTTACTGCCTACAGTTTGCTTCTTCCAGTGAAGAGCAGACAATGTGCAGGCAGGTGCTGCTGAGCATGTGTCTGTAAATTACACTGGGACAATTTCAGCATATTTCTTTGAGGCCAGACCAGATCCGGATCAATGATGGATGCTAGATCTAGAATCCATCTTGACCTCCCCTATGTCCTCCACTGATGACATTAATGGGCCCTATCACAAAAATGTTTTCAATGGTCCTATTTCATTTCCTTGGTGGTAAATTAAGCCAGTGCTTGCCCCATATATGTTTTACCATTGTATTATGACACCGGGATTCTGGAGTTAGCAACGTGTAACAAGAATGTTTGTGCATGTTTATTGTGTGACATCTTGTGGTGGTCATGTGTTCTGATGTCCTAACACTACCTTCTTTTTATACTGCATTATTGCAATGTAAGTTTGCTGTGTTGTACTGCGGTCTTGGTGTTGCCTTCTGTTTTGACAATCTTGTTGTGATATGGCAGATTCTGTTGTAAGTGTGTTTGTATATTGGTTTGTGTCTATTAATTTATGTTCAGTTGTTTACTTAGATATATCAATTCAGTAGCATAACACAAAGCCAAAAAATAAATAGGCAAGTGACCCTTGTAGCAACATTCTGTTTGATGAACAGTTAAGAAGGCACTGGTCTTTAAATGTTACACTGCAAACAAGTATTCTTTTCCTGTATCACCGCCTTCACAAATCTGCTATTAAGATATGGTGGTAAAAGGTATTTGCTCCTAACACTGCCTTATTTATCACCAAGGCCATGTTCTTGGCCTAGTCAAAACTGCTTTGTGATTTGGACCCATTTCTATTTCTCTTTTACCTTGTCACCTCTGTTTCTAATTCCTGTATAAGTAGCCTGCATATTGTTCTCCATGTCACTGTGCCTGAAATGAATAAAACCCCATTATATGCCTTGTTTCCTCTCATGGCACATTCACAAAGTCCACTTGCTGCATTGCTTTACTCACCACTCCTACACCCCACTAATTTCCCACTTACTAAAAGCTATCTGCCTCCAGTCTGTCATCCGTTTCCCATCTCCAGTGCATCTTTCAGACTATCCATCTGATCTCCCACCTACAGCTGCTTCTTTTGGTTTCACCATTGCCTAATCAGTGATTTTCTAACTTTTTTAGGGACCACCTGGCTCAGTGAAATTGTGGACATGATCTACCAGGATGGAGATGCCAAGAAGTGCAGCAGAGATACCATTTTCAACCGGGTTCCCTACCTGGAAATGTGCTCTCCACAAATGCCACCAGGTACAGTCATTCGTTTCTAATGTAAAGGAAAGTAAATAGGTCTATCACTGACTCTCCCAGCATAGGAGAAGAGATGCTGCAACTAAACAAAAGGCAAAACTATTGGTTTCAGACTTTCCAACTCATGTGGTCCCACCTTGTGTTACATCAGGTCCCTTCACTTGGTCTCCAGTTAAGAGCCAAAATGCAAAGTGAGCTACAAACCCGTGCAAAGGGTGGGTTAACGAGCTGTAGTTTGGAGGCTTTCCACAGCAGATGCCCATTCCTGGGTGTGAAACCTCCTCAGGAAATCAGCGCCAGCCTCAGAGGTTTTTTTGTTTTTGTTTTGGTGGAGGGGCGGGTACAAGTGCTTTAGGGTGTGCTCAGCACAGTACCCCACCTCCTACAATGCCCCCATCCCTCTCGCCCCATGGAGAAAGGTTAGCAGGAGTTGGCAGGTTTGTGGTTTAGTCACTTCTTGTTTACATCACACATACTCATGTGCT
This sequence comes from Triturus cristatus, assembly GCF_964204655.1. NCBI lineage: Eukaryota > Metazoa > Chordata > Amphibia > Caudata > Salamandridae > Triturus > Triturus cristatus. The sequence continues at coordinate 1,281,996,474 of NC_140590.1, forward strand.
AGCTGATAATTGCAAAGTGAGACGATGTATTTAAAATGCTGCAAACTGCTAAAATAGCAATATTACAAAAATGTGAATTGCAAGCTGATGCAGGGCATTCCTATGGTCAGAAGAGTTGCTGGGTATTTAACATATGGGGTCAGAGCTGGCTTTTGCTTTCCTGTTCTTTGAATTATTGTCCCTGAAGACATTTTGGGCCACATGTACAAAGATAATTGTTTGTGATTTCCAAATAGCGAATTATTGCGTTTCAATATGTGGTAATCACAAGCCCCAATGTATAAATGTGTCTTTGACACATTTTGCGATTCCCAGTGAGTCAAAAATAGACCTACCTCATGAATATTAATGAGGTAGGTCTCAGTTTGTGACCTATTGGGAATCGCTAAAATCACAGGGATGGTGGCCTGCTGGGGTCAGCAGACCACCAAGTGTGTGATTGCTGTGATTGACAGAGAGGTTGTTGGACCCCAGTTGCTCTGTTTGCCCTCACCTTCTCGTCATGCACTGAGTAGCGCTGTTCTCCTCACTTCTGGACCCCCCCCCCCCCCCACCCCGATGACGGGATATTTAAACAGCCAGGCTCTTGGCGATATGTTGGGAAGGCTGTGGCCTTTGTTTTTAATAATTTTATGTGTTGAATTTCACCCTTTTAATTTGATTTGCTTTGTTTTTACCAGTACTGTTTGTTCTTCAGGGGAGACTGGAAACAACAGAGGAGTTGCTGGACCCCAGTTGCTCTAATATTTGCCCTCACCTTGTTGTGCGCTGAGTAGCACTGTTCTCCTCACTCCAGAACACACCTCCTTGATGACGGGCTATTTAAACAGACACTTTGAGCGTCTGCTCCGTCCACTCCCAGATCGCAGCAAGCGCCCGAACACATGCCTTTTTTTCTCCAGGAATGCCCCCTTCATTGAGGTATTCAAGGGAGGAAGTTATGGCAGTCAATACATCAGGTACGAACGCTCCCTGTGCTACGTTTGAATAACATCTTGGTTCAGATTTAGTTCATTGTGCTTCTTGTAAGATGACCCTCACAAACGACACTATTCAAGATAGACACTCTATGAGCCCCGAACCGGACCCTCTAGTAGTCACACACAATTCATTCACGTACACCCTACTTAATGAAAGGTTGATAATTAAACATAAATTGGATTTTGCTGAGTTTTTAGGGGCATACACACCAGATTTTACCTTTGTCACTTAAACCTGGGCAGACCTAGCATCCGGTCCTGACCTGGTTCAGACGATCCTGGCAGGACACTCGATTTTTAGAGCAGATAGAGCAGGTGAGCAAGTGGGTGGGCTGGCATTTGTTTTTACAGTGCCTTTCTAAGGCTTACCACCTGGGACAGCCAAAGCAATGCCCGCCAGACCAATGCCCGCCAGACCAAGAGAAAACTAAGCTGGTTGGCGGTCGGCAGACGGCTTTGGCAGTGTGGCAGCAGCGCGTTGGCATGGCAGCCTGCTGCCACACCGCCAAAGTCGTAATCAGGCCCTTAGTTCCTGTATGGGACAGATAGACAACTGGAAGAAGGTCCATTGCTTAAAGCTTAACTCCAGGAAAAAGGAGATCCTTCTCCTAGGCAATGAAACTTGTTTCTTGTCACCAAGCTGGTGGCCTCAGGAAATGGGCTAATTGCCCTTGCCTGTGAGGAAAGTCAGAAATGTGGGTATTGTCTTTGACAGTACATTAAACTTTGAAGATCAGGTCAATGTCTTAGTTTCATCTGTATTCTTCATCCTGGGAATTATGAGAAGGGTCTGCCCTCAAATCCCATCTGACCTTCAAACAACTGTTGTGACTGCATTGGCCAAGTCCAAATTGGATTATGGCAATGCTCTATTTCTGAATATTCAAAAAAGATTCCTCCACAAACGACAGATGCTGCAAAATGCATCAGCACAGCTTCTTTTGGGAATTCTCAAGTATCAATCTGTGTCTAGAGTTGAATTGAAAGCACTATGCATAGCCTTTAAGGCAGTACATTATGTTGACCCAGACTATCTGTGGGACAGATTTACCTGGTACAGCCCGTCAAGGAAACTGGGATCACCCACAGCTAAGTTTCTGGTGATTCCCAATATAAAACGAGCCTCATGGGGAGATAGAAGTTTTATTTTGGGAACTGCGAAATTGGCGAACTCCCTCCCCATGTCCTTCAGAACATCTCTCAAAACCGGACTTTTTGCACTTAGGGTAGCATCTCCCTCCAAAAGACAGAAGCAGCGCCAAGACACCTCAGGACATTCGTGCTCTTTACAAAAACCTAAATCGAATCTTTTAAATTAAGCAATCTATTTTTAGGTCTTGCCTACGCAGCGTGCATGCGGTGCTAAGGCAAAAAGACCTTTTGAAATCGATTCACTTTTCGCCCTAAAAACGTGCACGCGTTGTATTGCTTTCAATGGCTACGCGTGCACGTCGGTGATTCCCTTGCGGGAGCGAGCTTTAACACCATATGCTTGTAATTAACTTGCAAGCATATGGTGCCCCTGGCTCGCTCCCTTAAGGGAAACGCTTTGGTTGCTCTCGGCCGCACTCCCCTCAACCCTCCCACTTTTAGCACGAGGCGCGCGCGCTTGTTTCTTTGGGTACAGAATTTACATGAATCTCCGAACAAATTCCTTTCTTCTGTGTGTCTTTAACAAGTTGATGGACCTTCTCTCTGCATAGTAAATAAGACCACGTGATCCTATGTTAATTTTCAAGCAGTGACCAGTCTAGTTGACTCAGAGGGCAGGGTGGGGGGGGAAAGTGAGGCAAAGGGGTTTGTACTGTTTTATGGGACTGGCAGATTGCTCAGCAAACAAGCACAGACTGAGGCTCATAATGTGCATGGATGCTGTTTTTCTAGACTTCCCCTACAGATAGTTTTGGATTTTGTGCTACCAGTAGGTCACAAATTGGATTTTGAGTTACCAATAGGTCACAAATTGGATTTTGTGTTACCAGTAGGTCACAAATTCGAACAGCCACGTGACCAACTCAGTTTTTCATGTTTTTTACGTCAGCATATTAAGTACTAATGATAGTAATTATTATTATTTACAATGCACGTCAATGGCAAAACTGTGGCGTTTTGGATTACTTAAAAGTAATCCCTAATTATTAAGTAGCATCTTGGTGCATACAAGCAAAACAAGGCCTCATTACTGCCCGGTGGAAACCTTTCACCTTCCCCATGACACAGGTGTACTACCAGCCTGCCCTGCCCTGGGGCACCGTTTGACCTGCCACTTGTTGAACATGAAAACAAGCGCTGCTGTGGACTTACTATGTGCTCGGTCCTGCGTGGGCGTTGATGGCAGTGCCATATGTGCAGTCACTTTGATGAACCCCCCTCCCCCCGCCCCCACCTCCGAGGAGATGGTGCCTCTAGAGAGGCCATGTGCTTTCATGGCAGTGCTGTTTCTCATGGGGGTCCAGCTTCAGGGCAGTGCTGTGGCTCATGGGGGTTCAGCTTCAGGGCAGTGCTGTGGCTCATGGGGGTTCAGCTTCAGGGCAGTGCTGTGGTTCATGGGGGTCCAAGTTCTGTGACTGTGCCTCATTGGATCCAGGTTCTGTGGCACTTCAGTGGCTCAAGGGGAGCGAGTTTGATCTGCACCGAAAATGACACTTGTCTTGCAACGTCCCTAGTTAACACACTGTTGGCTTATGCCTGCTGTTTTCACACCTACCTTACAGCGCTCTGAAACACTGCTGAGTGAAGTCGGCGATACATAAGCAACACATGAGATGGCCGTTCTGTTCTTCATGGTGCCATGCTGCGATGGCAGTGCTGAGCCTCGCGCCCGTGCTTTGAAGGCAGAGTTTTGGTTCCTGTGACCCGTGTGGTGCTTGCACTATTGTGCATACGGGGCCCGTGCTTTGACGGTAGTGCCATGGCATCTGTGGCCCTTCATTCGATGGCAGCGGTCCCCGTGGCCCTTTTTTACTGCTGGGCCCGTGCTTTTATTGGCAGCTCTGCGTTCCACTGACGATTGTGTCTCATGGTCTCCTGAGTGGACTATAATATTAGGAGTAATCTGGCAAACGAAACAAAAGCATTAATGGCTTCTACAGAAAGGTGGCTACACGCACAACAAGCATTGGCATAGCCAATAGGTCTCGCCTTTGGGACCTTATAAGTGTTTAGCCATGCAACACTTGATGTTGTTGCGCCAAGGATATTGTGCTAGATAACTTCAGCACAATATCCTTGGTGCAACAACATCAACTGTTGCATGGCTAAACACTTATAAGGTACAATGTTTAGCCATGCAACAAGTGATGTTGTTGCACCAAGGATATTGTGCTGCAAAACTAAATACTTATAAGGTCCCAAAAGCGCGACCTATTGGCTATGCCAATGCTTGCTTTTAAATGTAGCCCGTTTTCCATAAAGGAAAATGGGATGCTTTTTTAAGAGTAGGCAGTGGTCCATGAGACCTTTGCCTGCTCCTAAAAATATTTTTACAAGCATTCTCAGGGGAAGGGGCTTCTTGGGGATTCCCTTCCCATTTGCAAATGGATTACCACTTACTTGAAGTAGACAGTAAAATGCTAATGTTTTGCGACCGCATTTGGGTCGCAAAACATTCACACATACCAGTGCGATTCGATATTAGGAAGGGATGCCCTAAACACGCCTCCTCTTAATAACGAATCGCAAACCCAATTTGTGATTTGGTAATAGGTTACCGAATCACAATTAGGGCTTTGTACATTTAAAAAATACTTTTATGCGTTTGCTAAGGGGCTGATTCTGTGAAGAGGCCCATTTGTGACCACAAAAAGCCTTTGTAGATGTGGCCCCTTGTCTCTTCACACTGCTTTGTCTCTGTCATGTACAAAAGGGGCTCAGCTAGAGATTCTCTTTTCCCTGGGGCCCCAGTTCTTCCGGCCTATATTTATGCATATATGTATATGTTTTATAAATAGCATGAACATATCCGGGAGGTAGCAAAGTGCTGAAAAGGGTCAAATGTAAACACACAAACATGAATGATTCAATGGAAAGGGTAGTGGGTTTGGAGGAGGGCAGTGGAATTGTTACTGCTGCACAATGTACGTCTCTTTACTGCTGTGTCTGTTGCAACAACAAAGTGATGAAACAAAAGCTTCAATTAATCTCAGCCACTGACAATCACTCTGGATCAGACCATTATTTTTCACCCCTTATGTCGCTCTAGACAGAGACCAGCCATATGCAAATCAGTCTTGGTCCTGCTCGTTTAGGACCAATCCAGTTCCTGCCAGACCATAATAAATACGGACATTTGTGTAGAGAGTGACAGCTCAACCCTAACCATGCCCTTAAGCCAGTCCCCTGTGTGGAACCCAGAAACAGAAGAGTGTAAAGAAAAGAAGAACTGGACCTGGGGGACAGAGTTAAATCTTGGAGCCCGATTCATTTGCCAACCTCGCTCAACCAAGAACAAATCTGACAGAAAGAGAGGGAAAACAGAATGGAAATAGGGCAGAGGTGTGAGAGAAACAAGGCAGGGAATGAAACAACGCAGGTTTGAAGCGTGAGAAGAGAGATTGAAACTAGACAAAAGCAAGAGAATCAGGACTGAAGAAAGACCCTAGTGAGACTGAAGCAGGACTGACGCAAGAATGAAAAGGGAGTTAACAACACTGAAATAAGATGAAAGGAGAGCTGACATGAACCTAAAGTACAAGAGAAGCGAGACTGGAGTACAATAAGAATAAAGCAAGACAAAGAAAAGCTGAAGAGAGTTTTAGAGGCATGAAGCAGGCTTTCATTAAAAGTGATGGACAAAGGAACAAGAGTATTTTTTATTAAAATAATATATTGCCATTTTAAAAAAATTAAAACCATAAACAGGTATAGTCAACATTTATGGTTGTTTTAACATGAGAATAGACATGTTTTAGGATCATTGCAAGGTATTCCCTCAGTCCTAAGGACATCGTAATGTAGTGACAGTATTCAGGTTTTCTCTTGTCAAAGTGCCTCCACACACGGTCGCCCCTCCCCTTTAACTACAGCAGAAAGAAGGAATCTGAAATTGGCTAAGCAATTCAACCATGAAATGCAGAAATTTTTGGGGATGAACCTCAAGAAAAGGACAACTTTAAGAAATTAGACGCAAGTAAAGAAAAAAGTGAGTTCATGCGGCAAAGGCAGAACCATTGACAAGAGTCAACTTAGACTTTCTCTAAAATAGTAGTAAGAGAAAAAGACAGGAGTATAATGGCGAGGGTCTGGGAAGCAAACTCAAGCACACATGCCAAAGGATCTTAACAGGGTTATAATAACAGAGAGCTGCATCAACCTTAGAGATAAAAATGTTTTTACAAACCATCATGAATGTTGCAATGGAAGAGCAAGGCACGTCTGCTTTCAGTCCTCCCCGGAGGCCTCTGGGAAGGCCAGCATGAAGTCAGCGCTAGGTTTTCTGAAATATGCACTTTGGAGAGGAACAGTTTCAAACAACAAAATATGCAGAATCGTGGGAGAGACCCTTAATGGACTAATCTCCATGTGCTACTTTCCAAGGTTATTTAAAGTTCTGCTGGAGCTTGTAGTGTGTCAACATTACAGCCTTCATTGGTAAGATAAAGTTCGGCCATTTGGTGAACTGCAACAAAATTTAATCCAAAGGGCCTAGTGGGGGCGGGGAGCGAACAGCTATGGCACCCCTCCATTGCATTGAAAAGCATCACACGTTTCTCTATGTTTTGTCTTAAATAGGCATTTAGGAACTACGCATTACATTGTTTTCTTTTTGTATCGAAAGTGCTGATTTGGGGAGAATAAGAGGAAGCTCAGGGCCTGGGCGTATAGTAAGCAAACTCTGAAGAGCGCAGTTCAGGTCCCGATCGCTGAGGGAGAGATAGGAGTGTGGTCGACTGGAGACGGGTGACAGAAAGCGCAAAATCAGCAGAATTCTCTGCAGAGATATACAGCATCAATTTTAGGACATCCTTATCCATTATCCCTGCTTCTCATACCTCATTCTCTTCCCTACTTTTCATTCATCTTTTCTACTTAACTCTTATTTTCATCCATCAAGCCTACTTCTCATCCATCATCTCTACTTCACATCCCTAATTCTCATCTCTACTTCTTATCCATCATCCCTACTTCTCATCTCTGCTTCTCTTCTCTGTGTCTCATTGATCAACCTATCAATCCATCAATCAAACAAGATTTATAGACCTCTTCTAATCACCGACGAGGGTATCTATAGTACCTGCTTCTCATCCACAGTCCAATATCCCTACTTCTCATCTCTTAACTCATCCATCATTCCGACTTCTCATCCCTACCTCTCATCTATTATCCCTACTTCTCTGCCATCACCCCTACTTCTCATTCCTACTTCTCATTATGCATCCCTCAGTCACACCAGCACACTTTGAATATTCTGAAACAGTGGGCTGGATTCTGCTGGTCTTTTCACTGACAGTCTTTCTTCTCATCTTTACAAGCTGGTTAGAGTAGAGTAAATGTGACTCCTAGTGCATGTCCATAGAATCTAAAGCTGTACAGCATTACATTTTATTTAAGTAAGTGCTGGCGATTTGCACAGGTCTCTGGTGAAAGCTCTGACATTTTAAGGATGACAGGGGGGCTAATGTCACTTGAAAGAGTCAGTACGTGCAATGTATTTCAATTCTGTCACAGCTCATGGGACCAAAAATAAAAAAAATACCTGCACACTGGTCCTTTCAAGCCAGCACGTCTGGAAGTGCCTGAGTTGCACAGGGGGTTTAATTTTAAATAAATTAAAAAAATGTACCTCACCTTCACGGCCCGGTCTGGCGTCGTCCCACGTCCTCTCATCCACACAGGAAGCAGGCAACCTCCCTCCCCTCCCCTAAGCCAATCAGAACGCTGCAATGGCAGCATTGTGATTGGCTGGGACACCGACCGCGCAGGCGTCTATGGGGAGGACATTTTCTCTATGTAAGGAGAAAAGGACAGAGTGCGTATGACTGGTTTGGTCATCCCTGGGGCCAACCAAACAGTCAGTGCGCACAACAGTGGGCAAGCCACTCCTCCCCTGCCCTGAAGCAGGACCGCCCGACCACCTGCCCGCCCCCAACCAAACCCTTCTGTTTTCTTGCAGTGCAAGAAGCAGAAACATACAATGGTATTTATAATACCATTTTATGTATCTGCTTCTCGCACTGCGAGAAAGCAGTGGGGTGATGCTCCTCCGCCCACATGGAAGAGCCGCCCCTGCCTACAGGGCTTGGGAGAAATAGCTATACGCGTTCATCCTAAACCTTATCTGCATTCGGTGTAATATGGAACTTACAAAAGGATAAGGCCTGGCTAAGCCTCCTGTTCTGGTCCTAATTGCAGCTCCCATTGGAAACCATAAAGAGCAAGGTTTGGACAGAGAGAGCATTCGAGTTAAAAGTGATTTCTATAAAAATACAAATTAGCATGCCCTTCAAATTTAAAGCTAGTTCATTTGAAAACCCCTAATAACACCAGTGTGCTCTGTGGAGATTACTTTTATGATTTGCTCATAGATTACATGCATTTAGTTATATTATGGTACCATTAAAGTAAGCATTAGCATCAGGAAGAATGTCAACCAATCAGAGAAACTCTCTCGCCTTCATGATGTCATGTAATAATGCCGCATTGGAATTGTGTTTGTACCTAATCATCCCAGTGTCTCACATATATTTTTTAATAGAACTTGTTGAGAGACTATATGTAGCAACATGCATCACATTCTTAGTAGGCTTCAAAATGCACAATATTGCCCTTTTTAAAATTTAATTTCTCCTGATTTTGAGTTTTAATTTAGAAGATTTCACCATTTTGCACGGTTTTGCCTAGCTACTTGTCTATACCTTTGTTGACCATACATCTGGGTTACATGTCACAGAAACTCTTCTGTTTCGCTGTCATTTGCATTTTGGCTGCATTTGTGGGATTGAAAAATTGCTTTGAGTCAGTGACATTTCAATTTGTTGATGGTAAACGGTGATTGCAGTATTTTTTGTAAAATTCTTGTTTGAAAGAGCACTGGAGGCACTTCACAAGTTACAAGAGCCATCAGTTTTAAATTCTGTAAATTAAAATGCATCTAATACAAATCTCTTGCCTTTTTCTTTTCAAAACTATTGACAAATTAAAATAGCTCTGGTAAAAATGGTTAAAAGATTTGTTCCATCTCTTATAATCTTGTAGTAGAGTGTGAACAAGGCAACCAATCCTGAAATGGAGAGCCACTTGTTACTCTAGTAATGTAACCAATGCATATCATTACCAATGCATCCCATTGCTGCAATTTACCCCATTCTGCTATTCCCATATCATTACCCAATGCAGGCTTGCGAATTGTAGGAAAGTATGATCTGCTTTCATGGCTATCCCCACTTATTGCCTTGTGTCAGTGTGTTTTGACTGTAGCTAATCAGGACCTCAGCAACTGTGCTCTCTCCCCTAAATTAGCTCTGGTAAATACTTTGGTACATGCCCAATTGGCTACTGGTATACCCTCGTAAGTCCCTAGTGGGAAGCATCGTTTACATCGCGGTTTTCACACCGCAATACCTTTACAACGTGGGTACTACAACGCAAGTCATTACAATGACTTGCGCTGGATGGCGCTCTAAGCTAAGGAATAGTATGATCTACTATTCCAACACCTTCCCTACTGTACATAGACTGGAGTTGGAGTAGTAAATCATACTATTTCTAAGTCCAGCGCCCTCCAGCGCAAGTGGTTGTAATGACTTGCGTTGCAATGCCTGCGTTGTAAAGGCATCGCGGCGTAAACACCATGATTTAACGTCATATATTCGTCCCTAGTATATCGAGGTACTCAGGGCATAGGTACACCAGGGGTCTCCCATAGGCTGCAGCATGTTTTGAGCCTCTCATGGGAGTTGATTTAAACTATGACTAAAGGCCTGCCATTACAACCTGAGTGAGATGGTGCTTGCACCCCTCACAACAGATATACGCTTCTTTCAGTCCTATGGGCAGGGTGCTTGGTTATAAGTGTGAGGGTGCCCCTGCATGAGCAGGCCATCCCTACAATTCCTGGTGTCGATTCTCCAAGCTTTGTAAATGCAGTCAGCCATTTTAAGATATACAGTGGACATCAGTCATTACGAGATGTCTAACTATATAATGGCTGCATCGAACCTGGTCATTTTTGGTACTAAACAAGTTGAAATCATACCGCAACACAAATACTGGTGCTGGAAGTATGATCCCATGTACTCGGGGGATCCTTAGGGGACCCCCTTGTACTCCCAGTAATAGCCATTCAGGATCTGCCAGTAAGCTAGTGCTGCTGCCGACTACAGAAACGATTCTGCCCTCCTGCTGCCGAGTTGAGCTCAAGCAGGGGAACGTAGAACAATAGGTTTCCCGTCAGAGGGAGGTGTGACCACCTCCCAGACAGGACTTACTCTCAGACAGGACTTAGTGTATTGGGCTTGGGTGGGGGCACTTTGCTGTGCCACCAGACTGCATTGAAAGGTACATTTGGTGCCATCTTTGCATACTCTGGTTTGAGTCAGTTCAGGAACCATCTGGTGTGAACTGCGCAAGGGAGTATCCTCCCCTCTGTCCAGCCTCTCTCAGTGAGGGAACCCCGAGTCGTTCCAACTCTTTCTCTAGGGAATTTAAGGGCTCCCCTGTGGGTGAGTCCTCAGATCATGGAACAAGACTTACCTCTGAAACCAAGACACTCTTTGATCGGCTGGAACTGTGACTGGAACTGAGACTGCATCAAGGAAGACTCCTGCTGCTGCTCCTGGTTTCACTGTTCTTCAAGTCATCTGCTTCGTCTGTTTCTGTGCTTCACCCAGGGTCGCCAGAAAGCTTGTGGGCATCAAGGGCATCCAAAGAAATCTCCCTTGGAGTGCAGTAGTTACTTCCTTGCATCTGCCGGCATCGCAACAAAGCTGACCGGTCTGCTGCTGCTTTCGCCCTACGGACCTCCCGTGGCCCAGTAACACAGATGGTGGTCCTGCTGCTCCCTGGAGGCCTGACCTGTCTGCAATTTTGAGGACAGTATCCTTCGTGAGGGCCGCTGGGACCAAAACCCTGTTCACCTCGTTGACTTGCCATTGCCAAGGTGTAGGATGCAGGCTTTGTATATGAAATTACCACTAGGTGGTAATACTGTACACAGAGTACAGGGGTTCCCCAGAAGAGTACAGGGTGTTGCAGGGATTCTGCACATACACAGAACTATGCACAGGAAACCAGGACTTTGGTGTATTGTAGTGTACCAAAAACATGCCTCAGTGCCCAGAACCCCTATCCGGCTACCTATAGTATCCCATTCCTTCTCTGTACTACAGCATAGCTACCAATGATTTGATATCCTAGAACATGTGACTCAGGAGGCCAGGCAAAGAGGTAAAAATCGGAGTTCGGCCCGATTCGTTTCAAAGGAGATTGGGGGTCCTTAGACCCACGCTGCTTGCAGATAAGTGGAAGGGTTCCAGGGGCCAAGCTTTGGGTGTTAGGATCAGCATAGGGGGGGACACAAAGCAGCACCAAACATACACCACCAGCGGCACAGGGGTAGCCGGGTGCTGGGTGCAAACACAGCATCAGGTGCCCAATAAAATCCTATGGAGTATCTTCTTTTTGGAAACAGGCTGCCGGCGTCGAACCGGAGTGTCCAGGCAGAACACCAGCGACAGCACAGGTAAGTTAAGGTGTTGGGGGTCACAGGGGCACAGCTGGTGGAGCTCACCAAAGCCCGGGGTCTTCAGGTGCAGGGGAGCCTTTAGACAGCGGAAATCTTCTGACAGGTTCGGTCGCAGTGGGGTGACCCTTCAGATTCACTCAGTAGGCGCTGTTGTGGGGTTTATGAGAGGTCTGCCAACACTGGATTCAGAGACCTGGTCACTGGGGAGACTTTACTGGGCAGTCCGGTCACTCAGACTTGGGCCGTGGTTGTTGGGTGCAGAGTGGGCGCAAGTTGCGGATCTAGAGTCTCTGTTGTTGGTTTTCTTCGAGACAGGTCCACTGTCCTCAGGAGATTGTAGACTTTGTTGAAGGCAGCAGTCTTCCCAGGGGTTTCATAGGCCACTGGCTGCAAGACAGGTCACAGGTTCATAGAAGTTGGAGACAGGCCAGTAGGGCTGGTTCCAAGGCAGTTGTCGTCTTCAGGCTTCTGCTGCAGGGTGTCTTCTTTCTTCATAGGTCCTCGCAGATCTAGTTTCAAGTTCTGGGTGAGACACCTAAATGCTAAATTTAGGAGGTGTTTTAGAGGAGTAGTAGGTAGGGCCAATGGGCACCTTACCTGGGTTATTACACCCTCTATTATGCTACCCTCCAGTGGGAGGGGGGATAGACCTAGGCATGATTAGAGGGACCTCCCCATCTTCAAGATGGAGGGGACTTAAAGTTGTGCTTCACCTCGCTTTCCCCACCTTAGGGATGGGGTTGACAGAGGTGGGCACAGCTCCTATTCTTTTGCGTTTTTCCCACCGGCTTTCCTGCCAAAGGTCTGGGTGTAAACCAGGTGCTGCCATCTGCTGCTATTAGCAGAGGCTGGAGGTCGCATTACAAAGGCGGCAGTCCTTTTAAGCCTCCCTCTTTAAGCACTGGCCCATCCTTGAGGAGGAGGGGTGAAGCCTCTGCCCAGGATGTGCATTGCTTCTGGTCCCAGGGAGCAGGGGCCCTCTACCCAGGGGCCCAAAAACATGTCTGGTGGTGGCTGGCTGCCTACAGCTGGCCAGAGATCACACCAGGGTTGACAGGTTTTCAGGGGGCACCTCTGAGGTGCCCTCTGAGTACATAGTACAATAAATCCCACGCTGACATCAGTGTGGATTTATTGAAAGGAGTAGTTTGGTACCAAACACTCCTTTGCTCAGTGAAGTCATCATAGTCCTGGGGAACTCGAGTTGTCGAGTTTCCAGCCCATGTACTTGCTATGGCTTCACTGGCACTTACAATATTAGGACATGGACCACAATATTGTGAGGGCATATCTGCTCATGCTAGGGTGACCAACTGACATGGGTACAAATTCAGGATGGTAAGTGTAAACATTCGGGACAAAGGGTCGAAATTCAGGACAAAAATTCAGGACAGAAGGTCAAAATTCAGGACAAATCTTTGGGCCAAAAGGTATGTTTTACAGACACACCATTAGGTTGAGACAATCGTGCACTTCACGTTTTTTCAGTATGCGTGCAGATTTGAGAAACTGTCGTTTTTTTTGTGGTATTTCATATGCTAATAATCTATTTATAAGGTTACTGCACTGGGTTATCCAGTCTGATATTTTGTTTACAACTCATGGTCCCGAGCAGGCTTGTTTGGTGATAGAAGGGGTCAGGAAGATCTGCTCGGATAGACTTTGTTACTAGCATCTCCTATCTGAGTGCCATTGTGAGATGGAAGGTGGCATGCATAGGTGAACTAAAGAGAGGATTGCTGTGATGAACCATCCATAGGGAATGCATTATGGGTGTTTCAGCAAGTGGAACTTAAAATATGGAATCTGACTTTGCTTATGGGAACTTTGCAGAGAGCTGCACTAGCTGATGGAAGTCACAAAGATGCTTTCCCTGCAGCTTTTTTAAAGAAGGCACTGTCGATACAGTATTGCATTGTTTATTTTTGATGCCTTGCCTATTGCTACAAACACAATATACATCTGAAGCACAGCTCATGACACTATGAGGCTCTCAGTTAAACATTACACCTAAAACAAAACATGCAAACATTTACAATTACTAGTGTAACATTCAAGTAGCAGTTGGGTGTCACTCAAAATGTCACATGCATGATGTATAGATCCCAGACATAAGCACACAGCAAATACAGAATAGTAACACATAGGCAAGGAAGTAGCCAAAACATTTCAATAACTCCCACTTTGAACTAAAGCTCTTATGGCACAAAGAAAGCAAAATAAGTCCTCACAACCCTCCCCAGAAGAGCTCTCTTGTCCAAGGATCTATCCATTCATCCTTCCATCAAACCCCTGATATCCACCATTTCAAATTTACATTCTATCATGTATTAATTCTTTCACCCCTCGTTCAGTCTTTCACCATTCATTCTGTCTTTCCATCTGTGTGCCCATCCATATCCAAACCTTTTCAACCATTTGCAAACCTATCTATCATCTATCCTTCCATCCATAATTTCACTCATCCTTCCCTCAATCCACCCTTTCATTCATCCATCCACCCTTTCACCCATTCCATTCTTTCACTCATCCATCCATTCTTCCACCCATCAATCCATTCACTCATCCATCCCACCATTTACCCTTTCACCCAAGCCAGCCTTTCAATCATCTATCCACTCTTCCACCCATCCATTCATTCACTTATCCATCCAAACATTTACCATTTCACCCATCCTTTCACTTACTCATCCATCAACCCAGTCATTCATTCGTCTACCCATTCAACTTTTCACTCATCCATCCATCCTTTTCTTCCAGCTCTCTACTCTCCTTTTCAATTATGTATGCATTCTTTCACTCATCCATCTTTACATTCTTCTTTTCACTCATCCAGGCACCCATTCGCCCATCCATTCTACCAATCATTCATCCATGCTTTCACTCAACAATCCATGCTCCCTTTCTCTCTCAATTCCCCTTTCACTTAGCCACCTGTCCTTTCATCAACCCTTCACCCATCCACCCACTCATCCATGTACTCATTCACTCATGAATCCATCCATTGATGCACACTCATCCATCCTTTCTCTCATCAATCCACCCTTTCACTCATCTATCCACCCATTTGCCCCTCTACCCTCCCTTTCACTCACTCATCCATCCACTCTTCCACCCATCCATCCATTCACTCATCCATCCAACCATTTACCCTTTCACCCATCCAGTCATCCTTTCACTTACTCATCCCTCCACCCAGTCACTCATACGTCCACCCATTTAACCTTTCACTCATCCATCCATTCTTTCTTCCAGCTCTCCACCCTCCCTTTCACCCATGTATGCATTTTTCACTCATTCATCTTTACATTCTTTTCCCTCATCCATACACCCATTCGCCCATCCATTCTGCCAGTCATTCATCCAGGCTTTCACTCATCCATCCATCCTCCCTTTCTCTCTCCATTCACCTTTCACTTAGCCACCCATCCTTTTATTCACCCTTCACCCATCCACCCACTCATCCAGTTACTCCTCCACTCATAAATCCATCCATTGACCCTATCACTCATCCATCCTTTCACTCATCCATCCATCCTTTCTCTCATCCATCCATCTATTCACTCATCTATCCATCCTTTTGTCCATCTAACCTCCCTTTCACTCACTCATCCATCCTTACATCCGCCCTTTCAGTCATCCATTCATCCATTCATTCACCCTTTCACCTATCAATTCATCAATCCATCCATCATTTCTCTCATCCATCCACCCATTAATTCGCCCATCATACACCTTTTCACACATCCATCCATCCTTTTACTGATCCATCCACCCTTTTACACATCCATCTACCCTTTCACCCATACATACATCTATTTACTCTCATCCATCCTTCCAATCATGCATCTATCCATCCTTTCTCTCATTATCCATCCATTCACCCTTTCACTCATCCATTCATCCTTTCACTAATCCATCCAGCCATTTACCCATTCCTCCACTTATTTACTCACCCAGCTTTTCACATTATGAGGTGAGCCTTTGTCTGCTGAGTTGCAGACAGAAGAGGCTTATAAAGAACTTCACCCTCGCTGTAGTTCCTAAAGCAGGGGGTGGGGGAGGGTTCACTATGTTCTTGCACATAGGCAATCTGAAAACTTGGAAGTCATGAGGCATGCGTGATGCACAGTGCCAGGACGTGAGGTGACTGTAACATGGTGTTGTTTCCAGGGCTTTAAGTGAGATGAAAAAACTGGGAGTCTCTCTAAGGGGCGTGTCTGATGAAATTAAGGGAGTGGTTTAAAACACCTCAGCTAAAAATATGTGCTGAGCATAATCTGCCACCCATATTTTGCTGTTTCTATCATTGCATGCAGTAACATTAGACCTACAACAAGCCTTGACTATTGGCTTTGTCAATGGATGTTAGTTGCATAAAATAAATAAAAAAGAAGCAACTATGGCTTTGTTGTATATAATATTAAAAATGCATCAGCTCTCAAATGATGAGACTGTGTAAGAACTATAACCTCTTCTCTTTAACTTCTTTTGGAAGCTTCTTTTCATGAACTGGCACGTAGCAGCATGGGGATTTTTGTACATTTGTTTTGTACATTCTTCCATCTAACCCTAACAGAATGCCATGCCCTAGACCACCGCAGGAGGAGGCCACCCCATGCTGTAACAGCTCAAACTAGCCCATTGTCATTCTGTATGTAACAATCCCAAGCATACAGAATGACAATGGGTGGGGTGAGGATGCTCTTGTGCTCGAGGATGAGTGCGAGGCGGCACCATCAGGGAGCTGAGGACTCTTGCAGGGGCATAGCTCTGCTTCCTGCAAGAACCAAAATTACGTCCAAAAGGACGTGAGGTCCAAATTACGGATGGTCCATGAAATTTACGGACAGTTGGACACCCTAGCTCATGCAGCTATGCCCTCACCTGTGGTGAAGTGCTACGTGCCTTAGAGCTGTGAGACCGTCTAGAGGGGTGTCTTACCTATGCCTTCAGACTGTGTTAGCAGGCATGGCACCCAGGCAGGGTTCCATGTCGACCTTGTCATTTTCTCCCTCACATGGGCATGGAAGATCCAAGGGCAGTGGATTGGTCCCAGTGAGTGGGGTACCATCTTCAGCACCCAAGCCCTAGGTACCCAGTGTAACATTTACTAGGGACTTACAGGGGGTAGAAGTACCAATCGGGGGTTTGTTTTTAGGAAGGAAGCACTGACACAGGGGACCTGGTTGGCAGGGCCCCTGTGCACTACAATAGAAACTACATCAAAACCAGGCAAAAGGTGGGTGGCTAACTATGCAAAAGAGGCACTTTTTCACACAAGCCTTGTTGGCTTTGCACTCTAAAATTCTTCGGGCTACAAGAAGCTCCCACCTTCAGCACCTCATCCTTCCAAGATCAACGTCATCACTGCATCCTCTGCACGGTGGACCTCCATCTTTAGTTAGCTGCTGGATGTCCTCTTGTGACTCCTGTGCCTTTGGCCTGTGGTTCCTCTTGAGGGTTTCCTTTGCTGCAGTGGACTCCCCTGCTTGCTCGGGCCTGCTCTGACTCTTCTGCACTTGTGGTTCCCTTGGACCTCACTGGTCCCAGCGTTTGCATCTTTTCACTTTCCACGCCGTTTGCAGCTACCAAGGATTGTTGGTGCTCCCGCTGGACACCGACCGCCTAGCAACCAACATCTGACATGGGACAGCTCATGCACAACTTCTGGTCTTCCTTAGTGCCACCTGGTCCTCACAGCTGCAGCAACAAAGTCACTGCCTTCACTCCTGAACCTCCTTACATCGGTGGGCATTGTGCTTCCATACCTCCTGGTCACCTCTGAGTGGCATAGACTTTGTCCCTTCTGCTTGCAGGTTCTCCTCTTCAAGAATCCACCCTTGGAGACCACCAAACTTCGTCACAGGCTTTTCCAGAGGCATCTTCATCAAAGTCTTCCATTGTCGTCTACGGCAGGTTCTGACATCAATTCACTCCTATGCACCTGGCTCCCTTGGTGCAGGTAACCTGTTTACTGGTGCATCCACGGGTGGGATTGCTATCAAACCTTCCATCTTCCAAAGCATTGCTTTGGCGTCCTCTGGGAAGGGTCCTTCTTTTTTAAAACTGCAACCACAACTTCTCTATAGAATTCCATTGGGCACACAGCTGTGTTTCTACTCTACACACAACCTCTGTGGGGTTCCTGGGTACTTACCTTGGGTGGTTCTTGGTGTCTCCAACTCCTCTGAGTCTTCTGGTCCAAGTACTGTTCTCCTTTGCAGTTCTAATTCCACTGTCTTGGTATATGGTTTGGTATTCCCCTGGAGACCAATGTATATTTGTGCTACTTACCTGATTATTTTGAAGTATTTTTGTGTGTATAGTCGAAATATCTGGTTTAGAGATATACCAATGTGTTTGTGATTGTGTTGCATAATAAATAGAGTTATATTTTATAAAACACTCTGTGGTTCTTTTTCATCTACTTTACACTGTCGATTAATTGTGGTAAAACAAGTTGCTTTACACTCCTTCAAGATAAGCCCGGAGGCTGCTCTCCACAGCTACCACTTCGAGAGCCTTCTATGGTTATCAAAGACCACTAAAATCACCATAAGGCAGAGGTCTTCAAACTTTTGTAGGTTGAGCCCCCCCTGCTGAATCTTTTTAGATGTTGGGCCCCCCCACCACCTAACATAAATTTCTGGAACCTGGCACACTACACAATTGCCTGAATTAGCGCAAGGTTACTCCTTGGAGTGCGTACCATATACTAAGCCAGCCTCCTTCATGATGAACCTCACTCATAATGTATATCAGTAGTAAAAAGTCTAGTGCTGGGTCCCAAGATTAACACCCTGCTCCTTTTTGCCGATTTATGTATAGGATAAAGTCAACTGCTATACATTATAAGAATATTAAAAGTCACTAAAGAGTTCTGTGACCATATAGGGGAATGAGGCTGAAGGCGGAGATATTCTGTTTTCCATATTTACGTAAACAGCGAGAATCTTCTCTCTGCTTATTACTGTTAATTTAAATAAACATGGAAGGGAAAGCCATGTTTCATTTTGGTCTTTTTAAAGTGCAGCTTTAATTATTGCCTGAGACCTGCCTTTCCCCACGGTTTCTGGCACTGGCAGTGGGCATTGCGATGCCAGAACTTCACTGTAATAAGTTATTACAGTCTAACACCTACCTCATTTCTTTATTACAGATGAATAAGGAAATTAGAGTTGAACTTTTATGCAGGGATTATAGGCTCCCATGTACTATAGAACACTTAGGGGCTCATTACGATGGCGGAGGGACCGCAACCGCCGGGCCGGCCGTGGCGGTCTCTCCGCCATCTGACTCCCATGTCCCCCGCCACATTAGGATGGCGGGGGGAATCGCTGACTGGCCGCAGCAGTCACAAAGACTGGCTTCCACGCTTCCGCCACGGCAATCGTCACGATTGCCTGGCGGAGCGGTCAGCATGTGTGAAATGGCAGCGGTGCCTAGCAGGCACCGCCCGCCAGATTACAATGCTGCCGACAGCCAGCCTCTCCATGGTGGTTCCACCTCCATGGAAAGGCTGGTGGAGGCTGGGTTCTGGGGCCCGTTGCGGGCCCCCTCTGTGTGGGGGGGAGGGTCTATGTGCACTGAGGGGGTACCCATGGTACCCCCTACATTTCCATGCACAAGGTGGCAGGCACCAAATGGTGCCTGCCACGTTGTGCATGGAAATGCACTGCGTGCCATTTGTGCATTGCGAACTCTGCTGCAGCCAGCAGCACTGTCGGCAATGATCAGGGGCCTAGATGCACCCGCCATAGTGGCGAGCACATCCTAATACACTGAGCGGGACCGCCGCCTTACCGGCAGGCGGTCCCAGCTCCTCCGCCTTACCGGCAGGCGGTCCGCAGCGATGGCAGGCGGATTGATGTCCGCCCGCCATCATAATGAGCCCCTTAGAAACAGGTAGATTGCTGATACTAAACAATATCTGCTTCTCTCTTCCAGGACTGACTACTACAATTATTTTGTGCTTAATATTAGACAGGAAGATACAACAGCTCTAGTTTACATTATGAGTAATTTGAGGCAAATACCACCCAAACCCAAGACATGCTACACAGTGCCTAATTTATATTGTAATTGGATTGTAATTGAATTTATATAGCGCTTACTACCACTGACACAGTGCCAAAGTGCTTTCTGGCGAGTAGCACGCTACTCTGGAGTCCAAGCAGGATTAGTGGTGGATTAGTATAGTTACATTTGAGTTAATTTGAGAGGTGGACATATGAGGCTACTAGTTGAGAGGGGGGGCGGGTTGGAAGAAGGAAGAATCTAGAAAGGGATTATTGTGTGATCATAGTAGTAAGATGAGCTTTGGGATAAGTATAAGGAGAGATGGAGGAGTGCAGAATCACCAGAAATGAATTAGAGTGATCATAGTAGTAAAATGAGTTTTGGGATGAGGCATAGGTGAGGGAAGAATTTGGAAGGGTTGTTTGGGAGATCATATTATTAAAATGAGGTTTGGAGTTATCCAATGTGGGATAGAAGAGGGAAGAGTCTAGAAAGGGTTACTTTGGAGATCATAGTAGTAGAATGAAGGTTGGGATGAGCCAGAGCGTGGATGTAGTGGATATATTGAGAGAGGTATAGGGTGAAATATAGGGTAGTGCATTGGAGAGAGTCAGGTTTTTTTTTATTGTAGGTGTAAAGTAGTAAATATATAGATACATAAGTTCATATTATACATATTTATATCAAGAAATACACATCTCTAGATACATACATGCAATCAAATTAAATGTTTATATACACAGGGATATGCTGTACATTTGTGTTTCAGTATGGTGGTTATGTAGGGAAGAGACAACTCTTGAGTAGTCTTCTGAAGATAAGATAGTTATCTGTGAATCTTATTTTGAGGGTGAATTCCATAGTTTGGCTGCTTGAGCAGAGAAAGATGTGCACCTATAGTTCTTTTCTTGTATGGTGGCATTTTGAAGTGGGGTGCCACTCTGGAGCTGAGGTTCATTTTTTTCAATGTATTTAGTGATTTTATTCCTTATGAAAAATTGGTCCTGTTTCATGTATTGCTTTGTGGGTGATACAAAGCAGCTTGAATGTGGATCTTCTGGCAACCGGTAACCAATGTAGGGACCTCAGGGAAGGGGAGATGTGGGCATGTGGCTTTACATGTAGGAGTAGTTTGGCAGCAGAGTTCTGAATCCATTGTATTCTTTTTGTAGTTGATAAAGATGATCCGTGGTAGAGGCCATTGCCGTAATCAAGTTTAAACAATACAACAGAGATACCTGCTTGGACCCTGTGTGGAAATCCCAGGTGGGGGAAGATGCATCTCAGAGTTTTCATAGTAATGAAGCTTCACCTTGCTGATTTGTCCACTTGGACATTCATTGATAACTTGGAATCTATGATAATTCCAAGGTTCTTTTCATATTGGTGGGCGGCCTGTTTTTCCTTCAGGGAGATGTTGTAAATTACTTTGTCACCCTGACAGAGGTTCAGCCTACCAAATTAAGAAACAGACCATTGGCAGGAACTACTGTCATGGTGGTTTCCTGCCAATGCTTTTGAAAGTTTTTTTAGAACCAATTTTATTGATTTTATGAAATCATAGCAAAAATAACACCACCAATCAAGGTCACAATATGTAAGACAAAAAATAGACAAAAACACATCACATCCGTATGTACAGCTGACAAACATAAAGAAGGTAATGACAGTCCAGCTCCAGTCCATATTCGCATGATAGAAGCCCCTTCCATTTAGTCCTCCACCATCCCCACCCACTTGCCCCACATTCGACAAAACTTTTGCGGGCACCCTGTGGCTGCGTATAGGGGGCCGTTCCTGTGCCGTGCACCAGTCCACTTCCCTATGTCAGCGCACCATTGTAGGTGGGTCTGAGTTCAGCCAATGAGCCGCTATGTCCCTCTTGGCCACCATTAGGGCAGTGTTGAGGAAGAGCTTCTCAGCCCTGGTGCCATCCAGCCCCTCGGAGATGCCTAGGATCACATTCAGTGGAGCGAGAGAGCCCAAGACCTTAAAAAGTTCCCCGGTTACTAATTCCCAATACCTCGTGATCACAGAGCAGAGCCATACCATGTGATAGAAATCTACCCTGGGGATGAGAACAGAGGGGGCAGGAAGCATTGGGCCGGAGCCCCGCGCAATGGAGGCATAGTGACGTTAGGTAAGCAATGTGAAGGTAATATACTTGGACAAGGCAACGCCTCATAGAGACTGTAATTGTTTTGTGGGCCATCAGTGCGTCTCTCCTGTCAGCGTCTTCTAGAGCCCCAATGCAACCCTCCCACGTAGCCCGGAGGTGAGATAGGGAATTGGAGGTATTGTTTGTAAGGGATCGGTAGATATGGGAGATTCCCCCCTTCCCCAGATTACCGGTCATGGCCTGGGCTTCGGGTGGGCTGTATTCAGGTGAGGAGGTACCCTCCGAAACATGGGAGCTAAGGGCATGGTGTAGTTAAAGATAGCAAAAGAACTGGGATGAGTGAAGGGAGTAGGGGGTCTGCAAGTCCTGGAAGGAGCGTAAGTGAATCCCACTCCAGATGTCGCCCAGCAGGTAGATTCCAATGAGATCCCACGCCCACGGTCGGAATCCTGAAAGATTGGCAACCTCTCGGAGACTGGTCACACACCACAGAGTATACTGGGTCAACTTACCTGACCAATGTGTGTGGCGCAGTGAGGCCCGCCAGGCCAAGAACACCCCACGTGTGACCTCTGGAAGAGCTTGGGAGACAGTGACCCCGTAGAGCATCCCCTGAATAGACAGACCCAGGATTTGTAGCTCCAGACGATATGCCGGGTGGCACCAGCCACCATTAAACCAGACGTGCACAGTAAGGAGTCAAGTCGCTAGATAATAAAGATACAGACTCGACATCCCAAGACCACCGTCAAAAGGTGGGATCCGGCATTGGACCAGGGCCAGCCTGGGCCTCCGCCCTCCCCATAAAAACGTAATAGCCAAGCTGTCCGTCTCCTGGAACCAGGATCTGGGGAAGGAGAGGGCCATATTCTGGAGCAGGTAGAGGAACCTGGGTAAAATCATCATTTTAAACAAGGCTATACTACCAAGAGGGTTTAGCTGTAGTTTTTACCATTTGAGGAGGTCGGCACGGACCCACTTAACCAACGGGATAACGTTAAGCGACCAAGCAAGGTCGGGGAGAAGGGCCACCCAGATCCCCAAGTACTTGAAGGACTGCAGCAGAAGAGGTATCGTCGACTGCCAGTCAAAGCACTCCTGTGAGAGGTGGAGGGGGACCGGTCAGAGCGGACAAGACAAACGTAGGGTTCCATAATCTGCGCAAAAAGAAGAGGCGAGAGGGGGCACCCTTGTCTCGTGCCCCTTCTGATAGGAAAGAGATGGGACAGAGCCCCGTTTACTAGAACCTGAGCCCGAGGGCGGCAGTACTGCGTCTTAACCAAAGTTCGAAAGGGGAGCCCAAAATCCATTTCCTCCAACACTGCCTCCAAGTAACCTCAGTCCACTAAATCGAATGACTTCTCAAACCCCACAAGAAGGTGAGATAAATAGGGAGTCAGGAGGTGCCGGTTCGCTAAGGCAAGGTGGAGGTGTTGGAGGCAGTGCCTGGTCCCTCTGGAGGGCATAAAACAGCACTGTCTGGGTGGACCAGCTTGGTCAGGTGTGGTCGTATACGGTTGGCCAAGACGGAGGCAAAGATTTTGAGTTCTGAGTTAATTCGAGAAATGGGGCGGTAGTCGGGGCAACGGTTCGAGGGGGGCTGAGACTTAGGGATCACCACGATGGTGGCAAAGTCCGTCCCTGGACGGAAGTCCACTGCCTCTTGGTACATTTCCAAGAGAGGTGGGACCAGGGTGTCCCGGTAGGACGCATAAAACATTTTGAGGGAGCCTATCCGCTCCGGGTGTCTTACCTGCCGCCATGAGCGATATGGCATCATGAACCTCCTCAGGGGAGATCGAAAGGTCTCTGAGTCACTAAGGCAAGGGAGGGGGAACCATTTGCACCGGAGGAGCTCCTTGATAGTGAGTCTAGGAGCCCTAGCCGAGTAGAGAGTGTCGTAGTAGGTGGCAAAATACAGTTGTACAAAATATAAATTTTTATATATATATAAAATAATATTAAATATATAAAAAACATAAAATTTACTTTAAAAAAATAAATTAGATTTAATAAATATTTTTAATAAATATAACAAATAAATGTCAATAAAAAATGTAAACATCCATATATAAAATGTATTATATATATGTTTACTTTCAAACAATTTGGGGCCGATTCTGATCCGGGTCGGAAGGGCACCGAACACGATCCGGCCGGAAAAACTACGAGCCGCACGCGTGTTTTCCGCCCGACTCGTACAGCTGTACGAGCGAGCAAGTATGATGCGAGCTACATGAAATTCACCGACCAAGTCGTTTTCGGGTCCAAACCTCTCCGTACGTCTCGGTCGTAAGCTAACCGTGGCGTGCAATGGATGCGATTCACTACCGAGCCAGTACGATGCACGCATCGGACAGCCTGTGCGAGCTGGAGTGTCCGGCTCGCAAATCATCCGGGTGGTTGCCTTTGGGGGTCCGCGTCGGACCCCCTGTCACCCGCAGCCCTACGACTCAGACACAGGGGGAGACCCAAGGGTCCCCCCAACACAGGCATGTACAGTGCGGATGGCACCGACGCGTACTCACTGTAGGGGCGCACTTGTCCGCGACGTACCCATTCAGTCAATGGGAGCCCATGTACGCGTCATACCACTGGCTCCCATTGACTTCTATGGGAGTCCAACCGAACCGAGTCCGACAGCATACGGCCGCATCGTACTCGCTCGGTCGGACTGCAGCACTTCGGCTCGGTCAGAAAACACTCCGGATCCAGCTCGGTCAGAGTGCTTTCCGACCCGGATCGGAATCGGCCCCTTAATATACTATTCCTTTTAATTTATTTTATAATTGTATTTATAAAAATGTATAAATAAATATATATATGTATAAATACACCAATAACATAAAATATAATAAAAAAATGAATTATATTATAAATTAAAACATTAAACTATTTAAAAGTCTTTAAAATAAAATTTTCAACTTCAGTGAATACAACAGTAGAAAATGTGTTGGATAGTGGAGGGGTAACAATTACTATTCCCACTCCAGTGTGTATAACAGTAAGGAAAGTGTTGGATAGCGGAGGGGTAAAAATTTCTATTCCCACTCCAGTGAGTGCAACAGTAGGGAAACTGCTGGATAGCAGAGGGGTAAAAATTAATATTCCCACTCCAGTAAGTGCAACAGTAAGGAAAGTTTTGGATAGAGGAGGGGTAAAAATGACTATGGGTAAAAATGACTATTCCCACTCCAGTGAGTTCAACAGTAGGGAAAGTGCTGGATAGCGGAGGGGTAAAATTTACTATTCCCACTCCAGAGAGTGCAACAGTAGGGAAAGTGTTGGATAGCGGAGGGGTAAAAATTACTATTACCACTCCAGTGAGTGCAACAGTAGGGAAAGTGGTTGATAGCGGAGGGGTAAAAATTCCTATTCCCACTCCAGTGAGTGCAAAAGTAGGGAAAGTGTTGAATAGCGGAGGGGAAAAAAAATTCTATTCCCACTCCAATGAGTGCAACAGTAGGGAAAGTGCTGGATACTGTAGTAAAAAAAATACTATTCACACTGAAACACTAAAACAAATATCTATATATTAAAAAATCTAAAGTATAATACAAATTAATAATCAATATTTTTCAAATTAAGGTGCCAATTCCGATCCTGTAAAACCCGGGTACGAATAGTCGTACGGAGCGTATTCTCCGTATGACTCGTACCCGGGAAATCCTCCTTACAAAGCAGCAAGTACGATTCGTACAGAAATACCATTTCCGTACGAATCGTAAAAAACTACGTGTGGCAAAAAATACCCACAATTCCGATCCGGGACATCGCGTACGTGACGTCCGGACGGAGCCAGGCAGCGTTTTACGAACCAGCAAGTACGATTCGTGCCTACGTCACTCCGCATGGCTAATTTTTTACGGCAGCCAAAAACTCCCGGGAAATTGAAGACGACGCGAAGAAGGAGCACCGGTACGCGACGGACAGCCATGGACCCCATCCTACGTGTCATCCCGGCCCTCCTTGCCTATGACCTGGTGCACCGAAACCGCCGCGCACGCCGCAGAAGGTCATAACAACACCCAGGGGCAAAGGGGGGGGCGAGGGGCAGGAAACATAACCCCTACCCAATTAAAAAATAATATATCCTGTACATACATTACCTCCAGGGTCCGGCCACTTCGGGGGCCGTGTCCACCAATACCTGCATACTGCCACAACGGAAGTGTACGCATACCCGTCACCACTACAATGGTGGGACGGACCGTACCCACGCTCTGAGGGCGTGGGTACGGTCCGTACCACGCGTAGCCCTACGTCACCACTACAATGGTGATACGGACCGTACCCATGCCCTCCCAGCAGTGGACAGAGACATGTGAGGGGTGGGTGCCTATCACTCCCAGCAGTGGACAGAGACATGTGAGGGGTGGGTGCAGAGGAATACCAGCAGTGGACAGAGACATGTGAGGGGTGGGTGCCTCTCACTCCCAGCAGTGGACAGAGACATGTGAGGGGTGGGTGCCTCTCACTCCCAGCAGTGGACAGAGACATGGGGGTGCGTACATCATTATCAGATGACCAAAACTCCATGGGTGTATGTACGCATCCCTAATTTTCGACTATGTTGATAGTGCTATAACAACACATCACTGACAGCAGTGTCCCACTGCCATGAGGATGGATGTCTTTCCCCCACTGCATGACACACCACATGTGGGTGTGAGGACAAATGACACATGCATACCCACCCCTGGCGGATGAAGCACAATACACACACAGAGATCATGCCACAAGACTGTATAGTCATGTCAATGCCTACTAAACTAAGAGAGCCAGAGGGAACACACACTGCCACGCACATCCCAGGACTGATAGGAATGTACAGGTGCTGGGACAGCCACCAAGAAGTTGTCTCTCATGGAAGGAATAGGGTGGAGTTCCCACAGATACAATGCCCACTATTGTGAGTCCGGTGCCCAAATACCCTGCAGAACAAGTACCATATGTGTGCTAATCCTTGGTACAATGTCTCAAAAAACAAATAACACACACGACCAAAGATCCTTTGCAGAGACCTTGTGATGGCACGCAGATCCCATGGGCCACCTCATGACCATCCGACTCGAACCTTTGCCCGAAACATAACACATTACCACAACCCCAACTCCTGCAGCATCAGCACCAACATCAATACCTGAAACGCACTGGTAGTACACGTATGGGTACGTGTACTACCAGTGCCTACACATGCATGTACTCCCAGTGCCTACACATACGTGTACACACTGGTAGTACACGTACGGGTACGTGTACTACCAGTGCCTACACGTACGTGTACTCCCAGTGCCTACACGTACATGTAGGCACTGGGAGTACACGTACGGGTACGCACTGGTAGTACACGTACGGGAATGTGTACTACCAGTGCGTACCCGTACGTGTACTGGTAGTACACGTAGTGGTAGTACACGCACTGGTAGTACACATTCCCGTACGTGTACTACCAGTGCCTACACATACGTGTAGGCACTGGTAGTACACATACGTGTGGACGGTCCGTACCACGAGTGCTCCTACGGCACCACTACTATAGTGATACGGACCATACTTGTACGGTCCGTACCACGCATGCTCCTACGGCCACACAACTCTAGTGATACGGACCGTACACACGCCCTCGGAGCGTGTGTACGGTGCGTTTCACACGCTTACACTGTTGAGAGGATGCACACACGAAAGGAATGGAGGTCTCAGACTCGCACAAGGATGTACATCAAGTCATTGTCATTGCTGTCCTACATGTGCAGGGCCTACGTGTTTCAGGCAGTGATATTGCACATGTCTCCTCATGTATTTTCACAATTGATGTGTGTACACATGTCATGTGTGATGGGGCACTATGTGGGACACTTCCCCTTCACACTTTGCACATGTGTGCATGTAGTACAAACGTGTCAAGCACAGCATCACTGGTATGGCACAGTCACCACCACCCGCAACTGTCCTCTGATGCCAGGGACTGGGACACTAACAACTGACATTTAACGACCAGCGTGCAACGATGTGACTATATCATGTGTGTGTCATGTGTTCCCATGAGCTTGCTGTTGGTGTTCAGTCAACTGCATCTGCTGTTGCTGCATCCAACATGTGTCTGTGTCTAGATGGGCATGGCACACATCTACGCACACCATGCCACATGTGGATTTCGACGTAACGTGTGTCTGTAGGCATCTAACTTGATATTTTGACATGAGGGCATATCTGCGTCGTCTCAATGTCTGTGTTTTCTGTTTTCACGTGTACCCCTTCATCGCAATGTGTGTGATCTGTACATTTGACATTCCATGTGATCTCTGCGTCTAGCTTGCCGTCAGCTGTCTGTATGAGATGACATCCTGTGGATGTATGTCACTCTTGTGATGTCTCTGGCTATTCACTGACACTGGCTCACAGCTCGTTTCAGGGCATGTCATGTAGACTTGACAATCAACGGGTGTAGCTGGCTTTTCGTAGGAGTATCACCTGGCTGGCATACGTGTCCTGGATGTATTGCACAGACCAGACTCTGTATTTAGCAGATGTGTATTAGCAGTTGAGCATGTGCTCAGGTCATTGACATTGATGTTGTTATGTTCTCACTCTTCGTTATTCATTCCAAATTTATGCAGGACACCGCCTGTCCCCAGACCAATGCCAGACTTGGGTGCCATGAGGGAACGTGACTGCATACGCCGTTACAGATTCACCCAACAGTTGATTGAGGACCTGACAAACAGGCTGGCACCACACCTCCAACCGCGACACAGTTATCCTACTGCGCTGACCCCCAAGATGAAGGTGATGGCAGCCCTACATTTTTTT
Organism: Triturus cristatus; assembly: GCF_964204655.1. NCBI lineage: Eukaryota > Metazoa > Chordata > Amphibia > Caudata > Salamandridae > Triturus > Triturus cristatus. The sequence continues at coordinate 1,282,025,089 of NC_140590.1, forward strand.
GCCACAGGTACGTTTCAATTCACCATAGCTGATGTTGGTGGCATGTCCCAGACGATGTTCAGCCGTGTCCTGCATGATGTTTTGGCAGCCATGTTGGAGCACCTGGATGAATACATCCATTTTCCGACTCCTGAGGAGTTGACAGGTGTCACGGTTGATTTCTATGCCTTGGGAGGGATGCCCCATGTCATTGGGTCCATTGATGGGACACATGTGGCTTTTGTACCACCACAGGCACAGGAGGTCGTCTATCGCAACCGTAAACATTACCACTCTATAAATGCCCTTGTGGTGTGTCTTGCTAACATGCTGATTTCCCATGTCTGTGCATGTTTTCTAGTGTCAGCACACGATGCCTACATCATGAGGCGTAGCAGGGTGCCACAAATGATGATGCGGCTGCACAACGAACGAGCATGTCTTGTTGGTGGGTATACTTGGTTTGTCCTGTGTTTTGCAGTATCTTTGTATCTTACGGCATCTCCTGACCCACTTTTTTACATGATGTTTCCATGTAGGCGACTCTGGCTATCTCAACATGCCATGGCTGATGACGCCTCTCCGCAACCCAAGATCAGCTGCAGATCACCGTTACAACGATGCACACGGGCAGACCAGGCGAGTGATTGAGAGGACGTTTGGCCTCCTGAAGAGCCGATTCCGGTGCCTTCACAAGACAGGCGGGTCCCTCCCATATGCACCAGCGATGGTCTGCAAAATCTTCCTCGTGTGCTGCATGCTGCACAACATGGCAGTGGAGAAGGCAGTGCCACTCATCCTGGAGCAGCATGAGCAGGAACATACACCCGTGGAGGATGAAGGGCTTGGTCACGAGGCAAGTGAGGAGGAGGAGGAGGAGGAGGAGGATATCCGGAGTCAGCTCATACGCAACTTCTTCTCATAATGGTGAGTCACTGGGTCTGAGTGTGCACGCTTGGAGCCTTGTGTGGCATGTGTTGCAATGTGTGTGTCCAGCTGACTGTATGCTAAGTGACTTAGAAGTGTGTTTTGATGTGTCACTCGAGTAATGATGTCATTCCACTCATTTTTGACCCTAATTTTTTGATTCGCATGGTGACATTATTTCTGTAGAGTACATGACCATGTATGCGGATAACAATCTTTTAGCTGACTGCTTGTGTGTCTGTCATCCCCAGGTTCTTGCGCATGTTGTCTGGTCGTGTCATCGTTGGCCTTCTGCTATTCCTCATGAGTATTGCAACGTGTGCTGAATCAGCGTTCCATGCACGGACATGTGGAAAAGTCTTTTTGGGTGAGGATTGCAGCAAGGCATTTTGAGGTTGTTAGGTGATTGGAATGTGTGGGGACTGCTCCTGTGCATGTTGGGTTACCATGCATACATGTCGACTCACCATGGGGCACATGACATGTAGCATGACTCCCATGAATTGATAGTCAACCTTCGTGACAGTCATCTCTAATGGTTTGTGGATTCTGATGAAGGCATCAATGTGTGTATAACTTCCCTCAGAAACATACGGGATGCTACGGGTGGACATGGTGTGGGACATCCCCATAACAGGCTCAATGGGGAATTGCAGCCTCTCCGTGTGCAGAAGGGGGTGTTTGGCTCATCCCCTTAACTTGTGTGCCAGGCCATTTGGATTTACTACATCTGTGTTGTGAAGGGGGTGTCCAGTGTAGGTCCCACATGTTCAGCCCAATGCCCTGTGTGTCTGTTCATATTGATGCTTTACCCTTAGTGTGAGCTTGAGTAATAAAGGCGTTCCTCACCCTCCCAGGTGCCTCATCTCTGTCAATGCAGGTCTCTCGCCACTTTGCATGCGTCATCTCTGGCATAGTTGTCAAAGATTGTGCATATGAGTCTATGTGTGGTTTGGCTACATGCATGCAGTTCTTCATGGGTTAGAATCTCGATTGTGCCTGAATTCCATGGTTGTGTATGTATTTGGGCATGTTGGTCCTCACGACGGGCTGTCAACGCCTGCTGAGGGTGTGTCTCCTGTGCGCGGCTCGGCCTTCTGTCTCCTGATCCTGTGTCAGTCATCTTTGGTGATTGTGCATCCATTTTCTCTGGGTGTTCCATGGGTAACCGGACACTCCTTCCTTAACATACGCCTGTTGCAGTTGTCCTTTCTGACATCCTTGTCTTTGTGTGCTACTTTTGGCATAGTTTCAAGGACATGCCGCCTGCTGCTGTGGCACCTGCAGCAATGGCCCACAAAGTTGCGGGATTCAGCAACACACACGCCTCAAAGATGCTCCTCCCTGCCTCCCTCCACCCATTCATTTGGCTGTCATCATCTTGTCTGTGCCACTGTTGGGTCCACGCGGTGCCAAAGGCAGGACCCTCAGCACATGCAACGTGCACATTGCACGACCCTCATGGCCTTGCATGACCCACATCACACTACAGTCTGATGTTGTAGCCACCCTCCAAGCAATGTCTATCCAACACTCAACCGCCTGCTCCCAGGCATACCCTAAGCACACACATGGCACCTCTGCATGCTGAGTGTGCAACTCCAAATGCCTACACAGCGCTGCCTCGCCTTCCAGGCCCTGTCACACCAACCAGATCATGTCCCTCCTGCTCCACACCGGCTCCGTCCACCAGCAAGGCCATGGGAGTGGGACTCAAGCCTTCAGCATGTGGTATAGTGGCGTCATCTGGCATATGGCCCAGGGATCATCTCTCAGCGTGTCAATCTTCAATGTGTCCAGGACCCCCCTCTCCACCATCACATGCGCACACAAGATCATCATCATGTCGTATGCCATTGACACCCAGGTGCTCCTCACCCTCACCAAAGACCCAGCCATTGCCAGTTCCCACATTCAAGAAGGCATGAGGTCTGTGGATGAATGGCTGAACATCAGCCACCTGAGGCTGGACTTGTACAGGACTGAGGTAAGCATCTGAGGATTGTCCCCTTACAGCTGGCTCAACTCCTTGTTTCCCACCCGCAGGGGCCCTACACAAGCACCCAGTGGCCACGCACACAAGATGGTGTGCAACATTGATTTGTCACTCACATTTGCCATGCAAATCACCAGCATCTGTACCTCATGCTGCAACACCCTCTGCATGATGCACATGATCCTCAGATAGATCCACTCCAAGGAAAGACAGACCATCCTCCAGGTCCACGACACCAGCCGTGTCAACTCCTGCCCCGCCCTCTACGGAGCAAGTACATCCAAACTCACGGGAAACTTGTCCACATCCAGGGTGTATCTGCACAACTCAGCTTCAACATCCCGCACCCCATCAACATCACCGTCCACCTGAGATAGCTGCAAGGGATCACTGTGTGCTGCAGGATGACCGTCACACTCCTCACACACACTCAGGAGGCAGTCAACAACCCCAGACCCCAAAATCAACCTTGTACGTCTGTCATCTAAGACCCCGTTGGCCCAACTCAATGCATCCGAACTTGGCCTGGCCACCATTCTTCACATCCACAACACTCCAGCATGAAGGAGTTGGTTCTCACGCCTGGACAAACATACCTGGGACTCCCTCCCCGGGAACCTCCACATTAGCCATGACCTCTAGGCCTTCATGATCCTCTTCCTGATTGGTGTGTCCGCACAGTATTTCAAGCCCCCCCTCAGCAGCTTGAGGCCATCACGGGTGAGTATTGTGCTCCCAGGCTGTATCGGATAATTCATTGTGACCCATGTGTGTCCTGTACTGGACTCAGATCCCAGGGTGTGGATGGCTGGAGTTAGTTCAACACTCAGGTATAGTTTGACATTTACACACACGTATGTTGTGGACTAATGCAAAATGACTGCAACATCTCATGAAAAAAGAAGTAGTTTTATTCTCGGTGGGGTGCGTGTTTTGGTAGATAAAATAAGGTGCTCTACCGGGTGCATAGAATCCAAAGTTCACAGGGGGAGATGGTATCCTTGGCATTTGAAGTCATCAGAGTCCAGACCACAGTGTTGGTCATCATTGGTCAGACTGTGACCAGCAAGTCCATGTGGCAGAGAATGTCAGTGAATGATGTGCTGGTGTTGCGCATGAAGGCCAGGTGCCAGGCCAGGTGACCTGGGAGATGTGGATGGTCTGCTGCCTCTCACGGTCTTTTCCGTGGACGACCCACCTTCCTCCGGGGACCCTCAGATGCAGGCCTTGACGATGTTTGGGACACTCCGTCGGACGAATCCTCCTCCTCCTCCTCCCTCCCTGTGGCTGGTGCTGGTCTGCGCCTGGTGTCACAGGGAGAGTTGCCCATGTTGTCGGCGATCCGACGGAGTGAATGGCTTATGTCCCTTTGCACCGCCAGGAGCTCAGCCAGTCTTGCCTCCATCCGTCCTTGGTGTTGTTGTTGACTGGCGTGTTGCTCGGCCTGCTGATTCTTAATGTCTGTGAGGGTCGCCACTACCTGACTGATGGCCCTGGTGTCACGCCGGTATGCCTCCATGATGTTGCATACCGGTCCCTTCAGCTGTCTGGTCAGGTTCTCGCCTCCACCTGCCTCCACTCCCACCACCACTGCCCACACGAGCCTGGCCTGCCGTTGTGGGCACATCGGGTCTACGGGACCCCTGAGGAATGGCAGTGTCGGTGTTGGCTGCCTCCTCCTGGGTGCCCGGCGAACCTTGTCCCTCCAGGTCAGACTGGCTCAGTTGTTCAGTGTGGGCAGGGCTCCTGGGTGTCTCCTGGGATGTGGCAGGAATGGAGGTGGTGGTTGGCACAGATGTACCTCAAGCAGGTGCTGCAGGGGCTTGGACACCAGAGGGGCCAGGTGGTTAGGGTCATCCGCGGAGTGTTGTGAGGTGTCGCTGCCGGTGGGATCAGGTTCCTCCCGAGCCTGGGACTGTGGTTCTTCCCCCCCCATTGTTGGGGGGGATCCATGACTTTGCCCTGTGTGTGAGAGAGAGACAATGTTAATGCTGTTTAATATGACATCCATGTTTCATACATATTCTATTTGCCACAGTTCCTCCAGGTAGTTGTATGTGCCTAGCATTCACATCAATGTTCACTTGTGGTTGGGTATGTTGCAGGGGACTGATTGAAATGTTCTCCAGGGTGTTTGACATGTCGAATTTGGGCTTGGATGCTTCTTTGGCTGTGGCTTGATCTTGTTGTGTCACATGTCCATTGTGAGAGTGGGTAACTCCATTGGCTGCCCCGGGGGTGTGTGCTTGTGTAAGGGGTGAGTGATCATCCATCAGCCCGACGCTGTTCAACATCCACATGGCCCCCCTCACACAAGTGGCCCGCCACCACAACCTCAAAAACATCTCCTACGCCAACGACATCCAGCTCACCCTCTCCCTCACCAAGGACCCTCACACCGCCAAAACCAACATCCACGAGGGTCGGAGGGCCATCACCGACTGGATGCGGAGCGCCCATCTGAAACAGAACTCGGACAAAACAGAGGTCCTCATCCTGGGACCCACACCCTCAGCCTGGGACGACTCCTGGTGGCCGATCGCTCTGGGGACAGCACCGACACCCACCCACCACGCACGCAACCTAGGATTGATCCTCACATCCTCCCTCTCCATTTCCAAGCAGGTCAACGCCGTCTCCTCCTCCTGCTACGACACCCTACGCACGCTCCGCTGGATCTACTGGTGGATCCCGACCAAAACAAGTAGAACTGTGACACAGGCCCTCGTCAGCAGCTGACTGGACTACGGCAATGCAATGCACTCTATGCAGGACTCCCATCCAAACACCAACGGTGGATACAATGCTTCCGAAACGCCACAGCCACATCACCCCCCTCCTGAGTGACCTGCACTGGCTCCACATCGACAAGAGGATCACCTTCAAGCTCCTCACCCACACACACAAGGAACTCCACAACACCGGACAAGCCTACCTGTACATCAGACTCAGCTTCTACACCCCCACCCGCCAGCTCCGCTCTGGTAGCCTCGCCCTCGCAGCTATCCCCCGCATCCAACGTATGACCGCCTGCAGGAGATCCTTCTCCTACCTCTCCGCCAAGACCTGGAACACCCTCCCAACCCACCTACGACTGAGCCAAGACCTACTTGCCTTCAGAAGACTCCTCAAGACCTGGCTCTTTGAGCAGTAGTGGAACCCCCCTCCCCTCAGCGCCTTGAGACCCTCACAGGTAAGTAGCGTGCCTTACAAGTACCCTGATCGATTGTTGATTGATTGACGGTGCCTGCTGGTGGGTGTAGTGTGATTTTGCTGTGGGTCTCCCAGGTGATGTATCTGTCCCCCCATGGAGCATGCTGCCATGTCAGTGAGTGTGAGTTCCTGTCCTAGATATCCGAGCTTGTTGTGCTTGTGTTAGAGTTTGCAGTTGTCACAGGAGGGCCTTGTGCTGCCTACAGCAGGGCCAAGTGTCAGCTACCTTGTCAGTACTTTGCCCGTCCCTGTGCATTGTGCATGGTGCATGGGTATGTACCTGGGCCATATGGGCTGAGGGCAATCGTGTCTGTATCTGAGTTGTACAATGTGTTTAGTGATCCCCACCCTCCCAGCATCCCAGACATCCAGTCTTGGGTTTGTGGTTTGTGTAGGCTGGGACATGGCATGGCCTTGCTTTGTGAATGGGGCATACACATGTTACTGGCATGAGCGTTGTTTTTGAGTGTGGTTGTGTCCGGTGAGGGCTTGGGGTAGGTGAGTGCATTTGTTGTAGTTGGGGTGTGGATGCCATTGGCCCCATGTTACGTAAGTTGTTTGTGTACTCACCAGGCTCGGCAACTCCTTCGACTCCGTGTACTCCCACCGGCGGAAGCAGGGCCATCACCTTCTCCTCCCAGGGATGGTAATGTACCGGTCTGTGGGGCAGCCCACCTCCAGTGATGTTACTCTGGGCGTAGTCCTCGTTCATTTTGCGCTTGACTGCCTTCCGCAGATCGTACCACCTGGCTTGGCATTCATTCCTGGTCCTTCTGATGGGCGCAACAGCATTCACCCTATCGACGATCCTCTGCCACATGCGTGATTTTTTTGCTTTGCTGGTCTGTCTGACCAATGTCCCAAAGAGCTGTGGCTCGACTCTGATGACTTCGTTGACAAGGATGTCCAGCTCCTCCCTTGTGAACTTTGGATTCTTGTCTGTGGGCATGGTGTGGGGTGTGGGTGTGGATGGTTGTGGGTGTGTGGGTGTGAATGTGTAGGTGTGTGTGTGAATGTGTAGAGGGGGTATGTGTGAAGGAAGTTGTGTGAAGGTGTGTAAGTTGAGGTGTATTGGTGCAGTTGTTTGTGTGTGGTGTCTGTCAGCAGTGGGTCTGTTGCAAAGGCTCATGGTTTGTGGGTGTGGGCCCTTTTTATTGGTCCATTTGTGGGTGTGGCTGGGTTTTAAATTTTGGTGGGTGTGTTATAAGAGGTGGTTGTGAGTTTGGGCCTCTGTTTGCCTGTTTGGATGTGCCAGGTCAGTCTTTTAGATGTTTTTTGTACTGTAGAAGTGTTTTGTGGTGTTGTGCGAGGCGAATTGACCCTCTGTGTGCTGTTTGACAGTGTCCTGGTTCTGTACGAGTAGTTTTAGCGTATATGTAAGGTGCGTACATACGCGATGTTGTTGTACAGTGCTCACATATGCAATGTTGTTGTACGGTTCGTACATACGCGGTGGTGGGGTACGCTGCGTCCAAGTAGGGGCATGTTGTACGGCGCTGGGGTACGGTGCGTCCAAGTACGGGCCTGGGGTACGGTGGTGCGGTGGTGCGGCACGGTGCGTACAAGTACGGTGCTGGGGTACGGTGTTGGGGTACGGGGGTGGGGTAGGGCGCTGGGGTACGGTGCGTACAAGTACGGGGCTGGGGTACGGTGTTGGGGTACGGTGCGTACAGGTACGGGGCTGGAGTACGGCGCTGGGGTACGGGGTGTCCAAGTGCGGGCCTGGGGTACGGTGGTGGGGTATGGTGCGCACAAGTACGGTGCTGGGGTACGGTGTTGGGGTAGGGAGCTGGTGTAGGGCGCTGGTGTAGGGCGCTGGGGTACGGTGCGTCCAAGTCCAGGCCTGGGGTACGGTGGTGGGGTACGGTGCGTACAAGTAAGGGGCTGGGGTACGGTGGTGGGGTACGGTGCGTACAAGTAAGGGGCTGGGGTACGGTGGTGGGGTACGGTGCGTACATGTATGGGGCTGGGGTACGGTGGTGGGGTACAGTGCGTACACGTACGGGGCTGGTGTAGAGTGTGGACAGGGGGGGGTACGGTGCAGACATATGGGGGAAGGGGGGGCTGTACGACTCGTATCTAGGGCACCAGTTTACCCGGAGACGAGTGGTACGGCGTTCGCTCCGTACGGGGCCTTTTCCATGCGCTTGTGTTTTCGGACGGGTGGTACGGATCGTACTTGCGCGCTCTGACTTCAGTTTTACGATTTGTATGTAAAGCGGTCCGGGGACGTCTCGTAGACTTTTCCCGCAGTGATTGGTATGTATTTTTCACGTACGAATCGTACTTCGCCGTTTGTACAAGACTTGTACGATTCGTACGTAAAAAAATACGGATACGAGTCGGACTGTAATTCTTTTTAACGGCTCGGCATCGGCACCTAAATGTTTAAAACATATAAAAGAGCACATATAACAGTAGTAATTACATATAACAAAAACTTACAAATACTATATATAATAAAATAATAAATACATTTACCAATACATTTTTATTTAAAAATACAAAATATTTACAAAAAAATATTAATGACAAAATAAATGTCTTTATTTAATTTCCTAACCTATAACACCACACCAATAACAAAACACTTCACATTTCTTAATTAAATGTATTTACATATTTTACATAATTAATGAACAATAAAAAATTATTACCGATAAAAAATTATAAACATTAATCTACTACACACACTTTAACACTATAATTTGCACATCACAAACTACATTAAACTATCAAATAATAAAACACATATCAAACTTATCTTAAAATTACAATACGTTACTAGTAGCAACTAATCATCAAATTATTAAAACGTATTTAATGCCCACCCTTTACCCCTTTTAAAAATAAATATAACAAAAATATAAATAAATTACCCAAAATATTTATCTATTAATTAACATTAATTAACAACTATATATTAATTAAACTTCCCATCATTTACACCTATAAACACCACAACACACAACTCAAATTAATTACACAATAACCATAATTAATTAACAATGAATTAATTAAAATTTATTAACAACCAATTATTAATTCATAAATTGAAAATAAATTACTTTGAATCATTTACACCTACAAACACCACAACACACACCTAAAATTAATTAGGCAATTACCATAATTATTTTACTATTAATTAACTAAAATTCATTACCAACCAAATATCAATTAATTAATAATAAATTAATTTACACATTTAACACTATAAAATATCAATAAAACAAATATTAATACATACAAATAAATCAATAAATGTAAAATATTTAAATGACTCCCCAACCTATTCCCCTATAAACCCACAACCTGCTACGGAACTAAGAGCGCAAAATTAAAATATTTTTTTTTATAACTACTAAAAATGTAACACATAGTTTAAAAATACAAACAATTATTATACACAAAAATATGCATCACATGCATATAAATTATACACTAAAATCAATCAATCAATCAATCAGGGGTTTGTAAAGTGCGCTACTCCCCCGTGAGGGTCTCAAGGCGCTGGGGGGGGGAGGCGGCTCCGGATCAGTCGAAGAGCCAGGTCTTGAGGTCCTTCCTGAACGTGTGCAGGGTCGGTGAGCGTCTTATGTTCACAGGGAGCTTGTTCCAGGTTTTGGCTGCGATGTAGGAGAAGGTTCTCCCACCTGTTCTGTGTCTGCGGATGCGGGGACCTCTGCCAGGACGAGGTCGGCGGAGCGGAGGTTCCTCTTCGGTACGTGGAAGGATACTCTCTCGTTGAGGTATTTGGGTCCTGTCAGGAACCTGGTGAATGCCCTTACCATAGGGCAGTGTTATCCCAAGAGACATAGAGTAGTAATCAAACCCGCTACTGTGAATTATTGGGTTAATGTAAACCCGACGAAAAAGACCATTTCAAGATGGCCGCCGCGTTGCCCACAAAGTATCAGAGCCTCCGAAAGTGACGTTCTAGTCTTGAAGGCATTTCGGAATGATGCGGCTCGCGAGCGCGCTCAACTGCGCACTACAATTTGAACCTGAGGTAGAGAAGTCCGAATTCGAAGCGCGCTTCTTTTTAAGTAATTAGCGGAAGCGGCGCTTACTCAAAGATATAATTTCACAGAGGGAATTATTTCCCATTCAAGTGGGCGGAGTACTAGTGTCCAATTCTTATTTGGGACATTGCTAAATCCGCATTGTGAGAGGCCAGTTGTTGAAGCCTTCCAGGAATTTCGAGAGTCCAAGGTTGGTGTGCCCTGATTCTTCTCAGCCAAGTAAGCCAAGAATTTATCCTGCTACAGCGCTAAGGAGACTGCAAGTTTGGAGCAGCGCGTTTGCCTCTGTACCCTTCCTTCCTTGCGAACTTCCCTTTCCTTTCCTTTCTTTCCATTCTATCCTTCCTTGATCCTTTTTGCGCGTACCTTCCAGACGCCATTTATCTTCACTATGTCAAGGTGAACTGAACCAGACTTCAGGAAGAGAGACTTCGTGAGAGACTTTCATTCAATTAGACTAGTATCCTGAACATTTGATGAGAACCATATGAGATAGGTCTAGCTACCATTTAGGTAGGAGACGTCCATTTCCCAGTTAGTAGAAGAAAGGTAGAAAGTTGTGCTGTGATATTAATGTAGTGTCTTCTATATGTGTTAGGAAGCTGCAGTTCCAGGCCAGTTGGGACTGAGAGACCTCAATACAGAAGAGGAGCCTATACTCCAGCCATACCTGGTAGGATAGAGTAAGAAGTGAATAGTTTAGTAATGAGCAGAACTGTTATGTGCATTTGAATGCTTCTTCTCCCCTTATGTGCATTAGGAATCCCAGAAGACAGGAAAACAGAAGACAAGGGAATTCAGGTCCAGCTCGAGTGTCTTTCTCCTCTCTGTCCACTCCCCTTTCCCCCTGCTTAGAGCAGCTGCTTAACGCAGTGTGTTCTGAGAGGAAGGAATTGGGAATAAGCTTCTTCTGCCTCTGTGGAGAATCGATGGCCTTGACAGGTCCGATGTTGTGGAGGGATTTGTAGGCGTGGGTGAGGAGTTTGAAAGTGACCCTCTTCTTGAAGGGGAGCCAGTGGAGGCCTTGTAGGTGTTGGGTCATGTGCTCATAGCACGGTGTACCGAGGACGAGCCTGGCTGCAGCGTTCTGGATGGTCTGGAGTCTATGCAGGAGAGTTTTGTTGATTCCGGCGTAGAGGGCATTGCCGTAGTCCAGTCTGCTGGTAATGAGTGCATGGTTGACGGTCCGTCTGCAGTCAGAGGGTATCCACTTGAAGGTCTTACAGAGGATGCGAAGGCAGTTGAAACTAGTGAAGGCGATGGCGTTGATCTGGCAGGTCATAGAGAGGGAGGAGTCGAGGATGATGCCGAGGTTCCGAGCGTGGTCTGTAGGGGTGGGTGGGCTCCCGAGGGCTGAGGGCCACCAGGTGTTGTCCCAGGCGGAAGTGCAGTGACCGAGTATGAGGACCTTGGTTTTCTCTGACTTTAGTTTCAGGCAGCTGTCCTTCCTCCACGATGCCATGTTCTTCATGCCTTCCTGGAAACAGAGTCTGGTGTATTCGGGATTCTTTGTTAGTGAGAGGATGAGCTGTGTGTCGTCGGCGTAGGATACAATGTTAAGCCCGTGCTGTCTGAAAATGGCGGTGCGGGGGGCCATGTAGATGTTGACGAGCGTGGGGCTGAGTGAGGATCCCTGAGGTACTCCGCAGTTGATTTCCGTGGGTTCAGAGAGGAAGGGAGGGAGTCGGATCCTCTGGGTTCTGCCAGAGAGGAAGGATTGGATCCAGTCACGGGCGGATCCTTGGATTCCCGCGTCGTGCAGTCTGGCTGCGAGAGTGCGATGTGAAATGGTGTCGAAAGCTGCGGAGAGGTCTAGAAGGATGAGGGCTGCGGTGTCTCCCTGGTCGAGAAGCATGTGGATGTCATCAGTGGCGGTGAGGAGGGCGGTCTCGGTGCTGTGGTTGCTGCGGAATCCCAACTAGGAGGCGTCCAGGATGGAGTTCCCTTCTATGAAGGTGGTCAGCTGGGTGTTTACGAGTCTCTCGGTGACTTTGGCCGCAAAGGGGAGGAGAGAGATGGGCCGGTAGTTTTTCAGGTCCGTTGTGTTGGCTGATGGTTTCTTGAGGAGGGGTTTTACTTGTGCCTGTTTCCAGTCATCTGGGTAGATGCTGGATCTGAGGGAGGCATTGATGGTGCGCTCTAGTTCGGGTGCGATGATGGTGGTGGGCTTGTGGAAGATGTGCGGTGGGCAGGGGTCCATTGGGGCTCCAGAGTGGGTTTTCTTCATGGTCTCTGTGATGTGTTTGACGGTCGCAGGGTCCTAGGACGTGATGGTTGGCTTATCGTGGCGGTGGTTAGGGGGGTGGTGCTCGTCGTTGGTTTGCTGAAGAAGTCGTAGAGGGCCTTTATCTTCAGATGGAAGTAGGTGCTGAGCTTGTCGCAGAGTGCCTGGGAAGGAGTGATGTCTGTGGCTTCGCAGGTGGGTTTTGCAAGCTGCTGTATGACGTTGAACAGTTCCTTGGTGTTGGTCGCGTTGGTCTGGACCTTGTCTCTTTTGAAGGTCCATTTTTACCAAATATATTCTTGCAAACGATATTAAACACTTCGATATTTTTTAAATCGATATTACCTGAATTAGATATTCTTGACCTCGATATTCTTGCTGTCGATATTTCTGACCCACGATATTTCCAACTCGATATTTGTGCACCTCGACATTTTGTACTTGATATTCTGTCTCTACACCTCAAAATAAACAGTCAAAGTTTGCCACAGGTGCTTCATTCTGTGGGGTAAAAGGTGATGCAATCCCAGTTTGTGTTGGCAAGTCAACGGCCACAATAGAGTTCGCAACAGGGTCGCTCATCTCCTTGATAGTGAGGGAAGCTGTGTCATGATGAAAAAATGCTGTCATAGCTTTGTCCCTTGCAGCCTGCCTCAATGTGTGAGTAAAGTTTGTGACCCACAAGCTCTGCGTGCATGCGACTGTCCGTTAGCTTCCAACTTAGACTCCTGACTCAAAAACTGGCTTAGTTTAGACACTAATAATTGATTTGTTTTTCCCATGAGAAAGTGTAACTCAAAGTCTCAATGTGGCAGTAGATAGGCAACTCCTGGACATAGTAATGTCACTCATATACATGGAAATGTCACACATAAACAGTTTGCAAACTTGGCAGCTATGGTGGTAGTGAAGAATTGTTTAGTGGACAATGTGCATGCCAAGCTGCAGTGCTGCAGCAATGTGTTGTTTGTTTTTAAAATGCATTTAACAGAATAACAAGAAGATCAGCTCAGCATGTTTGTTATTGTTTGAAAGAAAGAGCACAGGAGTGCACTCATCTTGTGATTTAAATCTTGTGCTTTGGCTGGTGACAAATTCAACAAATAGCTGGATAAAAGAAGGACCATTTAAGGGGGCTCGATGCATGTATGTGTGCCTCTTTGTGCTTTAACAGAAGGCGCATTAAGTGCTGAGAACAAAACAGAGCACTCCATACCTATGATATTCCAACTTGTCCTAGGAAAGTTAAAGAGTGAATTTTGGTTTCTAATGTTCTGGGTCCACCGTGCAATCAAGGAGGCCTCTCCATAGATCCCACGATAACTCTGCCTGTAACCATAGAGTCTTAGAAGCAAAGCAGACAATGTTGCTATCATGAACAAATGAGGCGCCACCTCGTGGTATAAACAGTGTGCTTTACTTGACAAAACTTGAAGCTGTTTGCAGCATGATTTGGTTGTTTTACTGAGAGGTGATCCTGTTATACAGTTCCCACTAGAAAAGGTAGGACTGCTTATTAGGACAACAGAACTTCAGAATATATGGACTGATTCCATCTACACCATCAGAGACTGTCAGTCCATTTCCTAGCTAGCTCAAAGTGCCTCACCCAATCTCCTAACCTGCCTGGGTGATTTTGGCAATCTCGAACATGACACTGTGATCTCCAAGGGAATCGTGGTAACAGATCTTACCCCTTTTAGGGGGGTGGTGCTCGTCGTTGGTTCGCTGAAGTTGTCGTATAGGGCCTTTATCTTCAGATGAAAGTAGGTGCTGAGCTTTTCGCAGAGTGCCTGGGAAGGAGTGACGTCTGTGGCTTCGCAGGTGGGTTTTGCGAGCTGCTGTATGACGTTGAACAGTTACTTGGCATTGGTCGCGTTGGTCTGGACCTTGTCTCTTTTGAAGGTCCGTTTTTACCAAATATATTCTTGCAAACGATATTAAACACTTCGATATTTTTTAAATCGATTTTACCTGAATTAGATATTCTTGACCTCGATATTCTGGCTGTCGATATTTCTGACCCACAATATTTCCAACTCGATATTTGTGCACCTCGACATTTTGTACTTGATATTCTGTTCCTACACCTCAAAATAGACAGTCAAAGTTTGCCACAGGTGCTTCATTCTGTGGGGTAATAGGTGATGCAATCCCAGTTTGTGTTGGCAAGTCAACGGCGACAATAGAGTTCGCAACAGGGACGCTCATCTCCTTGATAGTGAGGGAAGCTGTGTCATGATGAAAAAATGCTGTCATACCTTTGTCCCTTGCAGCCTGCCTCAATGTGTGAGTAAAGTTAGTGACCCACAAGCTCTGCGTGTATGCGACTGTCCGTTAGCTTCCAACTTAGACTCCTGACTCAAAAACTGGTTTAGTTTAGACACTAATAATTGATTTGGTTTTCCCATGAGAAAGTGTAACTCAAAGTTTCAATTTGGCAGTAGATAGGCAACTCCTGGACATAGTAATGTCACTCATATACATGGAAATGTCACACATAAACAGTTTGTAAACTTGGCAGCTATGGTGGTAGCGAAAAATTGTTTAGTGGAAAATGTGCATGCCAAACTGCAGTGCTGCAGCAATGTGTTGTTTGTATTTAAAACGCATTTAATAGAATAACAAGAAGATCAGCTCAGCATATTTGTTATTGTTTGAAAGAAAGAGCACAGGAGTGCACTCATCTTGTGATTCAAATCTTGTGCTTTGCCTGACGACAAATTCAACAAATAGCTGGATAAAAGAAGGAACATTTAAGGGGGCTCGATGCATGTACATGTGCCTCTTTGTACTTGAACAGAAGGCGCATTAAGTGCTGAGAACAAAACAGAGCACTCCATACCTATGATATTCCAACTTGTCCTAGGAAAGTTAAAGAGTGAATTTTGGTTTCTAATGTTCTGGGTCCACCGTGCAATCAAGGAGGCCTCTCCATTAGTCACATGATAACTCTGCCTGTAACCATAGAGTCTTAGAAGCAAAGCAGACAATGTTGCTATCATGAACAACTGAGGCGCCACCTCGTGGTATAAACAGTGTGCTTTACTTGACAAAACTTGAAGCTGTTTGCAGCATGATTTGGTTGTTTTACTGAGAGGTGGTCCGGTTATACAGTTCCCACTAGAAAAGGTAGGACTGCTTATTAGGACAACAGAACTTCAGAATATATGGACTGATTCCATCTACACCATCAGAGATTGTCAGTCCATTTCCTAGCTTGCTCAAAGTGCCTCACCCAAACTCCCAACCTTCCTGGGTGATTTTGGCAATCTCGAACATGACACTGTGATCCCCAAGGGAATTGTGGTAACAGATCTTACCCCTTTTGTTGTTTACGCATGCATGCCCATGGTTAACACTAGAAAGATACAAATAAAGTTTTGAATACATTTATTGAAACAATTGTATTCTTGCAAAGAAATAATTAGTGTGGTTGCTTATTAGGCAGATACAACAAAATAATGTAACCAGCATTAGGAACATGGTAAAAAGAATAAAGAATCCAACCATGGTAGTCTGATTTCTACATATTTCTACCTATCCCTAACCCTACTCTGAGAATATAGTGGGTCCCTTCTTTACCTTCACCATCTTATACAACTTAAAAGACACCAATGCAACTATTGCACAATGAGCAATAATGATAAGAGTTTCCAAGACAGAACCCACTATTCCACTTCCCCGATTTCCAAACAAGTTTACCGCTGCACTAAGTCTATTTCCAATGGCTTCCCATGCACCTGTAGCTGTCAAACCACTCAAATTTCTCTGTAAGTCAATAATATTCTTAATATAGTTCAGAAAATCCTTGCTCTTATCATGAATATAGGTAAACCACTGCTGAACTTTCAGCATCAGACAGACTCTCCCCTCTTTTGCAAGAAGAATGTCTAATGCAAGCATATTCTGAAAAACCATTGGCCTAATAGCAACCATTTCAGTATCTACAACCAACAAAGCTCCTGCCGTACTAATGGACAACTTATCGACTACAGTGAACAGTTTTCTAATCTTGATGTCATTCAGTATTACTAAAACATTTGAAACAATTACACCAAAAATATCTCCCATTATTTCTCTTCCACTACCTCCTCTCTTGGGTCTATTTTTCAGTTCCCACACCGAATGATCAAAATTCTCTATGTGATATATTTTGGGAAGCACCACTCCAAGGTAGCATGTACCCTACCATTTCCTAGGCAATTTGAAATACGCATTTTTCCCCACAAATAAAATAAATTCCAGGAATGACAAGGATTGTCTTCATCTAAATATAATTCTCACAGTGCTCTATCTTCAAATGTATGACCACATTCACTCTTTACCACAAACAAAGGGCCACATTACGATCGCCGCCAACGTGATGGTAAACAGGACCGACCGCCAGAGGTGCAGCGGTCCCACTAGGCCCATTAGGATGCGACCGCCACCCTGGCGGTCGCATCCTGCATATTTTACATTGTGGCAGCAGTGCTGTAAGCAGCACCCGCCGCAATATAAAATATGCATGTTGTACATTGGCTTGAGCAACGTGACAGGCACCGTGCCGTGCCTGAAACCTTTTGTATGCCAATGGAGGGTACCCCCCAAAGTGCAGCCTCCCAACTCCCTGGGGGCCCATAACGGGCCCCCAAAGCATTTTACGCCGGCCTTTCCATGGCGGCATCGCTGCCATGGAAAGGCCTTTCAAATTGCACATGATAATATGTCTGCCTTTTCCGCCCGGCCGGCAATCCGACCGGCGGAAAAGCGGCGGACGGTCTTTCCGTCTGCCGCGGTTCCCTCACCATACTAATATGGCAGGGGGTGGCACAGGAACAATTGGCGGGTGGATCAGCGATCAGCCGAGATCCTAATAGGCCCAAAGTATCCAACTCATTCGTAGCGTTCTGTATACATAATTTCCCTGCATGCTGCCAATCTAAGGATAATGCTCCTGTACTCCTTTCTATCTGATGATCCTTATTTTCTTGAGACCATTTGGGTATCCTCTTTAATCCAGTGACATTAGCTAATACTGCTCAGAACATACCTTCTACTAGATCTAAAAATGTTTTCTCAACATCAGTTAACAAACAAGTTTAAATTATATCTAGGGGCATAAGTGGTCTAATGTTTTGATGACAACAAAGTTTCCTCGAACCTTATCACTTATTTGGGAATGTGCATGTTTATTCAAATGTTTAAACATAGGAATGTCCGAGAGAATGAAATCATAATTCGAATCATAATACTGAAAATGAACCTGCCTACAGAGATGACTCAATAAACAACTACAAGAAACACGTTTCTATGGTGATAGGTTATGCCTTCAGCCACTGGTGAAGGCAATTGCATGCATACGTAGCGATCTTTTGCAGCCATGATGTCGACATGTTCGTAAAGCAATCTAGTGCATTCAGAGTGTAATCTCCTCTAGATAAATCTGTATGTAAATCTCGATCATCTAGTAAATAAAGGCTTTTATCAGCTACATTTGATGATTTGGATTTAGACTTAGCCTTCTCATCTACTGCCTTAGGCGTAAGGGAATATAGTCCTACAAGCAACAAAATTAGTACTGTGACTATAACTAAGAAGGTAATCCCGAGTATGTACCTATGTCTACATAAATATGAATTCGTTTCCATAACTTCACTAAAATCAGACGAGTGGGTGAAGAATAGCAGCAGCAGAGTCTTCTCTGTCGATCTTCAACTTTTCTAAGAGGCAACTCAACAGTTCTTCACTGCTTGGGCCTAATGTAATCTTCTTTTCTCTTTCAGAAGTCTATTAAAAGTCTCTTAGCACTAGTAGATAAACAAATAGCCCCAAAGTATTCTCATAACAAACAGTTCATTGATTATTATTTCCAAAAGGGAACATGTTAGTTCATACAGGTGCACAGGAAGTTCTCTCGCATCCAACAAAGGGAAGTCAATCATATCCAGGATAACATATCTCACATGGCTAATTCTTGTTGGCAATTGGTACTGAAAATCATGCAATAGAAGATGAATCTCCAATACTGCCCCGGAATTCTCCAAATGCCATCCCTCGGTCATCTGCAGCAAAGTATGTCCATTCAGGAGAAGAGGATCTCTGACACAGCACCCTCAATCTCTTTGATCTCCTCAAAGCAGGCCCTCCACCTTCATCACCACCCAAATCAGATACTTCTGACATTTCAGGAATTGTTGGAGGTTCGCGTTCAGTCATATAGCTGCAGTCTCCCCCTTTCTTGCCTTCTGTGCCAACGCTCTCTTGCCTCCACTGGCGGCTCCGGAACACTAAGGGGGTCATTATGATGGTGAAAGGACCGCCACCGCTAACCGCGCGGTGGCAATCCATCCGCCATTAAACATGACCGCCCGCCATATTAGGATGGCGGGCGGATCCACACTGCGATTGTGGCGGACCCAAAGAACGTCCGCCATGGAACCGCCACAGGCAGTCAGACCGATTTCTTGGCGGGCGGTCCAGATAGGGTAAATGGTGGTGCCTAGCAGGCACCGTCCACCATAATACGATACGGGCGTCAGCCAGCCTTTCCATGGCGGTGGACCCAACATGGAAAGGCTGGCGGGGATTGGGTTTGGGGGCCCGTTGCGGGCCCCTGTTGTGTTGGGGGTGGTGTAGTTGTACTGGGGGGATACCCATGGTACCCCCTGCATTTACCTGCAGTGAGTGGCAGGCACCGCGTGGTGCCTGCCACGCAGTGCAGGGAAATGAAAAACATGCATTTTTACTATTGCGGGGGTGCTGCAGCCAGCAGCACCTGCCGCAATTGTAAACATGCACAATGCGACTGCCACAGTGGCTGTCGCATTGTAGTTGAACGTATGAGACCGCCGTTATACAGGCAGATGGTTCCACTACTGCAACGATGGCGGTCGGACGAAAGTCCGACCGCCATCGTAATCAACCCCTAAGCCCTTTGTTAGGGTCTGACTCTCCCTCATTTACCACCTCTGGGAAGGTTTCTCTTACTTCGCTCCACCTGTCGACTTATCAAGAACCCCTAAGACCGATCTAGTGCTGTTTCAGGCTCTGACTGGTTCCCTACAGCCTGACTAACCTGCTCCTGTGGTCTCTCGACCACCTCTGGCAATTCTGGGAGAGGTGCTGTAATTTCATCAAGGGGATTCTGAACTCTGCAAGTGTGGGCAGCGTGCACCCAATTTGGGAGACCTTCACACTTTACAGTGGTTGTGGTGACCAGAATCACTTGGTAGGGAACACGCCAACTAGGTTCCAGGCAACTCTTCCTTGCATGCTTTTTCACCAGAATCCAGTCACTTGGACTAAGGTCATGGCACTGCTCCTGATGAGGAGTGGCAGGGGCTGCTTCATCCTTATGAGACACAGAATGCACCACATCAGCCAATCCTTTGTAATAATCAAGAATCATTTAATCTGTGATCTTGACAAGCGCATTTGCAGGTACAACTGTCATAATCTCGTGGGGCAACAATCCTGTCCTCCAATCAGGTACACTGCGAAGACTCACCAACACAATATTTTATTTATTTATTTATTTATAACGTTTTATATAGCGCGAACAAGATCCCTAGGGATATCAGAGCGCTTTACACTCAAACTAGATCTGGAAGCTAATAAAGTAACAACCACAGGATGAAAACACAAATGAATCGTAAAGTGAATACAAGATCACATATAAGTTATGTTGAACAGAAGACAGTGTACACAGTATGTCCATAAAAAAAAATAAAAAATAAAAAAAGTATAGTTGTAAATGTAGAAACAATGGAAGTAGGAACAATGTCAACGGGCCAAGGGGTTAGCCCAATTACTGAAGGAGTTTATTCATCAGGAATCTTTTGGCTTCCAGTTTGAACACCATTGTTCTGGTGATTCTGTGTATTTCTGGAGGAAGAGAGTTCCAGATCTTTGGAGCCGCGCCGGAGAAGGCTCTGTTAGAGGTTCTCTTTTTGTTCAGGATAGGTGGTTTCAAGAGTAAGGTAGTAGCGCTTCTAGATTCTCTTACACCACAAGATAGTTCAAGTTTTTGCGCCAGATACCTGGGCGTATTGAAGTGGATAGCTTTGTGCGTCATCGTGGCAATTTTTAGCTGGATTCGAGCTTCATAGGGGAGCCAATTTAGAATTTTTAGTACTGGCGATATGCGCTCGTTGCGTGCCTATAACCAGTCTAGCAGCCGCGTTCAGTGAGGCCCTTAGCAGAGCCAGGGTGTATTTGGGCAGGCCACAGAGGGTTGCACTGCCATTGTCTAGCCTCGGTAAGACAAGCGCTTGAACCAACTGCTTGAAATCCTTAATTGGCAAAGCATTGGGCCATTTCAGAGATGTTGAAGCAGAGACTCTAGCCAATCAGGATTTCGGAGTTCCAATGACTAAGGGTGGGCATAATGTGCGTAAGGGACCTACGCTGAGAGGCACAGAGATGGAACCAATCTCTGCAATCTCCACATAGTTCTGTTACGCACATCCCGCCTGCCTCCCGCCCGCAGTATTAAATACATTAAAAAAGCAATTTCCTTTATGCCCGAGTGTGCGGAGATTTGCCTTGTTCCTCTGCCTATTATCGCGGAAGGCGGAAAGGCAAATCTCCGCACATTCCGTGGGCGGAACGGACTTGTGCGCCCACCCTTACCAATGACCTGTTCCACAATGCCTGAAGCCTCAGGTCGATAACTACAATGTAGTCTTTGCTCCACTTGTAATGCTGCACACAACATTCTCATTATTAATATGAGTTCCTGGGTCTGACTCCAGACAAATCGGAAATCCATATCTGGGGATAGGCTCACTCAACAACAGCTTAGCTACAGTGAGACTGTAATCCAGTTTCCCCTAATTCTTCAAGCCAATGTAAAAAAATGCACACCACCACCAGGACGTATCTCAGCCCATTGCACACAGGCATCTCAATAAAGTCTAACTGCATCCTTTCGAAGGGACCTCCTGACCTCCCAATGTGACTCAGTGTAACTGCAGTTCTTTTCCCTACCTTCATCTGTTGACGAACAACATACCTGTGATGCAAAGCTTCTGCCATCAATCTGAATTTAGGATTGAACCATGTCTGCCAAAACAACCGCACCATGGCATCTCTGTCCACATGCATTGGTCCATGATAATGCCTAGCCATAGGTGGCGACAAACTATTAGGCAACACAGGGCTTCCAACTCCTGAAACCCAAATGTCATCATCTCTCTTTACACTACCTGCCTTTACCCAACTCTGCTATTCTGTCTCTGTCAATTCTTCTTGCAACCTCTTAACTTCCTCCCAAGTATCAGCAATTGTTAGCAAAATGTTGTAATGGATTTCGTCTGCCCCCTCATTGGTATACTCCCCATTAACCATACAAGCGTTATGAGCATAGTATTCTGTGACTTCCTTTTCATATCTGTTGCCAAAGGTCACATGATCATCTCCCTAGCAATGTGTGGAACATTTCACAACTGCAAAGCCTTAAACAGCCAAAGTACTGTTTACGTGCTTGCTCTCCATCGCAAATGGGGGAACCTGATGAGGTCATGAAGCCCCTTTTAGACCATAAGTGTCTGATGTCATGCACAACACCAAAGCAATACTGACTATCAGTAAAAATCATCACCTTCAGCTAGTCTGAAAAGCAGCATGCTCTGGTAAGGGCAATCAATTTGGATGCCTGTGCAGAGAATACTCCATGTAACCAGGCAGCTTCCACTATCCCTGAGACAGTACAGACTGCATAGGCAGCTATCTGAGTTCCCTCTTGGTCTTGCAAACATGAGCCATCCACAAAGAGGGAATAATGTGATTCAGATAGTGGTTCATCTTGTATATCTGGTGTTGGCTTGGTGCACAGTTCAGTAAGAGTGAGACAGTTATGTTCTACTTCATCAGAATCAACATTACAATCATCAAGGGGCGGTAAAGTAGAGGGGTTCAATTTTCCACTGCAAGAATAACTTGCTTGTACTTAGTAAGCCGGCTATGCGCAAGGTGCTGTGCACGAGTTCTAGTCAACAGAATTTTGACAGAATGTGGAACATAAATAGTCAAAGGGTGACCCATCACAATATTCTGGCACCTCTCAATACTGAAACCTGTGGCTGCCATGGATTTCAGACATCCAGGCAACCCTGAGGCTATGGGACCTAATGTAGCCAAAAAAATTGTACTTCTGTGAGTTTGTGTTAGCACTGAGAGAGTGTAACTCTCCCTCGTTCTGCAGAAAATAAAAAATGCTTTGTTGTAATCAGGTATTCCTAGAGCCAGGGCACGTCAGGGTCTTTCTTTCAACTCCAGGAATGCAACCAAACATTAATTGTCCCAAGGCACCAAATCCAACACATCCTTGTGTTTCAGCCTCTGCAAAGGCGTGGTCACTAGGGAACAGTGGAGTAGCCACTGATGACAGTAGCCAACCATTACCAAAAACATCCTTACTTTCTTTCAGGTCGTTGGCGGATTCATTGCTTCATTGGCAAGATTCTTTCCAGCAACACCTTCCTTGCACCTCTCACAATGTGATGTCCTAGATACAAGACCTCTGTGAAACAGTACCCAACTTATTCAGGGACACTTTATGTCTGTTCTTGGCAGTGGCGGGGAGGGGCAGGGTGGAGGGTAGTCAACTCTGGCTTACAGCCAAACAGAGTTAAGTAAGTAAATAAATAAATAAAACGAATTACATTGTGCGCGCTGCAATGCCAAATCGGCGATGCAGCGCGCAATGTAATTCATTTATTTATTTACTTACTTAACTCTGTTTGGCTGTAAGCCGGAGTTTACTAGCCCCCACCCTGCCCCTTCCCGCCCCACCTCCCCGCAGCACTCCCATGAGGAGCCGCCACTGGATCTTGGCCAAATGGTTCAGCAAAGCAATAGTATCAACTTTGCAAGCTTCTCAAGTGTTTGACACAATCAGTAGGTCATCAATGTATTGGACCAACACTGATTTGCAGAACATGATCAAAGACTCCAGATTCTTTTTCAAGAGCTAGTTGAAGGTGGATGGACTCTCTGTATACCCTTGAGGAATTCAGCACCATGCCAAAACACGACTGCCGATCCGGAATGCAAAGAGAAACTGGCTGTCCTCGTACAGCGACAGGGAGGAGAATTCGTGACAAAGGTCAATGACAGTGAATCATTCAGCTTCACATATAATTTGAAATAATATCACAGCTAGATTCAGTACCACAGGACAACCTGGAACTTCGATACTGTTGATTTTCCTCAGGTCCTGCAGATTGCGGTATTCACCGCTTGGCTTCTGCCACCCCATAATGGGTGAGTTACAATGACTACCACTGATTTCTTTAAAATCCCTTGTTTGATCATGTTCTCAATCATTGGAGTAATACCAGCAATCACTTCAGGAGTTAAATTGCACTGTAGTTTCTTGGGTACTCAGCATTAGGCCATACTTGTATACAGACAGGCTCAACTCCTTTAATGAGTCCAATATCCTTTCCAGAAAAATCCCAGACATCCATCTTCAGAGTATTTCTGAGATCTAAGGGCAACTCATCAACTGTCACCATGGGGAACAATGTAACAGTTAAATCCTGATTTGCTACCTTGAATGCAATGTCCTCATCATTTGTCTGAAGTTCTATGCCTCTGAGTGTGCAGTAGATTATGCAATTTAACTTGCACAAAAAGTCACATCCCAAAAGACACACAGGCCTCGAATCGCACACCACAAACTGATGATTTGCAGCAAAGGATCTAATTTTTACAGGAACCTCTTCTGTCAACGGACTTGACAACAGATTATTCACCACTCATTCTACTTGGATTCTTCTTGCTGAGAGGGGTAGGTTTGAAACCTCCACTGTTCTTACAGTATAGCAGGTAGTACCAGTGTCAATCAAACATATCGCGGGGTGGCCATCTACTTCAGCATCTACAAATGGGCCAATCAGGTCTGTATTATTATTGTCAATGGTGTAAATGTACAAATGTTAGCAGATTCTGGGTCTCCTTTCACTTTAATAAGTGAAACACCCTGGAAAAAATCTTTTTCCAAGCAAACACTTAATCATTCTTGTGTATGCCCCAGTGGTTATGGTGAAAAACCCATTGATGTCGTTGGTGAGTTAAATGCGAATATAGAATTCAGAGATACTAAATCCAAAGGTATTATTTATGTAGCAAAAGATGAGGCATGTCTTCTTGGATGGGGAGATCAAGGCAATCTCGGCATCATTCTCGATCCAAAAAATCTTCAATAGGTGATGTTAAGAAAAGATTTCTTCCAGGTCCAAAATTTCCAACCGAGTTCCTGGGAAGTATCAAACCCAGAAGTGTTTAAGAAAGAGTTGGGTCTTTTCAAAGGTTTTAAGCACATGATTAAATTAACACACAATACCCAACCCGTGATACACAAGGTTAGAAGAGTGCCACTAGCATTACAAACAGATCTTAAAAAAAGAGTTGGATAGATTGTGTTCGAGTGACGTAATTGAACCTATTGAATCCTCCAATTGGGTGTCTCCTATTGTTCTAGCTAGAAAAGCTAATGGTAATCTACGCATGTGTGTAGACTTACGAGATCTAAACAAAAATATATGGATAGATCAACATTCTCTTGCCAATATCACACAGATGACTTTTTCTCTCAATGGTGCCAAGTTCTTCAGCGTACTCGATATGTCATCTGCATATCATCAAATTGAATTACATATGGATTCTAGGCACCTTACTTCCTTTATCACCCCTTTAATTCAGCATAATAACCGACTGTGCCAAGTTTTATCTCTGTTAAGGTCTAATGATGTTACCCTCGGCATTGACAAGTGTAAACTTAATCGCACTACTGTAGATTATTTAGGGTATATGTTATCAGCTGATGGCGTACAACCCAAACACAGCCTTGTCAAGGCCATTGAGGATTTCGAAATTCCCAGTGACAAAGACCAATTAAGGTCCTTTATGGGTCTTATTGAATTCTATTCTCGTTTCATACCCAACCGTGCTTCAAAAACTTTCAACATTAGGTCTCTTCTCAAGAAGAATGTCAGTTTTTCTTGGAATGACACATGTACCAAAGAATTTAATCTAATTAAGCATGAAGTTGCTCATGCCATTCCCCTTAAAGCATTTGATCTCTGTGACAAAACCATAATCATGACCGATGCCAGTGAAAAGGGTTTAGGTACCGTTCTTTTACAAAACAGAGAGGGCAAGGATGAGGTAATTGCATTTGCCTCTAGGAGTTTACATGGAGCTGAATCATCCTACTCTGTTATCAAGCTCGAAGCTCTTGCGTGTTGGTGGGGTATTACTCACTTCAAGCATTACTTGTATGGCTCAAAATGTATTGTACGTGTTGACCATAAACCACTTACTAACCTGTTCACAACCAAAGGGGGAGGAAAAGTCACACCCAGAATTGCAAGATGGCAGTTCAGACTTCGTGACGGGAGGATAATAGGAGCAGGTGCAGGTGCGGAGACTGGTTAGTCCCGGTGGATTTGCGGAGGCATTTAGAAAATATATTCTTGATGGAGTATCGTTATATTTAAGAAACTTATACCTCCACTCCTTGAAATATTTTGATCTATGACCATAGCTCCAGTGGTCAGGACATTTTGGATCAAGTATACAGCTCTAACCTATGAGGCTGTGGTCCTTGGTTAACGTTGCTTTTGATTTGGTTTAAGTATCTAACGAAATCACTAAAGGAGTCGCCAAGATATAATGATCTGGGAGATGTTAGAATTTATTGTGAGCCTGAAGAAGGTGGTGAATTACTACGATACCACCGAAACGCGTTGCTTTTTTAATGAAATATTCTGATAACACCTGGTCCTAACATAATAGGCCTTATAAACATCGGGTCGGAGGAGAAGACATGGAATAGATTTAGTACATTAAATTGGAATCAACAACAATATTCAATTCCATGTATTTGGAGTGCTCTCTGATATAGAGCAAGCCGATGTTAGTTTGACCTCTTTTGAACATTATAAGGTTCTCCCGCTGTACTATGAATGTAATGTTTTTAATATATGTGCACAAATGAGATAAATGCATTATACTTTTTTTTATACATTTTATGATATCTGTTTATTGAATAAAGATACAAGATATATTCTTTTACATTATGCTCTTGGTTTCTATTTGGTGCTGATAAGTGAGTATTGATTGAATGCAGTTAGTTTGAATTGGTTTGCACTGTATGCTATACAAGGAACCCAAGGGGACCCTTTCGTTTGACTTATAGTTCAGACTTATGGAACATAATTTCATAATTGAATACGTACCTGGCAAAAGAAATCTACTTGCTGATTGTTTGTCTAGGTTACCCTCAGACAATGACAATGAAATGAGTGATACACATGATGATTTTGAATTGGTGTGTTCTATTCTTGATCAATCCGAGGATGTTATTGTTGAGAGAGTGGAGAGAAGCTTCCGAAAGTGATCAAGAGTTTAAGGAAATTTTCAAATTATTAGCCCAAGGATGGTCTCATAATATTAACGAACACAATTGTGCATACAAATACAAACATTTTTAATGAGTTATCCATAGTAAATGGTTTATTGTGCAGGTCGTCATTACTAATTGTTCCTGAAACCATGAGAAACAAAGTCCTTACTCTAGCTCATGAGGGCAGTATAGGTATACATGCAATGAAGAGAAGAATAAGAAAACATTTTTGGTGGCCAGCCTTTGACAAACAGGTGGAGCATTTTTTAAGGGGTTGTATGGAATGTGTCACCAGTGAGAAATCACAAGTAACTTGTCCTTCCCCTATTGAAGCCATTGAAGTTCCAGATAAACCATGGTTTAAAATTGCTGTGGATGTCATGGGTCCTTTGTATTTATCTGGCAATTTACCTGAGTATGGCATTGTTCTTGTGGATTTTTATAGTCGTTGGCCAGAAGTCAAGTGGGTAAAAACCGCTGACTCTACTTCCATTATTACATTTCTCAAATCTCTTTTTGCTAGGGAAGGTGTCCCCGAAGAAATCCTCACTGATAACGGACCCCAATTCATTGCAACTCAATTTGACAATTTTCTGCATTCTGTTGGTATTAAGCATGTCAAAACCTCTTTGTACTATCCAAGGAGTAATGGCCTTGTGGAATGCTTTAATAGGGTCAATAAACAAAATGCGCACCTGGCCAAAGCTAGTAGCTTAAATTGCAAAGCAGAAATTGAAAAGCTTCTTTGGGCTGTTCGCACTACTCCCAATGCGGATACTAATGTATCTCCATTTGTCCTATTGAGAGGTCTCATTCCTTCCTCTAAGCTTTTGAGAAGATGGATGGGTGACAAGGGATTTGTATTACCCAAGGATACTCTTATTCCTTGACCACTTGTCCTCCGATTTATCTAATGTACTACAAATCCGAATACTCTGGATCAACTCTCAAATTTGCATTTTCAACCCTGATATTCTCAAATTCTATATATCCTGATCAGAGAAAGAGAGTCAATGGCTCTTTTGTAAGGCCTTTGTCTGCCCCAAATCTACTTTATACTCTTTGGCTAGGTGAATTAGCTTATCATGAGCTTGCTGTGTTGTCTCATAACGTCCTTGCTCATAAACAAAAGTTAATTTGGCTGTAAAACATCTATTCACGCAAATTCAGGACATCCGACTCAAGTTTCAATTTGACTACATCCAGCAAATTTACCTTCAGGATTTACCGGATTGTTCCCTGACTCAACTGTACTTTCACTTCCATTTGATGCTTCATTAAAAGTTTTCAACCACTCACCCAATTCTTGGATGCCTAGATTAGACTGGCCCTTAGGAGCTTTGGGCTCTTCTCACTCTTTAAGTGTACTACTATTTGCATTTAGAGGTGGTTCCCATGTAATTGTATCAATGTCTGGTAATCCCTGGAATGTCCTTTAAGATCCAAATCTAGTTTGATTCATCGATGGGTCTACACTCACCCCACAAGGCGAACTTGCATTCATTGGAACTAAAGCGACGAATCCTTCCGCTTCTGAACTCATAGGGGAATTCCCTGAAACTTGTGATTTAGCTGGAAAAGCCAAATTATGTCTCAAATCTCCTGCTGAGTTAGGAATGTACACAGGAACCACTGGACCGATAGTAACAGGAACAGTAAGGACATCTGGAGCATTGAGAGCTGTGGAAGAGCTAGGTAATCACATTCCTGAGCCCCCTCCCCTCATATTTTGATTCACAGTCACAGGAGTAGCCTCCATCGCATTAGAATTCACATTCACTGGGGCGGTAGCCACTCCCTTCTGAGCACTTACATTAGTGCTTCCCCCACTCATAATGTAAGGCTCATTGTATGAAGGTGGGCATTTTGGCAATAACACATCCAAAATACTATCACTTGTTTCGCTATCCTCTTTCCTCTTGCCTGCTCCTTTTTAACTTTGTCTCTTCTCCTTCTTTCTCCCTGTCCTCTTTTTCATTAGTCAATGCAAGGTACAACTTCGCTCTCTCCATCATATCTATTCTCCACCTTTTCTGTTATGTGTCTATCTAGCATCAGCATATGTACGCACTACTTTTCTGGCTTCACCCTGATCTCTCCTCTCTAGCATGTGCCACTCACTCCTATGCATTTAGCGCTTCAAAGTGTGTAGGTCTAGGTAATGGTTTCCTCTCATATAAAATGACCTTCCTGCACATAAACAATCATGCGTGGCATTTTGCGGTTTCTATGTGTGCTACATATAAAATTACCTTCCTGCACATAAGCAATCATGCGTGGCGTTTTGCGGTTTCTATGTGTGCTGCAGAATGCAGCACACAGAAACAGCAAAAACTAGGAGAAATAAAGCATTTCTCCTTCTTGCGCCATGTTAACACCAGTTTTTTTTGGTCTTAATTTTTATGCTGCCCCATATTTACGCCACTCTTGTAAATATGGGACAGCGTCAAAATCAATGGGTGATGCTGCTTAACGCCCACTGCAACACCCATTGCCCACCCCTTTCACTTTAAATACAGCGTGAAAAGGTGTAAATAAGGTAAAGCCCGTATCACCACCACCACAGCATCAAAAAAGTGACATTATGGTGGCGATAAGGGCTTGTAAATATGCTTCACAGTACTCAAGGTAGCCAACGTCCTCATCTCCAGTACTTTTTCCCCCTGTAGAAATTGCAATATTCAGCTCTTCTCCCACACCTTCAGTAGGGTACAGTCAATTGGCCTTGCACATCCCTTTTCCACCATGAGAATTTGTCTCCCACTTTATTTGATGTCTTCTCCTTGCCAAAGGTTCCCTCCCATACCTTACTATCGCTATAAATAAACAATTCCTTTTCACTAACTAACAAAGCCTTGTATCTGCACCTGCAGAGGAAAGAACTTGCAAGCAAAACAATTCTCACGTGAACTTTTAAACATTGGAACTCAGAAACGTATGGCATCTAATTACGCTAAGTTAGTATAGGAGTTAAAGTGCACTTGACTTTTGAATATAGGTGCACGCACATCTGTAATTATTACATATAATGGATATTATGTGTATAAAATCATGATTACATATAACTGTGTGGCACATCTTAAAACATTTGGATCTCTATGAACAAGAACCACATGTTTACTAGAAATCTTCAACATTAGTATGCACACCTTAAATGATTCTATTATGGTTTTATCATGGAACATTTCAGAAATACATTGAAACTCAATTTTTTATTAGAATCTTAAACCACAAGAAATAAAATAAGCACCAATCTGCACAAATCAACGTAGATATGTGACATGTAAGGGTGGAGCCAAACTAAGCTGCTCCACATATCTATGGACAGGAGGCCTCAATTGATATTACATTTAATCAGGTTTGTACATCCCCACCGCCTAAACAAGCTGCACAAATTTGGAGTCATTTTTATTTCCCCAATAACTTCATTACGTTCTCTAAAAAAAGTAACCGAAGTGAGGGTTTTCACATTTTACCGGGAGGTATCCTACTGCTAGTGCTGCTCAATGACACTCAACTCTCTTTCAGACGTCTGGAATTTTTAATTAAGGTTTGTATCTAAGGATCTCTTTTGTGTTAGATAAAAACATGTAAATTCGGCTTGTAAACGTTTGAATCAGATTTTTGTGCTGCTCACCACTCTTAGTGGTTGATGGATGACAGCAAGTCTTGTCATTTGTTTTTTCGTCTGCCAGGTACAAATATCTGTAGCTTGTTACTCTCAGAAATGTTTGCCTTTGAGACTCATTCTTTTTGCTAAGGTAGTTCAGTTGGTTACTGTCCCTGCTGCAATGATCATTCTTTGGTCTCCAGAATTGTAAGAATTGGGCTCACTGCCACATGGTACTCAAGACAGACATTTACACCTCACCACTTTAAAATGTCGCCAGCCACCCGTGGAAGTAGGAGAGTAGCATTGGGAGTGGCCATCATGTCTTCACAGATTGCAACCACAGTGTCTGGCAAGGTGACCGTTCAACAGAAAAAAAGAATTGTCATAACCTGGTTTTAAGATTCAAACACCTCCACAGCCACTAGATGCAACAGTTGTTGGGCACAAAAGCCAGAGCTCTACAGAGCTTGGGAGCATTACAAAAGGACCCCAGGATCAGCCATGGGATCTATAAATTCTGACCTAGATTAGGGTTCTTGAATGACCTAGTTTTTCGCTTTGATAGCATCTGTGTCTTACTCTCCCACCGGACTGGGGTAGGAGGGCACATTTTTTCGGGAATGCTTGAAATTCAATATTCCTGCTTTTGGTATGACAATTTAGCCCACCATTAGTCAGTGTATAAAACTGGGGGTCCAACTCTCCACTGTGCTGGTCCGGTTTGATGCCTGGATCTTTTGTTTCAGGGGTCGAACAGTTAGCTGCCTTGCCGTCTCCTCGACTGATCAAGACCCACCTTCCTATCCATCTCATCCCTGAGTCCTTCTGGAAAAACAACTGCAAGGTAACTAAGTCTGGCTGGATAATGAGACGAAAGGAGGGTGAAGGGACGCATGGAAAAGATTAATACAACCACGGAGGTGGGAGATATCTGCAGGTCTCAGTAGCATCAACCTCTATCCCATTTAGATATTGTTGCATCTTCTGTACTCAGCCTTCAAATTGACACTGGGTTTTGTTTACATCTTGGGAGGCCTTGTGGCGACCTCCCACAGCTTGACTATGTACAGTCTAGAGGAGATATGGCCAGGCCTAATTTCTGCTTGTTTTCATAATCAAACTGCTCTCTTGGGACCCCATCTGTTTAAAAAAAAAAGAAAATCTTTATTGATAATTTGACAACAATAGGATTAATAGCATTAGGTACAGTTGTCAGGTTTATACAATACCACTATAATGTACACTAGTTGTCCACAGTAAGACTATCACAGTTTACATTATACATAGATTGTACACTGTATCACAGTTTTCGTGTATACGTGTATTTGTAGTCTTAGAGACAGGTGCTGTATATTAAACATTGCGAAAAGTAACCCACAGCAATTAAAATGTGGAAGAAACAACTGTGTGACTGCTAGAGGCTGCCATGTAGCGCAATGATAAATGGGGTACATGGAGGGGAAGGTTGGTGTCTGCAGGGTCATTAAGTAAGACCATCTTCATCGCTGGCAGAGGGGGTGAAGGTGGGGAAGGCACGCCCCAGGGCACGGGCCCAGCAGGATCGTAACCCTCGCTTCCCTGGTCAGCGAGTGCTACCGCCACCACTCACACATTCAGGAATGAGCACCTGCTTATCCAGATTCAGCCATCTCTAAATATCTCTGCCAATTTGGAGTGTTAGATGTGACCGAGCGGACCGCCCAGCGACAAGTGACACCTCATGTTCTGCTATAATGCCAGTGCATAAATCGTAGAGCCACAGCTTGATGGGCAGTGACGCCACCAATTTCTAACTCATTGCTATCCTTAGCTTGGCAAAAACCAAAGCAAGGTCTAGAAATTTGTTAGTGGCTTTATGTGCTGCTGTACGGGAACTAATCCCTAAGAGATAATAAAGGCCGTCTATATGCACTGTGTGACCTACAGCTTCACAGAGTACTGCTGCTACCGTAGCCCAATAAGGAGTCAGCTGAGGGCATGACCATACGCGAGTGTCTGTGTGACATAAGATATGTGTGGTGAAGGTAATTGAGTTGGGTGTATTTAAGTCTAGCATTCAAGGAAATGCATTTTGGTACCCCCAGGCACTGCGCCAACTTCTTATTGGTGAGCATAGTGCATAGTGTCTTGTCCCAGTAAGCCCAGAGAGCAGTAAAGGGCACTCCCCATCCCCATGTAGGGAGTTGAATAACAATATTATAGAGCGACGGCCAGTCCCATGTGTAAGAATGGTTTGGAAAAGTCTAGAAGGATCTGGATCTTTGTGTGTTTTATGCCAGACCCTATGTAGATGTCGGTTAAGCGAGGTGTAAAGGATAAAGGAACCCAGTGGAAGGGCCGGACTGAGAACCCAAGACAGTCCTGGCAATTTTCTCTGATCAGCCACTGGGGAAGTGCTGCCTGGCCCCAGGAGTCTGGAAACACTTGCTTGCTGCTTTTGTCACTGGAGGGCTATATTGCACCACTGCTGCAGAACTGGCCCCCAGTAACAAAACCGCCCCTCACCCTTCAATCAATTAACTAGTCAATCAAGTGTCTTATAAAGTAGGACTACTCACCCATAAGGGTCTCAAGGCACTGCTGATCCGTCGAAGGCACTGTGGTTGAGTCGAAGAACCAGGTCTTGATCTCCTTCCTGAATTGAGGCAGTGACTGAGATTGCCTAAGGTGGAGAGGCAGGGTGTTCTAGGTCTTTGCAGGGAGGTAGGAGAAGGACCTTCCTCCGGCCGTGGTCTTGTGGATATGTGGGATGTTGGCCAGAGCTAGTTGGGTGGAGCGGAGGACTCTAGTGGGTGCTTGGAATGCGAGGCAGTGGTTAATGTACTCAGGTCCCACTTCATGTATGGCTTTGTACAAGTTTATGAGGAGCTTGAAGGTGATGATTCTTTTGTTGACTGGGAGCCAGTGGAGGTCCTTCAGGTGGCCAGTGATGTGGCTGTGGTGGGGGATATTTAAAATGATTCTGGCGGAGGCGTTCTGAATGTTCTGCTGTTTCCTGTGGAGTTTCTGGGTGATGCCGGAGTAGAATGCGCTGCCGTAGTCTAGTCTGCTGCTGATGAGTGCCTGGGTGACTGTCTTTCTGGACTCGGTGGGTATCCACTTGAAGATCTTTTGGAGCAGGCATAACATAGGTGTAGCGTGTGGAAGCAGGATTATAAGATGGCATTGATCTGGCAGTTCATGGTGAGCGAGGAGTCCAGAATGTTGCCGAGGTTTCGTGCGTGGTCTGTGGGGGGTTACAAGTGCTGCAGGCCACCAAGAGTTGTCCCAGCTGGATGGGTTGGAGTGTAGGATGAGGTCTTTGGCTTGAGGCAGCTGTTCTTCATCCAGGTTGTGACAGCCTTCATCCCATCATGGAAGTTGTTCATGACGACTGTGGGTTCGTTGGGGAGGGAGAGAATCAGCTGGGTGTCGTCTGCGTCGGAGATGATGTTGAGTCTGTGGTCCCTGACGATTGGCTGCGAGCTGGGCCATGTAGAAGTTGATGAGAGTGGAGGCACTCTGCAGCTGATCTCTGTGAGATCTGAGTAGAACGGGGGAAGTCTGAATCTCTGTATTCAGCTGGTGAGGACGGAGCTGATCCAGTCCAAGGCTTTCTTGCGAATGCCGGCGTCCTGGAGTCTTGTGCATAGGGTGCAGTGGGAGACAGTATTGAAGGAGGCCGAGAGGTCCAGGAGGAGGGCTGCAGTTTCGCCTCAGTTGAAAAAGATGTGTACTTCACCTGTGGCTGCAAGGAAGGCAGTCTCTGTGCTGTGGTTGCTTTGGAAGCTGGATTGGGAGAGTTCCAGGATGTGGAGAGCTTCGATGAACTCAGAAAGGTGGGCATTGATGGCCTTCTCGATTAACCTGGCTGGGATGGGGAGCAGAGATGGGTCTGAAGTTCTTGAGGTCCACTGGGTCGGCAGATGGTTTCTTCAGCAAGGGGTTGATCTCTGCATCTCCTCGGAAGGTGGCAAAGTTGATGGAGCAGTTAATGGTGCAGCAGACTTTGGGGTGATGAAGGTGCCATCTCTGTTGAATATATGGTGTGGGCAGGGGTCCGAGAGTACTCTGGAGTGGATGCTCTTCATGATCTTGAGGGTGTTATCAGCAGTGAGGGAAGTCCAGCTGAGTGGGATCTGCTGCTTCCAGTGTCATTGGGTGTGGTCGATGTGGTTGGGGTGAAAGTGTCTTCAGTATCGAAGCTGTCAAAGCTGTTGTATATCTGCTTAATCTTGCAGAGGAGGAAGTTGTGAGGTTGTTGCAGAGGTCTTGGAAGGGTGGGATGTCTGCTGTCTCTGTGCTGGGTTTGTCAAATTCTTTGACCACGGCTAAAAAGTTATCTGCTATTAAGTGCGTTGGCGTTGACCCTTTCTTGTAGGGCCGCTTTCTTTGTTGTTCTAATGAGGTGGTGGTATGCGCTGACAGTGGTTTTGAAGGCTGAATGGTCTTACAGGATCTCGCTGAACCTCCATTTCTTCTCGAGCCATCTACAGATGCGTCTGAACTCATGAAGGGCAGGGGAGAACCAGCTGGTATTAATGGAGTGTCGCTTGCCTGGGGCTTTCTTGAGGAGATCCAGTGTGCCGGCATAGTTGGAGATCCATCGGTGGAGGGTGCGTGCTGAGGTATTAACGTCTGCGGATATCGGTGGTGGAGTTTTGCTGAAGGAGGCAGTGAGCTGTTCTACGGTGATCTTGGTCCAACATCTGCGAGGGTAGCAGTTTTATGAGAAAGTGCCATCTTTCTTGCATGGTATGCCCCCACTTTTTTATTTTGCTGAATTGCTGATGTACTTTGACTGAGTGTGCCCTGGGCTCCTGCCAATCAGGTACCCAGGGCCTGTGTTCCTTCCCTAAATCTGCATGACAGCCTAAACCCAATTGGCATCTCAGGCCACAGGTCAGCCCATGGTAAATGGTACCATAGGTACCCAGGGCACTGTGACCAGAGAAGGTCCCTAAGGGCTGCAGCACTTATTGTGCCACCCTTAGAGGCCCTGCACCCCTACACACACACACACTGCCTTTGCAGGCTGAGTGTCTGGGTGCAGAACTAAACAGAGAGTCGACATGGCACATCTCCCTGTGTGCCATGCCCACAACACACACTGCCCTGGCATACATCAGCCACCCCTCTAGCTGGGTGCCCTATGCCGGTGGTGTGGGTACAGGTGCATGAGCCCTGTGCCCCTACAGTACCCAGGTCCATACCTGGGCACTGTAAGTGCAGGGTTGCCATTTAAGAGTATATGGTGCTGGGAGATCGTCACCACGAACTCCACAGCACCATGATGGCAACACTGAAGACTGAGAAGTTTGGTATCAAACTTCTAAGCACATTAAACCCGCACTGATGCCAGTGTGGGATTTAATGTACAATGCACAACAGAGGGCATCTTAGAGACGCCCCCTGAACCTAACCTACAATCCATGCCTTGTCTGAGGGGCTGCCTAGGCTGCCACACAGCAGACATGTTGCTGGACCCCTGGGTAGAGACCCATCCGCTCTCCTGGGCCTGCAACAATGCACATCCTGGGCGAGGTGCTAGGTCTCCTTCCCCAGGATGGGCAGGGGAAGCTTCAAAGGCATGCCGCCTTTGTGAGCTTCTCCAGACCACTTGCTGTACCCAGCAACGTGCTCCTACCGGTTCTGACACCCACTCTGGTGGGAAGACTGGCCGGAAACCCCAAGGAAGGGAAGGGGGTGTGCCAGCCTCTGCCAACCCCACCCCTCAGGTGGGGGAGGCGAGGTGGAGCACATCTCCGGGCTCTCGCCATCTTGAAGATTGGAAGCCCTGCCCAATCAGGACTAGGCTGCTGCCCCCCTCCCACAGGAGAGTGGCAGGATAGGGGGTGTACCCACCCCAGCGCAGGGACCCAGTGGTCCCTGCCCTCTACCTAATAGTAACTCCCCTAAATTTAGTATTTAGGGGCACCCTGAACCTTCCTTCCTTAGAGCCAGATTCCGAAACAGCAAAGAAGATCTAGAGACAAAAAGACCCGCCGTGCAGCTGCTAACAAGAGGAAGGCACCAACTGCTTTGGCCCCAGCCCTACCGGCCTGTCGACCCTCGAACCTGTTCCTGCTAAACCCCGGCATCTCCAGTGGTCAGCGACCTCACAAACCCTGGAGGACCCGGCTACTTTGTGACTCTGAGCAACTGGGACTCCCATGAGCAGTGGTACTGCTCAAAGCACTGCTCAAAGCAAGTAACTGACCCCTGGCAGCAGCCAGGAACCACGAAACCTGCACACTCTGCACCCGCCAGGCCTGGCCTGTGCCGGAGTGGACAAAGACCCAGAGGACGTCCCCCCGGCGACTGTGACCCCGAATACAGAACCCAAGGACTCACCTCGACGCTCCTGACGACGCTTGCAGCCACAGAACCAGGGACCCCTCCAACCGCGACCAGCAGAGGGTAAGATTTCCCAACGCCAAAGGGCACCCCTGCACCCGGCGCCCTGCGGCCACCTGTGCCCAACTCCTGGGTGCCTACCTATCCTCCAACTACCCAACTTACCTCTTGAAGTGGTGGTCGCACCTGAAGAATCTTCGTCCCCGAGCTTGCAGCCTTTGTTCGTTCTTGAGCTTCTCTATTGCAATCCATTGAGCCCCCGACGGCTCAAAACCACCCTGCACCCAGCCGCCCGAGTGGCCCTGGCACTGCAACTTCTACTCTAACCTACTTCCGCATTTGTCCTGAGTAAGTGATCAGGGGCCCAGCTCCCACAGCCACGTGGCCTGCTAGCTAGCAGCCACCAACCCAAGGCCCCCTGCAACCCATAGGATACCATTGGGCCTAACTCACTCTACACCCGGCTGCCCCTGTGCCGCTGAGGGTGTAGCAACTGTACTTACCTGACCCTGGGAGACCCCTGAGTCTATGCCCAGAACCTTAACTCTGCCAGTCGATTACTTACCCAAAAGCCGATAACTCACTTTTCTTCCATAGGGTAACATTGACTGGCTTCTTCTGAAATTTCTTTTAAGTGTGGAGTTTGTAAACTTTAAAATATTCACCTAAAATCAATCGACTAACGAAAATGAGAATACTCACCTGCTATCAGGAGAGATCCCAGTGCTGGATCTTGGTGCCCAGCACTGACCCTGAAAAGTAATTACAACCATATTTACCGCTAACCCAATTTTCTTCCATAGAAAACCATTGACTGTTTTCTGTGAAATTTCAGTCGATTTTTGCAAACTACAAATATTCTTTAAAAATCGCACCAACTATGAAAATGTAATTACTTACCTGTTTTAGATAGATGTCCCAGTGCTGAACCTAGGAGCCCAGCACTGGATTACAAAAGTAACAAGAACATACTTTACCGGTAACTTGAATTTCCTTCCATAGGATAACATTGCCTGATTTTTGCTGAAAACTTTTCTAAGTTTTGATTTTGCAAGCTTACAAATATTTATTAAAAATCGCCTGTATAACAAAAACACATTCTTTCAACTGTTTACAGGAGGTGTCCCAGTGCTGGATCCAGGATCCAACACTGAGTTAGAAAAAGTAACTATAACCCCACTTACCTGCTATGTGAATTTCCTACAATAGGATAACATTGGTGATTTTTGCTGAAAAAGTTTGTGTCAACTTTTAAAATACAATAATATTCCTTAACAATAACTACTGTACCCAAAACGCTTTTACAGGAACTGTCCCAGGACTGAATCTAGGATCCAGTCTTGTGGTAAGAAAAGTTATCCAAAAAGTAATCTATTGCATTTTACTAGAAATTTTCATTGAGCTCAATGTATAATTGTGTTTGAAATTGTGTTGCCTATTGCAACAACTGTACCTATTGCTTCCAAAGTCTATTGCCTATTGAAAAGTATTTATCTAAAGCCTCTCAATCTGAGAAAGTATATTTTGATACCTATTGTTGGTTCTAAATTAAAACAACTACATATTTTTATACAAAAACCATTGGCCTAGAGTTTAGTTCTTGAGTGTGTGAGACCATTTGCTGACTGAGTGTGTACAACAAATGCTTTACACTGTCCTTTGATACTGCCTTACTGCTCGACCAAGCTACCACTTTAGAGAGTAAGGTTATATCTAACTTTAGCCTCTGTCAAACCTCTGGGCACTGTGGACTCTGTACACACTGTACCTATTTGGGAACAGCGTATACAGAGCCACTTCCCTACAGGTTTGCGTGGAGGTGTATGGTGGGCTTGGTGAAGGAGAAGTGGCCACAGCGATGGTCGGTCCACAGGAGCTCGGAGGTGTGGCTGAAGGTGATGTTATTGCTGGTGGAGAAGATGGTGTCGGCCGTGTGTTCTGCTGAGTAGAGAGGTGACCAGTTGTTCGAGTCCGACGGTGGTGAGGTGTTCCAGCAGGGACATGGTGTTCTTGTTGTTGGGGTTGTCCAGGTGAAAGTCGAGGTGGCTGAGGAGGAGGTAGTCTGTGGAGGCAAGAGCATGGGGTGCGATGAAGTCGATGATGGAGTTGCTGAAGCATGGATAGGGTCCGGGGGGTTTGTAGATGAGGGTGCCATGGAGAGTGGTGTTCAGGTTGGTCTGGATCTGGAAGTGGAGGTGCTCCGTGTTGGTCAAGTGGACGTCTGAGTGGGTGGTGAGGCGGAGGGTACTTTTGTGTATGATGGCGATGCCTCCACCCGGTTTGTTTATGCAGTCCTTGTGAATGATCTTGTAGCTGTACGGGATGGCAGTGGCGATAGCTGGGGTGGAGGGGGAGTTCATCCAGGTTTCCGTGAGGAAGGTGATGTCGGGGTGGATGGAGTCGAGTAGGTCCCAGATATCCATGGATTGTTTGTGAAGGGAGTGTGTGTTTAGCAGGATACAGCTGAGACAGCCGGTTCTGGTCTTTGTCTGTCGCTCGATGAGTGTGGCTGGTGTGCAGTGACAGGCGAAGGTGCAGCTGCAGTTACGGAAGAAAAAAGTGCCTTGGGTGTCATTCTGCGATGCCCAGCGGCAGGCTGTGTGGCGTCAGGTGTGGAGGGTGCTGGCGTTGTATCGGTGGATAGTCCATAGTCCTGGGCGTGGTCCAGGCACAGACGGGTGCAGACAAACTTGCCTTTGGCATGCCAAAGCGCGCTCGCTGCATGCACCCGCTGAGCAGTCACGCAGCAGCCGCCATTAAGTAGCAAGAGGGGGAGGGCTGGACGGCTGGAAAGTGGGAAAAGCGGGAAGTGGGAAAATGGCACTGGAGGGGGGGGGGGCGGGCTGCTGGGGACACGCAGCGATGGGGACACGGTGAAGAAAAGGCACAAAAGTGGAAAGTGGAAAAGTGAAAGAACAGCAGAAAGAGAGTGACAGAAGAGCAGAACAATGCAGTAAGAAAGTGACAGAAGGGCAGAAAAGTATAGAAAGTGACAGAGAGCAAAAAAGATGAGAGGAGGAAAAAAGAGATCAAGAGAGAAGACAGAAAGCAGAGAGACAGAGGGTAGAGCATCAGCAAAGCAGAGATGCTCCCTACTGCACCATCAAGGATGAGGTGCAGGAGAGTGCCTGCGGGTGGAGGAGGGCCTCAAACTCAGGATTTAGAAGGGTCAGGGGCAACAGCTAAAAGGCTGCGAGGGAAAGCTACCTACTGACAAGGTCAGTAAGATTGCTCCTTCACCGTGCATCAGCTGCCATTAAGTAGGGTGAGGGGGAGGAGTAGACAGCTGGGAGGTGGGAAAAGCAGGAAGTTAGAAAGCGGCGCTGGAGAGGGGCGGGCCCGCAGTGACGAGCAGCGGCGGGGACGCAATGAGAAAAAGGTGCAAAAGAGAAAAGAGGAAAAAGTGGAAAAGTGCAGAAGTGAAAGAAAGTGACAGAACAGCTGAAAAATGAGGAGTGTAGTAAGTGGGCCATGTAACAGATTGCCCCTCATGAAACGGAGTTATCACTTTCGGGAGGAAAGCAGCCCGAGCGCAAAGCTCAAATTTGTCAGGGAATATTGCCAGAAATGGAGTCTTTGACAATATAGCCTGCAACTTGCTCACCCTCCTCCCAGATGTAATTGCCACTAAGAAGGCTGCTTTGATGGGCAGCAGCTGGAGGGGGCAATTATGCAGTGGCTCGAAAGGAGCGCACATTAGGAAAGTGAGAACCAAATTAAGGTCCCACTGAAGCATAATGAAAGGGGCAGTAAAGAACATATATACAAGGCCTTTGAAAAATCGATGTACAATGGGTTGCTATAGGAAAGTGTCCCTGTTTGCATGCTTACCCATTGAATTTTTGCCTGACAAGTGCTGCAACTTGACTTGATGTGCCCTGGGTCCCTACCAATCAGGTTCTTGGGGCCTGTGTTCTTTCCAAAAACCGTTCCTTTGGACCCACAATTGGCTTATCTCTGGCCATGGGTAAGCCCCTTGTAAAAGATACCATGGGTACCAATGGCACTGTGACCAGAGAAGGCCTCTAAGGGCTGCAGCACCTATTGTGCCACCCTTAGGTGCCCTGTACCTTAATACCCACACACTGCCATTGCAGGCTGCAAGTTTTGGTGCAGAGAAAGTGAAGAGTCAACACTGCACACATCCCTGTGTACCATGCCTGTAATCTACTGCCTATAGCCTCAGTAAGCCACCCTTCTAGCAGGGTGCACTAGAGCATAGGTGAGGATAAATTTGCATGGACACGGTACCCCTACAGTGCCTAAGTCAATTCTTAGACATTGTAAGTGCAGTGAAGCCATAAAGAGTATGTGGTCTGGGAGTTGGTCATTACAAACTCCACAGCTCCATAATGGCTTCACTGAAACCTGGGAAGTTTGATAGCAAACTTCTCAGCATATTAAACCAACACTGGTGCCAGTGTGGGATTTAATGTAAAATGCATTCAATTAGAGATGCCCCCTGAAAAACAACTAGCTTTTGTGCGGTTTCTGAATGGCTGCCAACCATTTGCCACCACCAGACATCTTTATGGACCCCTAGGTAGAGAGCCTCTGCTCTCTGGGTCCAAAAAAAAAGCCCATTCTGTGCAGAGGTGTCATGCCTCCTCCCCTAGGATGGGCTGGGTCCACGGAGGATTAGTTTAGTAACATCAACCACCTTAATTGTGTAACCATGGAGCACAGCCTCTCGTTTTCCTGAAAATAAGAGGTAATATACCCTGAAAGAGTAGATCTGAATGGGGCGTCATGGAGTGCCTCCAAAGGAAGGCGCTAAATTGGTATTTTGGGCCTGCATCTCCCCCAGCTCGGTTGCAATTGTAGAGGGCAATGAGAGAGTATGTCCAATATATTCAGCCCATAGTATCCTGGTATGTAGGTCGTACAAACCAGAGTAGTATGAGAACTCACTAGTCTCCGGGTTCACACTGTGCCATGCATCCTTCACCTGGGTATTAGTGACCCATCTCTGTAAGTGATGTGAGAAAGATATCGATTGTGGTCCTAGCATTGGGGGGCAGGAGCGGTTTAGGTCCGTGGTGCAATTATAGTCCCCTCCCCAGTAACTTGGTGCTAGTGCATTACGCAACAGTGTTGGGGTCAAAGATTGCAAGAAGGGAGCTTGTTTAGTATTATGTGCATAAAGCGATATTAGTGAGAGGGGGAGACCATCCGATAAACCTTCCAACATGGCGTAACGGCTGTCTGGATCAATTTGTGTACACAGTGACTCTTGGAGTACCAATAGAACCACCCCGATTATTGCTTCCCGGCATATCTGGAATATGTGGTCCCTATGAATATACCCCCCCACCACCTTCACATAGATTCCAATTCTGATGACGTTAGATGCATATCCAGAAGGAGCGCAATCTGAATCTTACGTCTATGGAGATAGTGATAGACACTGTACCACTTTGTGTATTCTGCCAAGCCACGTACATTCCAGGTCAGCAACAGAAGTTTGGATCCCACTGTATTAATGTTAAGGGCCATTATATTGTAAATAAGGATACCCCCCCCCCATCATCGCCCCGCTCTGGATCCCTCCTCCTGAATCCCCAAGCAAATGCAGCATGTCACATTTACCACTAAAATAAAGGAAGATCCACACTAGGAATAATAAAAGATAACATAAGAAATTTCCAACTCCCATTCCCATACTGGTTCACCATTGGGTTACCACCCATTGGTACTGTAATGCAATACTAACAACACTAAGTAACAGTCTTTACCAGTGGTACTTTATAAGTGTGGGAGCAGTCATATTATGACTGTGGCAGGTCTGCGTCAAATTGGCCACAACCCTCCGCCTTCTGCTCAGCATTAATTTTGTACTCAACTTCTCCCAGCTACCGCACACATAATACTAAATCATTCTCAACCCACCAAAACTAAGAGATACAGTTCATATCAAGTGCTCAGCCGTCTGAAGTGTGACAATCGGGCTGCCACGCAGCAATGCAGCAATTGGCAAAGCAGACCCCTCCGGAGAATCAGCTTGCCAGTTCTCTGAACCTGAGGGTGGGGCAGAGGAAGCTGCAACACATCCCCCCACGTCTTCCACCGCACAAGCCCTCTCCTTGGCTGCTTGCTCTTTAGTTGGGCCCTGGGGTCGACGTCTGTTTGGTGGCTTGCGTTGTCTTTGTATTTTCCATAAAGAGGGCGGGCTGTTTTACCCCTAATGAGGTTGTAAGGCCTCTGTGTTCTAGCGTGGACCAGGCATCCTCTGGTGTTGCACAAAAGAAGTGGTGCCCTCATGTGCTAGCTGAAGCGTAGCAGGGAACTGTAAGGTGTATTTGATGCCATGTTACAGAGGCACTTCTTTATTTCCATGAAAGAAGACCTGTGCCGTTGAACTTCCAAGGTGTAATCAGGATAGATATGCACTTGAGCATTCTTGACAAGCCCTTCGCTCGTGTCACCTGTAGAATATTTTCCCTGTCCCTATCATTAAAGAGGCGTGCGACCACTGGCCGCAGAGGGGCAATCCGACGGGGAGGTCTCCCAGGCACCCGGTGGGCCTTCTCGACAGACAGAAAAAAAGGTGTACTGTTTACCCAGGAGAACCG
Source organism: Triturus cristatus (assembly GCF_964204655.1). Classification (NCBI taxonomy): domain Eukaryota; kingdom Metazoa; phylum Chordata; class Amphibia; order Caudata; family Salamandridae; genus Triturus; species Triturus cristatus. The sequence continues at coordinate 1,282,068,372 of NC_140590.1, forward strand.
TGTTCACAAACCAGTCTTCAAGATACAGCCCCATATTTGGGTCCTTTGCCTGATACGGAAGGCCCACGATCCACAGGATATTCCGTCTCGATCTACCCTCCTGGTCCTTCACTCCCCCTGCAGATATTCTATTTCCTCCTGCATAGCTCAGGGATGTTTATCAGATTCTGCCACTGTGGAGCGCAGGGCAGCCAGTATTGATTCCGTTTTCTCAACTCGGTCTTTCAGTTTTTTATGATTCTCCCGCAGGAAGTCCCTGTCAATGCATAGGGAATCCAGTTTAGGTTCAAAAGCAAATTTAATGGATAGTACGGCTGTTAAAAGTTCATCAAAGCAGTGGAAGTGGTCGGATAACGTGACTGCCAGTGACATAACCATAGATTCATTAGCATTTGTGTGCTCCTCGCTCCTGTGGGCGCTGCTGGCTGTCACCAGGGCCTTGTCGGTCTTTGTTTTCACCATTGTGTTAATAGTGTAGTGTCCGGTATCACCTCACGTCAGTTTGTCAGGAGGCGTCGGTGGCATCAGGGCAAGATGCATTGTGGTGGGCTGAAGACAGTGGCACCAAATGAGCAGGATGTTCAGGAATCCATGTCCCTCCAGCAGGGCCCCGGTTGCTGTAATTAGTGCCCGTCCTGAACTACGCCACAGCGAGAAAACCGATGGCGGGTGCAAACTTGTCCAAAGAATAATGATTTGGATGGCGTAACCTGGGGCGATGACTCGTGTCTGTGTGGGCATTCCAATTCCAACTGTAGTCTGCTATAACAAGTATATAGCACCAGAGAAATCAGCTCCCAGGTGCCAAGTGTCTTCAGTGTGGTCAACAGACTCTAGTTCAGTGGGAGTGAATGATGTGGGCCCCCCTTAGAGGCACTCCTTCTGTCTAGCTCCAAACTGTATTTCATGCAATGTCCAATCCCTCTCTAATGCACCAAATCACTCCTAGACAGAGGGCTTATATGTGGCTGGGCGATGCAGTGAGTAATATGGAAAGGGGCAATCTGGTTAATAGGGGCCCATGCAGCCAGGGCACATTGTGGCACCATTACTATTGATGGGGACCTGGGTCGACCCCTCCCCCAAGTCCACTGCTCACCTGCCCCGGGGCCTGTTAGTAGCAGGTGGGTGCCAACAAGAAATCCACTCTGGGACCCAGTGGGCGGCACATCCAGGGTAATGGGACCGTCCTACAAGCCAACTGCTCCAGTGAATGCACTGCCAGAGAGAGTGAGGGTGAAGACCAACATGCCCCTGAACGGGGGACACACCCTACTGAACGGATGGTCCCGCGATGCTGGGCTGTGTCGTTCAACTCACTGCAATATGGGGCGTGGCGTGGTCTGATGGGCGTAGATGCCTGTCCGGCCGCCAGAGTGTTCGGCCTCAGGATGCTTCTCGCGTGGGGCAGGCCGCTCCCTGTACTCCCTTTTGCTGTGATTCCTGAGGTCCTGCTGCGAGCCACAGCAGCAGGTCGGGTTTCCACCTGGGCTCCTGTGGCTCCAGGCATGTAGCGGGGCTCACAGGAATCTGTGGTGTCGCGGTCTAGTCATCAGGCAACCACGTGACCGCACGCAGTGCCTGACGTGGACTGCACGCGCACCAGGCATGATATACGGGGATTAATATTGAAAGGTCACCTGATTCCCGTCTCCGCAATAAACCCCGAAGTAGTACTGGATCTGTGTCCGTGTATCCTTTCAAGGGGGGGATCCGGACGTTACATACTGGCGACGAGTGAACTCGCACCCGCCACACATGCCTACCGCCTCGCGGCACTCCCGCTGAAGAGCGCCACGTTCCTGCCATCTGAAGAGGGGAATGGGAGACCCAGTGCAGCTCGACCTACGTGAAGCATGTAACCATCCAGAGGCACCTTGCAACGTAGTACACCGCCCAGAGAGCAAGCCCCCGCCTCAGTGCCAGTGATCCACAGTGCAGCTGCACCTTGCAGCCCCCTCAGCCCTGCACCATAAGACATATCAAGGCTCACCACCTCCGCCACCCGCCTCCAACCCTGCAAGGATTGAGCACCTGCATACGGCCTGAATCACCAGGGGACTCCTTTCTACGGCGTATAGCCCCACACAGTGAGCCCCACTCTGCAGCCTGCGATCCAACCCTGCTACAGCATACCCAGCGGAGTGTCCAGTGTGACGCATTCCTTGCACATGCCATCTGGCCTCTTTACATGTAGCACGCACCACGTAGCGCCACCGGAGGGAGGACAACGTCCAACGCTACACACTGGCCACCAGCCACACGTCAGGGCAGACAAGCACTTAACTACGGGGTCTCCCGGCTACCCCTGCTGTTTCCGCCGCACGTCAAGTCCCACACCAGTTGGAAGTAACGGAAACGTCCAACAGACACACCCCGGCCTGCCACAATGTGCGCCCAAACATTCTCTCTCACCAGTGCCTTCCCTCCCTAAACCGGGTGAGCCAGCCATGAAGTGGGCTGATTGGAAGGGGTACTTTCTCAACTACCTGTCCGCCTTAGAAGATGAAGGAGAGGAGGAGTTTTCCAGTAAACGCCGGAAGAAGATACTACTACACAACCTACGGTCAAGAAGGATTAAGGGTCTACGAGAATATAGTGAAGAAGCCAAGGGTCGCAACAGATGAAGATGTGTTCCAACACGCCCTGGAAGATCTTGACAACCATTACCAGCCAATGATCTGCACAGCCATAGACAGGTACAATTTCTTCCAAAGGAAACAGAGTGACTTAGAGACTGTAGAGGATTACGTCGCAGCACTAAAAAAACTGGCTATCAACTGCAAATTCGGTCACCTTCACAATGACTTAGTGCGCGACCAAATCATAATGCATACCACCAGCACCAGCGTCCAAGAAAAGCTGTGGGTGAGTGGTGACGCACCCCTGCACGAAATCATAGCGATTGTCAAAAAGGTTGAGTTGTCTAAACGATGTGCGGAAGCAGCAAAGAAAGACACAGGCACCAAACCAGCGATATGTAAAGTCACTGACTCTAGAGGGCCAAGAGACAGACCTGCACCCATAGCCAACCAAGGAAATAGCAGACGGCCCACCAAGAACACCTCTGGGCCCGCCAGACCTCCCCCAGAAAAGAAGGGTTCCTGCTACAGATGTGGTAGCCATACACACATGGCTAATGATAAACGCTGGCCAGCATATCGAGTCAAATGTTCCTATTGTGGGGTAGTGCGACATTTCGGCAAAGGTTGCAGGAGAAGACCCAGCAGTTCCTCAGTGAAATGTGTCATGTATGAGTCGAAACCAGAAACGGGGGAGGGCGAGGGTGACGGCGAGTGCATCCTGTGTATTGATGACCAAGTAATGGGCATTACCTGTAAAGCTAAAAGCAAACCCTCCTGCCTACTGACCATTGGTGGCCTTCCAATCTCCATGGTAGCGACTCTGGGTCCCCGTTCACAATCATACAAAGAGACATCTGGGAAAGTGATTTTGCAGACACCATAGGAAGCCACCTGCACCCCACAGATGTATACCCTGTCACTTACACAGGGGTGCGAATCCCTATGGTAGGTTTTAGACAGTTGACATTTGAGTTCAAAGTGAGGGAAACCATGGGCAAACTAGATGTAGCTGAGAAGGGCCCCTCCGTACTCAGATGGCTTGACCAAGGATAATTGGGTATACAATTGAACCCCAACGGAGAAACCCAAGTCCTCATGACGGATGAACCTCCCAGGCCCGTAGGCATTGATTTACAGATGGAGTTCCCCAACGTCTTTGGAGGGTCGATTGGCCGACTGTCAAAATTCACACACAAGATAGTGCTCAAAGAGGGCGCTACACCGGTCAGTCACAAAGTAAGAAACATCCCATTCAACTGTAGAGAAGCTGTGCAGCTGGAATTACAACGGTTGGAGGATAACGGCATCATCGAGCCCATCGAATGCGCTGAATGGTTAGCACCTTTAGTCGTGGCAGGCAAACCTAATGGCAAGGTGTGCCTATGCATTGACCTACGAGAATTGAACAAAAATATTCTGGTGGACAAGTTCCCACTTCCACGCATCGATGAACTGTTGGCCCAGACCAAGGGGATCAAGTGGTTCTCCACAGTAGACCTTACGGCGGCATACCACCAGATCCTGCTCCACCCTTCATGCAGGATGTTGACCTCCTTCATCACACCGTTTGGCTGCTATATGTTTCGGCGACTCCCGTTCGGACTGGCCTCCGCTGCGTCCGTGTTCCAAAAACGGATACACAAAGTATTCACGGACTGCACCAACGTCTTATACTTTCAGGACGATATCCTCATCATGGGAACCACCAAACAGGAGCACAACATCACATTTCGCAAGGTGTTAAAGACGCCGTCGGAAAACGGCCTCACTGAGGAACTGGAAAAGTGCAAGTTCGGCCTACGCACCGTCCCATATTTGGGGCATGAAATTGGTGAAAAAGGCATCTCCCCGAAAAAGGCGAATGTGGAGGCCATCAAGTCAGCGCCCAAACCACGAACCAAGAAAGATGTCCGTTCCTTTCTGGGGTTGGCGGAATTTCACAGCAAATTAGTCGGAAATTTTGCCACCAAAACCCACAGCATGCGCCAGCTCCTGAAGGACAAGACCACCTTCTGTTGGACACCGGAAGCAGACCGAGAGTTTGAGACCATAAAAAGAGATATATGCAACGCCATCCCCTTGCATGGTTTCGACAGCTCTGCCACCAGCATATTGACGACGGATGCCTGTGACAAAGGACTAGGCGTGGTCTTATCGCAACGTGCAGCCGATGGCATGGAAACCACGATTGGCTTTGCCTCCCGCTCTCTTGCACCCAACGAGGAGAAATTCAGCACAATTGAGAAAGATGTTGGCATCCACTTGGGCCATGGCAAAATTTCGGCAGTATCTTTGGGGTTCCCGCTTTACCCTCAGAACGGACCACAAACCGCTAATCAAGGTCTTAACATCCAGTGGCCACGCTACAGCAACTCCATGCATAGCCAAAATGTCGCTTAAACTCCGCGACTTCGTGTATGATGTAGAATATCTACCAGGCCAAAAGAACAAAAAGGGGTGGATTTCCTCAGCCGCTCCGCCGCCATGGACAGTGCTCCTGACCCCAGCGTTTGGGATGAGTTCCAGGTCACCCTCACTGCAGACCATGGACTCATCATCAGTGCACAGCACTGGATCTCAGCCTACGACACCGACCCCGCACTGTCACAGGTGAAATCCTCCGTCACACAAGGGTGGCCTGCTAAAAAGCACTTGACAGAAGAAACCAAGAAAGAAAGGCGGCCATCTGGGCATCGTGAAATCCAAACGGAGGCTAAAATAGTCATACTGGTGGCGTGCCATCAGTGCTTCTGTGGAAACCTACGTACCGGCGTGCATACACTGCGCCAATGCGGACAAGTCGTTGTCGCTACTGAGGCCTCCCATGGGCGAATTCACCACTCTTGTCAACCCCTGGGACGAGTTATCCCTCAACATATTGGGTCCCATCTTCGACTCCTGAGGTGTACCCAAATATGTCATCGTCTTAGTCGACAGGTACTCCAAATGACTGGAGGTACAGGTCTGCGAAAAAGTGGACACTGATGCGGTCATCGCTTTCCTCACCGGCACCTTCCTGAGAGAAGGAATCCCGAGAGTCGTCAAATGCGACAACGGGTCCCAATTAGTCTCTGAGAATTTGACGGCGTTCACACACAGGAATGGCATCAAGACCAGCCATACGCCTGTGTACCACCCCGCCGGCAACGGTGTAGCTGAAAGGTTCAACCGTGTCATCATGGGATCTGTTCAGGCGGTCATCAGCGTGGGCAAAAACTGGGAAACAGAGCTCCAGAACACTAACTGGGCATATCACATCATGCCCTCAGTGACGGGCTACAGCCCCGTTCTTGATACTGCGAGGGAGTGAACCATTCACGAAGGACAACCTTGCATGGATGAACATGAAACTTCAGAGCAAATGGTCCACGGCCGTGGTTCGAAGCAACATTGAAAATGCTCAAAAAGTATACAAGGACAACTACGATAAGAAGCACGGTGTGCGAGAAGTCTCATTAGGCCAGGGAGACTGGGTTCATGTAAAGCTGGGCCATCCCTGCAGGAAAGGTGACAGCAAGTTCGGCAAGCTCTTACAAGTCAAAGAACTCTACTCTCGCTCAGCTCTACTGAGTGACGGCAAAGTGTGGTCCCAAAGCTGGATGGCGAAATGCAACAAGGTACTACAGTGGCACAAAGCCAGCTTCCCCACAAGCGCCGGCTACGACGGTGAGGATGCAGACGCACCAGTGGCCCTGCCGCCGGTGGACTCCAGAGCTACAGGTACCATGAGGGGGACAGGGGTTAATACAGAGACCACAGTAGGAAGGAACATCGGAGTTCCTACTCAGCATTCACCTCCTCAGGAACCCAATGACAACCCAGACAAAAGGCAGGGCATGCCCACAGCACACAAATAGAAGCAGACACAGAACAAAATACAGACCTCATCACAGACAAGAGAAGCAGGTGAGGAGCAAAGCCTCCTCCACACATACCTACACAGGCAGGATAGTGGTGCACCCCAAGAGATACGAGTTTGAAATGTAACCCTGCTACCGCGCACCACCTGCCCCCCCCCCCCCCTTGTGCAGGACATCCTCCTTATATCTCTCTCCCTCTCGCTCCCTCTCCCTCTCTGTCTCTCTACCCCCCCCGCCTTCTCCCCTCTCCCGGGGAAGCTCCACATACAGGGCTTCCCGTGACCCACGGCCTACGCAATATGCGCTGTTGTGACTGATGTAAGTTCACTATGTTCTCCTTTTGTTGTTATTGTTAAGGGGGGAGATGTGTGGTGTTGCGGTCTAGTCGTCAGGCGACCACGTGACCGCACGCGGTGCCTGACGTGGACTGCACGTGCACCCGGCATGATGTACGGGGATTAATATTGAATGGACACCTGATTCTATTACAGGACCGGAGGCTTCATATTATGCTTCTCTTTCTATTTATTGCTACTCACAGCAGCCAATGAAAACTTTTCTTATGCAAAACAAACTACATTTCCCATGATGCATGCACCACATCACTTCCTGCAGAGCCCCATAAGAGCCAGTAACACCGGAACCGCTCCTCTTTCTTTGCTGCTCACGCAGACAGTTAAGTTGAGAGCTCCGTTTTAATATTATTGATTGATGTGATTTGTGATTGGGATTTCACTCTTAAGGCTTTGATTGTGCAAGCGGCAGATGAATGCTTAACGCCGCGCTTACATGCAAATCCACAGAGTTGGGCTGACCGGGCGACGCGCATTGGCGCTATGAGACCCCCGCTGAGAGCGGGGATGAGTCGGGGGCATAGTTAGCAGTGAGCCATGCGAGGCTGCTTCGCGCGGTAGCTCGTATTTCCTGACGAGTGTCAGACGCGGCGCTCGGCCGCCTCGTCAGTGCCCCTTTCAGCGCGTGAGCGCTTATTCATTATTAAAGCACACGGTACCGCCCCGCCTTCGGCGGGTGAAAATTACTCAGGATATTGGCGCTAAGGCTTCCCTCATATGCCGGTGACACTGGGAGCCTATTACTTTCGTTTTTGTTCGTGTTTCCACGTGCGTAGCCCAATTGGGCTATTTTGGTAGGATTTGGGCTACGCACGTCGTAACTGCCCGTTTTTATGTGTTTTTGCTTTCGTTTTTGCCATTCAGGAAGTGGTTTAATAAGAGAGCACTGCTTACGCCAGGCTGGCTGCAAAAACGACCTGGACATGGAGGGAGCACACCTCCTTGGACTTTTTTCTTGCTCTTTTGGCTCCACTACGCCCTGTGGGCTGTAAGAATTGGGACACAGCTGTTGCTGAGGAGCTAGGTACCGGTGCTGTTGTGCTGTGGGTTGGCTCCCCCCCTTGTTACTCCTCCTTACTGTTGCCCTATGAGCAAATACGTCTACAAATTTGGTTCCACCATGGAAAATTGGGTGCACTATGAGGAGGATGACACCTTGTACGAGGAGGAGGTTGGGACACCTGCCATCGAAGATAATATTGTTGAGGCCCTGGACGCTTCCGTGCAGGAGTCAGTCAACAAGGCCCTGGAGAAGGCAGTTCCGGGAACTGTGCAGCAGGCATTGGCAACTGCATTAAAGCCTATTACTAGGCAACTGGAGAGGTTCGCGAAGCATCATGGCTTCACTACCGCAGCTGAGGAGCCGGCAAAGGAGCCGGCAAAGGAGCCATGGACTAGGTCCTGGCCGCATTCTGATTCCTATTCGTCACTCCCGCGCCCTGCGACGGAGAGGGAGAGGGTGCAGGATACTGATTCGGAACCTGGTTCCACCTCTTCGGACACCCCTGATGATTCCCCTCCCAAGAAGAAGTCTCGGAAAGTTAAGAATGTGGAGACTTCTCAGCCGGCCCCTACGCCTTTCACATTCAACCCCTCGGATATCGTTCACCCCAGATCCTCGGATTGGTTGCCTGCCCCGGAGGTGGCAGCGTATCTACATGAGAATTTGCGCAAGAGCTTTGACAAGGAGGTGCGCAACAGACTGCGGTCTGAATGTCCCCGACCGGATCTTACGGATAAGGTGGCAGAAACGCCGGAAATTGATCCCAGTTTGCTAACTTTCCTTAAAAAGTTTGCCAAGGACCCCAAGAAGGGTATAGACCGCGCATGGCGAGGGTGCCAGGACAAGCTTCTTGACGTGGTCGGCCCCCTAGCCAAGATATTGGAGATGGCTCTAGAGGCGCAGGAATCGGGAACTGAAATTGATTCCCATGTTTTGGCGGGCTGGACCCAGTGGGCTATCTGCCTATTAGGTAATGCCAACTGCGCAATCTCCACGGAGCGCAGGAAGTCCATTCTGATGCGCATGGACTCTAACCTTACGGAGTTGGCGGCGGCGGAGCCTGGCCCATTGGCGGACGGAAACCTATTCGGCGACCGATTCGTCAAAGATGTGGCGAAATACGTGGGCACCTTCACGACCCTGGACAAAGCTCAGGCAGTAATCAAACGGGTATTCCAGGCAGGGGTTTTCAACAGGGCCGAACGAGGCCGGGGACGCTCGTTTGGCCGTCAATTCTCCCAAGGTCCTCAAAGAGGAGATTTCGGACGCGGTAGAGGAGAGTGGGACTCCACCCGCGGTGGCACCTTCTACCCCACCAGGCAGCGCTTCATCAAGCGGCGCTTTAACAAGGGATCCTATCGGGGAGGATTCCAGAACACCGAGTCTTCAGGTGAGCGCTCCAGATTTATTTCTTCTTCCGTTGGGGGGCCGTATTCAGCAGTTTTATCACAATTGGGTTCAAATATTCCAGGACGCCTGGGTTTTGCAGACAGTTCAGGGGCTCCACCTAGAGATCTTTCAGACGCCCTGTCAGGTTCATCGGCTCAGACAGCTGTCTTTTTCCCAACTAGAGTGCGATTTCATAGATTCAGAAATAGAAGGATTGCTGCAGAAACGCGCGATAGCTCCTTGCAACGAGGGCCCTCGCGGTTTCTGCAGCAATAATTTTCTGGTGCAGAAGAAAGGCGGTGGTTACAGGTTGGTACTCAATTTGAAGGATTTAAACCACTTTATGACTTACAAACACTTCAAGATGGAGGGCATCCATCTGCTGGCAGACCTATTGAAGCAGGGGGACTGGTTGGTCCGTCTGGATCTGAAGGACGCCTATCTGTCCGTTCCCATATATCGTCCCCATCGCAGATTCCTTCAATTTCAATGGCGGAACCGGTGGTACGAATATTTGGTCCTTCCTTTCGGACTTTCCTCAGCACCGTGGTGCTTCACCAAGGTTCTGAAACCGGTCGTAGCCTACCTCAGGGAACAAGGGGTTCGCATGATTGTCTACCTGGACGACATGCTCATCATGGCGCAATCTCAGGCGTTGGCGGTTCAACACTTGCGCATGACCATTCGTATTTTGCAGAACCTGGGGTTCGTGATCAACGAACCAAAATTGTTTCTGTGTCCCACACAGACGATAGACTTTCTGGGGTTCGTCATAAACTCTCAGACGGCCCAACTCAGCCTTCCAAATTCCAAGCTTCGGGATATCAAGAAGGAGCTTCGCTCATTCCTAACCAAACAAATGGTTTCGCTCAGGGGGATTGCCCGGATAGTGGGATTCCTTGCATCGTCCATTCAAGCGATATTTCCGGGACCCCTACACTACAGGGCCCTTCAACGACTAAAAATCCAACACTTACAGAAGGGTCTTTCATACACGGATGTAGTCCCTCTTTCCCAGGAGGTGAGAGAGAAACTGCAATGGTGGTTGGCCCACGTCGAGGCGTGGAACGCCAGAGCAATTTTCGGCTCGCTACCGGAGGTGGTCATAGAATCCGACGCCAGCCGTTGGGGTTGGGGAGCGCGCAGCGGAAATATTTCCACAGGGGGGCGTTGGTCCCTAGAAGAGTTAAATCTTCACATAAATTGTCTAGAGCTTCTCGCAGGATCATTTGCGATCCGGACGTTATCTCCCAGGCAGGTCTCATGTTGCATCCTTCTTCGGATGGACAACATATCGGCAGTAAGGTACATCAACAAACTGGGGGGCACGAGGTCCTCAATGTTGGTGGAGATAGCCTTTTGGCACTATTGCCTGAGTCACTAGATTTCAGTCATAGCAGAATACATTCTGGGTCAGTCCAATGTGGTGGCGGATTGGAACTCTCGCCACCTCAAGGACTACAGCGACTGGCAACTTCTCCCACGGGTGGTCCGGTGGTTGCAGGAGATATGGGGATTTTGCGAGATCGACCTGTTGGCCTCCAGGCTGAACCGTCAAATGACGAAGTTTTTCAGCTGGAGGCCGGACCCATTGGCGCTGGCGACGGATACCTTCGCGCAAGAGTGGACTCAGAAGTTGAATTACGCGTTTCCACCCTTCATTCTCATTCCTCGCGTGTACACTCAAGTGATGCGCCAGAAAGCAGAAGTGATATTAGTGACTCCCTTGTAGAAGTCGCAGCCTTGGTTCCCATTGTTGCTGGAGGCGAGTTGCGACTTTCCCAGGAGGATCCCATGGTCCTCGACGATGCTCCAGGGCCCTCAGGGGGAGAGACACCCAATGGTTCTTGCAGGCATCTGTCCCTGATGGCCTGGAGACTTTCAGGCAGCGTTGGCAAATGCCAGGATTTTCGGAACAAGCTTCAGGATTTATCAATCAGGCGTGGGCCCCCTCTACCAAGAAGCGATATTCTTCAGCCTGGGGATGCTGGGTTCGTTGGTGCATGGGACAGCATGTGGATCCCGTGGGGGCAGGATTACCCTGTATTGTAAATTTCCTGTCTGAAAAAGCGTCGGAAGGTCTAGCATATCACTCTGTTAATAACTTTCGTTCCGCCATATCGGCAGGCCACTCTCAGATCGAGGGCAAACCTGTCGGAATGCATCCTTTAATATGTAAACTACTAAAGGGTATCAGAGTAGCTAATCCACCCAAACCAAAGTATTCTTCTTTGTGGGATGTCTCGCTGGTTCTGTCACTATTTCACAGATGGCCCGACAACAATAGGTTGTCCAGGAAACAATTGTCGGCCAAACTGGCCATGTTGCTCTGCCTAGCGGCTTGTAGACGTTCTTCGGATATTAAAGCTCTTGATATTACAGGTAGAGTATTTACTCCGGAGGGAGTTTCGTTTTCTATTACGTCTAGAACTAAAACCATGTCACGCAGTGTGGATTATCATGCTTTTCCCGATAATGCTAAACTTTGTGTGGTCCAATGCCTCAAAGCTTATGAAGACTGTACCAGGTCTACCAGGCCTGATGGTGTGGTACAATTGTTGATTGCTCTGCAGAAACCGTACAAACCTGTGACTGCGGCTACAATAGCCAGATGGCTCAAAGATGTTATGCAAGAAGCATGTGTAGATACTCGGGTCTTTGGTGCACATTCTGTCCGAGGCGGTATGGCCTCAAAGACTTTCATGTTGGGTTCTACTGTGAAGGATATCATGCATTCTGCAGACTGGTCGCCTGTGTCAATGTTTAAACAGTTTTATTATAAACCGGTGGGTGATATATCCTCTGTTGTTTTTAATCAGCGTTAAACTAGCATAATACGAAGCCTCCGGTCCTGTAATAGAATAAAAAATTAGCTAGCATTCACGCCAAGAATTTTCAGTTCTATTAAGGACACGGAGGCGAGGATTATCCCACCCGATTAAATTACAGTATTGTAATTGTTGCCCATCCGTTTGCATATATACTCTGATTATACAGAAGTTACGGGTTGTTTTATCTCTGTTTTTTCAGGATCCGAAAAGAAGATGGATTAATCCTGTTTGAAGTTGATGTTCTTCCCAGCTGGTCTGGTTTCTTCTACGTTGGAAGCTGTTGTTGAACTTTATTATAATTATTGGACTTATTGTTCGGAGCAAAGAAAGAGGACTGGTTCCGGTGTTACTGGCTCTTATGGGGCTCTGCAGGAAGTTATGTGGTGCATGCATCATGGGAAATGTAGTTTGTTTTGCATAAGAAAAGTTTTCATTGGCTGCTGTGAGTAGCAATAAATAGAAAGAGAAGCATAATCCTCGCCTCCGTGTCCTTAATAGAATTGAAAATTCTTGGCGCGAATGCTAGCTAATTTTTTATTCCCCTCCCCGGAATAAACCTCGAAGTAGTACTCGAGCTATGTCCGTGTATCCTTTCAAGGGGGGAACCGGACGTTACAGGATCTCTGAGTGTGTAGTTCCCAGCACCCAGGGCTTCCGGCAGGATACGACTTGCAGAACCTCAGCGCCCGAACTGCAGGGTATTAATTCGATGTCCCGCTCCGGGATGGAGATGTGTCGGGTGGTACTTTTGAACTCTGTATGGTACCTGGGCAGCTGCTGTTCCCTATGCGTACATCCCGGGCACCATCTTAGACACTATCCATCGGGACCCCCTCTTTTTACCTGACCTTTATCTTCCCCATGTGAGAATCTGGTTACAGACATCTCATGCCATCCCACATCAGATGTGCATAAATCTTTGCTGTTCACTACTTGTGATATTTGCTAATTTAATGGGCTCAACAAGCACGCTAATATCAATAGCAAAAGCACTTGTGGTGCCGCGAGCATCCACCATAGTTGAAAACATTGCAGAACAAATCGAAAAACAATACATATTAAGTGAATGAAATAAAAACGTATAATAATCTACATTTTATAATAAATAAATAAGAGCTTTTATCAGTTCTGGAGGCAAGACTTAACAACTTTCTAGAAGCAGCTGCCAGCTTTTGATGTCCAGAGCTGTAGACACAACAGATTCTAGAGCTAGGCAGGATCTTTTTATCTCTGTATCCCAAGAGAAGGAAAAAGACACAAAGAGGAAAGAAGCCAGGAGAGAAAGATGGAAAAATCGTCACCAAGAGAGGAAGCAAGAAAAGGAAACTGAACGAGTGAGATAAAGGGGCAGGGAGGGCCTGGTATTTAATGAAAGAGCCATGTGGTCAGTTCATGACTACACAGCATTGGTATTTGGCCTTTAAAATCCCAGGCAGTGTGTTTCTGAGCAGATTTGTGGGCACCGTCACTCCATTGCAAATTAGCAACTGAGTGGGCCTGGCAAATCGCCAGTATTTCTGTCATTGGCAAGACTATAGAGTTCTGCCAGCTTTCTGCTCAGGGCATTTGAGTACGTCGGAATGGGTGTTGTTCCTGTAGTATCATTGTGTTGCAAGGGTGAGCCACTGGACAGGCCCAAACAAGTATGTTGTCGCTGGTCAATAACATGAAGCAGTAGCTTCGTAGTCCAATTTCTGCAAAGAGACAACCATGCTCCAAGTCAGGGATCTGAAGGCCAACATAAAGAAAAGTGCTGCAAAGAGGCATGTTTTTTCACTAGTGTGACTCAAGGCCAAGATTAATAGAATCCTGGATCTTCTCTCTGAAAGTGCATGAAGGAAAACGAAAATCATTTAAAGTTTCTTTGGATCGTAAGTACATGAGTAAGGAAAAGATCAGTCTTCTCGAGCACAGTGTCACCCCAAAATAATAGTGATGGGTTACTCATAGGTTTTAAAGAGAATTGCTAACACAGGGTATTTTGGCTCTTTCGTCCTTGCTACACGCAATGGAACCTTATAGGTGCCTGAGTAATAAAAGAAGTTACGATCAACTACAAATTAACAATTACTGTGTAACCCATGTGCCCACACAGTAAAACTCTAAGTGGGAAGATGGGATTAAGTATGGATTTATTACAAAATCAAAGCCAGGTGTTATACACAAGTCTCAGAAATATGCAGGATAATTACAGGCAGGCCAAAATGACAAATTAAGTTTAGCTTTAGCAACATGAGAGTGCGTGCGCAGGCAAGATGCCGGGTGGATGTGATCCACACTGGCTCCGGAGACCCACACTGAGCGGAAAGTGCATCCATAGCGCTAGCAGCCAACAAAAGGCTTAAACAGATCAGGAACGATTGAGGGAGGCAACGGTGCCATCGGCGATGCGGAGGAGAAGCCACAATAACGAGATTTGCAATCATCTAAGCTCCGGATCGGAGGTCACCGTTTGAAACAAGATGGCGCCTATGAGTGAGTAAAGGAAAATACCATGGCGGAAGAGACCCAGGAGGCTTGTTGCAGCGTCTGGAAGGCTGGCGGATTTTCAGAGAACCCCGGAGGGGGCATAATACAGCGTTGAAGGTGAGCTTGGTGGGAGTCCCCGCCCGGAGACATTGTGCATCGGCGGCAGCGGGAACTGCGAGCATTACGGAGGGCCCATAGGCCACGGAAACTTCAGTTTGTGCATACTGGGGCAGCTGAGAGTGGCGGTGGGTGGAGGATCGTTCCCCCAAGTCATGTAGACGGCTCCCCCCCCACAAATAGACTTACTGACCCCAGCGCATATCTCACAGGCATCCACGAGGGCTTTGGGGAGCATGCCTGACCTTAACATGGTGGCCTTATGAAGGCGAACTAACGGCAGTGGCGGCACAAAGTGGCTGAATGGGTACCTTGTAGAAGTGTCTGGAACATGAGGGAGTCAGGCAGCAACTCTACCCTCTCAGCATGCAAGCAAGGGCAATGGTGCAGTAATTCAGTAGAGAACACATTTACCTGACTCCAAAATGGCGGCCGGGAAGCCTTACTGAGATATAGTGGAAGGTCAGATCCCCAGTTAAGAAACACTGCATACTACTGAAGACGAGAGCGAAATCATACTGACCGCCTGCTGTTCCCCATATCTAGGCGGTCCTTGGGCTGGGTAATCACACTGACTGTGTCTGAGTTTGCCTTTTCGACGGCTGACTCAGACTGCAGTCAATACAAGACACTCCCGCCTGGAACCTAACACAGGAGACTGTCAGGGTTGCGAAATCACCCCGCGCACTGTAGCTATTCCTTGGGGGGCAACGATCTACGCTGGCAGAGAGAGCTCTCAGAGGTGTTCAGATGCCACCAACATCCGACAAAAGGCTGGAACAGGACGCCAGTGGACAGACAGGTGCATTGGCGACTCATTTTTTAAACTGCCCGGGTGCAGGGTCCTTCCCTCAGCGATCCTGAAATCGACATGGCTTCCCCAGCAATATGGCGAAGAGGGAGGCTGGAACCGGCACCACACGGGGAAGCAGTGGCTCTACAAAAGTCCGGTGAGTGCGGCGTTCTGGGCAGGTGACCTGATCCGAGTAAAGGAACTCGGGGCCCATGGGCAACTCGTAGGTAGCCCATCACTGAAACTGGCAAGCAAAAGTGTGAGGGGGATTAGCGCAATAAGAAAGAGCGCTACAGGAGGCATGGAAAGTGATACCGGCTGCTCCAGATGGGACGGTAGTGTCCAGCCTGACCTCAACATCGCGCCCACTGCCCGACATCGTTTAATAGAAGAACGCTGCGGGATTCTTCTTCAGCCTTGTGCATAAACCGCTTGCAGACTTCTGAGTGATTTTAGTTGGCCCTACAAACTTAGCAGTATCTCTATCAGCCAAGATTATCCATACGACCAAGCCTAACCCCCCCAGGCAGAAACCTTAATTGTCTGTACGTACTGCGGTGCCCGAGCAACCTTGGCCGATGCCCGGTGGAGCTGTCCTATGAAACTATAGAGGAGTTTGGCTCTGGTTCACCCCTCGGCCGTCACCTACCCAGCCGGACTTTGGACATTGCTTTCCTCATCTCCCTGTTGTGTCTTTTTCCCTCCCCTGCCTCCTCTGTCCGTGATTCTTTGTCTACCTCCCCTTTTCCAGCCTGACCTTTCTGTGTCTCCTGAAGTACTTTATGTTATGCTATGCTTTAATAATCTCATGTAATTATGTTATAATGTTTCCCTTTCTATGTTATGCGACGCTACTGAAACTGATGTAACTATGTCACAATGTTCTGAAACATGTCCTACCTCATGTAGAGCGCTCTGATACCTCCGGGTCTAGCCAGCGCTATATAAAACTTTACAAATAAACATAAAACATACAAACATTTCAGTAATTGTGATACTTAGGGCCTGAATCTGATGCGGTTAGGAAGGCCTCCTAAGGGCATTTGCTTCTACCAAATCGGATTGGGAATGTGTCTTTCCAACCGACTCTGAAAGATTTCCAACCGACCGGGTATGATGTGAGTTGGGCTTTAGGAATATCCCAATCCAAACCCAATGGCATTTGGCATGACCAATCCGTACAGAGCAGAACTGTACGTCTCTACGGACGCTTTTCAAAATGACCGAGTACGATGCTGGATTTGGACAGCCTTTCTGAATCGTGCCGTCCGACTCGAATTGGCAGTCAGAATCAGACTTTGGGGGCCCGTAGTGGGAACAACTTTACTTGGTCTGCAAACATGCAGTATGTATTTAATTTGAATAAGCCCACGAGTTTAGAATAAAGTGGTTTGTTCGTGACTGTGGTGCTTATCTCAATTTTAATTACACTGGGTTGACTTGTGTGATTTTTACGCATATGTTCACCTGTCTCACTGGTTTTCTGGACACCAATTATTTTTGTTTTGTTTTTCACCAGGTAGCAACCTATGATGATAAATGTGGGCATAACTGGTGATATTTAACCAGGAAGTCCCCTTTGGTGGTGCGGTGCGCACATGAGGTGCTACCTCATTTTCTCACATTTTTCACTTTTTCACACATTTGTGTGTTATATACACACCTGTTAAAGTATGGGGTATTTTTCTTGAACTCAGTGACTGTTGATTCGTAGGCTGGTTCTTTTAACAGTATAATGTATTATGAGTAGGGACAATACTCCCAAGAACGTAAAGGGTTGTTGTTGAGGAAGAAAATATACTTCCAATCCCACTCATGAAGTAATGAACATTTGTTGCCATTACAAATTAGGTCTCATTGTTGTTGTTTATGACTGTGAGTGGGGGGTGACCTATTTTGTTTTTTCCCCCTTTAACTCCTTAGTGTATAGAACCCACTGAAAAAGTACCTTGGATGGAGCAAAGCGTTGACGTTGAAGTATCAATGCGTCGGTTCTGATCCACACAGATGACGAAGAACCCCTTTAAGAGGCAGGTTCTGCATCGTCATCCAGTCATGCTGTCTGTCATCATCGAGCCGCAAAGTCCTTTGAAGCAATGTTGTTGATCAGCTTCTATATCGGAATCGAAGGGCAATGCATTAGATTCGATCGGCTCAAAGTCATCACTGTGTCGATTTTGATAGTTTTGGACAGCAGAAGTCACTTTTCAAGGACTAGATTGGCACCACTTGGCAGTGTAGGATTCACAGATGGCAGAGTCAAGGTGATTTTGCATAGTTGAAGGAAGCCTTTGATACTTCAGAACAGGGGGCAAGCCAGTAAGTCCTTTGAGACACTCTGAGTTCAAATGAGATGTGTTCAATCCTTGTCCTTAGCAGGGCAGAGATCAGCAGGCAGCAGGGCAGCACAGCAAAGCAGAAAAACTGTTCATCTAGAGCAGCAGTCAACCAGAGTAGCAATCCCTGTAGCACAGCAGTCTTTACTCCTGGCCGAGTTCTTCATATGTCCAGTACTGTACTGTCTGGTTAGGGTCAGGGCCCCAATACTTATACCCAAATGTGCCTCTGAAGTGGGGATGACTTCAAAGCAGGCCCTCGAAATGCAAACGTCCCTTTTCATCCCATTCTTGTCTGTTAGGCTATCTGTGGGGGAAATCAGCCCTTTGTGTGGGAAGCAGGACATATTCAGGTGTTAGTCTAAAGAGGATTTCTCATTATTATTCCTAAGATATAAAACATGATGCAGCTACTGCTTTCTAATCAGAAATTACAACCTAAAGGTGTTTTAAGGAATTCTCAATGCTAGCCTATGAGAGGAGAAGGCCTCACAGTAGTGGAAAAAAATATTTAGCTGTTTGTCTCTATCAGAACATGTAACACTTACAAGTGCATGCCCTACCTTTTACTTACACAGCACCCTGCCATTAGTGCTACCCAGGCCCACCTTAGGGGTAACTTATGTGTAATAAAAGGGAGTTCAAGTCTTGGCAGATGGTTTTAAAGGGCATTTTGAAGTGGCAGTAAACTGAACACACATGCCTTGCAATGGCAGACCTGAGGCAGGTTTGAAAGGCTACTGCAGGCCCACTCATAGCATTTAGATTACAGGCCCTGGGTATATGGTATACCACTTTACAAAGGACTTATAAGTAAACTAAATATGGCAATCATGTATACACCAATGTCACCAGGTTTAGGGGAGAACCGAATGCACTTTAGCACTGATTAGCAGTGGTAACGTGCTAAGAGTCCTAAAACCAACAAAATGATGCAGCAGAAGAGGTGGTAAGCAGTCAAAGATTTTGGGGGAGTCCACCCGAAGGATGACAGGTCTAACAGTCATGAACCAAGGATTAAAAGGAAAACTCCCTGCTACTGGGATAGTGATAGCATCAATGATCCAGTATTCAATATTGTTCCATAATAGTATAGCCTTAGCAGCCGCAGGTTGATGTAGGGATATATACGGAATGGTCGAGGCATAAACATAAACTCTTGCATCTGGGGCCAACTTGCTATTACCTTACCAAAAAGGAAGGCTAATCTAGGTTGGGACCTTAGGTGATAAGGACGGTGATGTATTGGTTCCATAAGAATCCTTGTACTTTACTATGTAACCTTCCGTATCTCAATGGGTTGACACCTGCCAAACGTCAAGTCCCCAGCACATCATGATTTCCAACTCTCTGAAATAAGTGGTATGCAAAGCAAAGTATCTGTTGTCACCTCAGCCACTAACAAAATAGGTCTCAGGAGAGGGAGTTAGGTAGGGTGCAAATGTTAATTCTGTGATTGCCAAGATAGGCCCACACATTTCTAACTTTACAAAAATTATTTTATCCCTGAACAGTCCATGTTAAGAAATGATTCAGGAGACTACATGTGGCATTTGTAGCATGAGAACAAGTCATATCTAAACAACTTGGTTATTGGGACAGGAGCATCACCTGCGTGGTAAATGGGGCATGTACCTCTGCCCTGAGTGTCCGACTGTAGGTAAAATGTGCATCTAACTTTTAATTTCAACCCTGGCGTTGCACTAATCTAATGTGTGTGTATAGAGGCATAGGCCTATCCCTCATAATATGAGGACCTAACCCTGTTTCATGACCTGGAGGGGCACACAAAGTATGCTCTAATAAGGGGCATAGGACTTCTGTCTATGGCCTGTATGAATTATATAAAGTGGAAGTGGCAGCGCACTGAGTTTTGCGAGTCAGTAGTCTGATCAGACCTTTTTCACTGTGTAATGGAGAGGAGAAGCTACTGATCATACCGGTGTATATTTTCATTGTTCTGTGAATCCTAGAGCCCTGCTTGGGCATTCCATGAGCATCTTTAGTGCATGTATGTGAGGTAAGTGTGTACCACATGTATGATTTTTTTTAACATAAAGTTATTGACATAGAATGATATTACAGAGGTAGCGTATATCATTTAGAATCCAACTTTAGATTCCACTTCCCCTCCCCCACTATTCAACGTGCAAATAACTGATCCCCCTCAGAATACTGATTCAACAAGCAGAAGACTGTCTATGGAGGAGGGCGAAGAGGACAAAAAAAACATATAATTCTCACATTTCGGAAATCTACATCTTATCAATATTTAACAATTATTAAACCCACAACCTGCTTTCGTATTAGACCAGCACGCCAGAGAAAGAACAAGACCATGTAAACGATACCTGTTTATCCCAACAATCCTTTAATCACCTTCCATACTCAGTCATCTTGTGCTCACACCTCCAAGTGTGAGGAAGCCAACCCCCAGCGGTGACCCCAGGAATAAGCAATGCCTGCGGCCCGCAGCTCAGACAGCATAGATGTCCGGGCTAGGCGGTCTTCTTTTAGCTTTTCATCCCTATAAACATGTCTCATCCATACCCCCTCTGTAGCTGCCCACTCACAAACCTCATGTAACCATGCCTTACTAGTTGGAGGTGAGGTGTTGGCCTAAGCCATAAAATAGCGATCCACTGCCTTACCAACACAAGGCCTAATAGGACACATTTCCTGCTTAATTTCTTCTTTGCAGGAGAGTGGAGCAATCCAAGCAGCACCTGTCAGATCTGCATGGGTACCTCCCACCCCAAAGATTCATTAAGAGGAGTGAGTATTTCCTTCTAGTAGGAAGCTAAAATAGACATGTCCACACCATGTGAATATAATTGTCTCCTACTGCTTTACAGCACAGGCATTCCTCTGGACAGACCCATAGATGCATATCCCAGTCAAAGGGATCTCGAAGAACCACCCGTCTAACAGTGCCCTCCCATATGATCACTACATGCTGGGATCTAAATATAAGGAAGCGATGAGAGGACCCTGGAGCCAAGCATGAAGACGGTCTGATAAAGCCATCCATCATAAGAGCCTGCCAAAAGGTGTTTCTCCCAGTTGTCACTATCATCCATCTAATGATCTGCATATTGCAGCTGAGCTGCCATGTAGTAAAATTCTAAGCAAGGGACATCAAGTCCCCCCGACTTCAAGTTCTCCATAAGGTAGTAAATCCCACTCTCCTGTACTTGGCGCCCCACAGGAGGTGCACCATTAATCTGTCCAATGTGTGAAAGTAATGCCTGGGGACCACACAAAAGGCATGCTGTAGGGCATAGAGACAATGCAGTAAGATTATCATTTTCGTTATCGTAATCCTAACTATAAGAGACAGAGGTAGGTCTCTCCAGAACCTGATCGAATCCCGTATCCATTCCACTACCCTTCTGAGGTTAAGTTCTAAATATACCAGAGCCCTGTGGGCCAAGTGAGCCCCAAATAATGCGCCCCGGAGAAACACCCAGGGAAATCCCACTTAAGGTAATGTGTCCTCGGGTATTCCCACCAGTCTCCCAAATGGAATCAGCTTAGATTTATTCAGGTTAATTCGGAGGCCCGAGATACCATCAAACGCCTGCAGGACTGTAAGCAGGATAGGTGCGGAAGAAGCTGTGTTTCGAAGATACATCAAAGTGTCATCGGCATAGAGGGAGACTACATAATTGGTCTCCCCAAAAGATATACCTCAGGGTCACATCTTGCAGCGTAGGGTGTCCGCAAATTGTTCCATAGCGATGACAAGCAAAAGCGGTGAGAGAAGACATCCCTGATGGGTGCCCCCATATAACTTAAATGAAGCAGAGACCATTCCCATGGAACGTATCCTAGCAGATGGAGCGGAATAGAATAAGTGGACCCATCGGATACATCCAGAACCCAGCCCAAGTTGATGGAGTACACGCCATATATAAGACCAGTTAACAGAATCAAAAGCTTGCTCTATTTCGAGGAGCGCCAAAGCATAGTCATCTTCAAGGAGAAGCGGAGCGTGCCACATATGCGCCAACTGCCATAAATTATGAGCAGTACTGTGCTTTGCAATAAAACCTGCTTGATCTAGGTGTTTAAGATGGGACATGTAAGGGAGAAGATGGGCCATCAAAAGACCGGTCAGGATGTTTTACATCGAGATTCAAGAGGGATATTGGCCATTATGAGGTAGCAAGTGAAGGGTCCCTGTCAGACTTGGTATCATGACCACCAGGGCTTCGCGCATGGAATCCGGCAGAATATTGGTCTCAAGCTCCTCATTATATACCTTCAGGAGTTTATCTGCCATTAATGCAGCAAACTTATGATAACATTTTGTGAGAAACTCATCAGTACCAGGGGTCATGGCAGGTTTAAGATGCCTGATTGACAAAAGGATTTCCTCTTTAGTAATCTGCCTGACTAGAGCCTCTGCAGCTTCCGAGTCAAGCTTCAGGAGCTCAACTGATGCAAGACAATCCTGTACCGCCCTGCGAAGGGAACGTGTGTTCTACATATCCCTCACTGATATGGACAGCAAATCCCTCATTTATCGCTCTTTGGGTATATACGAGGCCCCCGGTTTTTCCATGTAACTGTAGGATGGGGGCCTCATGAGTCTCGTGTCTAATCAATAGAGCCAGCAAAGTTCCCGTCTTATCCCTCTCAATATTCATTTGTTGCCAATAGGCTGTGTGTGGATGCTTTTCCAGCCTACGCCAGCCTAACAGCAAAGTCCAACAATCTACTTAGGGCTGACAGAAGCACCGCCTCCAGCCTGCCCAATTTGAATTTTCCGAATCTTGATATCTTGTTCCAATTGATGCCAAACCCCATATGAAGTTTAAATACATACTCACCGGAGGACCACCTTCATGGCTTCCCAATTGGCGTGCGACAGGACGCAGACCCCCAATTGTCCTCAGAGTAATGTTACAGCGCTTCCGTGACTGTTGCTACAAAGGTGGGGAGTTGGACTTGTACCTTTTTGGCAGGTTCACCCCTGAACTTTTTGCCTTAAGCTCTGACATAGTGGCAGTAGTTTTAGGCCTCTGGGCACTTTAGCACTGTGGCCCAGTGTAAAGTGCGGGTGCTCTCTGAGTGCATGTGGTGAGATTGGCCTGCCCTCCCATAGGAATACATGGGGATATGTGTGTCCATGGTAATTTCGGGTATGAGAGGAATACAAGATCGAGTTTAGTATGTATGAACTCAGGAGAATAAATGCTGCGCAATGGTGTGCGCAGATTTATAGTAACTGATGGAGAAATACCACTTTTAGAAGTTGGCATTTCTGTGTGCTATGTGTCTGCCTGCCTGATGTGAATTGCATGTCTGGCTTGTGAGTGACAGGAGCTGAGAGGTGTGGGTGGCTCCAGGGAAGAGGGTAAGTCAGCCCAGTGGTGACTAGAGAGATCTGCATCTAGATGGGAGGGAGGAGTTGCACCTGGGACCTGAATAGGGCTGTGCCTTCCCTCCACAATGCTGGCTCCGCCCCCTGTGGTGTGGCTGATCACTGCACCCCCATCTGACAAAGGGGAGAGGAGCTGGGCAAAACAAAGTGCTCCAAATCCCCCCTAAACCGGTCCTGACTGGTATCCCCAAGCCCTGTGCTGTGACACAAAGGAGAAAGGGTGTATAAAAGTAGGAGCTGTGACCCCATAAGCTTCTTCTGTATTTGGTGCTGATCCTGCTGGGGCATGCTGCTGCTGGAGGCCCGGGGGGGCTGCCAGGAGGGCTTGCCTCCCTGGGCCCTGCATTGCCCCTTCATCTAAAAGACTGATTATTTTTGCTGCAGGACTTTGCTTCTAGCACCTTGCAAACGCTTTATTTTAATTATTTACCACGAAAAGGAGCACGAGGGCCCAGCAGCACTGAGCTGCCCATGGAGGAAGGAATCCCCAGCGTAGGGATTCCTCCACATTGCCGAGGAGGCGGGTGCCCACCCCGCATTTGGATTTCTAATTGCCGTTATTTTGGGAGAGCACCGCGTCCACAGGACGGCCGGAGGAAAGAAGTCTGGAAACGCTAGGCTGGGCTCCCGTGAGCTAAGGGAAGCCCCCGCATTCCCCGCGAAGGAGAGAGAAGGAGAGAGAGAGTCCCCGAGGAGTGGGGGCTCTCCCGTCATGTGCCGGCCCGCCTTTGAGCCAAAGAGAAGACCAGGGATTGCAGCAAGACGACAGCCCAGTGAGTGAGGGGGGGCTGAACAGGGCACCAGAAGCATTGCGTTGGGGCTCCCCGAGGCACGTTGTCAGTGCCTGGAGCTCGGAGGTGCCAGGTTGATTTCGTTTGAGAGGGGCACTTGCCACTTAGGAGCCCCAGTGGGGGCTCAGAAGGCAGAGTGGTGCCAGTGTAATTTTTTCCCCGCATGCAGCAACAGTGAATGCCCATGCCTACCGATATTTTCACAGCTGCGCCGCACCGAGGCGGGCAGCTGCACCGAGAGGGCACGTTTCATTGTTCAAGAGCCCCAGAGCAGGGCTCAGGCCATTTTTCCCCGCTGCCCCGCCTGATAGAGGGCAGCGGCCCCATTTGGTGCAGATTGATCTAGAGTCCCTGAGTGGGACAGGAGGCACAGTGGTGCCAGGCCTTTACTTGCTTCACAGCTGCCCAGCAAGTAGTGGGCAGCTGCAACCTTTAGGCCACAGTTCTTTGGGGGCATTATGAGCGAGAGGAGTGAGATACACTCCTTGGCCCCATCACAATGGCGCACTTTGGATGCCGCTGCTAGGCAGCAGCCCTGACATTCTGGACACAGGGCATTTGAGCCCTCCAAGAAGGCAAGTAGGCCAGGGGGACTATGAGGGTAATAGGGTGCCAGGCCCTAATGTGGTTTATGTGGTGCTAGGAACTGTGATTCATGTACTATGATTTACGAACTCTGTTTTATGCATAATGTATTTATGTGTGAGGTTATTGTCTAAATGCGTTTAGACTTATGAGGTTATAGCATAATGTATTTATGCTTATGAGATTATTGCATAATGTTTTTATGCTTATGAGATTATTGCATACTGTGTTTATGCTTGTGAGATTATGGTCTAATGCATTTAGATTTATGAGGTTATTGCATAATGCGGTTATGCTTATAAGGTTGGTGCAGAATGTATTTCACGCCTAATGTGATGCTGCTAGCATAATATGATTTATGTTGCAGGAGATGATGCTAAGCACAGTGTTTACCAGTAATTACTGGTTGTGTTCTATATTTACTATTTGTGCTTCTGATGGTTCTGACAGTGGCCCAATGGGCCCTGTCAGGTGTATATAATCCCTTGTAAATATGACCTAGTGCCAGGTGGCACCATGTATAATATGTGTTGACTATTCTAATGTGTTATGAGAATACAAAGGCTATTTTTGATTTAACCTTGTGTGGAGTTCCTTTTGTGGTGTGCCTGGGATGTTGTTGCTGTGTGCGTGTGCAAATGCCTTACACATTGCCACCGGGATAAGCCTGACTGCTCGTGCCAAGCTACCAAGGGGGTGAGCCGGGGTTATCTTTGGCATGTAACTCCTTTGCCCTGACTAGAGTGGTGGTCTCTACCTGGCTTTGGCACAAGCCTTAGCCAACCAGAGATCCCATTTCTAGCATGGGGTCTGTTAAGTCCTATGCCCAGGGACGCCATGGGGTAGCACCAACTGGTCTGGTGTTCTCCCAAGGGTCAACAAGACTAGTGAATGACCCAATAGGTATTGAGTCAAATAGATGACCCACAACCATGGGCACCAGATCGGCTGGGAGAAAACAGAAATCTAAATGGCTGAAGGTACCCCTCGCAGTAGTATGACAAGAAATACACGTTCTCAGGGTGACGTTCACGCCAGACATCACACAAGTGGAGACCCTCCAGCACATCCTGCAAAGCTCCAGTGAGCTGAGGCTTAGTTTGGACTCAGTGGGGGGGGGGGGGGGGGGTTGGGGGAGTCCTGGTACAGTGTCCAGTCAATAACACAAATAAAGTCCTCTGCCAATACCACTGCTGCACCCAGATAGGGAGCTGCCATGCAAGACAACATATATCCTCTGGGTCCACCACATGAATTAAATGCTGGAAGGTGACCCCTAGAGCCACCTGCATACACGTTCTTCATGCATATCCAGAGTAGGAGGTGGCATAAACCTGTCCTCTCCCTCGCTTCCTTAGGCAGGGGAAGCCGTCTCTTTCAGGCATGCTATTGCCACCCCATAGCATTTCAGATACGACAACACTCGTCTTTGCTTCTCCAGGGTGGCTATTCCATGGACATTCTAGGTAATCAATTTATTTATGGGGGCAGCCATACTTCACAGAACTGTTGTTTGCTTCTTCTCATATACATAACAGATACATTTACACACCACCAAGAAAGGGACTTAATCAATACAACACGCATGGTCTCTTGACACGAAAGCTGCATTAAAAACCCAAACCAAACCTTAACCATCAAATCGTACCCTATCCCAAACTCCCTCCTGCCCATGGGCAGTACCGCAATCTCATCCTTACGTAAATAGACAAGTAAGAAATGAGCAAATGCTGCCTTATACCTCAACGTAAAATAGACAAGCATTAAAAATGCAACAGGTCTCGCCTTTCATTAAGTTAAAGCAATTTGCTTTGCTATACAATACCATTAGCAAAGCAAATGGCTTTAACTTAATCAAAGGAGAGACCTATTGCATTTTCAATGCTTGTTTTTATACTACTAGGTCATGTAAACGTTTAAAGTAAACTGCACACTGCCCTATGGACTGTTTAGTGACACCCTAGGGGTGACTTAAATGTATTAAAAACGATGGTTTAGGCCTGGCAAAAGGTTTATTTTCCTGGGTCAAATGGTAGTTTAAAACTGCATCCACAGGTTGCAATGGCTGGCCTGAGGCATGTTTAAAGGGCTACTTAAGTGGGTGGTAGAATTAGTGCTGTAGGTCCACTGGTAGCATTTAATTTACAGGCCCGATATATTTAGTATCACTTTACTAGGCACTTACAAGTAAATTAAATGTGCCAATTGGGTGTAAGCCTATTTTACTATTTTTGAGGTGGTGAGCACATGGATTTTAGCACTGGTCAGCAAAAACAAGTTCAACAAAAATGAAGGAGAAAGGCAAAACGTTTGGAGGAAGTCAACCTAAGACTGACATGTCTAACAGTTTCTCTTGAAGTATTTCACTGTTTACATTAAAGTTAAAAAAAACAGGTTTATATCATGTAGTTTAGCATAACAAACTGGGAAAACAGATTCAACATTATGCATTACTTGTGCAGCCAGAGATTTCACACATAATAGAGGCAATACTGAGCAGAAACAGCAGCCCAACATACCAGGGTATGACATGGCAATTGTTATCAGAATAATCATATGGGGAGAGAAAGTTAATCGAACAGAGACCGCCCACATATCTAAAAATGCATATTTATTTCGAAGTTCAAAAGATTAAACTGCCAACAAAATCCCATGATGCATCTACTCAACGTCCTCCACCCAGACAGAGCAGTACTGCTTCAGCTGGATCATCTCAAGTAGCTCCCCTGATATAATTGTAGCGGCTTCACCTCTTTGTCCCAAAACAGCAACAGTAAACACTGTCACACACTGGGAAAGACATGCAGCAGCTATTCAAGGATAGAAACCTCACTCCTGCTCTGCAAGCATACCTCGATTCTCCCATAACCATCCACCCACTAATATTGCAGGAGTGTACATCATTCAAGCACTCAAATCACTATGAAGTTCTAATAATGCACCAAAATACGGACTTGGAACATCTCAATTCCTTCTATCCCAATGCCACAGAACACCGCTTCTTCTTCTTTTGGCTCAGACCATAGGAACGCACAAATGGAAGGCGTTTTTGGCATAGATCTCTGGGTTTAGTAATGTGATAATGATAGGGTGGATGCATATGGTAGTGACTCACAGTTGTGGAAGTAGATGAAATGTGAAGGACTGTAATTGAGCACAACAGTTCATCAGTAATTTCCTCTAAAACTCACAAGTGCATATTTAGTGGGTTTCTTCAAGGTTAGAATAAGGATTGAGTTACTAACGCCGAATGATCTGCCTAATTAATATATTGCGGGTGGTATAACGAGAACGCGGGTGAAAAGTTAGAGAAATAGCGAGGGAGTGGACCTGACAGGTGTAAGCATTTATTGATAAACTCTGATTCTTCACATATGTAAAGAAGGAGTGAGGAGTCTGCATCGGTGCTCCATAGCACTGCTAGCAGGTGCGCAGCAGATAAAAGCAAAAGTTCAAGCTCTCTACTACTTGGCTGGTGTGGACTACAGAGCAGCAAACAGACACATATCGTCTGAACAGGCCTTAGATAGTTTTAACTGGCCAGCCTCGCAGTTCTGCTATCAAAAATCCACAACTTGTGGAAGCTTTTTGTTTTTGCTCTTTATATATCCACATTGATCAGTCCAGAATTCGTTGCTTTTAAGGAAAAGGCTTCTGTGACTGGTAGGGGTGGTGTAGATGTGACTGAAATTGTCAAAGGAACTTCTGCGCACTTCCCATTCGGCACACAGCCAAAGAATGTTCTCTTCGCAGAATTAAGCGGCACTCAATCTGAAGCATAATCCGAAACTCGGGAGGTAAGGTGCAGGATCACACCTAATGCAGAGGGGGTAACCCACCTTTGACATCTAAAATCATGTAAAAAATATGCATAACTTCTGGAATCCATAAAGAACCTTGCTATAAAGAGATGATCTCAAACATCATCAAACAAATCGTTTTTGCATTATAGTCTGTGTTCATTAGTAACTTCCAAACAATTTCAAATGATAAGTTCTCTGCATCAGTCAATGTATGCTCCAAATTAAACAAGGTTGGATTACATCAATAAAAGCAACATAATGTACCTCTCTGGAACATGAGTGGCATCCTTATTTTACTCACACTCTGCATTATGTGCCTTGGCAAATCACAACGTGAACATCTGTTGACTGATGGCAGGGAATCAGACGAAAGAGATTCCAAAACCCACACCGAGAATGAAGGCCGGATCTTGACAGAGAAAGTAAAAAAATATCAAGGGCAGTGAGATTAAGAGTGAGTAAATAGCATTGCAGGGGGCAGAGAGATTAAAGTAAATGTGAATAGAAGAAAGTGTATGTCAAAGTAAGGGACTCTTCAGAATATAGGGGGCACAGATGTGTACTGCAGAGTGCAGCAGAATAGAAAGCATTGCATGCGAGGAATAAGCAATGAGTGTTAGATTAAAGTAAGCAGTGACAGTAAGCAACTAGCATTGGTAAACAAACCACTAAAGTACGCAAAACATAATAAAACAGTATAACATAACAAGCACAGAAATCAAACGTCAAGTCTTCGATGGACCACACAACAAAGGGAAAAGGGCAAACTATCGCACAATCACGCGTGGAGGTCATTACAAAACCTCTTCCGGTCCGCAAGGATGGCTTCCAATCAGTTTAAAATTAAAGAACCAACATTATAAAACCAGAAATAAGGAAACTGCGCGATATTCAGGTACTGCATAAGACTGACAGCTGCGCAACAATACATGGGAGCTAAAGAGCAAATACATGTGCAAATGAGCGTGAATGTGCAGTAAATGATGAATTTAAAAGTTGCATTGAGAGACTTGTCAGCTTATGCACCCTGCAAGTACTTCACTACAGCACACAAAGCAAGTGGATCTTGCCTTTTTTAAAAGCCAACAGCGCAGAAGTCCGCTCAAGTAGACCCAACGTATGACATGCCAGGATTATCCAATTAGAACGACTTGCTGAAAATGCTGGGTAAAAGAAAAGAAAATGTTCCTCGGTCTAGTTGTAATAAGTAAAGACACGGCATGCTGTGGAACCCCTGGCATTAGCTATGCCAGTGCTTAAAAATGCTGCACAGAGAAGAATGGCGAATCAAAATTTTAAATAGAGATCTCGAAAAGGCAGGGCAAATGGTAACTAAATTCAAGCATTGGCCGCGCGGCCGTAAAAGTAACGGCAGCGCGGCCGTGAAAGCGAAAGTAATAGCGATCGCGATCAAAGCGAAAGTGATCGCGATCGCTAGGACGGGACACGCTTTGTAGCAAGCACGCGAGTGGTGCGCACGCAGCAGTGATTGGCGGCTGCGCGCGTGCACGCTCGCGTACACTCAAGCTTTAGGCCACAGGCAGCACTTTCAAAATCCCAAATACAAAATGTCTCTCCGAGCCAGCGCAAGCGCTGGGGTTCAGCGAGACCTAAAAAAGAATCAGAAAAACACTTAAAACAATATTCCTCCTTCACACACCCTTACAAACTTGTGCAAACCAAGAGGCAATCAGCGGGAGGGTGCAAGGCATGCACACTCCAGCTTCCCCATGCAGCTGTCCATCTCTAGGAGGCTAAGCAGCCACACACATCCCACAACCATTAAGTGTAGGACCCCCTGACTGTCCCACAAATACATATATTTCAGCTACATACCTGCCATGCACTCAGAGAGAGCACTGTGTACAACGTTTCTAATGCATAGTTCAATATGAACGCCCGTAAACCCTCTCCAATCTCTTTACCCCACACAGCAGCACTAATGATGCATGTGCAATAGACATGCCCCAGTCATCATAAGCAATCACAAGCAATCACAACTCTAAACCACACATTCAGAGGGAAGTACTTTTATTTGGATCTTGGTCTCACTGTTGCTCCTGGGAGGCCACATCCAAGTCAGAGACAATCTATGTAGCCTGTAAGATACCATCTGGGCAAACCTGGATCGTTCCTTTCCCGCACTGGTGACTCTTGTCCTCCAGCGGCCCCTTCGTCATTGACCATGGCCATATCAGCCCGATGCTGATGGTTCGGTCGACCCCGTCGGGGACACCAGGCGATCACCCGAATTTCCTCGGAAATCCTACCAGTCACTGGCTTCATCAGCCCAAATAACCCATTAATTTTCCCTTGGTATTCCACTTTCAATTTAGCAGGGAAAAGAAGGCTGTATTTCAGACTTAGGGCCAGTTGTATGACCATTTGATTCAGCGCCTCGCAATTTGCAACACATTGCGAGTCGCAAATTGGGAGGCGCTAAATGAAATGTACAACAGTGTGTTTAACACTGCGATTCCCAATGGGGTCGCAAATTGTGAGGCTCATAAACATTAATGAGCCTCTCGCAATATGAGAGCCAATAGGTTTTTGCATGCACAAACGGGTTCGCAAACCCGTTTGCGCATGCAAAAACGTGTCGTACATCTGGCCCTTAGTTCTCTTAAGTGTTTTTTTCACAGAAAGGAATGTTTTCCTCTGGTTCTGCACTTGTTGAGTGTAATCCGGATAGATGGAGATGGATGTCTCTCAAACAGCAGAGGCCCCCAGGTTCCGGTAGTCTGTAGGATTGCATCTCTGTCTCTGAAATTGAAGAACCTGGCTAGAATTGTCCGAGGCGGTGCACCAGATCTAGGCAGAGGTATTAGGGCCCTTGCACTCACTCAACAGTGAAAAACGTAGGGAGCCTCTCAGAAACGTGGTAGTGATCCAATCTTCTAAGAAAAATTTGGTGGACTGGCCTTCCGCCCTTTCCAGGAACCCCACAAATGGCAAATATTCCTTCTGGATCTCCTCTTTGCATCCTCTACATGATCAGCCAAGTGTATGGCTTGTCTTTGCTGACCAATAATAATGTCATGGAACATACGAACATCCTCCTGCGTAGCAGTCATATTTTGTTCCATGGTGGTCACTACGTTACATAGATCAGACCGCAACGAGTTGATATCAATACCAACAGAGTCAATTTTGGGGACCATCTCATCCCATGAATTCTGAATCGCTGCCAACAAATCTGCAGGGAGGGAGTTGTTTGCAGTATTGTTTCTATGTTCCCATCTGAGGTTACCTCTTTGACTCCGGGACTCGGAAGTACCGGTTGTGCATAGTTAAGAATTTTGTTGGCTTGAGTTGCCCGGTTTCCCTTCTCCTTCACCATCATTAAGTTCGGCAAGCAAACCACCGCCAGCCACACACAACAAGCAGATGAGAGAGGCCTCAATTAGCTCTATCAGGAATTCCACCCCAGCCATTGTTACTTAAGCACTATTAATCCTGATGTGTGCATGGGTTTGCTCAGGAATCATTTCACAGCTGTGTGCTCAATACAGCGCCCTCAGGGCTAGGGGTGTCACTAGGCTCCAAGCCCAGGGTTCAGGCCAAGAGGCCCCTGCAAAGTACTATCACAAGACCTACGTTCCCCCAGGTAGGCAGTCTTTCCTAAGCTCTGGGGCCCTCTCAATCAGTATCCTCAGCAGGACAGTTCCTCGTTGATGTATACTCTGATGAGCAATGCCCAAAATCTCCCAGCCCACGAGGCCTGCTGGTGCCTTACAAGTCTAGTAATCACCTCTTGTAGGGGTCACACCAGTAGGGTGCGCAGGGCATTAACTTTCATTAAGTCTTTTATTGCATAGGTGGGGGTGACATCCCTACCTCTTGGCATCCCCTTACACCCCCAGCAAGCATCTCACCTCTGGGGGCTCATAAGCGCAGCTCACAGGTTCTTGCCGCATCATCCGCAGGCTCGATAGTCAAAAGGCTCCTCTCTTCGGTAGAGATCTAGAGCAGCTGTAACCAGGGCTCTCCTCTTTCCCTGAGGCAAAGTATCGCAGCTCAGGATGGCTGCCACCACCACACTCATAGGCCTGCTGTACGTACACGCTCTGTCACTGTGGGTGAGTGGCCTGGTATTAGAAGTGGTCGCAGCACCCCTCTGGAGGTTTTCTCACCGACCCTTCATCACGGGATCCAAGTGGGCGATCAACCTTACCTTCACTGCATATGGGATGCTCTCCAGGAGTCCCAATCATCTCCACAACCTGGCCAGCCCTCCGGACCACTGTGAGGCCACCCCCTTTGCTGCTAACGCCCAGCCTCAGAGTCATTTGCTCTGCATACAAAGATGGCTTCGGCTCACCTCAGCAGGCCACATCCCACTAGAACAGCCAACCGGCATTACGGAGGGTTATCTGGAAAGGATTCTTAACAGGGGGTTCCAGAATTATATCAGGATACTATCTGTGTCAGCAGGAATGCCTCCAGGAGTGCCGGCAGGTACGTCTACTTGGTCATCTTGTCTGACCCCATCCCCGTACCACATGTATGATAGTACGACTCTGTGATTGGAATGAGTCTGAGTACTGGGGCCAGTGGGACCCATTTTGCATGACCCCTGGTTTAGCATGGCACAAATAGGAGAATGATGCTGCTTCCACACACAATGAGAGTACACTGACTGAATTCCTGTGGCAGGAGGATGGACATCCAGACACTGAAGTGAGGAAGGAAGGATGAAAACAGGCCTGTTTGTAAATGTCAGCGAGGATCTTCTTACCAAAAGGCCACTGATTCGTTCTTCCTGAGCACTGCCATTTGATAGATAACTGCAATTTCTGTTGTTCAAGGTCAAGATGTTTCTAGACAGGGCCTAGCCCTTTGTATGTCTCTGATCACTGCTGAGGAAGTCTGATGACCACCAGGTGCAGAGATCTCACATTTCATTGTCCCCTTATTTTGGATATTCCAGTCCATTACCTGCGGTTAGAGAAATCACCTTCCACAAAGGCTGTCTGAGAAGCAGCCCAAAAATTACATTTGAAAGAGAACCACCTCAAGCTGGTTCAGAAATCTTAGACAGTGGATCCTCAATTCCTGCTTGGAAATTGTTTATAAAAGTGTGTTTCACACCGCCCACTTTGTTCCAGTTCCACGCTCTTCGCTCCTCTTGACCAAGAAAGGGAGTTCTCTGCAGACTCACAGAGCTGCTGTGTGCCCAGGGATGGAGTCTTCACGACAGCCAGTTTCCCAGAGGTGTAGGGGTCTGCACAACTTGCTAGAGAAGTTGAAGGTATGCCTAGTACCTAGAAACCTGCGTTCTTGCTCAGGGAGTGAAGGAGAGTGCTAGCTCTGCAGGAGGTGTGACTGTCCAGGAAGAGAAAACAACTGTGTTCCTGGCATGTGAAACACCCAGAAATTACTGACTGCCCTTATGAGAGATGCCAGAGGAGACCTATGTCGT